>NW_018744582.1:0-1200000 GCF_001683475.1 Chenopodium quinoa | reverse complement strand
CTCGGCGATCCATTGCCTTCCTCAGGTTCCCTTATTTCAACGCCGATGGTCATCGGCCTCCGCTGAAAGTCATGCGGCCCGATGATGGCCATCCTTCGGCGCCTTTTCTGAAGGGGCTGCTCGTCCATATCTGAGTCTGAAGACTCTTCTTGTATTTGGTCTTCGGGGCGAACAGGGGCTTTCCCTTCTCTGTGTCTGTTACTCTCTTCAGACTGTAACAGACAGGGGGGAGGAAGAATGTGAGTAAAAAAAAAAAAAAAAAAAAAAAAAAAAAAAAAAAGAAGAAAGACAAAGTTAAGTCTGAAAGCTCACCGAGGTCTTCAGCAAAGCCTCGTCTTCTTCAGCTGCCCTAGCTGCAGCTTCTTCTTCAGCGGCTCTGGAGGACCCTTCTCCTCCTTCGCAAGCTTCGAGAACCCGTGCAACCTCTTCGGCTGTACGGGCAGCTTCAGCTTCTTCGTCCAGCAGCTGAAACCAGGGGTCTCTCTTCTTCCACCAAGGCTTCTGCCTCTGATACAGAGCAACAGCCTCAATTTGGAAGTGGAAAGAGTCTAGATGAACTTCCCTATGCCTCGGTTCAGTGATAGACGGGGCCCGTTCAGTTACAACTCGTTCTCGGTTGACACCAAGACGAGCGTAGTTAATGCCAACGTTGGTCTCGTCCCGCTCTGAAAAAGAAAAGGGGAAAGGTCAGTTCAGATAGGTTGGCACAGCATAAAAAAGCGAAGCGAGAGAAAGATAATTAAAAAGCCTCGGCCCCAGCCGAAGAAGCTTACCATCCTTAAACTTTCGGCTGAGGCCAACAGCTGCTAGCATGTTCTCTTGGAAAACATAATGCGTATCGGGGAGCCAAGTCTCCGGGATATGCTGCATTCGGCCGCTGCCCCCCCGGTTCGGCAGCTTGCCGAAGATATGTTGTTGATCAAGGTTCGGATCCGGCCCGTTATCTGCGGGGGGACCTAGACTTCCCATGTTGGGATCAGGCTCAGCAAGGTACCGGGGAGCGCTGAAGACACAAGGGTGGCCCGGATCTGTGGGTGCCCTAACCCAAATCCATTGACCTCTCCAGTCCTTGTCTGAAGAGTCGTTCGGCCACATGGTTAGGTATTGGGGCCAGGACTCAATCCGGTACCACCCAGAACCATGGCTTCCGTGCCCACTTTGAATATTTGGCACTAGCCGATGAAGCTTTTTGAAGCAGTGCAGGTTCGGCACATACTTGAAGAACTTGCAGACCCATAAGTATGTCATCACCCTTCGGATGCTGGTGGGAGTTAACTGACATAGGGAGATATTGTAATGGATCAGCAAGTCTCGGACGAATACGTCCAAAGGGAACCTCAGCCCGTACTGAAGCTGTCTTGTATACACCCCCACATACCCCGGGGGTGGACGATGGATTCTATCGGATGCCGCGGGCATTCGGCACCAATACCCATCAGCTTCAAAAATGCCGTAATGCAACTCAATTTGCTCGGCAAACCGATATTGTTCGGCATTCTCCACCCACCATGAGTAGGGGCGGTTCTTTATCATGGCCGAAGCTACTTCGGCATTCTCCCACTCTGAAAACCCGGGGAGGATATCCCAAAGGACAGCGGGAACTTCATCGTCCCGTCCAGAAGCGCTCGGCCCCTCCGTTCTCTGAGGAGGAGCCGAGGAAATTGGAGTCGCCCTAATCCCTTCAGTAGGGTCAGACTCTGGCCTTTGTCCATTCCAGGTCCCAATCCTGTTCCTAGGATCGGGAATTGGCCTTGGTCTTCTTGGAGCACGGGCTCTACCTCTAACTCCTCTTGCCATTGATTATTTCGAAGAAAAAGGTCGAAAAAAAAGGGAAGGCGTTCGAATTCGAAGAAAAATAAACTGACATCAAAGGAATTTACCTTAATCTGAAGCGAAAGTTGCCGATTTACGAGTTCGTAGTGGCAAGTCTCAGTTTCTAAGCTTAATGCTCGGGGAATTTGCGAAGTTTTGATGCGGGTTCTTGGTTTCTCTCGAGAATTCTGGGTTTGTGTTGGTGAATAAGTGAGGAGAGATGACGCGCCTCTGTTTATATCTCCAGGAATGGGATACGAGGAGTCCACGTTTCAATTTCTCTTAAATACCCCACTAGGTAACCGTTAAACACACGATCTTGCGATTAAACTGCCCATTATCCGTCCAACTTCCACAATCATCCGCCTTAACCGTTGTTATCTCTTTAATTACGGTTTAAATTCAAATTTTTGGATTAATTAAATCATTTACTTCCCTCCTTTTCTGAATTAAATCAAACCCGACCCGTCATCCTTCCAAATCGGGTCTGGGGGGCAAGTTGTTTGGGTCCAATTTAGTCCAATTGGGCCTAGGCATTAAATGATCCAATTAAAAGCCCAAGGTCAAGGTTCAACTCTCCAATTGTGCTAAAGTCAAAGGTCAGCCCTCAAAGCAAGCCAATTGGGCTAAGGCCCAACTTCTCCATGTATGAAGAGGTATAAAAGCCATCAATATTCATACATTCAGTAGATAAAAAAGATTCATAGATTCATATATTCTCATATATTCAAGCAAAGCCTCAAGCAACTAATTCTCTTGCATAGTGTTCTCTTTCTACACATTGTACTGACTTTAGCATCGAAGGGGCCTTCCTCGGCAACACCCCCGAGGCTAGTTTACGTGTGTTTACTGTGCAGGAAACCTTCGGCCCAACATAACTTGGACCGAATCCAGTCTTCTCCGTTTCAGCGGACCTTCGGCAAGGTCCCATTGTTTTCACCCGAAACAACACTTTTAGTTATACATAACAAAAGAATATTGGTCAAAGCAACACACTAGCAAACATTACAAATCAAATAGCATACGCACAGATAAAAAAAACAAGAAGTAATAAAATTTTCTCAACTTATTATTGTGTTGTGAAAAAATGACTAATAGATAAAGTCATGCCCTTATAAGTCATATAAATTTAGATGTTGTAATTAAATTGGACTGAATAAAGTAGTTCTCAATTCTCATATAGTGTTGTAAGTTGTAACAAATTCAAATATTGTACTTGATTCGTATAAATTTTGGTTAAACAAAATTTGAATTGAATTGAAATTTGATGAAATTAATCGGAATAATTTTCACCCTTGTAAATCGGAGTAATCATCAAATACAAAAATAAGAAAACTAAGGTATGTTATCCTTTCTAAATTGTAAACTAACGAGTTTGTAAAATAGTCTTTTAAAAATTGACCAATATGACATTGCGGCGTGACCGCGTGAATCAGAAACAAATAATCATTTTTGTTTATGAATGTAGCTAAACTTAATTAATTACTCAAAACAATAACATATAACATGATAAAGCCTAAAAAGGTAATAAACGATAAAATAAAGCATATAAGAAACTTGATCAATTAATGATTAACATAATAATACACAATTACAACCCACAGAGGAGCAAAAACTCCCATTTCAATTTTATCCCACGGCTTAATTTTGCATGGAAATCATCCATGACTCAAATTTTCAGTTTTTCTCCCTTCCAAATTAGAACAAAAAATGAAAGGGCCCAATATTATGAAAAAAAAAAAAAAAAAAACACTAAAAACTCATGATTTAAGCAGTAAGCTCCTCCTCCTTGTGAGTCTCAATGGTAACATCACTAATAGGGTAAGCAGCACAAGTAAGAACCCATCCAGCAGCTATCTGGTCATCATCTAAGAAGGATTGATCAGACTGGTCGAGAGTACCAGACGTAAGCTTACCGGCGCATGAGGAGCACGAGCCAGCCCTACACGAGTAAGGCAAATCAATCCCTACCTCTTCAGCAGCATCCAAGACGTACACATCATCCGGGCACTCAAACTCCTGAGTACCTTCAGGGGTAATCAAGGTGACCTTGTAGGTTGCCATTGCTGTCATCCTTCCACCTCGGGTGCCGGCTTTGAGGCCGAAGAATGAGCGGCCGGTGTTGTTAGGTAGCGCCGCCATCATTGGTGGTGCTTGGGGTTTTGGGACGAGGGTTGCAGTGGCGGCCATGCCCATCATTGTTGTGCTTGCTGCTGCCATTTTGGGTAGTTAGTATTTTTTGGGAGAGAATAATTGGTTTAAGTTGGGTTTTGTGTATGTTAAGAAAGAAATGGAGGGAGGGTAAGGGTGGTGATATAAAGGGAAGGAAATTGGTGATATCTTATCTGACACGTGGCGCTTTTCTATGGGCTATGTATGTTATCTTGATTTGCTTATCTATTGAGACGTTGTGGTCATTTTAGCCGTTGGTTGGACTTGGGGTTGTGTAGTGTGTTTGCCACACGTTCGATATGGGCATCTTAGCCTTAAGTTTTCACTACATAATGACAATAAATTGCCACTTAAGGATGATGTTGTAAATTAGTGGTTCCAATTAAGCTTGGTTAGAGTCACTTTCAAATTTACTGATTAAATTTTTGAGTTTATATTATAAACTAGTTTTGTGCCCGTACGATACCCAAATGTTTGATAAAATTTTGTGATAACATTTTTACTTGGATGTTAATACATACGTTCATATAATCCGTGATGATAATATAGGATATTTAGACATACGATATATATGACTTATATTTATATAATAGTGTACTTTTTGTAGTTTTGTTTGTAAATAGATATCTATATTATTATTGACTTGAAATTACTTATATCGAACTTAAAGTATTTTTACCAAACTAAAATTATTTTTACAGATTAAAACTTATTTTTTACTGATTCTCTGTTATTTTTTAAAATAAATTAAATAAAATGCATTTTGTATGCAGCTAGCCACATACACCATCTGGCTAGACAAAGTAACCCCTATAAAACTAACCGAGTAACCCTTGTAATACTAACTAAGTAACCTCTAACACTGACTAAGTAACCCCTATTTATAACACTAATTGAGTAACCACTATAACATTGACCAAGTAACCCCTATGGCACTCACGAAGAAACTCTTATAATAGTTGGTAACACGGTTTGACCAGCTACATATAAAAGTTTGTGATTAAATATATTATAAATGGATCTTATTTTAAAGAACTTTTTAAAACGAATTTGATGATGGAAATGGAATTGAGTTATAGGATTTTATAAAAAATTATGATTAATTTTGTCTATATGAAATATTAGGATTCTATCGATAATAAAACTCTATACAACAATTTTATCTTAAAAAATCTATCTAAAAATCGCTTACTTAGCATCATATGTGTCATAATAATACCTATATATCGCTTACGTGGCGCGACACTTGGCGAAAAACTGAAATGCCAAGTGTCGTTGTCTCATGTTATTAGTGATATATGATATGATATTTAAAGGTAGTTATCGAGGTAAAGTATCTTCAATAAACTTATTTTTATCTAAATTTTTTTACTTTGAAATGATCTAATTTAATAAGAAAATATAAAAAAATTTATTTGACTAAAACCTAACCTCATATCCATATTATTACTTAGCAACATTTGGTATGTAACTAAGTTTTGTTAATTAAATTCATATTAGCATGTATTTTCTATAAGAAAACTTTCATAACTTTTTAGATAATTTCTTCATTTTGAAATTAATTTTCTCATCAAATTATCTGATGCTGAAGACAATCTAGATTTGAATTGAGTAATCAATATGAGTTATAATCCGTAGACTAGATTTGAATTGAGTAATCAATATGAGTAATAATCCGTATACCTAGATCTAGTATTCTTGTTTAGGTTGATGAGAAAATTAATTCCAGAATGATTTATCTTGTAGTCCACTAGTCCTTATTTGAGTAATAATCCGTATACTTAGATCTAGTATTCTTGTTAGTTGAACATAATTTTGTCTCTCGCCTCTCCTCTTTTCTTCTCTCTTCCTCTCCTCTATGGGTTTTTCCAAAATCTTAGTCGTTTAGGCCGGAAATCTATTTTCGACCCTTTTCGCTTAATTTTCTTTAGTTTTGCAATTTAGATTTCAATAAATCTACATGAGTAGTGTAGATTTTCGTTCGTCTCCCTATGGTGGAGTGTCTTCCTGTGGTGGAGTCGTTAGTTTTTGTTAGTTTAATTGTTTGTTTTAGGGTTTGTTTGTGTGTTAGGGTTTATCAAAAAGTAATCATATTTTGCCTATTGTCAGTTTATTGGTAAAGATTTGTTCGGGATCGCAACGGTTGTCAAGTTTTCAAATGCGTTCAAACGAATCAGATGAAAATTATCCTTATGACTACAACAAATCGTTAGACCGTCTTTCCGAAAAGGCTGTATATTCCAGCGATGTGTGCGAGAGATGTACCACAGTGCAAGATCTTTTCAACGATCGTAGCTTTGATGAAGGAAACCCTAATTTGATTCAATTTTATGTATTTGTTAATTTAGATTTCATTTGTAGATGTCGGACGACTTTTTATTAATGAATTGATTTGTTTCAAAAAAAAAAAAAAAGATCTAGTATTCTTGTTTAAGTTGATGAGAAATTTAATTCCAACATGATTTATCTCGTAGTCCACTAGTCCTTATTGAAATCGCATTTAATACAAATCAGGCAAATTGATAGAGTTAATTGGTCTTATTTGGTAAAAAGCATTTCGCTTATTAAGCCCTATTAGATGTTTGAGCAATTAAAAAAAGTTATTTTGGGTGTTTGGTACATATTTTATAAAAAGTGCTTTTAGGCTCAAAAAGCTCTTTTAGAAAAAGCTCATTATAAGAGATTTTTGAAATTTGCTTATTGAACAATTAGTTTTTTTTGCTATTAAATACACTAAGAGCATGTTTGGTATGGGCTTTTTATGGGGTTAGTAACGGAATCGGGTTACCGTTTCCGTTAGAAGATGTTTGGTTAAAGAGTTAAGTAATAGAAACCGTTTCCTTCCTCTAACCCATTCCATTACTTTGTTTCCACTGTAAAACTTGGGGAAACAAATCCCGTTTCTTTCCTCTATCTATTCTCTCTCCTCTCATACAACAGATCTCCCCACAATCCTCAACTTTGATCGATCGAAGCCACAAATTCGCTGAAGAATTCTAAATTTCGTACTTCAAATTTCCAGAAATCAACAAACTCAAGGTTTGATCTCTCACTTTTTTGTTGAAGAACCCTAGTTTTTGAGTTGTGTTGAATTTATAAAAATTTTGTCTTATTGATTGCGTTTTGATTTTTCTACTGTATATTGAAAGATTGCTATTTAATTTGATTTGCGATCTATATTTTTTCTTTGTGTTGATTGCTATTTTCGATTTATGGTGTTAATTAATTTCTAGGGTTTTCTATCCTAATTTTTCAGTTTTATTTGAGTTTTATTTTCTCCTGTTTTTTGCTTCATGACATTATTGCTAACATGATATCAATTTCGATTTTATGAAATAATACTTACTGATGTTTTGTCATGCAAATTTCGATTTTATGCTATTATAATTTGCTATTATTATTTGGCTTCTTTTCCCCCAAATTTCGATTTTATGCTTAATAGTAATACTTACTGATGTTTTGATCTGCAAATCAGCTTTGTTTAGCAAATGTCAATGGTAAATAATCAGCTTTGTTTAGCGAAAATCAATGTTTTGAGGCGGATTGTTAATGTTGTTTGATTGCTATTGCTATTGCTTTGCTGGTTTTTAAGGCATACTGGGTCTCTAATTCTTGTTACTTGATTGCTATTGTTTTGCTTATGGACAAATCGACAACCCATAAGTGCCGAGGAATTCTACTATTCCCCTGTTGTTGCCCCTCCCCCCTTCTGCTATTCCCCTACTGCTTCCCCCTTCCCCCTTCTGCTATTCCCCTGATGCTGCCCCTCCCCCCTACTGCTATTACCAATTTTAGGTGAACTAGTCCTAATCTACATTCTATCTCGTGTTTAATTGGTTGCAGTTCAAATTCGTGTTTAATTCTTTGCTACAATTGATTGGTTGTTCTTTTGACAGATTATTGATCAAGAGATTGATAAGCAACCATTGAGTGTCGAGAGTGATGAAGAAGATGATGTGAATTCTACTAATTCGGACACTTATTCTTCTACAAGTCAATCCGGAAAACGCCCCGTGAAGATAGAGGATGATCATATAACTCCTTCAAAAATGGCAAAACGCTCTATAAAGGCAAAGGAGGTTAAGGTGAAAGGAAAGAACAAGGTAAATTTGAAGAGTTTGTGTAGGAATGATGATGATGATTTGGTGGCCTCTCTCCATGATGTTTCCAACAATTTTGGGAAGATATTTGAAAATATCAATGTTAATCTCGGGACTATGGCTAGTGCATGGTCTAAAGCGGAAGAAAGGGAGCAAAGGATGGATGAAAAGGTGAACAAGGTATTGGATGAGGTGATGAAGTTAGATGGCATTTCTCCATCCGAAGCTTTAGAGGTTGCTACTATTCTCATGGCGGAAGAACATAAGCTTCGTATCTTCTATCAAGCACCATTTAACATGAAAAAACAATATGCAATTGATCTTCTTAAGAAGAAGTAGCATTTGATTGTTGTCATGTCTTTGTTTTTTTATTGAACATTTGCAACTTGAGCAATACAAGTTATGTGTTGGGATTATTCATATAATGATGGACATATTATTAGTCAATGTTTGGATAATTAATGAGTGCCAACTTTGCTTTGTATATATATATTGTTTTTTTTAACCGTAAAATATGTAGCATAGACAATATTTTTTATCTAGGTTATTTTTTTATTTTTTTACCCGTAAAATATGAGCATAGACAATATTGTATTATTCATTCTTATTTTTCGTTTCCGTTTGTTATACCAAACAAAAGGAAACGGAATGGTGATAATTGTTTCCGTTTCCTTTGATGTACCAAACAACTACTAAGGGTAACACTATTTGTTACCCTTTCCCCTCCTAATTTATTTCCATTCCGTTTCCTATATTAACTCCATACCAAACACCCCCTAAATATCTAACAATTAACAACTATTTACCAAACTCTTTTACACAATTAATTATTTACAACCAACTAGTCAAACCACCTAATATAATCTGCTAGTCAAACTAGTTAATACTACCAACTATTTACCAAATAAGGCCAATATCACTAGAGGCTGCGAGTCTTGAACTTTGATAGAAGTTGTAGATAAGGTACTGAACTTGCACCTGTTGTAGTTAGAGTACTCATACAGGTAATCCCCTCTAAATGGCCTTCTTTAACCGATTATCCATTGGGAAAATATATGTCTGACATAATTTAAGCAAGGCACTGAACTTTGAACAATTTCACAAATGACAGTTACAAGTAGCCGTTGGAGTTCGATCAACATCTTCAAGATCATTTCTGCAACAACAAAAACCCATTAATTTAAGGTAAAAAATAAATCAGTTTATAATTATAATTATAGTAGGCTGTTGTAAAATTTGACAGCTAAAGTTAAAGATGTCTAGGATGAGTTTTGGAATGAACACAATAACCAAGAGATGTCATTGTGGCCTGTTAGTATCGAGGAATAGGGCAAGCATGGGCAAAGGATAATCCTAGAAATTTTTTTGTTTTTTTGTTTTTTTTTAAAAAAAAAGGGCCTGGAAGAAGGCTATTCTTGCATGCCCTGACAATGATGTAGAAATTGAAAGAAGGGGATGTAAGTACTTGAGATGGGTGGACATAGAAGACCCTACTTCTTGGCAGACTGAGGTGATCTTGGGGCTAATGCATGAGAAACAAAAATTGAAGCATGAAGTAATGAGTATGAGGAAGGAAGGGAAGCCATCTAACCACTACACAAGAAAGGTTGAGAGTGATTACTTGGTGTTGAAGATGAAAAAGGTTGCTAGGAATTTGGGTTCAATTGTGGGTGTGGAAGGTCATTTTGGTTGTTTGTGGTTTGCTTTTAAGATATGTATGTAATGAACCGTAACAAATAGAAAAGTTTAGTTGTTTAATTTAATGTTTGTTGTTCCTCCTTGATCTTGCTAGATCGTGTGATTTTAAAATGTAAGACTGTTAGTAGCTGCAAGATTGAATAAATTACTTAGTTTGATTTAGAAAACATTCATTTCATTACCTACAGTGCTTGGGTTGACATATAATTATTGTTGAATATGTTGTTGATTATAGAGGGGATATTATTGACTGAATGAGTAGCTAGACTGTTTGCTCACCCTCAATGTCAGTGTAAAAGGCTCTCTAAGCATGTTATGTTTTTTGATATGTTGGTTGCTGCTATGGATGTTGTTGTAGTTGAACAGCAGGTTGTAAAAAATACTTTGTTAATGACTGAACGTAGATGTAGAGAAACAAAATGATTAAATACACATGGTTTAGAAATATAGGTTTTCTTTGTCAATTTTTCAAAGTGCACCTATTGTTGTGTCTATAATCTCGCATAACATAAGCAATAGTTAATTAATATGGTTATTATTTATAAAACTCTATAGGGTTTGTTAATCAATTTTAGGCACTATTAGAAATATCAATTTAGGCACTACTTATCCAATTTAATAATGTGGGTGCTATAGAAATATCAATTTTAAGTGAGGTCAAAGGGACCATTAGTGGAAGATTAGGGTAAAAGGTGAGATTATTAGGGAAAGATTGAGCAAAGGTAAGATTATTAATTTTCATTTTGAAGGTGAAGAGGCTACAAATAATGATGCATAACATAATTGTTGACCACGAACACCCAAGTCTTTAACAACTCGTGACTCAAGCCCTAATACAGCCCATTAAAAATTTCATGCGACCTACAAGCTTCTTGGTTCTTATACCGACTCACTCAATAACTTGAATCAAATAATGAACCGGTTCAACCATCAGGCCTCCACGGCTCCACTACACTATTCAAATACTCGTACCAAAAAAATACGAAATCTTCTTGAAGAACACAAAATTCATTTCAATTGCAAAAAAAATGTCGACAAATTTCTCAACACTTAGTCACCAAAAACTAACAGAGTAAGCTCCTCCCATGGCTTCTTCTTCTTCTCCTTCTCCTTCCCACCCCCACCTTCTTCTGCATATAATTAACCCTTAATTTTCTCTGTAATTTTTCACAGGTTATCTCAACCAATTCAAGAACTACTTTCAACAACTCCTTACAATCCCCCTGAATCCCACGATGTCTCCATCAAATCTCTCCTTCAATCCCTTCTTCCTTCCAAAACCTCCATTTCCACCAACATTTTTCCTCAGATTAGGGATTTCTCTCTCCTCTGTGCATTGCTATCTTCTTCATACACTTCAACTTCACCTCTTCTAAGCTGGATTCCTCAACATCTCACTATTGCGGCGAATTCGGCTATTCGAGCTCTTTCGGAAGCTGTTTATGGCGATTCTGACCCGAATTTGAGGTTTGAGAAGAGATTGATTGTTGAATTGATACCGGAGGTGGTCCCTTTGATTAAGGAAACGATTAAGGAGAGTTCCATTGGTGGTGATGAAATTTCTGCGGCGTCTTCTAGAGTTCCTACTGCGTACGCCATTGTTGCTGCTTATCAGCTTAGATGGTTTGTCTCACAGGTTTATTTAGGGTTTTTTCAATTTATGATAATTCAATTTAGGGGTTTATGAATTTTTTGAAAATTATTTAATTATTGTGATTTGGTGTTTTCAGGTTGAGTATCCAGAATTAGGGAAATTATGTGGTTTTATTTTTCCATGTGGGCTTACAGCTCTTGATCACTGGTCTTCTGAAGTGAAAGTATGTTCTTAATAATATTTCACATTGGCTTGTTTGTTTATTTGGTTGGTTGATTGTATTTGTTTCAGTACATGGTGAATTTTGAATATATTTGGTATGATTGTACGTTTAAGCCTATTACATTGCATTTGGGAATTTTTTTTGTTTCGAATCACGAATGGGTTGTGGAGCTAGTAACAATTTCTTATGGTTGTTGATATTGTATGAACTGTTTGAAAATATGTTAATTGAGGTGAACGTAACATACTCTTAGCAATGATGAAATTTATGTTTTGTAATTCTAAAATCTAGAGTAAGAATTGCAGGAGGAAGAATTTTTTTATTGTTCAATACATATGTTGACATGGAATGTTTCTCTTGCTTATATTACCCGTACAAGACTTTTGAAGGACACAGTTGGATGAAGTGTGTGTGTGTGGGTGGGTGGGTGGGGGGAGCCGTGGAGGGTATGGTTTGTGTGCTAGGAAAATTAATCATAGAAGCATATCACCTATATGTGTGTCAGTGTGTAACATAGTCAATCTTTGTGATTTCCTCTTGTAAATAGAAATATGGCCAAAATGTAGTCCTGCTAAGTTTTTCTTGCTCAGCCTGTATATATCCATTTTTCTAATATAATATATGGCACTTTATGAGATATTTTTAGTTTTTTGATTTGAGCTTATTTGTTTCGGTTGAATCTAGGGTCAAGGAATGATCAGCTTCATACATGTAGCAAAAAATGTCAATACTGCTGATCTTGGTGGATATGGAGATGTGATTCTGGATGCATGCTGTCACAATATTGTTTCGGATGATGAGATATGGCACCTTGCTGTTGAGATGTCAGTACGTTTTGTGACCTGTTTGCAGAGGAATAACCCTCGTAGCCCTTGGTATGTATTCCTTTAGTCTGCAACTTATAGGATTTTGTATGTTGGATTTTTTTTATATATATAAATGAAATTTCTTTTAGATTAAATGCTATCCAAATATCTGCTCAATTTGACTTTTTATTTTTATTTTTTTTGGTGTTTGTTGTGTGAATATCATTTTTTATGCTTCTATTTCTCTTTAAAAAATTATGTAGCATTAATTGTGAAAAGGCTGTGCCTAGAGTTCTGTAACTCTACTCCTGTCTCTGATTTCATAGTCAGCTACTTGCTCACTTTCTCATGTGAAGTTTCATAAGCTTGAAAGTCCAAATGAGCTGGTCCTTTTGTGTTAAGGTGAATTATAAAGAATTTGACCTTTGGATGGTATATAGCTATTATTAGTTGCTGTCTGGTATTTCCTTGAGTTTGCTGTCAAGTGTGAGTGTAATTTGGGATATTTAGTTATCGTTGTTAATGGCTGACTATTACTACCTTTCCTGTTTCAAGTTGGACTTTTGAGATTTATTTGTGTATGCTTTTATTTAGCACCATGAGTTCATGGGACTTGTATAAATAAGAGTTATACTACTTATATAGATGAAATAAAGTTTTCAGTATATGTAAATGTGTGATAATGTAGCCTGTTTATTCATAGTTATGGTCATTTTACACAGGTTTGAGAGGCTTTTAAATGAGATGCTAGGTCATTTGGAGCGCCAACCTAGGGACAAGAAGCGCCGTATTGCATGGCTGAAACTTGTTGAACCACTCTTCTGCTGTGTTGGTCTTGTTCTGCTAGCTCACTTCAGACGTTTGTTTCCCCTTTTCTTCCAATGGGTGCATGCTGATGACGATGAAACTGTTCTGTTGGTAACCTCTACTTTATTGCACTTTAGTCTAAACATCAATGTTTATGGTATGTAAATGGAAGTTCTAAATGGTCTCACAATTGTTGTAGGCTCTTGAAAGGATCCACACTGTTGTGAAATTGACATGGATAAGGAGCAGTCCACACACTATAAGGTGAGTCAGCAGTACTGTCCTGCACTGAGTGTGTGCTTGCCATGTTGGTCTTTTTTTTATATTTTTTTATATGCCAGTGAAATTGTTCTTCTGTATGTATGTCACTGAACATTGAAATATGGTGCTAATATATATCTGGGATGGTTTGACATACTGGCCATGGTGGTTGTTTTAGCAAGTGGCTACAATGTTGTATTTGTTGATCGATTAATATGATGGCTGAGAGTCTTGATACTACCTTGAATACCCTCAATTTCCTTGTGTGTAACTGAGAGCTATCTGGTTTTATCACTTCAATCTTTTTAGCAGTTGCATGCTCTTAATTGCAGGTTAGTGGATGAACTAGCAGTTCTATACAAGGAGGCTGCTTTGAAAACTGCCCGAGATGAGATAAGAACACGTATTTTTCAGATATTGATTCTACTTCAGCAGTAAGGACAGATACCGATAATTATTTGTTTGCCTTGCCTTTATTTTGCTTGAGAGGTGATATTTGATAAATCTTTGTTTTTCTTCTGTAACCCAAAGATCCAAAGGGCTGCAGTTTGAAGCAACTTGGGAGAAGTACAAGGATGACCCAAACTTAGGGACTCTTGTTCAGTCCATTGCTGCAAATGCTACCTCAGTAAGAATTCTTGCTCCTCCTTTGCATTTGTGCCTTATCTAGCTATACTGCTCCCAGTTCCAAACTTGTGACAGGAAAGTTGAATCTGTTGCTTTCCTCCGTCTTGGACTAATTCTTCACAAGAAGAATTCTTAAATATAAAAAGTAACTATTCATAAGTGTTCTTATATGCCAAATTTATGCTATAGTTACTGGATTTTGCTTGAGTTCCTGGTTATAAAATGAACCCCACAAGTATTTGAATGAGATTTCAGAGGAAAAGATGTTAAAAACTAGGTTTGCACTCATTGGTGGAAAGTGATTGACAAGCATGAACAAAATCCATCACATACAAAGTGTGAACCTGATAGCTGTCACCATTATCACTTTTCAGAACATTGGTAAATGAGCATAAGACCCATCCCTGTGGGTCTTCTGCCTTGTTAAAAGCTTGTTTCCTGCTGTTATTCTGTATCTTCCTATATCAAGCCCCATCTCTAATTACTATTCTTTTGCTGCTCTCCTTTATGGAGCATTTTGTGGCCTCAATGATGCAAAACATATCTGATGTGCATGTTATTCTGGTGCAATGCAGGTTGTCCAATGAACACTATGGTGATCGTAAATGCAGCACAACATTTGAGACTTGAAGACTCGAATAGATTTGATATGCATTCCCTTGCACTACCAAGGGCAGCCCAACACTTGAGAGGAGTCAGACATTGATATTGGAGGCTTTGGATAGGTTAGCACTTGAGTCACCCGGGTTTCGCAATATAAAAAGGCTGCTGATTATATAGGAGATTAGGAGGACATCGTTCTGGAATCAGGATCATGCTATATGTTAGTCTCACTTTAGTATCATCTCCATGTCGGCATGTACTAAATATTCAGCTTTTTTTTCTTTTTCTTTGGAGAGGTGTTTATTAGCCAAGTCAAAATGATCTTAAAGATAGTCAACATGATCTTAAAGATATAGTCAACATGATCCAATGTCTATATTTGTATACCTAAGCACGAAGGTGTACCCAAGTATGGACATTTTGGTGTATAATACCAAAAGGCATAACCAATCATGAATTGATACGATTCATATTTGATCTTTATTTAGTGTATATGAACATAGAAAGCTAATCTTAAATATGAGGTTTTGTCTTTTATTTTATTTTATTTTATTTTTTTTATAGGAAAATCTTAAATATGAGGCTTAAGGTAACATTAGAAGCAAATAAATGCAATATTCTCGCTTTTAAATTGTAACTAGTTTTGTGCCCGTGCGATGCTCGGATTGTTGATAAATTTTCTGGTTTGAATGTTAAAATCGGTCTTATAATCCCTTTGGAAAATGCTAGATATTTCGATATACAATATCATATCGCTTATTTATATAATAATTGTACTTTTTGTAATTTTGTTTGTAAATAGATATCTATGTTATTATTGATTTGAAATTATTTTTATTGAACTTTGATTATTTTTACTGAACTGAAAGTATTTAATTACCAAACTAAAATTATTTTTACTAATTAAAACTTATTTTTATTGATTCTCTATTATTTTTTAAAATAAATTAAATATATTATAAATGGATCTTATTTTAAAGAACTTTTTAAAACAAATGTTATGATGGAATTAGAACTGAGTTATAGGATATTAATTAAAAGTTATGATTAATTTTGTATATGTGAAATATTAGAAGTATATTAATAATAAAACATTTTTATCTTAAAAAATCTATCCAAAATTCTCTTCCTTGGCTTGACACTTGGCATTTTCCTTAGTTCGACATTTGACGAAAAACTGGAATGTCAAGTGTCACTGTCTCGTAGCCTGGCTGCGAGACCGGCTTTATTTATTAGTGACTAGTTTTGTGCCCGGACGATGCCCGGATTGTTAATAAAATTATAGGATAAAGTTTTTGGCTTGAATGTTCGTTAATACGGTCATGTAATCCCTTTTGATAGTGCAGGATATTTAGCTTAGACATACGATATCCTATCACTTATTTATATAATAGTGTACTTTTTGTAGTTTTGTTTGTAAATAGATATCTATGTTATTATTGACTTGAAATTATTGTTATTGAACTTAAATTATTTTTACTAAATTGAAAGTATTTTTACCAAACCAAAATAATTTTTACTAATTAAAACTTATTTTACTGATTCTCTACTATTTTTTTTAACTAAATTAAAAAAAAATGGATCTCATTTTAAATAACTTTTTGAAACGAATTTTATGATGGAAATAAAATCGAGTTATATGATATTTATTAAAAGTTATGATTAATTTTGTATATATGAAATATTAGAAATATAGTGATAATAAAAACTCTATACAACATTTTTATTTTGAAAAATCTATCCAAAAAACGCTTACTTAGCATCATATGTGTCACAATAATGCCTCTTTGTCGCCTACGTGGTGCGACACTTGGCAAAAAATTAGAATGCCAAGTATCGCTGTCTCGTGGCCTGGCTGCGAGACCGACTTTACTTATTAGTGTCGTGCCAGGGCGATGCCCAGATTGTCCTAAACTTTTTAGCTTAAATACGATCATATAACCCCCTTTTGATAATGTAAAGTGTTTAGACATACGATATCATATCACTTATTTATATAATAGTGTACTTTTTGTAATTTTATTTGTAAATAGATATCTATGTCATCATTAACTTGAAATTTTTTTATTGCACTTAAATTATTTATAATGTACTGAAAGTATTTTTACCAAATTAAAATTATATTTTCTGATTAAAACTTATTTTTACTGATTTTCTATTTTTTATTAAAATATATTATAAATGGATCTCATTTTAAAGAACTTTTTAAAACGAATTTTATGACGAAAATAGTACTAAGTTATAAGATATTTATTAAAAGTTATAATTAATTTTGTATATATGAAATATTAGAAGTATATCGATAATAAAACACTACACAACATTTTTATCTAAAAAAATATATCCAAAATTCACGTACTTAGCATCCTTTGTGTCACAATAATACCTATTTATCGCCTACTTGGCTCGACACTTGGCGAAAAACCGGAATGCCAAGTGTCGATGTCTTGTTGCCTGGCTGCGAGACCGACTTTATTTTATTAGTGATAAATTTGTTATATATATAGATAGATAGATAGATAGATAGATAGATAGATAGATAGATAGATAGATAGATAGATAGATAGATAGATATCCTCTAGTCATTATCTTTTAAATTTGGGCTAGTATACATTCTCTATTAAAAGGATTTCTTTTACATATTAAAAGGATAAAGAACAAAAACTAGTATACATCCTAATAACACTTGGCGAAAACTTAAACTGTAAAATAAAAGAGTGTATGATGCCCCAGATTCCCTCTACAATATATATCCTTATGTTTTAAAAAATTCTTATATTAATTGGCTACTTATAAAATAATTATAAGGAATAATTATAATCTCAAAGACATTATTACTAATGTCTAAATCTATCTATGTTTGAAATATTAGTTGCTTTAAATGTTCATAATCGAATGAGTAATTTAATTTTACAGTTCCATTGACATTTAATAATGTGAGTACTCCTAGACTTTATTCGTAACCCTCAGTTTGTTAAGTAAAAATATATTTCTACCAATCATAAATTTGTGAGTTATAATTTTTAAAGTATATCATAAATGGATTTTTTTTTTTTGAAGAATAAATGGATTTTTTTGAAATACTCTTTAACACAATTATTATGATATAAAAATAATAAATTATTAAGATAGTAATTATTGAAAATTATAATTTATTTTTTTAATAGGATTATAATTTTATTTGTACATATAAAATATTGGTACTTTATCGAAAATAAAACTCTAAACCAGTAATTTTATCCTAAAATCTATCCAAATTTTATTGAAAATAAAACTCTAAACTAACTTTTTATCTTACAAAATATATCTAAATCTATCCAACATTTTCATCCTACGTGTCATAATAATAATAAATTGTTGTCTACGTGGCGTGACATTTGGTGAAAAGTTAAGATGCCAAGTGTCGTTGTCTCGTGGCCTGGCTAAAAATTTAGCTTTATATATTAGTTATATGATATTTAATTTATCAAAAAGGATTATTCAAATAGTATAAAATAATATATCTATGTCATTATTGAATTAAAATTATTAATATTGTACTTAAATTATTTTACTGAACCGAAAGTATTTTTACCAACTAAAATTATTTTTACGGATTAAAACTGATTTTTACTAATTCTCTATTAATTTTATAAAATAAAAATATTATTAATGGATCTTATTTTAAAGAACTTTTTAAAACGAATTTTATGATGGTAATAGAACTGAGTTATAGGATATTTATTAAAATTTATGATTAATTTTGTATATATGAAATATTAGAATTATATCGATAATAAAACTCTACACAACAATTCTATCTTAAAAAATTTATCCAAAATTTGCTTACTTGACATTATATGTATAACAATAAAACCTATTTGTCGCCTACGTGGCTCGACTCTTGGTGAAAAACTGGAATGTTAAATGTCGCTGTCTCGTGGCCTGGCTGTGAGACCGACTTTTGTTTATTAGTGACTAGTACGTGCCTCAGGCGTTGCCCTGAATACCCATTTTAAAGTGTGCAACATATTTTGTATTATTATTATTATAATTATAAGTATAATAATTTAATTATTAGTAGTAGTATTTATATTTTTTTTTAAATGTTAGATACAAAAAGAGAGTAGAAATACTATCTATTATTCTTTTTTCACATTTGTTATCATTTTCTGTTTTCGTAAGTTGCACTATATTCACTTGGTCTACTATGACCAATGTTTGTGAATTATATATATATATATATATATATATTGTTTATCAAAGTTTTATGTCGACATATGTGTTAAATTTCAAAGGGACGCTAAAATAATAGAGGGGGTATAATTTTGTGAAAAGAAGAGTGTGTCGGTAAAAAAATAAAATAAGTAAAAAGTTAAAAGTAATTTTTTTAACACGTAAAATCAACAGATTATATATTTTTATTATTGGCCTAATTGGACCATTTGTAATAATATATGGCTGGTAAATGGGCTATGGAGGCTTTGTATAACCCGTAAAGTTCTAAGATCTTGCTAACATTGATTTGAATTCACTTCAAGATTCTCTTGTATTATACAGTTTTTGTTGTGTCCTAATTTTAGTAGTTTTTGACATCTTTGATTTCATTAACAAAATCACAAACATACACAAATTTTACAACCGAGTATGAAGAATCCCTTATTAAAAAGCTTTAATGGTAAATCAATAGTAGACTAAAAACAATTCAATGATACATGACCATATTTATAATTAAAATTACATTGTTAATTGGATATTCATATTAATTATAATTTGTGGTGTGTTGCTATAAGTAAAATTTTATTGTCAATAAAAAGATAAATTTTTTTCAAAAGAATTATAAATTATTTTATGTATACGTTTTTATCCTAAACAAATTTATCCAATCTAATCACAATAATATCTATTTTTCGCCTACGTGGCTCGACACTTGGCGCAAAACTGAAATGTCAAGTGTCGTTGTCTTAGGCCTGGCTGCGAGATCGACTTATTTATTAGTAATATGATATGATATTATGATTAATCACGGACTATTTATTTTTTGATTGCTTCTTGAATTTAACGATTGAAACTTATTTTTCTAAATATAATTTAATTTAACGATGAACTTATAATTACTCATTTCAATTTTAAATGTTTGTTCGAAAACAAACAAAAAAAGGAAGAGCTCATTCGTTTTTGTTTTAGTTTTCTATAAAAAACCATGAAAAGTGGTTTGAAATTTTTGTTGTCAATTTTCATTTAAACTAATGATGATATTAATTAATTAGACTATTTTTTAAAAATACGAGTAATTTTTAATGAAATAAGTATATCATATAATTTTTAAAATAAAAAAACCAAAAAACTGATAACCATTCAGTCCCGATAAAAAAAAAAACCCGAAATCATACGAGTACAAAATAGTTTATTCCGTAATACCATACACCCTCATCGTAGGCAATCAACTCCCTCTCGTTCTGAAACAAACTCAAATAACCGCCAAAACTCAAACACACTTTCCTCCTTTCTCTCTCTTCACTCCTCTGTAACATACTCTTCTACCTCCCTCTGCAACTAACTTCATTATATAAACCCACAAACACCCATTTTCTCACTCCTCCAGAACTTTCCTTCTCTCTCTGAAACACCATTTCCACAATTCTGCAAAATTCTCTGCTCAAGCTCACAACAATGGCGTTTTTCTCTCTCAATTTCTCTCTCCTCCTCTTCCTCCTAACAACCATCACTTCCTTCTCTCTCACCACCTCAACCCCAACTATCGGCGTAACAATCCAACACCACCCATCTTCCGCCACCCCTGAACACATCGCCGCCGCTGTCAACCGCCATAGAATCGCCGCCGTTCGACTCATCGACCCAGACCCAAACCTCATTCGAGCCTTCTCATACTCCTCTGTTTCACTCCTCCTCTGCATCCCCAACACCCTCGTCCACTCTCTCGCCGCTAATCGCTCCAACGCCGCCGTTTGGCTTTACACCCACGTCGTCCCTTTCTACCCTCGCGCCAAAATCTCCGCCATTTCCGTCGGCTCCGACATCCTCTCTTCCTCCGACGACCTCGCCGACGCTCTTCTTCCCGCCATTCGCAACATCCATGTTGCGCTTCACGAGCTGGGTATTCGTCGAATCTCTGTTTCATCAACTTTCTCTCTCATCCCTCTCATCACCTCTGCTTTCCCCCCTTCTTCTGCTGAGTTCGGTGAACCGGTAAACGACCACTTAATCCGGCCATTGCTGGATTTCTTGGAAGAGGCGAATTCCTCTTTCTTGGTGAATATTCATCCGTACGATCTTTACCGGTTGAACCATGAGATTGTTCTTGGGTATGCTCTGTTTCAAAAAAGTCGGTACAGTTTTGTGGATGATCCGACCACCGGAGTAAGGTACCAGAATCTTTTTGATACCATGGTTGATGCGGTTCTTTCTGCAATGGCGGTCGCCGGGCATGAGAATATTCCGGTTGTCGTAACCGAAACCGGGTGGCCGAATTCCCCTGCAACCTTGGAGGAGAATAATGCCAACCAAGTGTTCGCTGAAATGTATCTGAGAGGTTTGCTCAAACATCTGAAATCTGGGGTTGGTACACCTCTGAAGAAAGAAGGGGTTTCTGGGGTTTACATCTATGAGCTGTTTGATAAGGAAAGAGGTCAAGGAAACAGCAATGCTTCATTGAGGCAATGGGGGATTTTCTACCCTAACTTGACCAGCAAGTATGATCTTGACTATAGTGGGTCCTACAGAACTGCTGAGAGCAATGGTTTCTTGAAGATTCTTGCAGTATCTTTGGTGGTTCTTGCTTTACTGTAAGCAACAGTTACTACCCTCTTACTGAGAATTGATGCCTGATTTAGTAGAATCTGACTTTTGGTTGGATTCCAATAATTCAATTGAGCATTTCATGCTTCCTGTTAGTTTCTTGTTCAACTTTTTGTTGTTAGATGTTTGAGATTTAGTTGTAATGCAGAGAGTTCATTGATGATGTGAAGAATTGTAGCTTCGAAACTCGAAATCAGTGGTTGTTTTGAGCTTGTTGATCACTGGTTTAGGAATATTACACGAGTAGTAGTGTGTTGAAGAACAATTGTTGATTCTGGGATTACTGTATAAATCTTTGGTACACAGTGAAATGAAATGAACATTTAAGTTTTTTTAGTATATTTGGTACTTTGTTGTTCATAATCTTAGTGTAATTTGAATGTTATTAATTACTTAATGCAGATTTTTGTTGCATACTATATTACTTATAGCTATTCCATTTTTCTGCTTTTGGTTTGATTTTTGTTATATGATAGATTTTGGGCATAATTGAAGTACAAATCATTGCAAAGAACCGATATAATAGGCCTAGGAACTAATTTATGTTACAATTAGTTAAAACTATTTTGGATCATTGTGTATGAGTCATACTTCAATACTGACTAATTTGTGTATGAATCATACTTCAGTATTTACTGATACCCAATGTTTTAATTGCATTGAACCATCTCAAACCTTGTCAAGATTGAAAGTTAGGTGCTATTTTTGTTAAAGGCTTGGATTCTAGTTTTCTTTCTTTTCCACTACTCATGATAATAAAGATATATTATCTGCCACTCTTTGAACAAAAACTTACCCTGCTGGTAGGATTAATAGTAAAGAGTATTGGCAACAAAGTGCACATTGTAGACAGCTTTTGTGAAGGAGTAGAGTAAATAATTAAGACTAGCCAGCATAATTGAAACCAAAATGAACCTACATATTCAAATGTTAGTTCTAGTATATTGGTTGACTAATGGCACATTCCTACATACAGCATGTTGATTTAATTGCACAGTTGCCTTACTAATGTGAGCTGGGAGTATGGTTAGGTCAAATTGTTCTAGTTTATGAATTATTAGCTGGTAGCTTCAACTGTTGTTTCGAACACTCTTTATTCTGAAATTTCATTTTTGGAAGTTTGAAAATAGGCTTTCCTATGGAAAACCCTGCTAAGATATCCAAACTGCTGGTGATCACACCAGCAACGTGATATCCTTGTCTGTCTATTGCTGCTATTCTTCTTGAGAAGTATTCTAGGCTACTCAGCATCATTTCATCAGTTGATCTGCCAAAAAAGCAAAGAACTCACTCAAATCAAATAATATACGTCAACTATAGCATTTGCACATTAATACAAGTTTTAAAGTACATACTCAGTAGGAGGTGCAGTCTGTGCAGGAAGTTAGATACATGAAATAAACATACGTATAAGCTGATGAATACCAAAAGTGAAAGAATGAGCTTACCTCATTATCAATGATGCCCATTCTATATACCCTGCTGAGACAAGATACTTAGTGATGGCATTCTGTTGTTTCTGTGCCGTTCTTGTTATCAACATCAGAGTCCATCCACTTTCCTGAATTCTATTATATAACCTTAGCATAAGCATACACCTTAAATTGATCTCTTCTTCATTACAATCTCTACAACTGCTTCCATAATAAAATATGTATCAACTATTAATATAAATTCGAAGTACAAATTTTGCGATGTGAGTATATTGCACCATCACTAGTCTGTCAGCAGTCAAGACTAGAGCTTAATGCAAAAAAAATATTCTAAAAGCACAAATTTTGATCAGGAAAGAATAGTATCTGATGATGTTTCGATATGTAAGTTTTACCTATTCTTCAAGAGTTTGCTGTAATGAACACTCGAAGGGAGGATGTCATCTATGTCCATTAAGACGACATTGAAATCATGATTGTAAGGCCTAATAATACTGCTGAAGTATTTCTCAGCCATTGAAATGCTGAAGTTCAAGTCTCTCACAAATTGACCTTCACTGGTATAGTAAAGAGCATAATACTTGCAATAATCCTCGTTATAATATGACTTCTGGCTCTCGAGTATACCAGAACTTTGACTTTGACATGATTGTAGCATCACAATCAGTGTAACTAACGAAGTGATCAATAAGATTCCTATAGTTATGAGACCAGCTATGAAGACAGTTGCGGCAAAGGATGACATATAGAATCCGGTCTCATAGTGGTTGTGGCTTCCTGACTCTGCATAAATATGTAAGATAAATAGAAGTTATGATGAGTCCTATTAAACCTATTGGTTGCAGAAACAAGGAAAATGATACCTCAACAACAGTCATACTCTAATCTCAAAAGGCTACTAATCAAGTAATCATGCTTTCAGGCCATATGTATCAACAAGATCCTAGAGTAACTGTCTGAAAAGTACCTTAAGAGGCCGTTTAAGAAGGCATTATATTATATATATACTAACCGGAACCTCCATCGCTAGAAACATTTTGAAATGAGTTCTCCCGTTCCATTTGATGATCTAAAGCAGACAGTCCGAATTATCTAGCAGATGATTAAATTCTTTTGTCACAGACTTAGCTTCCTCCTATCGCAATGAACATCAACCTGACAAAGTTAGATTAGAGTACACATTAAAAAGATAGCATTATGTAGTTTTTGTCAAAAGAAGGTAATGAGATTAAGAGAGGAGGCTTGTGACTCAACCGGGAGCAAGAAATGAAAAGATTATAAAGATTCATGATTTTCATGCTCACAAGTCAGAGCTCAAAAGTGTTATGCATCACCATCACGAAGTTTCCTTAAAGTGTATGATTTTTTTGTAAAAAAACAAAAAAAAAGTGTATGATTTTGGCAACACTTATAAATCACTTAGGTTAGGTCCCGTGCCATGCACAGTGGCGGACTTGGGCTTAGACCTGGTGGGTCAAGTGACTCACCAGGCCCAAAAAAAAATTTTAAGTTATTTAAAAAAAAAAAAAAAAAAAAAAAAAAAAAAAAAAAAAAAATTAAAATCAGTTACAGCCTTACAGGAGAGACGGAGAGTTCAAGGCTTTCAAAGTTTCAAGCCCTAGCCTCTTCGTGCTCTGGCTTCTCCTTCTCCGCCAGTCCGCCTAATCGCCTCTTCGTGCTCTGGCTTCTCCTTCTCCTTCAGTCCTTCTCCGCCTAATCGCCTCCATTCTTCTCTTCGTGAATCGTGAGTCGTGACTTCGCCTTCTCCGCCTAATCGCCTCCATTGTTAATCGGCTCATCTCCGTTCTTCTGTTCGTGACTTCGCGTCCGAGGTTGTGGAAGATGACTAATTGACTTTCCCATCGTCACATTTATCAGGTTCGATCTTGTTTCTCTCATTCTCTGTCTTGATTTAGTTTCAAATTTTTGGGTTTGATTGTCGTGGATTTTTGCATATATGTTCCTGTTGTTTTCGACATGTTCAATCATCAATGTGTATTCGAATTTTTTTGGTTCAATCTTTGTGGGTGTATTTCAGCAAAATCGCTTCGTTTTTATTGGGGTTTATTTGATCATTATTTGTTTTCGATTTTTTGGCTTTATTTGGTCGATTGGTTTTCGATTATTTTGGGGTTTATTTGATCGATTTGTTTTCGATTTTTTGACTTTATTTGGTCGATTGGCTTTCGATTGTTTTGGGGTTTATTTGATTGATTTGTTTTCGATTTTTTTGTCTTTATTTGTTCAATTGGTTTTCGATTATTTTAGGCATCATCCAACCACTAGCTTATCTTTACTAATGCTGTGAGAAATTGACAAAAATGCCAAGCAATCCCACATTATCTTTACTAATTCTTGTTACTCAGCTTGAGTAACGGGAATTTCCCCATTTGTTAGTTGTTACAAAACCATTTTGTTTATTAGATTCCAAAGATTATTAGTTCTACAGTTCTAAGTAAGAAGTGATAAGTGTCCTTACCACAAAATAAAAAAAATGCTAAGTGTGACTAAAACTATTGCAAAGTAATTATAAAATCACGTCCCCAACTAAAAACAATAATCTAAATTACCCTAACCTAGCTTATTTTCAATTAAAAGTCACGTAGCAAATTTCAGAATCGTTGATCAAAGTATTTACATAACAATCTTACACTATTAAATCATTTCAACAATACCCTCCAATATATATTTAGGTGTTCCCCTCGTGAAGAGGATCTCATAATGTTCCATTTTCATTACACTTAAAAAAAAAGCTCTCTTTGATCATATTTATTGTTTTTTACCTAAACGAAAACATTTCCTCATCCGATATTACACTTAAATTAGGGTATGAAACTTGGTATTCAAATACTTTAATGTTCCTGCTTCTTTATTTGATTGTCATTTTGAATAGAATTGTGCTAATTAATCATCTAATGATTCACTCCGCTT
This sequence comes from Chenopodium quinoa, assembly GCF_001683475.1. Lineage (NCBI taxonomy): Eukaryota > Viridiplantae > Streptophyta > Magnoliopsida > Caryophyllales > Amaranthaceae > Chenopodium > Chenopodium quinoa. The sequence goes on along the minus strand of NW_018744582.1, from coordinate 1,174,135 downwards.
ATTGTGCTTCCCATCCTTAAGTATGTAGACATTTGATTATTTATTTCCCATTAAAAGGTGCTTACACTGTTACACATGTTATGTAAAGTATTTGGCTTGTCAAATTTGGATATCTTTTCTGTTGATCTTTGGGTCAAAGTCTCTTATGAGATCCCTTGATTTTAGATATATATTTGATGCACAGAGTCTATTACTTGATTCTTTTTATATCTGGCTGCGTTTGATCTAGCTCCCTTGTCTGACTGGTGTCCATTATGAATTGCTTGATTTAGACCATTTAGTTGAATATTTATTCAAATAATTTTTCTGGGGAATATTGCTTGATTTAGTTCAATATTTATTCAAATTTCAGAATGAAGAGAAAACATACTCCAAATGAAATGCAAAACATTACTAGCTTCTTTACTAAAAAAAATCCTACTCCAACTTCTCTTCCACATCCAACACAAAATGAACAAACTATAACTCCACCTCAACAAAGTGAGCAACTTTCATCTCCATCTCATTATTCAACTCAAAATTCCCCTCAAAATGAACAAGGCCAATGTTCTCCTAATGCCCCAATCTTTGGAGAAAGATTAAGTGAACATGAATTTGCTAATCTTCCACAAGATCCAGGAAAGAGGAGAAAAATGAGTCAATTTCATAAAGATGATAGAGATTTAGTGAGAAGAATTTACATTCAAAGAAAGCCTTGTCAGCCCAAAGACTTTACATTTCCTCAAACTTCTATTTTTGGCAAAAATCGTCGCTTTTGTGCTAAGTGGTTTGATACTTGGACTTGGCTTGAGTATAGTGTGGAAAAGGATGCTGCCTATTGTTTCCCTTGTTATCTATTCAAGGATGAAAATGCCTTTGGAGGTGATGCTTTTGTTAGTGATGGTTTCAAATCATGGAATCGATCGGATTTAATAAGAAAACATGTCGGTAAACACTTGAGTGCACATAATAATGCTGTTTTAGCTATGGATTTGTTCAAGAAACAAAATTCAAGCATCACACAAGCCTTAACAAAACAAACCGCTGAGAGTACAAATGCATATAGGACGCGACTTGAAGCTTCAATTGAATCTATCCAATGGCTTTTACTCCAAGGGTTGCCTTTCCGTGGTCATGATGAAAAAGAAAGTTCCTTAAGAAGAGGTAACTTTCTTTCACTTTTATCCCTTATTTCCAAAGGTAATCCTGAATATTCTAAAGTTGTTTTCAAAATAGCATGGGAGATCAAATGTTGAATGATTGTTTAATTACTTATTTGGAGAATGATTTGTTTTTGAATGTTAGCATGGAAGATATCATGAATCGATATCAAAACATGAAAACTCGTCGAGAACTATTTTAATAAGTTTGCATTACTATTTAGTTGTCTTTTGTAGTATTATATGAACATTTGGTTGTATTTTGTACTGTTTGAATATTTGGATGTATTTTTTAGTACTATTATTTGGTTGTTTGGTAAAAAAAAAATTTTAACATATTTGATTATCGATTGTGACTCACCAGTCGGAAAATCCTGGGTCCGCCACTGGCCATGCACGGTACGTTATTTTAATTACTTTTGACAAATTAATTTATTTATAGCATAAAATATAAAAATTGTTTAATATCTTTAACAAAATTGAAGTAACATGGAATATTTGATCAAGATCATATTCTTAAAATATATTCCACCAAAAATACATCTTCTTGAAAACGATTATATATTTCCTTATTATTCCGTAATTAATTGTGTATCAACATAAAAATGGTAAATATTATTGCTCATTTATATAGTTGACAAAAAAAATAATTTTTTTTAAATAACTTCCTTAAATAAAATTTAGTAATTAATTATTAAAAAAATATATACTAAGAACACACCAGAAATCGACACGTGTCATTACTGGTGTGCCTTTTAGTATATAATTATTGATTATTGATTGATTGATTAAATTTGTATTTTAGCTCTCATCAAATGTTGCGATGTGTCGCAAAATGGAATTTCATATTAATTGGTACAAAGTTACAAACTAGGAAGGTCTAGTAAATCAGTCCATTTTGTATTTTTGTGAGCACTACAACTACCCATGGTAAAATTTGTCAACTACTTACTTCATAATAAGTTCATAATTTACATATTTAATATTTTAAAAATGAAACTTGACAATACACTCATATAGTCATGAATTATGATGTAGCAATACCGATACGGAGTATATACATAGGTTCTAATTTGAAAATACTTTGAATGGACGAATCTTTATTTTCTTACTACTTGTAATTTTTTTTCCGTTAATCACTCATTATGCACTTTGTATTTTACTTCCCATACATTCTCAATTTGTTAGGACAACCATTTTTTTTTTTTTTTTATTATTATCATCTATTTCAGATAAATGAATGAGGTTATGAGCTAGGAAAAAAAAAGGAAATTATTGGATTAGCGAGTACTTTTCACTTTTGTAATTGTTTCTATTTCTATTCAATTATCACTTTGTACAAATTATCGTTATTCAACTTTAAAATACTCCGTAATATTTAATAAATTGTAATTTAATTCAATTAAAATACCACGAAGTATACATTTAATACATATCAGTTTCAATTACAATTAATTGATCAATTTTATAGTCTAATCAAATCTAATCAGAGACCCTATATGTAAAACACACTAGTGAATCAATAGCTCCATAAATTACTTTCATAAAAAAATCTACATAGTATTTCATTTCGTAAAAATAACTTCACCTCAAAAAAATTAACCTAAAACAACTCCCATTCTCCTCACGAGCCGGGCCCCACCCAATAAGAAATCTGGGTTTATCATTAAACAAAAAAAATAAAAAAGAAAAATAAGAAAGGTCCCTGACTTCCGATCGTCTCCTCTGAAATCTTGTTACCCAGATCTTCAACCCACTAAACCTGGGAAGAGAGAGATAGTGACGCTAATTCTCAACTTCGAATTCTCTGCTATTCTGAACCACATTATTCAATTCTTCTCTTTTATTATCTCAGGTAAATTATTCAATTTTTCCGATAATTTTAGGGTTTTCGATCTTGCATTCACTTCACTTTAATTTTCTACTGTTTCTGGATTTTTTCTTTGATTTTATGGGTTTTTGTTAGTGTTGTTTACTACTATATAGTGTCGTTAATGTAATCAGCGATGACCTGAAACTGAATTGTTTGGATAATTTGCTTAGCATTTGGATCATATTCGATTTTCTTGTGTCAGCTGTTAGCATAATTTAATAGTAATTATGAATCTATAGTTTTCAAATACTTTGATTTATGAATTATATAATGTCGATTATATTGTTCGATGTTAAGACTTTTTTGTGTATGATTGATTTGGACTTTTGGAGCAGAATGATGAGAGTCACTTATTGCTAGAGATTATTGAATTGCTTAATGAGTTTCTATGGTGTTCTATAATTCATAGTAGTTAGAAGATCGTACCGAATTCGAGCTATTTGACTTTATTTATGTAGTGTGATGATTATGTAGGTGTGAATTGAAGTACATCGAAGTCTATTGGTGATTGCTTGTTGTGTTAAATTATTATGGGGGATTTGATTTATGAAATTGGGCAAAATGCGTATATAAAGCTAGTGCTACACGCCTTAAAGCATAAGGAGAGCTCTGTTAATGGGGTTTTGGTTGGACGCTTTGATGGTGGCAAGGGAGTGGTCGAAATTGTTGATGCTGTCCCTCTTTTTCATTCGAACATTGGTCTTCTCCCGGCCCTTGAGATCGCCCTGATGCAGGTATGTAATTTTTCTTCTCTTTGTTGTGGTTGTTGGCTCCTTTTCGGCTTAAATTCTTATATTCAATTGTAGATGTACTTTTTTTTTTTGCCTATTGGAATATGCACCTTATATATTGAACTAATCTTTTTGCATATACTTAGTAACCTAGTGGGATTGATTAACATCAATGCATGCTAATCCTTTGATGTTTGAAGCCTTTATGCTTGATGAGGTATATATATATTATATAGAGTGCCAGAATATGGGTCATCTTGGGTTTCCAAAACTAGAAATTCAATACAATTTTGAACCAAGAGGAAAGTGAATACTGGGCCAATAACTGTATAATAATTTTTGAAATACTTGATGTTTGCTACTCGTATTGGTAGATTATTCGAAATCCATGGCTTTTCTCTACAACTTAATACTCCATACTAGCTAATGTTGGCTATTAGGTCTAGCATTCAGCATTACAGGAGTACAACCAATCCTATTTTGTTTTAGTATTCCTGCATCTTGAATATTCTACTTGTTTAGTGTTCATACACTTGTATAAATATGGTGTACTTGACATGCACTAGTAGACTTTTCACTGTGATGTGTTTCTTCCCCCCTGTGACATTTAAATCTGTCCATTAACTTCATTTGTGGGTATTAGTTGGTGTTTTTTTGAAAAATAGGAATATGCTTTAGAGGTACATTGAGATGATGACACCTCTAGTATTGTCCAGCAATCTCATCTGGTTTGCTTCAATCTATCACATTGAGTATAGTCAGTTTTAAATGAGATTGCATCCTTTTAGTAGGTACTTTGAGATGATGACACTCTAGTATTGGCTTGCCATCTGGCATGCTGCAATATGTTATCATAAGTATAGTCAGAATTAGATGAAATTGCGTCCTTTTAGTGCTTATTATGGATGGTTAAGATCTTCTGGTTTATGTGCAGAGATAGTTAATGATAGCTTAATAAAGTCTTTTTGGGTAACAGATGTTTTAACTCCTGCTAAGTATATCCAGAGTATCTTTATGACTTTACTCAGTCTGATTTGGCTACTATGTGTCTATGTGGGTGTTGTGGCTGGAATGGTAAATTTATTTAAATAGGGATCCTCCTCATTCCCGACTTCTCCCTTGGTAGTCTGTCTTTGATAGTTTGATCAGTTGCATCACGGCCTTTCTGAAATCATTTATGCAATTTATAGTGATTGACACGCTTTGTAGTTTCATTAATCTCTAGTTGTATACTCCTGGAGTCCTGGTTTTCTTTGCTCTGGGGTTGTTACTTTTTCTATTATCAGTGTTTTTATTTTTTAAAATTTTTTTATATAAAGAAAAATGTTTATGTACTAATCTGATGTCTGCTTAATTAGATAGAAGAGCATTATGCTAGTCAAGGTTTGAGCTTGGTGGGTTACTTCCATGCAAATGAAAGATCTGATGACAACGATCTTGGTAATGTTGCCAAGAACATTGGAGATCATCTTTGTCGATACTTTCCTCAGGCTGGAGTTCTTTTGGTATGCATGGTGACCAGATGCTGACTTGAATTTCATTATCCTTATATCTTCTAAATTTATTAAATTCATGCTTTTAATTCTATTAATGCTATTTTATATACTTTTTTGATTTCTTAGCTGGACAACAGCAAACTGGAAGCTTTACCAAAAGTGAAAGATCGCAGCCCTGTAATGCAGGTAGTATATTTTTTTTCCCTTTGCTTTTATGGAACACTAGTAATTTTTCCGTTCTATTTTGTGATCCTCTGGATCTGTAGGACTTGTTTTGTTAGTTTGTTATTTTGAAGTTTGAACAAATTTTTTCCTTTGGCTCTTGGATGATAATTTGAGGTTTGTCATTGCACAGTAGAGGTGTTTGTGGGATTGATGTGTGTATATGCATACTCCCTTCCTATAGTTTTGTTGTCCTGCGTTGTTCTTGGTCTGTTTTAAAGTGATTGTTCTACTTATTCATCATCACTGTGTAGTTGACTTGACTGCATATAACTACTACATATTTACATGCATGTTTTGTGAAACTGGAGGGGGTATCACATGATTTATGTTGATTTGAGCTCGCAAAATGTCCAATTTGCATTTATTAATCTCTCATCCAAGTGAATTTTTTTATTTAATGTCAAAGTGCCCTGTTCACTATTTTGTTTAATGAATTAGATTTCTTTAATAAAAGATAGGGCTGCACAATTGTGTGATGTCACTTGAGTTGCGGGCTTAGTTTTTTGTTGAGTTACTAAAACTTGCACAAGCACTCACATTTGGCCCAAATAAACGAAGCTTAGCCAAGTTTCATGTTAAAATTGTTTGTAAAAGGTGTGTACCATATTGTGGTTGTCTAATCAAATACCTTGTCTTGGTTGATGTTGTAGTAGCAGTGGCGGTTCTAGTATGGGTTCAGCTGAACCCATACTGGATCTGAAAAAAATCGCAAAGGCTTTTTGTAAAAGAAAAAAATAAACAAACATGGGTTAAATATAAAACAGTGTACTTAATATCAGTATATGCACAGCAGTCTAGTGGTTGAGGTCTTAACTTTTTAGACGAAAGCCCAAGGTTCGAAACCCAGCAAATGCAGCAGCGCTCTTTTTTATTCTTTGTTCTTATTTTATTAACTTTATCCACCAAATCCCCAATTCTACATACTAGTATATAGTCATTAAATAGCTTATTTCTCTCCTCACTCTCATCCAAGAAGGTTTGATTTGAAATTTTTGAAGTTTTAAAATTGTTATTTAAGCTTGTAAAATTGTTGATTGAAGACTTATGGTTGTAGATCGAATTGTTGAGTGAAGTTGTCATATACCAATATTGTTGATTGAAGTTGTGAAATTGTTGATTGAATTTGTTAATTTATTTATTAAAGTAGTAAATTTGTTGATTGAAGTTGTAAAATTGTTAATATTAAATTATTTAATGGGTAGTGTGTAAATGACGTGAAATAGTAAATGTGATATATTTCGGCCTTTAATTTTTATAGTTTGGAGATGAAAGGTTTAAAGTATTTTTTGGAAAAATTGTGAGTTAAAATCATAAAATCGTCCGGTTGTTCCTCTCAAATTAAATTCAAATTGATATCTCTGCCAATACTTCAAATTGCCATGTATTATGCACACCCAAATTATTAGTTTAAAATTTAATTTTGAATTATGATGATACTTGATTTTACTGTATACGATTGGAGATTTCGAACCCATAAGAACAAATTCCTGGAACCGCCACTGTGTAATAGTGCTTGCCTTGACTCTGTTTTCTGAGGAGTATCTTTGTCAAGCTCTTTGTAAAGCTCTACTGACTAAGTTCATCTTTGTTCTTGTATTATCTTAGAAATTTGATCATCCTCTCATATTAATTTGTGGATTTATTGTACAGCTATATTCAAAAAATGGTTCCACATGGAAAGTAGAGGAGAGTAATCGGCTGGTATTAAAGGAGCCATCAGCAAACATTATATTGTTGGACTATGTATCAACTCAGAAATGGGAGGACATTGCAGACTTTGATGATCACCTCGACGACATTAACAAGTAAGTTCATGTTATTTTACTCCTGTTATATTTTACTTCCTCCGTTCTTTTTTACTTGACCCGTTTTTACTTTTACACTATTCACCACCCCTCTTTTGACCATCTTTTGTGAATAATATGTAAGGAAAAACATATTCATATTGGATCTTTTTGAATTCGTCTCAATAAGTACTATCATAATATATAACTTTTATAATATTGCTTATGGAGAATTAAAGTTATCGATCGTTAAAGTTTTGCATTGACAAGCGTGATAAAAGAAACGGGTCAAGTAAAAAAGAACAGAGGAAGTATATTGCTTAGAAAGAAAGCATAATTTTAATAAGCAATCAACTTTTTCTTGCAGGGATTGGCTTAACACTTATTTATTCAAGTGAGATTTTTAAAGCAGCTAGACAGCATTCATCTGACTATGTCCTGTTGAATATGGAATATGGAATTTGGAGCAAAGGAAAATTGAACGATAAGATGAATTAATAGGTTCAGATCTCATGAATTTTCTCCTTGTCTTTAAGCTTAAATTTTTGGAAATTCTAATGAATTATTTGTATCGCCTCTTGGCTTTTTTACATTGCCAATAGCTAATCAGGATTTTGACCAACTCGTATTTGAGGACTTGCATGCCTTCACTTTCATTACTCTTTTAGTCTTCTGCTGTATCCCTTTTGTTGATTTTTTTTTTTCGAAAACTAGAAAGGTACAGTAGTTAAATTAAATTTAAATGGTAATGTATGTTAAATTTCCTTGCGCAAGGCACCTACATATGATCTACCTAAAACTTCTAATCTCTCCATGATGAAAATTGAACCAAGCCCCAGGTATGTGCTAGCTTAGTAAGAAGATGGACGTCTGCTCACTAGATCGGGTGTAGCTAGCACTCCGGCCTTAACTTAGCAACCAAGTTTTTGCCACCTTATTCGATTGATAGCTTACAAATATTTACTTTGTCTAACTACCAAGTTAGTCACTGCCTTATTCCATTTTTTATTACAAATACTTTCTCCATTTCTTTATAATAGCAACACTTTTCTAATTTGAAAATTGTAAAATTGTTAATTATTTGCAACACCTTTCATTTTTGACATTTCTTTCTATCTATCTCTCTCCTATCCATATGGGTCCCTCTTATTTTTCTCTTTATCTCTCTCATCTTTAAAAATTGTCTAGGAGACCGTGAAAATAAAAGTGTGGCGGCTAAAAGGAAGTATCTACTTTGTCTAACAAAGAAGGATATTGCTAAATTAGGATTAAAGTAAATTAGTAAAGTGGGTAAAATAAAAAAGAAGGAACGAAAACAGAAAGTAGATAGAATAAGAAAGGAATACTAATATATACATACAATAATACAAGTAATTAGATGCAATAATAATTGTCAAAGTTATATTGACAATTTTTCTGAAATCTTACTCTCCGTATTTAAATAAGTAAAACGTTTTGACTTTTTGTACTATTAATCTAATTCACTTTGACTAATGTTTGTGATTTATACATAAGACTAATATAGTCTTACGGTACTTGAAATCGTCTCAATGAACAATTTATTAATATTCAATTGTTATAATTTTTACTTATTGTTATTATCAGTCAAAGTTTTGCATTAACATACGTGTAAAATAGATACGTTTCACTTATATAAATACGGAGCACGGAGGGAATATCAAATAAAACAAAAAAGATGAAGTAGAAAGTAGGATTATGGAAGGTTGAACCGAGTCTATTAACTAATATTAAAACAGAGTATGCTGACGTCACCACTGCCTACATGTCGCTTTCTTAATAAATTTTTCCGCCTAAATGCAAGGAAGATGTCATCTTTTTTATTTTTTTTTATTTTTTATATGGAGCTATTATATTTAACAATTTTGAAATTTAAATGTTTGAAGCTTCTACATTACAACTAAAACCTATCAATTCTTAGGAATTTTAAATATAACTAATAAATTACCTCCTACATACTTTTTTTTTTTTTTTTTTTTGAGGCCAAATAACCTCCTACGTTGAAATATATATTAGATGACGTTGAACCGATACTATTTCATAATTTTGATGAACATCTAAAATTTTAAAATTACTTTTTTTTTTTTGTACAAGGTGCATAATTCTTATATAGGTTTTATATAAACGTTCTAACCTAGTATATAAATATATTGCATTTTAGTCGATTACGCGTTGTTGAGTAGTTTAGAGTTAGTTGATGATAATAATTTCGACCAAATAAGAGTATTTTATACGGTATTTAACTCGTGATTCACGACTGGAATGTGATATAAATTGTTCCCATTTCCAATCTCTGACCAAACTAAAAAGTAGTCTAAATTTGGTAGAGCAAAAAATAAACAGAAATCATCATGAGTTTTGGGAAAGAAGCTCCACCATTGCCAATGTATGAACGTAAAGTTCTGAGACATGTGCCTACTATGGTCAGAAGACGATATGATCCAGATCTTAACAAGAAAATTGATGCAACTCAAGGTAATAAGTACTACTTATTCATTGTTGCAATTCAATTTCTAATCTTTATATAATATATATAGACTAGCTTAATATATATACGAGTAGTTATTCTTATTCTTCATAATTTCATGGGATGAGATCCTTTTTACTAATAAATTGGGAAACAAACTTTTATAGCATTTGAATCTTCCTTATATCAATCTAATTATTGGATGGTCATTGAAAGTTTGGATGATAAATACTTTCATATGTTTATGAAAAGTGATAGAGTAAGGAGATAGACATGTATCCATGGAGGTCAACGGGTATGAAAGGGTTAGGTAGGATTATGGAATAATGAGTATACGTTTTTCCAAGGTGCAATTATGAGGATAGTAAATTTAGGGTCCATGTTTATCACATGATTCCAAAGTCAATGATCAAGGTAAAGATGATGGTAGAGATGGGTACGGTGACTATTACATAATAAACAAAAAACTCAGGGGTATATGGTGAAAAAAACATGAAGAAGAATCTTGCTACGGAGTAAGACTTTTTTTTAACTATTTCGTTTTTTTAAGTTTAGTACGAAATAGACACTTCCGGAGTGTATAAGTATTGAAAAGAGCAAGGGGGATCGTCACCTCCAAACATCCTGACTTGGTAAGATTTAAAAAGAGTCTTGCCTATTACCAAACCGATAGTTGAAAATGATGGGGGAGATGGGTGATTATAGTAGTGCACAATACTACTATACACATGGTTAGAGTTGAGAGGAGAAATAAGACACCAAGGTTATAGCTAGAAAGAAAACAAAGTCAAATCAAAGGATAGTTCACTAGATGGAAGATCACCCTTTGAGTTTGATCATCCTTCTCAAATTTGTAGGCATGTATTCAAATCATAGCAATAGCGAAAGTGGAGGAGCCAAAGATGATGCAAATCTTGCAGGCTTTGTGAATGTTTGTGTTGAAGATAAATTTGTAGATGATGGACATGTTGATAATGATCAAGGTAAACAAAAAAAAAAAAGTTTACTAAGCTAGCTTTTCATTAACCCCAACAAAGTAGACTAACAGAAATATGTATCAAATGTAGGTTCATCATGTTTAGAAGATTGCGAAGACGAAGACTATGGAGCTGTAGATGGGAATACCCATGAAAACATTGTGGATGATAGTGTCAAAAATGAAGTACAGGGTATGGATGAATTCATGAATATCGTGAAGATTCTAATAACACTGTAAAATTAAGAACAGACCTATCTAATTTGAAGTACATATATTAATATATGCAGGCTTGCATATAGAAGATACTGAGAGTGAAGGTGATGGAACTATTGTGGATGTTGAAGATAAAATTGAGGATGATGGACATGCAAATTTTTTTGATGATCAAGGTATGCGAAAGATTTACATTGTATTGTTATAAGCTTCTCATTAATCCTACAAGGTAGATTAACAACTATTATCATCATTAGACAATCAAATTGTAGATGTGATCCTTGAAAATTATTTTGATGCTTAGAACTTAATCCTTTGTCTTTGTTAATTCCTTTGTTTTGCGCCTAGATAAATTGGGCAAAACATTTTCTACTTAGTAGACTTACTACCTTTATTAATTATTACCCACTGACTAGAACGCGAAATGGGACAATGGTTGATACAATGATACACCTAAGATCAATCAAACCATATTGTGAAGATTTTAATAATACCCTGAAAAGTATACTGTACTATATATACATGTAGGTTTGCTTGCAGAAGATGGTAAAAGCAAAGGTGATGGAACTAAAGCTGCAAATGTTGCAAGCTATTACGTGGATGTCAGCGTCCGAGATGAAGCACAAGACAATGAGCTTATTGGAAACTTTGACAATAAACAAGGTATGCAATTATGCAAATAAGAGCCCATCTAGAACTTTCAAAATGGATGTTCAATATAATTTCAAAGAGCTCATGATCATAATATATGTAGGTTCTCAAGTGGAAGAAGATTGCAAAAACAAAAGCGATGGATCTAAAGATGCAATTGTTGTTAGTGCCATAGATCAGCCCGTAGACATTGCTAATGAAAACTTTGACGATAAACAAGGTATGCAATATTGATGCAATTCTGATGAATTTGCATCTTTATAATAAACCCAAGTCTGTTCCAACTTCCTTAATTATATTAACTAGATTGATGCAATAATGTGGAATTTGTGAGTATCTTAACCATTTTTATAACTTCGTAACACTGCATTTACTTGTTTTACAAATCTGTTTTATGTTTTAATGGAGGTTTATGGTGGAACGAATAAAACAACAACAACAACAACCAAGCCTTAGTCCCAAAATGGTGGAACAAAAATGCAATTGTTTATTATTACTAAAAATTTCAAGCATATATGCAGATTTTATCTCAGGAGCATTGAAGAATACACTGGAACAGGATGGCTACGACTTACGTTGTCCTGTTTGCAAGCAGTATTTCACCCAAACAATGATTTTGAGACGAAGGGAAGACCGCCAACTATACAAAACAACATGCTTTTCCAGTTTAGATGCTTTATGTAAGATTTAAGGCCAGCCATCTAAGCCTTTATTCCCCCTTTGTTCCGCCTTTTTATAGTTTTATCATCACATCATCTAACTAAAAAAAACCTGACATTGACCTTTCAGTTTGTAGCAACCGGTGGTAGTTGTCTAAGGACAAACAGTCTCGTGATCTCATTTTGGTAAGTTTCCTAACTCTAAAATATATAAGTTTAATTAGTTTAAGGATATGCAAGTTTATTGCTCTCATCAGTAACTGATCTCTATGTATTTGTTGTTACGTAAATTAAGGCATTGGTGGAACAATGCGACGCAATGATCATGAGTGATATGCGAGCAAGCTCCATCAACATACATTGGCGGTGTTGTGGCGAACACAGTGTAGCTAACTACAGCTTAGAAAATGAAATCTCTCTTGTGACGATAGATGTGTAACGATTCGGGGTCTTGTAGGCTTTGCCAAACCCTCTTTGGTTCTCAACTTGGCCTTTCTTCATTGACTATGAACTATTGCTATAATACATAATAAATTAGATATAAACTATCAGCATACGTCTCGTGCATCACACATGTTTAACTAGTATTTTTTATCAATTATACCTTTATGCATGTGGTACATAACACATGATTTCTTTTGAGAGGATGAATTACGTAATGTGTTGTTGCTTAAACGTATTTTTATATATCGGAAAGTATTGAAAACCTAGATAGCCTTAAATAGGAGTGGGAAAAATTACTTCACAATGGTTCTAAAATATTACTTCGTATAATAAAATGTTTCTCAAGGTAAGAAAAAAAAATTTGAAAAAGTTTTAGCGGCTCCATCTTAACTTGGGTGCAATGCTTAAACAAAAATACAAAAATATGATAAAAATTTTGGGTCATATTTCAATGTGGCGCATCCAACTATCAGGGGCGGAGCCATGTAGGAACAAGGGGGGACGGTTGTCCTCCCATTTTTCCAAAAAAAAATTTAATTTATGTTAGCTTAAATAAATGTTGTAAATAAGAATAAATAACTTACATGTATACCTTATATAACAAAGACAACATTTGGTCTGGTGGTTGATGGGCTTGAGTAAAGCTTGTATTTCTCTTTGATCCTAGGTTCGATTCTTTACCCGATCATTTTTTTTGTTTCTTTTTGCTATTTTTGGACTTTATTTTAATTTCATTTTATAGTTTATACAAAGTGCTCCTATTTAACTTCTTTTTCTTGTTTTTGGATTTTGCCATTTTTTTTTTACTGGTTTTTAAATTTCATTATATAGTATGTAATTTATATATACAAAGTATTATAAGTCTTCAAACCTCTAATTACTCTCATTTAACTGTTTAATCAAGTATCGCCTTGTTGATAGTGATTACTAATGTGTTATTAAACTATTTGTAATGAACACATGTCTCCGTATTTTTTTATCTCTCTAATTATGTGTGCCTAAATTCTATTTTTTTTATAGCTTGTTTGGAACTAAGTTTCCAATTTTATTTTTAGTCAAAGAAAGTTTATTTATTTATTATTATTTTTTTTTTAAAATGTAACCCAAATCCCTTTACATCTACTATCAATTTGTGTAAATGCTTATCATTTGATAAATCATATTTATCGATTATTAAGGATTACATACCTTAAAATTGGGGTTTACCAGCATAAAAAAAAAAATTTGGTTAATAAATTTCTTAATATGCAATTAATTTTTTAACAACTCCTCTTTCACCATATAAGAATAATTGTCATATCTCATAAGCGATTTCAAATATATATTAAACAATTTATGTGATCAATTTCTTTTTTCTTATAATTATTGTCGATTATTAAACATCTAAAAATTGTCCCCCCGGATTACAAATCCTGGCTCCGCCACTGCCAACTATATTTTTTTGACATTGCCAAATAAACTTGCAACATCATGTTCTTCCATACCATTTTTTTTTAATGCAATACAAAATAAAAAAAAAACCTAAATTCTAAAAGGACGTAATTAGAGCGTAAGTTATTCGATTCACTCAAAACTTTAACGAGCACGTACGAGTTGAGCAAGATATTATCGTGTTTAGTGAGTAGGGAGTACGAGCCGAGTACATGCAAAAAAATTTCAACCCGAGTCGAGCACGCACCCTTCATCAGCTTGCGATCAACTCAATTGATTAGCATCCTAAATCATGCCAAAAAAAATGGAAAAAAAACAAAAATATAAAGTCGTGCCTACACGTAATTATTTAAAGGGAATCAAATCAATGATAATTAATTATAAGTGGGGCAATACTATCCCCTCAATATGCTCAGCCAAAAAGAATAAAATGAAGAAAAAAAATTAAAATATTCTCCATTAATACCACGGAGTTTCAATCATGGAGCTAAGGTGCCAAGCATAAATATGCATGCAATCTGCATATTTGACAATAAGGAATCCTTATTCCATCAAATCTATATATATATATATATATATATATATATATATATATATATATATATATATATATATATATATATATATATATATATATATATACCGAGATACGAGTATAACAAAATCGTTTGCTCGATTATGTCATTTTATGTTCAATGATATTGGATACTCCGTAATACGAAATATATTTAATCAAATATTACCTCTTTCGACAGAAATTGTCACATTATTAATTTAAATTATATTATCATTATGACAAGTAAATTTGAACGGGTGAAGTCATTGATTTTTATTTACTCATTATGTCCCAATCTATGGATTAGATGATCATTTTATTAACGACATAAAAATGACGATGCAGTCCTTCCTATGTACATTGAAAATTCTCTGACAGTCACTTCCTGCTGTGGCTTTTAAGCGGCCAATTGATTCCGAGCGGCAAAGTCGCCAAACATTCCTCCAGATCTTCGCCTGTAAATATCTTTGACTTTAAATATTTTTTTCATCGGTTATTTTACAAATAAATTAAGCAAATTTAAAATATGCCAACTCGACTCAAATTAGCAAGTAAGGCTCCTTAAAAGCGAGCCCCAAATAAAGATATGGGATAAACTTGGCTCGGTGGATATTCAATTCTTCATAGTTCATATAATCAACTAGGTGGTTGTTTGAACAGTTAGTGAATTACTTTATTGCATGTTAAAAGCCGTTGATTTTGGTGGAATCATGCAGTTTGATTGATTAGAAAGCTTGTTTTACTGTGAAGAAATGATTCATTGGCAATTTAATTTAGGTCCTAGTACATTGCTCCAGCTGATAATTGCATGTGAAATGAATAGACATGAATAGATCCAATATGCTTGATTGCTACTATGATCCTCAGTTGTAACTGTAGTGTGATGACCAAATAATGTAGGCAATGTAAAAGTGAGGAGTCTAATGTAAAAGTGAATCTTTATTTGTTGGACTAATGTACGCGATATAGCTAGCTATATAACCATAAACCACGAAGATATTATCCTAATTAAAGATATCAATGTCATGAATGTAACACAAATGCACACGTCCACATATCTACTTATTATCGTGATTTTTGAGTTAGACACTTTTCTAAAATACTCCGTAAGAATTCAGAAAATTATTCATTTGGTTAATGTAAAAGTAGTGAAACCAAGATACAAGCATCAACGAGTACATATATAGAGTAATAGATAGCTTTTGGACCAGCCTGTATTTTAAAACTAATCCATCGAGTTGAGTCAAAATAACATCTTTACCTTACTAATTTTAAGTAAGATAAATTACTCCACAAGTAATAACATGTAACATAATCACATCTAGATTACCTCTATCAAGACAATGTTGATAAAACTAATTATTTGAATAAATACAAATCACTAAATTACACCTATAATGAAACACATAATTTCCATATCCATAGTCACCATAAACATCAAACATGTTTTCAACTCTTTGTAAATGTCTTATACCATGATAAATAGATAATACTCCTTGAATTATATTTTTTTTTTTTGACAAAAATACTCCTTGAATAATTGAACTTTCATGAAAATCATAATTTTTTGAACACCCAAAAAAAAAAAAAAAAAAAAAAAAAAATCTAAAACATTTGATTAATGAAATTGATATTCAAGTAGTAGTGGAGCCAGGCAAGGTTTGGTGTTAACTTTGCCAGATTTTTTAATATATCTCTTTTTCGACTCTTTCTCTCTCCTTCCTTCTCTACTTTCTCCTTCCTTCTCTACTTTCTCTCTCTTCTTCCACCCTCCATCATTATCATCCTTCTTCTCTACACCCACCTGCTTCTCTTCTTCCCTTTCTCTCTCCTCTTCACCATTTCTTCTTTCCAGATCCCTTTTTCTTCTAAGGTTTCTATTTCTTCCCTATTTTAAAACCCCATTTAAATTTGACTACTTTTACCTTTTATTTTCCTTTAATTGTTTGTTTTTTGATTGAATTTTTTATTTTTGAGTTGACCCACTTTTGATTTTGGTGTTCAGATCAGCTTGATTGTTGCTGGAGGAGAGAGAAAATCAGGGAGAGGTTTTGAGGTTGTGGGTTTTGGTGATCGATAGGAGGAAGGAGTTTGTTAGATCTGTTAACAAGAGGGAGGAGGAAAGAAAACGATGTCGTTTACAGGAACTCAGCAGAAATGCAAGGTTTGTGATAAGACTGTTTATGTGATGGATCAGCTTTCTGCTGATGGTGTTGCTTATCATAAGTCTTGCTTCAAATGCAACCATTGCAAAAGCAGGCTTCAGGTAATCCCTTTTGATATTATTGCTATCTTAATTACTTAAGTTTGATTAGATAGTTTTTTTTTTTTTTTTTAATTTGATATTTATGGTATGAAGACTTAATTTTTGTTGCAATTTTCCAATTTTGTATTGTAATTGACAATGTGAGGAGTTGGAAATTTTTGCTCATGATAATTAAGCTTTTCTGGGTTTAAAAAATTTAATCTGTTGGTTTTGTTGTGCATGTGGGTAATTTGATTTTGTTGTTCAATGTTTATGTCATTGTAAAAGGGTATTTTTGTCATTTAGGTGTCAGCTAGCTAGGATGCTCAATTGGTCTTTTTGTGTTATTGTGCCTTCTTTGGACCAAAAGAGAAAGATATTTTGCTTCTGTATAGGTTGGTTTGGTGACTTGTTATTGAGCCATTTGAATGTAGTCTGTAATGTAGCTCATATGACTCAATTTAGTGTCTCAAATGTCTTTTTAGAACAGAAGGATCCGACACACGCACCTTTGTACGAATTATATAGGAGAAAGCAGACGGAGGAGTCAAGGATCAGGATATTCTGTTAATATTATTGTATTAGGACTTAAAAGAAGAATAAATGTTGTTGTATTAAGACTTTTAACATTAATGAATTTCATTGATGTGAATCTTAGCCATTTTTGTCAGGCTGGTAAGCTTGTTCTTCGACAAGTCTTTATATGTGTATGTTTATGTATGCTGTTAATGTCTTGGTATAGATGAAAGAGTCGTATACTGTATTAACAAATGGAAAGTGAAGAGTTTAGCATTGCTATTCGTGTATCGTGTAATTTGTCTTCTTGTTATTTGGGTTTGTACAGCAGTATATGGTTGAGGTGGTCAGTAATGATGGCTAATGTATCTTCAATCTTGCTTGCAGCTGCACAGTTTTTCTTCAATGGAGGGTGTTTTATACTGCAAGCCTCACTTTGAGCAATTGTTCAAAGAGTCAGGGAACTTCAACAAGAACTTTCAGTCTCGTATGATTTCTTTCAATTCCTTAAACCTGATATTAAGATCTTTATAGTTTTTGACCATTTAACTGAATAATGGAGTATTTTCTTGTACTATTTAACTGATCTGTATATGTTATTTCAACAGCGCCTACAAGACTACTAGCTGAAAAGTCACCTGATCTGAAGCCTGAGCTGGTAAAATTCTCCTCCATTGTCATGCTTCTTTGATGGGCAACCTACTTGTTTCTTCTCTGATATTCAATAATGCCATTTGGTCTCAGACAAGGTCGCCAAGCAAAGCCGCGAGCATGTTTTCAGGGACTCAAGAAAAATGTACAACTTGTTCCAAAACTGTTTATCCCATTGAAAAGGTATTGTCTTTGTTATTAAATTTGCACTTCAATTGGTCAGGTTTAGCAATTGTTTATTTATCTCAGAGTTTGATTGTGTAACACCCCCTCCTCCCTTCTCACCACAACTAAAGAGACTGGGAAGAAAAATAAAAGAGGAAGTCATCAATCTCATTTCACTGGGTTGTCATTGTTGTACTTTTTTGAAGTTTTGTATTCGAGATGAACAAACTTACAGGTGACAAATGTCAGCCAATTTGTAAGCTGGGTAGTTGAGGCCATTTCTAATTTATTTGGACTTTTCATGGAACCTACCTTAAGAACATGTTTGATTTTTAAAACTGACATGACTTGAACTCTTTCCATGTTGCTTAGTCATTGCTTGGAATGCATACCTGTGTCCAACACTAGAATTAACGTCTGAGTAACATCTATGTTTACTGCTTATTAAGCCTTCATTGGGTTTCATGGTCTGTCATGGTATTGTGATTTGAGTACCTAGTCCTTGGCTATCCAAGGGTAGCAAAAGATATGCTTATCAGTTGTCACCTTTTGCTCATCCTTTTTAAAGTTGAATCTTGTTTCTTTCGTGCATGCGTTTTTACAGATATCTTGGTCAAAACTTGAGAGTAAGTCAGTAAGGGGGAATAAAGAAACTGAATATAAGTTTTCTAGTGTCTGTGTATGGTTAACTTTTCCTCGGTCACTGATTCTATATGCAAATACCCATTAGGTGACAGTGGAAAACCAATTCTATCACAAGTCTTGTTTTAAGTGCTCCCATGGTGGCTGCTCAATTACTCCTTCAAACTATGCTGCCCTTGATGGAATTCTCTACTGCAAACATCATTTCTCACAGCTTTTCAGAGAGAAAGGAAGCTATGCTCATATTATGAAGTCTGCTTCGATCAAGCGAGCAGCAGCTCTGGTTCCTGAAGGCGTTGCAGCTGCTGTTCCAGCTCCTGAATCTTGAATGCCTGATTTTTTTCTAAAAAAATGAATTATTTGGATAGTGTTGCCTTCTTCCTGTGTGACTACCGTGATAAGAAGTTAACGACTTGTGCCTCTCTGTTTTGTTGTGTATTTATCGTTCATATTGACTCTGGTGTATGCTTAAAGTGAGCTTCGTGCTCTTTGTAACGCTTGGAGGATGAATTTTCTCATATAGTTCTCTATTAACCATTGCATCAAGAAGAGAAACTAAAACCAAGTAACAAATCTCTTAAATATCCCATGATGTTTGGCCTTAGCTGATAATATTATTCTTAAAATTATACTGCATATTGTCCTTCCCCTAAAACTTTACGTTGGGTAAGGCTCTGGTTAAAAGAGCTTTGTGCTTTAAACTCAAATTGGTTGAGATAAGGACAATTTAAGTTCAACTTGGTCACGATTACTCATGTTCAGATCATGCTTTACGCTCAATAAGGACAATTTAAGTTCAGCTTGGTTATGGTTACTCATGTTCAAATCACAATGAAACAAGTTATGAGAAGGAATAAGTTCAAATAACAAATTATTTTTCAAGTAAAACTTAAGTGTACTCGAGGAAAAAAGTTCAAATAATTTAAAAGGCGTCGAAAAAAAGAAATCCATAGAAGTAGCAAAGCTGAAGCTGGAGCAGTAATATCAATTATGCAAGAGGAGTCCTTTTTATGTTGTTTTTAGGCAACGAGAAAATTTAACCATTCCAAAAGAATGCACCATTAGGAATGGAGCAGTAACTACAGGACACTAACATCCTAAATTCCAAACTCCTGGAAAACAGTCTATAATTAATCATTGGATCAGTTGGATGGATAAGGTCACAGTGACCAGTGGACCACCTTAAATCAACTCATGTCACTTTCGGTAGTAATTTGAGAAAGAAATAGCCATCAAGAAGCACATTAATAAAGAGTGTCTTTCGGTGCAGACTCACATTGTCTACATAACCATGAATCATGGTGGTTAAGTTCCCGATCCCGAAGTAGAATCTGTATAATAATAGGATCTCATGATCTTCATCAACAAAAACTAGCACTATTCTATACTTCAAAGATTCAGTAATCCGAATCAGCAACACAACAAATACTCCGTATGTACCAAATCAAGATGACAAGTGAATCTTCGCGTGTTATTTCTTACCAACAGTGTAACTAGCTACATGTATATACAAGCAGCAATACAAAAACTCTGAAGTAGAATCTTCACACTTTCCCTGTACGATGAAAATATAAATTTTGGGTGAGATAAGATTAAATCTTGTTCTGTCAGCGATGCTTAATATCACCCCCTACATTACCACCAGTTCATCTTCATACATGTGAAAGAAATGCACTCTGTCCACCCCTAGCCATTGAATTCTACGAGTATTATTTTGTACACAGGCTAAGAAAGTAGTTCCGGTCACCAGAGAACAAGAAATGCCCAAACAAAAAGATAAGCCAGAGTAGAACTGAGAAGTCCACAAACATTACATCAATCATGCTCTATCATCTTGGAAAAGGATCGCTTATTCTGGAATCAGAGCCATCACTTGTTCCTGCATAGGAACTTAAAACTGCTTTCAGGTTCTTTTCACTTGCCTGAATGATACTCTCTATTTCCTTCACCACTTTACCCATTGAAGGCCGCTTGTCTCCTGAGCACTCGACGCACTTCAAAGCCAATTCCACGAATTCTTCCATACCAATCAGATTGCCAGAACGAATGACAGGGTCCACAAGGTTGTATATGTACCCTGTCTCATTCATTGTGACCTTAACCTCTTTTACAATGTACTCCTTGTTGTTCTCTATCGGCAACCTACCACTTACCAGCTCCAGCATCACCACACCAAAGCTATAGACATCACTCTTCTCAGTCAACTGTTGGGTGGTCAAGTATTCAGGATCTAAGTACCCCTGGAAAAGGAGGACATATTTGAATGCAAATGAAGAAATAAACATCTAAGGTTATAGAAAATAAATAAACAATTGTTATATGCACAAACAGCTTCAAAAAGGAATTAAATTGGATCCTTTGGCAATTGATGCAAAATATAAGTAATTCTACTTCTACCTCAAATTTTGATGGAACAATAATTCTACTTGAACCATCCACATGCCCACCCCCTTTCCCCAGAAATCATAATTAAAATACCATATAAGTTTAGGCATGGAAGACTAACCATTGTTCCCTTAACTTGGGAACTAACATGATCTCCATCATTACTTAACAGCTTGGATAAACCAAAATCTGCCACTTTTGCATTTAAATGATCATCAAGAAGTATATTTTCTGACTTAATGTCCCTGTGTATGATGGGGGGCTCAGCAAGCTCATGCAAATATGCCAGACCTCTTGCTGCCCCAAGAGCCACCTTTAATCTTTTTGTCCACTTTAATGTAACTCCTGATCTCCCTGCAATGACACATCAGAATAATTAGTACCTTCATCTAATATAGTGTAAATGCAAATTTCAAGTGACAGCATTCACAAGAAGATGTCAAACACAAATATACAATCAATAACTAATAAGATCAACCAAGTAGCACTCCTTAATTGACAACAGCACACATGAGCCCCTTAGGGAAATATGAGGAAATGGGGAGAGTTAACTTGTGCTCATGCCTCATGCCCCGAGCCTTGGCTTAGGCAGCAACGCACATGCCCCTGCCTTAGCTTTATCCTAATATAGATCTATGACTTCCTTCACAAATCAACTCCCTCTCTGGGAGCAAACTAGCAGAAATCTGAACCTGAGGAGTGCAAGTTGGTGGTTGGAACCATCTCTTATAGATCCTGACTACCATGACAACATAATTCCAAAATAGTCATCTTATTGCACTAAACTCATGTTGGGACTTTATAGACGGCCTTTTATGGCTCCAAGCCATCTTTAATTAAACCTTGAAACACCTACCACATCCACTTGAATTTTTAAAAATATTTCATAAAATTGGTCCGAAAACGTGCGTTATAGGCTTCAATTATGGACAATTTTTCGACTTTTTCAAGCCCGAAAAGAAAAGAGGTCAGGGTGTTTTTATGGACCCCATGAAACCCTAAGAAGCTATTTGGGTGGTTTAAACCATCCACTTTGCATTTAAATTGTCAAGTTAGGAGGTTACGTACACGACTCCCTTTATTGAATTCGAAGGTCTCTTACAAGCATTTATATGAAATTGTGAACGACTAAAGGATATTTAAGGTTTTAAACTACATTATATAGTAACGGGATGGATCCCCTACCATCACTTGAATTTTTGACATCGCGTTAAAAAATCTCCAAAAAATGGTACGATTTTTTGTACTATATCTGTTAAATTTAGCCTATGGAAAACATTTTTATATCAGGAAAGGTTAGGCATTGAGAAGTTTGCTAGGGTTCCCAAAGGGCCTAAGGAGATATACTTGGTGCCCAAAACCATCTTATTAATGCCTTGGCCCACCAGCCCCACCTCGTTATCATGTCTTAAAATGTCTTGCATTGGCTTGGGCTTAACTTATCCTTGACCTTGCCTTTCCTTGGCCCTAAGGCAAGGTCAAGATCTCAAGACGCTACCCTAATAACCCTATTGCAAATAATAAGGAGCATTTTAAGAGTTAGGTGTTTTTATCCCTTGTGCTCATGCCTTGAGCCATAAGATTTGTGCCTATCCTTGGCTTATGCCCCTGCCTCGTGCCTTGGCTTTATCCTAATATCTATGGCTCTATGCATTCCCTCACAAATATATGTGACTAGTAAGAATCAGATATGAGGATTGCATAAGTGATGAGCTACACACTGAGCTCTTGACTACTACTACAGTATAATTCCGAAATAGTCTTAATAGAAACAAAATCATTTTTCGGACTTTAAGGCCTTTTATGACTTCAAACTATCTTTGATGAGTTGATGACACTGGGGGACACGCCCCACATCCACTTCAATTTTGAAAATATTTCCCGAAAAGAGTCCCAAAGCATGGATTATAGCCTTCAGTTTTGGATAATTTTCGATTTTTTCTAGGACCAAATAGAAAAGAGGTTGAGGGGATTTCTAAGGACGCCACAAGACCCCAGGTAGCTATTTGGGTGGTTGGAACCACGCACTTTGCCTTTAGATTATCACTTTGGCCCGTTACATACAAAGCTCTTCTCAATAAATTCAAGGCCACCACAACTGTTTATGTGACCGACTGGTGGGTATTTAAGGCTCCAAACACACCAATCCTGCCATATCTCAAAGAAGCAATGTCTGACAGCATGTTTGGTGCAGCTAACAAAGAGTTGTGCCGGCTAGTCAAGAACAGATGGTTTACTCAGTAGATACAGCTAGAAGCATTGAGAGGCTTGCGTGACTACTTTGCATTATTGAAATTTAATGCCACAGATTATGAACATGAATTAGCATTAACAGTCTTTTCTACTAGCATCAAAGCCTAATATTAGTCTTTAAATATAAGCAAAGAAGTACCTGAAAGACTTGCCCTTAGGCTTCCATTTGGGACATATTCATAAATCAGAATCTGTTCACCTCTATCATAACAGAAGCCTACCAAACTGACAACATTTTTGTGGTGAACCCTTGATAAAAGCTCAATCTCAGTTTTGAACTCTAGAGCACCCTGCAATGACCCAACCTGAGCTCTTTTGATTGCAACTAGTTGTCCATTGTGAAGATTACCCTTATAAACCTGATCCAAATGTTCAACAAAACGCCTTCATACAAGAAATATAAGATCAGACGGTAAATGGCTAAACGAGTCCTTATAAAAAGTTGTAATATAGACAAAATACAAGTATCTTTTTATACAGAAATTCATAAGGTGTGATTTAATCATCTGAAAAGAAAACTTCCAATGTGAAAATAGTTAAATAAAATAGAACCTATAGCTATTAGAACTATGAGCAAAGCTTGCTGACTAAGGCAATGTTGAAATCATGTCTTGAGCACCATAAATTCCCTATTACAAAAAACCTGATGCAGTTTGTGAAGCATAAGCTATTAGCAGAACCAGGAGCAAGTATTGTTTTGTTACTTGGGCAATGATAAAGCGTCTCAAGTCATTCGTGGTATAATATTCTAAAAAAAAAAAGTATACAGTGTTATGACAAGCGTTGTGAATAGACTCGGCAACATAGAGTATGAGTTGAAATGCTTTAACTTCTGGTAACAATATTGAGATTTGTTGTTGACTTCAGCAGCAGATCTCAAAAGGTTCTATTGCGCTAATAGAACAAGTAAGAAAGAGGGAGAAATCTAGGGGCAAACACACCAATCTTAGCTTATGCTGAGTTACAATCCATTCTTTGACATATGTTCTGCCATAGAAAATATAAGAACTTACTTTCCCATAGCCACCAACTCCAATCTCATTTTTGTGAGAAAATGTATTTGTGCACTGCATGACATCTTCAAATGAGATGCACCCAACTCCCTTTAAATGAGGAATGTCACCATCACTCCAGGATGCTGCACTTACACAAAAAAAGGCTACTATTAATCTTCAAGCACATTAAATTAGTATCGAATAAGTGCAATTCAACATTAACATATGATCTTACAGAAAGGATTGTTTAATTTATAGGCTCTTTGAGCAATCTTTCTTTGACGATAGGCATAAGCTCCAGCAAAAATTGTAAGCAGCATAAGCACGAATCCGGATATAGAGAGCCCAATAATGAGGGTAATTTTTTTGCTTCGTTCTGCAGGTGTCTCTGTGGCATGAGCAGAATTAGGAGGGGAAAAAAAATCAATTAAAATATAAGGTGAAATCCAGTCTAAAACATAAGATTATTATTCAATGAAAACAGATTTATTCTCACCTGGAAAAGCGTAAGGCACATCTAATTTGAAGTGATAAGGTCCATATGGTGTTTTGAAAAGATGGTCATTAAGGACATTTCCAATTCTAGATATATCTGTTCGATCAAAATGTACGCCAGAAGGAGGAAATAATGCTATTTCCAACACAAGATAATCAAATTCAGTTTCTATCATTGAACTAACCAAGCATATTTTTGTAACAAAGGAACCAATAGCAGTCTTCAGATCTCCATCCAAAAAGTCATAGTAAACCAAATTTTCTAGATTAGAAAAGTTAAAAGATAGAAAGACCAGACGAGCAAGATAGGGACGTCTACAATCAGATCCTGTTGAATCTGTAAAGCAAGATAGAGAAACACAATGCACTTCAGGTATAAACTTTGAAGCCTTCAATGGTTTGCTATTCTTGCAGATTCCTATTGCTTCTTGACTTTTGCAGAATGGGTTGTCATCAAGTCTGCCACAAATTACATGGGTTCTTAATTATTCCAGCAATAAAATGATCATATAGATACCAACAAACAGCTGAATCAATTCAAGATTAAGACAGACCAAAAGCAATGTATACAGTAGTACTTACAGAATGCTGTGACTGTATCCTCCTCTAATAAGTTCTTCAATGAAATTATTTCGCAAATCTATAAGGCGAAGCTCACTACCGAAGCCGGTCCCAATATTGACAGTGCCATTGAGTAGGTTGTTTCTTAGTAACCTGTTGTCAGACACATAGAATTAATTTATTAGTAAAATTTCAATTACTTTGTTGATTAATTTCACATTTAGCTTCTGAGACAAACTCACCAAATTAATGTCAAAAAAAGAAGCAATAGGTTAATAAAATGAGAGGGATAATCGTACACAGTTTGCAAATTGGATTGGTTGAACACAACTGCAGGTAGTTGCCCACTTAAGCTAGAGTTTTCCATCCTTCTGTGCAACCTCAACCAGTAAATTAAATCTACACAAAAGGGTGAGAAAGAAACAGAAACAATATACAAAATACAATCTACATATCCTGTCTTTGATCATGATATTCTTGAATTTTGTGAAATGGAAAGAAAAATGAGAAAGCAATTCAGAATCAGCATAAGCTTGCAATGAACACTTTTTGTCCTTTATCAATAGATTTATAGTTCTAATGACATATGAACTTATTCAGTATTTTCCCTTGGAAAATCAATCATTTCTCTTTGAAGCTCATAATTTCTCCTTCTTCAGACTGAAGTTGCAAAAGACGACCTGTGTGCAAATCCTATAAACACCATCTGGTCAAATATTTTATTGGATGAAATGATTCTTGTCTGTTTGATTTTTAAATCCCAATTAACTGAATTAAGAGTTTATAATATAATGCCACTTGGCTTTTAAAAGGAAGATGTTGTGTTTCGTAAAAACTTCTAGAAAGGAGTATATGCCAAGCATTCCACCAAAAGAATTTCTAATATGCAAATATTATAGTATTCCGTATCATAGTATGGAGGTGTTAACCTAAGAAAGCTCATATCCAGAGACAAGTAATTTCACTAACAACAAGGATAGACTCAAGCTAGTCAGTCCCAAGGATCTTATATCTACCATTGTCACTGGTCAACATGAATTGCAAATATATATTTTTGGCAGTGTCTTTTCTCTGCTGATCATCTCTTATTCTACTTCATTTTTTTTATAATAACAATATGTGTCTAGATGGAGTACATAAAATGGAGAGGATTACAGGAACATACAATGTAGTCAAAAGTGGCAATGTGTTGAACCACAGAGGGACATCTGAAGCAAAAAAAACTGTTATTACTCAGATCTCTGCAAAAATAAAGGTTGGTAATGTGAATTCATAAGGAAGATCTGTAATAGCTCACAAACAAACAAAACAATTATGGAAATATCAGTGTAAATGCGTGGTTGTGTGCACTATTCAATAATCTGATAATATGTATATTATGATAACTACAAATTGGATAATCAAGCTACTAACATATATGTAAGGCGATTCATTCCAGAAAGCTCCGGTATTGGACCACTCAAGTTATTGTTTGCTAAGTACCTGAAAACATAAGCCATCAGCCCATCAGTGTAGGACTTGGACAGACAAGAGTAAAATAGACATCCACTCTATGGCTTACAGTGAAGTGGGAGAGAATTGTAGGTTGTTTTACTTACAGCTCACCCACGTTTATGAGGTCATTCAGATTCCGGGGAACCATGCCACTAAGGGAGTTCCTGTCCAAGCGTCTGCAGCCAGTGTAAGAGGGTCAGTGGTTAAACTAAAATTCACTTCATCATAATATAATTCAAAGGTATACACACTCACATGACCTCTAGATGCAGCACAAGCACTAGTGTTTTTGGGATGGTTCCTTCTATCTGGTTGTCATTCAAAATTCTGTAAAAATGATAAACATCAATCTTGCATACATCAAGTCATGGTAGGAAAACAAATCACGAAAGTAGGTTCATACAAACTAGCTGAATTAGTTTTATAGTTTTAGCTCAGAAAGCAAGGTTAATGTAGACATATTTCAAACATTTGCAGTTTGTCCTCAACTAATCATTATTCCTTAGTAAACAAAAAAAAAAAAAGTAGATATAGCTTGTAATAATCATTAAACCTATAGCAATAGAGGTAGAAATAATAGGGAAGATGGAGGCTGTAATGTTAGATAAATTTGAAGAAAGTTTACTGCCATTGGTTATGGATTTTGCTGAAGGCCAGTGGAAGCCCTTCATATCTTTGGACTTTATTGTGTGCAAGAGTACAATATGCTTTTAGAAAATTACTTTGTTTAATATGTATGCCAGAAACGAAAAATGATCAGTGAAACCACCGCACAAGAAAAAAGGTGGGCTACTTTTTCAGTCAAATTGATGTAATCTATTTATGAACGTATCTCATCAGTCTACAGTAACTTGAAAATTCTTACAGATGCTTAAGAGCCATATCTGAGCGGAAAAATCCAAGAGGAATTTCACCAGAGAACTTATTCTCCCCAAGATGACTGCATGCAGATCAAAATACTGTTAGATTACCATCAATAAATAGTAAGATTAGGAAGCATCAGAAAACCTGCACCAAAGACTCGTACAAGTGCTTGGCCTTTAACAGGTTATCCAGGCCAGGCGTAGTCTTGTTGGAAACTGGTAGGTTTCCATCCAGCTGGTTGTCAGTTAGATCAAGCCAAACAAGTTTCTCAAGATTACCAATGGAATGTGGTATTGGTCCACTGAAGTGATTGGAATTGAGAAACCTAGTGATGATCAAATAAATTTAAGTCAGAAGCAGATGTAATATTAATGAATTGACCAACAAGGATTTCTCATAGATTTTGGTATTCAGCAATGAAGAAGGGCAATAGCCAACATATGGAGCATGAAGCTGTATTCCACTGAGGCAACAACAATTTAAAGATAATGATAGACATCATCCTCAATTTACCTTGAAAGAAGAGGTGAGCTGATTTTCTCCACCAAATTGGGGGGGGGGGGGTGGGGGGGGGAAACAATACAGACAACAGATAAAAGCCTTACAAACGCTGGAGATGTAGGAGGGATCCAATTGATTCAGGAATTGGGCCAAATAAATTACAGCCTGAAAGAACACTACATCAAGAAAACACAGTAAGGTTAATCTGTTTAAAAGTTAGCAAGATGGTTTTTACAATGTTAATAGAAGAAATTTCTTACAGCCGTTGTAATTTCTTCAGACTGCCAATATTTGATGGAAGCAGGCCAGTTAGACCTCTGTTGTTGGATAGATCTCTACATACAGAAATCAAAGAGTAAACTTTAACACGATACAGAACTATAAGCACTATAGAAGAAAGCCAAGAGGAAAACGACGTGTGTGTTGCAGCACCAAGTGTCTTTGGGGTATTGAGCACATTATCATTTTGATTAAGAAAATAACAAAAAAAAAAAACTGAAGTTTGCTAGATTGTAGATGGTAAACTGAAGTTTTAGACAATATATGGTAAATGTTGTTTACTGCTATTTTAACCTACACTATCTAAAGCCAAAAACTCCCCTTCTTAATTGAAAAAACGATGTTGAATTTGCCAAGTAGTCATATGTCTAGGTGCTCTATAAATTGGTAATACTAGAATATGATGGGTTTCTGGAAAATCAAGACATGCTGAATAAATTCCCATGGAGTTATCCATAAGACAACAAGAATGAGAGTGCGAGCATTATCAACATTATATAATTACAACTTACAGTCTCTGCAGCTCAGACAAAGAAACAATATCTTCAGGCAATGGACCACTCAGATTTGTACCTGATAATAAGCTGCAATATTAAGTATGAATAAAAGCTCAGTTTGCATTTGGCAAAGCTAGTATCCAGAAATTGACCAAAAATAACAGATTGAAAGTTGTAGAAGAACACTTTATCAGCAGACTAACATAGCAATCACACGCGAACCATTGCAGAAAATACCATCCCATCTTTTACCACATGGATCATGCCCAACCCAGTTGGGAGGCATATTTTTCCATTGTCTCTTGAGATTTTCCAACACAGCCACTGCATCAGCACAATTCATGAAGTTAGAAATTGGATTTGACAAGAGAACAGGAATGCTCTGAAAACATCACATTAAACTACTACTTGTAAAAGAAAACAGAAAGTCTTGAATATAGACATGCACACGGTCCAACTGATATAGAGGATTCTCACGTAAAAGGATCCACAATACTAAGGGCCTCTCTGGAATTGTCCACAGATGGCACTCTCTTAACACAGAGTCTTAAGAGCCAGATATATAATTATCATTGAAATGACACAGCATGAAATTTCAAGAATGAATGGAATCCTTCAAATTAAGGCTAGATGTAAATCAACTCCATCATAGTTCACGGAAGCATCAGAAGTCGTCTCGAATTGAATCAACCTCATCAATGTTAAAGACCAATGCAACATTGACCAAAATGGAGCTAAATTAAAGAGTGCAGCCACAAATAAAACTAGGCAAGATGATTCAAGAGCTACTTACAATCTCTTGAATTTGTTTTTGCTGATAAAACCCAGCATTGTAAGAATATGAGCAGAAGATAGACCAGAATTCTGTAATTCATGACTAAATTTTTTGAAAGAAATTGACAATGGTAATCAATTCAATAATCTGGGCACCCCAATTATCAGAATCATTCAATTTTAAAATATACAAGTAGTTTACATAGAATTTAAATTAAATTAAAATATATTAGTGGGTGTCAATTCATTTGCAGAAAAATTAATGTGATAATCAGACAGACTAATGGGTGTCAATTTATTTGCAGAAAAGTCAACGTGAAGAACAAATAAACTTGTAGAAGATGCAGTTTATAAAATTCGAAGAAAATGGCATAACCCAATTAATCACGAGTAATAATCTGGACCACATTAATCATCTGAACCATTCAAATTAAGAAATGGGTTTACTAGGAATTAATAATTAGAAAAAATGAAAGTTTACCAGTAGAGAAAGTGGCAGAGACATTCTTTTGATGTCCACTCCCATTGTTGATGAAGTCTCACTGTCTGAGTCTTCAAGTTCTATGTGCGGGCATTCACGGGTGAAATGTTAACAACTTGGATTTTGGATTCTCTATCTTTTGGGCTTTCATCACTTCTGATTTTGGTTGGAAATGGAAAATAATTGGCCCATGTATTAGGCTATTAGACTAGGTTAATTAGATTAAGTTACGTGTCACGCACGGTTTTTACAAAATTTTATATCGAATTATAATGTTGATTCAAAATCTACCAAAAAATAATCTTCATATTTTTAAATGAAATTGAAAGAGTTTGAATCTTAATTTATACCTAAAATTGAGCCTCGAATCCGGATTAGCCCAAAGGGTTAACCAAATAGAACACCAAAAAAAAAAAAAAAAAAGTAAAAGATGTAGAATAATAATTTATACAATAAAAATATGGAAAATATGTGAATATTTTTTTAAGAATAAATCACAATTATATGATTTGGTGAATATTTTTTTAAGGAAGTGAATCACAATTATATAAAGAAATGAATATTTTTTTTTTTTAGAAAGTGAATAAAAAAACCAAAGAAAAATAGTTTTGGAGGGAAAAAAAAGCACTAAGAACTGTCATGTGTCATTCTTAGTGTTTGTTTTAGTATTATGTTATTGATTGATTGATTAGTATTTCAATTCCGAACGGACCGACCCTTACTAATGTTAAATTTTATACGAGTATATAAGTATAATGTCAGCTAATGATTGAATCGCGTGTACATCACTCTCCATAATCTCTATAAAAAAAGATTGATTTCTTCTGTTTCCAACATTTTAAATAATATATTGAGTAATAATTATTCATGTCAGACACATTGAAATTTAACAAGTCTTAGGGAAATAGGGTCTCAAATAGCGCGTCACTTTTATCCGTAGTTCAATTAAACCATGAATAAGTCCAGATTAAAATATACTTGATACAAAATTGATGTAGCCAAATCGGGTCAAATGAGGATTGTCCAAGAAATTATGTATGTTACGATTTTTCTGTCCATTTAATTATATGTGGTATCTTGATAAACAACTCCTTATATTATTGTCCTTAATTATTTTACAAAACTCCATTTATAATTTCACCCTCCTGAAGTTTGTGTTATCAAATAAACTTGTTTTTATACTTCGCAAAAATTTGCTCATGTTAATTCGCAAAAAGTACTGCGCATTACAAACAAATGTCAAATTTTGTTTAATTTCGAAAATTCAACTTAAATCAACCTTAATACTCCAATGAACATCCCATGCATCCACTACACATCACCTTACCCACCTCAGGTTACTCCTCCACTAACTTCTGAGTTCTGACATCACTAAAAGACAAAATAAAAGGTTTGGCAGCTGCCCCTACTACTAACTGATAAGAATATACATAGCACCAGCATTAACTGCAGCATATTAGCAATTAGCATGCCTCTATAGGAGCTGAGATTATATATTTATATGTGTGCTCTTCTTATAAGTAAATTGAACAAATGTACTGATAAAGCTCGATTATGAATAAACTCATTTTATATTCGTTCTTAATAAAACGGATCATACGTAAACCTACTAAATAAATTGGATTTTATTAGATCAAAAAATTTGGACTCCATCGAAAGTTATATAGGGTTCGCGTGTCTACATTTTATGATTGCATGCTAGAATAGTACAATTTGTTTTTATATACACCCCCAAATTTATATGAAATACATCATAAGACAATTAACCAAAATGGTAAGAAAATTAGATGATTATTTAAAAAGACTCACGAAGAAATTTGATTATTTAAAAAAGTCACGAGCCCATAATGGCATTTTAGCCAAAAAAAATTGTCCGAGTATTGTTGAATCTCACGCGTGTATGTATATCACTTTAACTCTTTTACTCGTAGCATTTTCATTTACTTATCTCACATTTTTCAACCAATTTCCTTCCATTAAACAAGAAGTTTAACCCCCTATCTCTTTTTCTTTCCCTTATATGAGTATTTATTTGTGTGATCTAATTCAGTCATATTGGTCAAATATTTTCAAATCATTTTAAATCACACAAATATCATCATGTTTTTTTCATTTACCAAATTATTAACAATTTTTTAAAAGGATATTTCATTGTTTCCTCTATTGAAAAATGCAAAAAACTATTAACGGATTTAATAATAGGCTTATTTTGTGAAAAAAAATCCTCTTTTCCTAACATGCAGTGATGCAGTACATAAGGAGCTCGGTAAAAATAATTAAGCAAAATCAATTCAACAGCTAGTCATTGTTTTACCAACTTTACACGAGAGAAACATTCAACTTAATGACAAACTTTTAGGCACTTCAAATGCTAGGCAAACTCATCCAATTTAAAAACATACTTATCCAAATTTATACATAAACCATAATAATAGTAGTAGTGTTGATTTAGCAACATATTTAATGTTTCATGCCATAAACTTCACCAAAACTAAAATAGTAGAGACATAGTTCTACAGAAATTACGTTTAAACCAGAGTATTACTAGTAGTGTCCTCTAGTAAAACTTCATTACTATTATGCTAAAAACTCAACCAAAGTCCTTTCATTTAATTGATCCGATTGGCTCCTTTTGCTAAGAAAACCTTCTTAGCCCTCAACTGTAGCATAAATTTAATACATACATCATTAGAATTAATCGATTACATGAAAATAAAACAAATAATTCGTATAATAATTATGAACATTAGTGATATTATATTAGTACCTCATTGGAGTGTCCACACTTCTTCTTGCGACAGTTTGTAGCCCTCAGTGGCAGACGAGCATAGCACCTGAAGATTATCATTTAACAAATTAAATGCAGTTTGATACTTATATTATATACTTCGTACTCGAATTTAATTAAACAAAGAGATTGAATTAATAAGATTATTGCGGATAGAATTAGATTTGATGCATACTTGCGGCAAATCTTCTTGTCTTGATTATACTGACGAGCCAACACCACCATACTCGGGTTGAATTTGTGAAAGTTTCCGTAGCCTCCTCCCCTCAACCTCAGCAACAAGTGAAGTGTTGATTCTACAATTTTTAATTTTGTTCAAAATCAACATCATTAATCATTATTAACCACAACAATACCAACAATAAGATTATTTGTAACAGAGCAAGTCAGAGATGTTAACAAAAAAAAAAATATTTAACAACACTTTTGATAGATTTTATGGAAAATGAAGAACAAAAATTGTGTTGAACAATCAACACTGATAAAAGAGGAAGGAACTTGTTTTTGCAAAAACAGCCAACAAAAATTTGCGATTAAATCAAGAAATTGTTTGACGATTAGAAAGTTCCTTCAAAATAAACAGAATTGGATTTCAAAAACTAAAAAGGAAAACAGAGTGTTTTGAGATAAGAGTAAGAGAAATACAATGAAAACAAAAAAACAAACAAAACAAACAAAACAGAGAGATGAAAACATGTAAAAACAATGGAATAAAGTATCAACAACAAATATCAAGTTGTTTCAAGAATATGAGAAATGGCGACATGGCGTTAAAACAGAGTAAGTATAGCAACGCAATAACAAATACAGATTTCATCCAAAAAATATTATAATGACGCATAAATAACTTTATTATCATCATCAACGCCACAAACAGCAAGGAAGAACGATATTCTGGAAAGAGAGAGAAAACCAGAGTAAAAGAGAAGGTAAACCTTTGAGAATGTTGTAGTCAGCAATAGTGCGGTCATCTTGAAGCTGCTTCCCACCGAAAATCAGACGCTGCTGCTCTGGAATTATTCCTTCAAAAACAAACACAAAAATGCAAAGATTAAAACAAATACATTTTTCTGTGTGAAAACTGAAAATCGACGTAAAATCTTGAAGAACAGAGTGAAATCAGTGAAATGTATCAAAATCAGTAGGAGTAAAAACTTCAAAAATAACACAAAAAAACTCATAATTTCAAGTAAAATACAAGTTGTAATCTCGAAAAACGTTGTGAAATCAGCCAAAAAAAAAAAAAAAAAAAAAAAGAAATAAGAGAAGAGAAACCTTGTTTGAGGTGGATCTTGGACTTGAGAGTGGTAATGGAGTCGCTGGGTTCGACCTCAAGGGTGGTAGTCTTACCAGTGAGTGTTTTCACAAATATCTGCATTTTTGTTCTCTCTTTTTGGCTTGGTTTGTTGAAGAAACTTTGTAATGAAATTTTAGAAACTGTAAGTTTGAGGAGTGATAATGGGTTGTATTTATAGTGAAGATCCCTAGGTTTTCCCCTTTCTGGGATGAAGGGAGGGGTAATGACACGTTGACACCTGTCCTAAAATTTTGTTGATTGGCTGCATGAAATAAAAATTAAAATGTGGAAAATAAAATTAGGTAAAACACTAAAACCTCTCCCCAAGCCATCTGTTTTTTTATTTCCCACCATTTTTTGGATTTCATTTTTATGCAGGTATTTTTTTTCTTTTGTAAAGGTATTATGGTCTTTACATTATCCATAATCTCTATACTGGTAGTGAAATTATTTTTTGAAAGCAATTTTCTAAAAGTGAATTATGCGGTGTAAACATGCTTTAATTCATGTGTTTGGTGTTGTTTTAGGGGTAAAAATCAGTAAATGGAAAAATTTGTTAGGACTTAGGAGACGAGTCCATTTGCATGCCATTAACAATGCTTGGGCTCGGCACAGCTTGGCTAATGAGAACATCATCACCCGGTGCAGCGGTGCTTACAGCCCTTATCTGGGTTGATTTTCTGTCTTTATTCTTTCAAACTGAATGGGGAAATCAGACTCGATCCATGCACTATAAGTCCTATAAATGCTGCTTTATTGTGTATGTATATGTATATATGTACAAATAAAACAGTACCACCTCATTTTATGTACACAATAATAACCTATCAAAATTCAAAAAAAATAATGTAGTCAGAAAAGTCTACTACACTCCAACACAAAGATCAATCAGAGTGAAGCAGAGAACAGATAGAGAATTTGTACAGAGAATTCTCTCATTTTATAAACGGGCTGCTCATTCTGCTATCCATGGAGCCATAGCTGTTATAAGGATAACCACTATCTCTTGTTACATCAAAGCTGGCAGAGGTGGTAGTTGATTCAACATCGTAGTTCATATTACTTGCTTCAATTATACTCTCGATCTCTTTCACCACTTCATTCATTGAAGGTCGCTCATCTCCCGTATCTTGAAGACACTTCATAGCAAGATTCACAAATTCATCCGTGTCAATCAGAATGTCTGAACGAAGGGCAGGGTCCACAAGGTTGTATACGCTCCCAGTCTCCTTCAATGAATCCCTTACTACTCTGACAATGTATGTGTGTTTCTCCAATGGCAACTTTCCAGTAACAAGCTCCAGCATCACTACTCCAAAACTATAGATATCACTCTTCTCAGTTAATATTTGGGTCATATAGTATTCTGGATCCAAGTACCCCTGCATGACATTATATCAAATGATCAAAACAACTGGTGCAACATAAACATGACTTATGAATTTCACTCCTCACCCATCTTCCTTCTCTCATCCGTCTCATATATACCAAACTTAGCAAAGATAATTGCATAGGCGTCAAGGACTAACCAGAGTTCCTTTAACTTGGGTGGCCACCTGACCCTTATCATCACTGAAAGGTATTGACAGACCAAAATCTGCCACTTTCGCATTCAAGTGATCAGTCAGCAGGATATTGTCTGATTTAATGTCCCTGTGTATGATGGGTGGGTCAGCAAGCTCATGCAAGTATGCCAGACCTCTAGCTGCACCTAGGGCAATATTTAGCCTGCGTGTCCAATCTAACCGGACTCCAGATTTCCCTGCAATTAAATCATCAGGATCTAAAAGCTTCACCCAAGATAATCTAAAGGAAGCATCACTGTCTTTAAAGGGTAATCAGAAGTCAAAATGACTGTTCAAATTATTGAAGGGCTGACAATCAAAGATTATTGAGAAATAAATTGTTTGGGATAGAGGTTCATACTTCATATTTTTAATTGAGTGAAATTATACCTGAAAGAGCTGCCCTCAAGCTCCCATTTGGAACATATTCATAAATCAGCATCTGTTCACCTTTATCATAACAGAAGCCAACTAGATTGACAACATTCTTGTGGTGAACCCTTGATAAGAGTTCAATCTCAGTTTTGAACTCCAATGCCCCCTGCATTGATCCCTTCTGAGCTCTTTTGATCGCTACAAGTTCTCCAGTGCCAAGTTTCCCCTTGTAAACCTGCCAAAGTAAAAATGATGATTCTACTGGTTTGATGAAACCATCTTCCTATATGTAGTACTTGAGTACTTGCAGGTTGAAAGATGTTCAGGGTTCAATTTCCTATGCTTTGGGAAATAGAAGTTCACATATTGCAATCAAAGTATTATGATGCAGTCTAACCAATTCATATTTCCATAATAGAGTATCCCATAATTTTTTAGAATATGTTGAAAGACATTAATAACTCAGAGTCTCAGATCATTATGCCTAGATTTCACAATTTATATTTAATATGAAAAGGAGATACAATGTAATATGAACTCTTGCAACCATATGGAAAGACATATTCTTTCTTTTGTGATAGTATTATAAATTCAATAATTGTTACAAGCATATATGAAATCCCAATAGACATTCCCAATGCTGTGAAGAACTAACCAAATAGACCAGTATAACGCAATGACCAAAGAAATTTATTAAATGGAAGTGTACAGAGATCCTACTCATTTTCATCACAAGCTATGCCAATCCATATGAGGTTTTCCAACATAAATGAAGATGACAATTATCAAGACAACCAGAAAAGGAAAACTGGGGGATTACTAAATTTACCTTCCCATAACCCCCAACTCCAATCTCACTTTCAGAAGAAAAATCACTGGTGCACTGTCTAACATCTTCAAATGAGAACCATCTGGCTCCCTTCACTTGAGGAATGTTACCTTTGTTCCAGGATACTGTGTTTACATAAGAATCAAGGACAACTAGTTACATGAATCCAAAATAAGACACAGGGATTAACTTAACAAGTTAACAGCTTATCATTGATGGCTGATCTTACAGAAAGGATTGTTTAATTTAGCAGCTCTCTGGGCTATTTTCATTTGACGATAGGCATAAACTCCAGCAGCAATTGTTAGCACCAAAAGCACAAAGCCACTCACTGTTACTCCTATAATAAGAGCAGTGTTCCTGGTTCGTCCTGTAGTATTATCATTTGAGCAAGGAAACTAAAATTTCTAAGAGAATAATCCTCCAATTAAAAAAAATATAATTTGTAATTACCTGGAAAGGTATAAGGCTTATCAATATAGTAATATGGTCCATATGGCGAGTCAAAAACATGATTGTTGAGGACATTCCCAACTAAAGATATTCCTGTTCGATTGAAGTACTCATCACCAGGAGGAAAGAATGATATGTTCAATACAAGGTACCCGTTTGTATCTATCATTGAACTCACCAAACACACTCTATCTATTGAAACTTGGGGTGATAGAAGAGGTTGCAAAGTGTCTCTTAGAAAGTCGTAGTAGCGCATGTTTGCCAGATCAGAAAAGTTGAATGATCTGAATACCAGGTTACCAAGGTAAGGACGTTTGCAATCAGATGGAAGTATTGGGTCTGAAAAACAAGTTGGAGGAGAACATTTAAGTAGTGGTATAAAGTTTAAATATTTTGAAGGCTGGACAGTAGTGCAGTTTCCTTCAGCTTCTGGCCTCAGACAAAAAGGATTTTCATCAAGCCTGGAGAAAGTGTACAATGTTCAATTAAATCTTAGGACAAAAAATATAGTACTCTGTAATGTCTATCATGTAACAAAATTATCAGAATTGTAAGGTAAAAGCGAACCATATAAAGGATGGAAGGAGTAGAGACAAAATGCTTACAGAATGCTCTTGTTGTATACTCCGGAACTAAAGCCATCTATGGAATTATTCCGCAAATCCAAATGGCGGAGATTCATGCTGACATTAGCTGGAATTTCTACAGTGCCATTTAGCTGGTTATTATTTAGTACCCTATGGTCCAATATGAAAGTTCATCAGCCAAATTAATTTAAGAGCACAATAAAACAAAGTACTTTTAGAAAAAGAGAAAATCTGAAAGAAGAAAGAAAGGAAAGGGAAATCGTACAAAGTCTGTATTTGAGGTAAGTTGAACAGGGTTGATGATATATTCCCTTCAAGACTAGTGTTTGCCATCAATCTGCAAATTCATAGCCAATGGATTAGCAATGCATGACAATTTGCCAACAATAATGTAGATGTCTTGCCAATTATTGTACTGATATTGCATCCATGGTCACAACATCCTTGAAGATACCATTAATGATGCAGGAAGAAAAAAGGGTCCACCAATTAATACTCCAGATCAGAGTGAATTCTTTGTATTGCAAAATCTAGAAAAGAAATGTGGTTGAGTCTCCAGAGATACTATTAAGCTGCCATTGCTTTGTATCTATAGGCCTTAGAATCCTCAAATCTGATTGTATCTCTCACGGCCTTACGATGAAGAAATCCGTATCCCATTCAAACTGATTGATTACAAAGGAGCCAAAAGACAATAGGATTATTCAGTCTTTTGAAGGAAAATACAGCTTTTTCTTTGCTGCTTCAAGGCCTTCCTTTTGCTGAAAAGTTCTACCTTTTTATGAATAGAAACACCATGATAAATAATAACACCTGCTCTAATGGGTACATGCATATTCCCGTCACCTATTCCCAACTCATATTTTTCTCAGCTTTCAACAATGACAATTCTACCATCATTCATTCCTGTAAATCAGAATTTTACCCATACCACACCTAGTGCCTCTGATACTGCTCGTGTTCAAGATTGGTGCAGGTTTAATCATTTCTACACAACATTACGAGCTCCAATGCTAAGGGTGTGTTTGCAACTAGACCTCGGTGTCAAGGTATGTATATATTGGTCAGTTGATTCACAAGAATTGAAAAACTAAGGATAGCTCATTAACATTAGTGATTTAGACAGCACTAATTCAAAGCTTAAAAGTTTTCTCTCCAGTAATATAATTTAATTGGGCAAAAAGTTATACGATCATGATGCGCCCAATCATATGGCCATTCCTTGTGTATCCTCTACATCAAAATGATCCCAATATCTCTATTAAGCTATGCCTTCTCATGGAACGGGAGAGGGGGTCAGATGAAACTTAGAAGTTAGAACTACCCAATTAAGATACACGTATGAATTTTGTGTTTTCAACATTTATAAAGCCTACTTACACCCATTATTTCTAACTGTGTAAACATGTCTAACTAATTAATTTATTTTATCATTGTTTCCACTTCCTTAACTTATAATCATATCACACATTTAAAATCAACCCCAGATCATGAGAAATCAAAATACAGAAGGAGGGGTGGGGGGGCAGAGAAACTCACAATGTAGTTAAATTTGGTAACTCCTCAACCCACTGAGGAACAGACGCTGCATCAAACTTATTATTACTCAAGTCTCTGCAAAACATAGGGGGCAATCAACTAAAATTCACAAGGCAGAATAATAGCGGATAGCTTCAGATTTTTTTTTTTTTTTGTAATAAGCTGTATCTTGATGATGATGCTAACAATGATATGTCAAGCTATCAACAGTTCGGATATTGCTGCTACTCACACAAATGTAAGGAGAGTCATTCTTGTTAGGTCAGGGATTGGCCCACTCAAATTGTTGTTTGCCAAGTAGCTGTAATACAGTCCCATCAA
This sequence comes from Chenopodium quinoa, assembly GCF_001683475.1. Taxonomy (NCBI): domain Eukaryota; kingdom Viridiplantae; phylum Streptophyta; class Magnoliopsida; order Caryophyllales; family Amaranthaceae; genus Chenopodium; species Chenopodium quinoa. The sequence continues at coordinate 1,133,917 of NW_018744582.1, read as the reverse complement.
AAATAATTATGGACATAATCAATATGGATTCGAACTCCTAAATCATGACGTAAAGAGAGTAATAAAAAAAATGTCGAACTACTTACAGCTCACTCACATTAGTGAGCATACTCAAATTTTGGGGCACAGAACCACTCAAGGAGTTCCTGTCCAAACGACTGCAAGCCAGAGAAAAGTTAGTTACCCTGAAATGGTGTTAGTTCTTTCCAGTAAACTACACTAACAAAGATCTAACATGTACTCACATTACTGTTAAATTCCGTACAAGCCCCAATGTTTCTGGAATACTTCCATTGAGCTGGTTTTCATTTAAAATGCTGTTCAAGTCATTAAGAAAGTCAATAATTTGTGAAGTGTAAGAGCAGCAAGAAATTTTCTCCATAAATCTATGATTAGGCAAATTATTGACTTGATAAGGCTGCCAGTTCACAATGGTCTTAATATGCCAGCTTATCTGTAAAAATGTAATGTCATAAGGACATCTATTCGTTAATTCATTACTAATGGGTAAATCATGTGGAATTGTAATTTGGAAATACCACTCCACAAGCTTTACAAGATTAGTCTTGTCTACATAGACTGAAATCAGGGACTAGCATCACTTGTGTAACAGATTGGGATTTGAGATAAAAGAACTAAGAGCATAAAAGGCAATGAATAAGATTGATCACAAAAATTTGATGCAATCTTCAAGCATTTGAGAGGCTTGATACACACCCAAAATACATACTAATTTGCTCCATGATTTATTTTGCTCTACTCTCCTCTTTATACATATAAGTCTGACTTCCTTTCCCTCTCTCACCTCTAACTAATCCTCAGCTTTCTCCACAGCCATTCCCCACAGTACTCTTTGCTTTAGCTGCGTCGTGACAAGTTTCACATTCCATCCTGGAGTGTCCCAAAATGATGATCTCTTTAGGTTTTTATGTAATCTTCTTGCTCTAAATATTTCTTTACAAATCCTTAGCAGTAGGCTATTTCTTATATAACAAAGTGTTTCTAAACAAGTTATTTACAAGTAAAATCTACTTGTGGAAGAGGTCCCTGAATGTACATATTGCATATAGTGATATAGTAAAATTCAGATATCAATCTCAGAACTTACACATGTATCAGAGACATCCCTGAGCTGAAAAGTTCACGTGGAATTTCACCTGAGAACTTATTACGTCCAAGATGACTGCACAAAGAACATATAGTTATTGCTATACGGAAGGAGAGAATATTGGTAAGAAGTAGACTCTGCTGCAAAGAAAGCATACAAGTGCTTGGCCTTAAGAAGCTTATCCAGGCCACTTGTAGTCGTGTTGGAAACTGGTAATGTTCCATCAAGCTGGTTTTCACTAAGATCAAGCCAGACGAGATTTGTGAGGTTACCAACAGAACGTGGTATGTTTCCACTGAAGTGATTCATATTCAGAAACCTGTGAAGGTTTCACATAACCCGGGTTAGATAGGGGATCAAGTAGGGTTGCTCATAGTAAGCTAGTCAAGGGTTGCTCATAGTAAGCTAGTCAATCATTTTCCAATAGGATATAATAGGAAGATTGGGAAAAAAATCAGAAAGGAGGGGGAAGGGGGGATGTGGAGACACTTACAAATGAGTAAGTTTCCGAAGAGTTACAATAGACTCTGGAATCGGGCCAGAGAAATTACAGCCCACAAGTACACTGCAATAAAAGAAGGCAATGAGAAATCATTTTTTTTTTTTTTTCAATTTTGTTGAAAAAAAAAAGTCAGACATACAATAATTTACATGGTTGAAGAAAAGAGAAATTCCTTACAGGTGTACTAAATTTTGCAGATACCCAATATTTGACGGAAGAGGGCCTGTCAGACCTCTATTGTTCGATAGATCCCTATATAAGAAGGACGTATCATTTAAAAGAGGGATCAGTATAATAGCTAACAGAGAATACCTAATACCCAGTTTCCCAATCTAAATTATAGCAATTCACCATTCATACCAATCTCATACTAGAACACTTTGAAAATATCAATATGAATTATGATTCTTTCATTTGGTACGAAATGTCTCAAGTAATCTTTCCAAGCAAATCACTAATTATTCACAATCAACAATCATTCTGAAAGAGAAGAGAAAAAGTCTAGTTGCATAAGTTTCATAAAACTTACAAAGTCTGTAGTTCAGATAATGACAAGATATCTTCAGGAAAAGGACCTGCTAAATTTATGCCGGGTAGTATACTGCAATGTTAAACAAATTGAATTAGTAGGTAAATGGGCCATATTTATCAAGCAACATACTTATTAATCAAGCAACATAATTATTACAACAGATTCACAGTTTATAAGAAGTCAAAACAATACTCACATGCTAATCACACGTGAATCATTACAGTAAATACCCTCCCATTTCCGACCACATGGATCACCTTTGACCCAATTGGGTGGTGTCTTTTGCCATTGTTTCTTGACAGATCTCAAAGCATCCACTGCATAAGATATCAAATAAGTATATATATCGATACAATAAGAAAGATGATAGCATAAACCATGTAAAAGAAACTTTAAAAAACTTTGCTGAGAAGATATCCTCTCATGCAATGCAACAATCAAAAGTGTCTCTTCAAATACCAATTCAATGAAAGCTGAGGTAGTCCAGTATGAAATATAAGTGTCACAGAGCAACTTCGGGTTCTAATCATAGAAACAACAAACATAGGAAAGCCATCTAAAGGAATGGATATGTATCTAGCATAGTAAAGTGTAGAGTTAAGCTGATCTTTAGGAATGCTGTCGTAGATTTATTACTTCGTACTCTATTAGCTAGAATCTGTAGTCTTATGAGCTGCTAATAGTTTTCAGCTCAATTCTGAAAACTTTTCCAAATAATCTAGCAATAAATTGACTAGGATTTATGCTATATGACGGTTTCAAGAAGAAGATCCAAAGCTATAACACAATTCAGTTCTATTCAGCCTATTAGTAGCACCTTCAGAACTGAATCAACAATAATCAACTACCAACCAATAAAGAAAGTTGAAAGGCCTCATAACCCAAGCAAGATATCATCTATATCAGGGTATGGAAGTAAATAGTTCCACAAACAAGATCACATTAAAATACAGCTCCTGATAACAAAAGCGATCATGACAACTACAGATGAATTGACCGTGCATGCAACTAAGCAAGAACAAGCATGCTTTGAAATGCATCCTTCTTCTTAAAAATCCACTCAACAGGCTTAATAGTGAGCAACTCGAACCCTAACTTTTCAAGCATGTAATTTATCAAAAGACCAAAAAGCCACAAACAAAATCACAACAATTACAACTTATCATAATGGAGAGACACTACTCACAAGCATGTAATTTATCAAAAGACCAAAAAGCCACAAACAAAATCACAACAATTACAACTTATCATAATGGAGAGACACTACTCATTAGTTCTCAACACCATGTAAAGAGCAAGCAAGGATGCAAAATCACAAGTTTGCAATCAAAACTTACGGTCAGCAGGATCTGTTTTTGCTATTACAACACAACAACATGAGAATAAAAGCAGCAAATACACCAATATGCCTGAATTCATAACTCCAGGTTGCCTATTTTTCCCTACTTTCTCCTCTCAACAATCAACATACACAACAAATTTCTATTGCCAATTAGTAATTTAAAAGCGCTCGAAATAATCAGTAAAAACAAAGTAGGCAAACTAATGATAATTCTTTCTTTATTTATAAGTAATTAATTATTAATTATTATCCAATGCCAACCACCCTAAAGAAATTACAGAAAGGAACATGAAAAAAGATTAAAACTGACTTTGTCCAAGTCAAAAGCTCAAAACCCATATCCAGAATTATTCAATACCAAATGGGTTTTACTCAGATTATTAAAAAAAAAAAAAAAAAAAAAAAAAACTATGAAGGTGATGTAATCTTTGATAAATCAATAAACATAGTCAAATTATCTCAGATATTCAATTTATTTTTAATTATTTAATGGTAATGACGACGGGACAATTTGACAACTATCAACTCAGTGTTAACATTAAAATGAAAACATGGAAAGTGAGTAAATCGTGGGGTGAAGCGTGGTTTGAAATTGTAGAAACATATATACCTGAAAATCTGAAGCACGGGAAAAGGGAAGAAGATGAAGAAAGACATTATGTCAGCTGCCTTGAGCCCCATGACTCTTTCTCCTAATCAAGAAAAATCTTTTGCTTGAAACCGTTAAGGCACGTAGATGAGGGAGGAAGCCCCAATTTATGAAGCCCCGTCTATAACATGAATCAAATGACATTTTTGTGGATAAATCAACCATTTTATCTAGTCAATTTTATCAATAACATGGATTAAATAAAATAAATAAAAAAATATTGACTTTCCCTTCAAAAAGCTCTCAACTTGTATTTTCTCTATAAAATGTTATGGAGTATTATATCAATTAGTATGTCAATATGAAATTGTACGGAATAAATAGTCATAGGGAAAATAATTTTTAAATTAAGGATGACATAAGAGTCCATTAATCACCACTTACCATCATAAATGATAAAATAAATTGGTAGAAAGGTTATACAAGAAGTTGTCAAATCAACAAGTATATATGTTGGTTAATGGTTTTAGTTTTACACTTTTTCATGATGGTATACGATAATACGAAACTTACAATCAAACCTCATTAACAGGGGTATCTAGACTATTTTAGTTGATAAAAAAAAAAAAAAAAAAAAAAAAAAAAAAAAAGCTAGCAAGTGACAATTTCGTATATAAATCAACAACGTTTCATAAAATGTGAGTCCCCACAATTATTAATTTTATTACCAAGATGTCAGGCAGAATGCCAATTTTTTTTTTTTTTTTTTTTTTTGGTGTTTAAAGAGTAAAAAAGACGGATGATGAGAATTAATCCCAAGATCTTTTAAAACTAGGAGGAAAGTTTTAATTATTTAAGGTATCCCTCACTCCGAGATTTTTTTTTGTTGATTTATTACAAATTTGCTTTCGCAAACCTCAAATGTGAGTTATGTCACATTGTCACTGCTTAAAGCTAAAAGGCGGATGATGATAATCAATCCAAAGATCTCTTGAGAGGAAAGCTTTAATTATTTAAGTTATACCTCACTCTCGAGATTTTTTTTGTTGATTTATTACAAATTTGCTTCAAACCTCAAATGTGAAGTATGTCACATTGTCACTACTTAAAGCCTAAAAAAAAAAAAAAAAAAAATTAAAAAAAAATTTAAAAAAAAAGTATAGAGTATTATTTACTCTGTATTTAAAATTAAAGAAAAAAAAAATCCAAAAAGAAGCAAACACCAAAATTACCGTGAGAAATCCACAAAGGAGAAAATCCAAAACTTACCCAATAAGACGCCGTTGATACTGTTATCAATTTTTTGGCGGGAACCATTTCCCGCCAAAATTCACCCCACTCCCCTCACAAATATAATGCACACCACTTTTCCAGAGTTCCCACATTTTCCCCTGCTCCCACAATCAACCCTTTCTCTCTCTTCAACCTTCAAGATTTCAAGAAAATCCCCAATTCTTCAAGAAAAACCCTACAAAAATGTTTGAATTAAGGCTGGTACAAGGCAGTTTGTTGAAGAGGGTAATTGACGCCATTAAAGATCTTGTCAATGACGCCAATTTCGACTGTTCTTCCACCGGATTTTCTCTCCAAGCCATGGATTCTAGCCATGTCGCTCTTGTTGCTCTCCTCCTTCGGTCCGAGGGGTTCGAGCATTTCCGGTGCGACCGGACCTTTTCCATGGGTATGAGTATTGCTAATATGGCTAAGATGCTGAAATGTGCCTCCAATGATGATATTATTACCATTAAGGCTGATGACGGCACTGATACTGTCACCTTCATGTTCGAGAGCCCTTGTAAGTGTTACTACTTTTTATTAATTCAGCTTCTTTTTGTTTTAATTTTGGGTCTTAATTTATTTTTTTGGCTCATTGGGTTTTAATTGGATTAGGGTTTTGGGAATTGATAAATTGATTTAGGGTTTTTCTTGTATTACATTTTGGCGATTGTTATCCGGGAAATGACTTAATTTGCAATGGTAATTTTTAATTATTAATGGCAAATTGTATTGTATTAGGGTTTTGTTGCCTCTTGCATTCATTTCTGGAGTTAGTCTTTTATTGATTCTATGATAATGTATAGAGTGAGATAGATTTCATCTTATTATTGTGAGAAGAATCTTGGATGTCAAGTTTAACAATAATCTTCTGCTTGAATGATTATAGCTTTGGGGGTTAATCTCTAATTTTGCTATTCTAAACCATTTCTATACTAGTTGATTGTCTTAAGTTATTGGTCGATTCATCTACTATCGACTATCGTAGTTTCCAAAGTCATTATGTTTGAACTAGTTCCTGGAGTGTGTATCTTTGATCTTTGTCTGAATTTGTTGCTTTCGTTTGATTGTGTTATCACAACAATGTTGATCTTTATCAATTGTTTTGCATGTGTTTTACATAGGATGTATTTTGATTTTCTTTCTTGTTGTGTTGTACTGAAACAATTTGTACAATAAATTGCAATGATCATATGCTGTGATGGATGTGACTTTAAATGCAGTATCAGTGTCTTACTGCTACCTAAGTATCTCCACTTGCTAATATTTAATAGATTCATGACATGCATCACACATCTATGCTGTGTCTTGCTGTGACTACACTAAATGTAAAGTGTTTCTCTTGCTCACACTACTACCCGAAAAGTAATGTCTTTGGTGATCATACACTTTGATGTGCAGCACAAGATAAGATATCAGATATCGAAATGAAACTGATGGATATTGACAGCGATCACCTGGGGATCCCAGATGCCGAATATGATGCAATTGTTCGAATGCCATCATCGGAGTTTTCTAGTATTTGTTCAAGTCTTTCCTCGATTGGTGATACTGGTAAGATGGACTAGTTCCATGTGTATTTTACTAGTGGTGCTTTCTCCTACTGCCCTTCTCAAAAGAGGAAGGTTAGCTAATTTGTACCCACTTATGATTGCAGTTACTATCACTGTGTCAAAGCAAGGTGTAACTTTCTCTACGAAAGGTGACATTGGATCTGGAAACATTACCTGCAGACAGAATTCCTCAACAGAGAAGGTTGGTCCTTACTCATTTGCAAAAATTATTGTGATTTAGGCATTATCTAGGTCAATGAGGAAAGTGTTCTTGCTTATGGGATCTCATTATTTGGTTGTTGATTTGGCAGCCAGAGGAAGCCACCATCATTGAGATGAAAGAACCAGTTTGTTTGACATTTGCTCTCAAGTATATCACTACCTTCACCAAAGCAACCTCGCTGTCCAGCCAAGTGACCATTAGCTTATCCTCAGATATGCCAGTGGTGGTGGAATACAAGATCGCTGAAATGGGCCATGTCAGGTACTACCTGGCTCCTAAGATTGGAGAAGAAGAGTTAGAGACCAACCCTCAGCCTGAAACCAGGCCTAGAACACAGCCTCCTGCAATAAACCACACTAAAACCGAGGCTCAAGAAGCTGTGCCTCTGACTATAACGGGCAACAAGCAAGAATATGGAGAAGATGAAATTGTAGAAGGTTATGAAACTGTAGAAGATTCCCAGGTTAAGATGGAAACTGAAAGTGGAGCTGAAGTGAAACCTAAAGGGGAGAAAAAGCCAGTGAAGGCAGAATTAGTTACGGAGCAAGACTTCAAGATGGAAACTGATTCTGAGGCTGAGATTAAGCCTACGACAGAAGCAACCCAACCAAAGGCAGAAGTTGAAGTTATGGAACTGGAGTGATCTCTTTGAGCTGAATCACCTACCTTTATCTTGATCTCTTGAAACGTGTTCATAGTAGACTTAGTAGAGATTTTTGGCAGCATTTTATCTGGCTGGGAAGGTTTTTAGGACCGTTTTGGCATTTTATTTGATTTGATTTGATAATTCTTGGTCCTGAAACCATTTTGATGTAAATCGGTAATTGGTTAGATGTAGAAATTTAGGGCTTTCTTCCCAGAGTTCCCTTCACTTTTGTAGTTGCTGTGTGCTACCAGAAAAACAAGGAATTGTTGCAACAGGTTTCTATATAGAATGGTCTTTCTACTAGTACTATTTTTATTTGTTTTCCTGTTTCTATATTCTACCTATGATAAACAAAAATATAGAACATAGTTTGGCCTACCTTGGAACGGGTTGTCCATCCAAAGACATGAATTAAACAAACCATATAATTAGTACCTGTAAGGTAAGAAGAGCAAGATGAATCAAGACCTTGTAACGTAAACTATCTTCGTTTTTTTTAATAAAGTTGAAACATTTCCTGTTTGTGGATGATAATTGATTAAATTGAATATAAACCGACTGCTTTCTTGTTGAAAACTCGTGAAGCAGCAAGCTGTTTCTTGCCTTGATTAAAATAGTGCGCCCTTTGTTATTGCATGGAATTTACATCTATACCAAAACAAGCAATGGAAGAGTCGATAATCATGGACCAAAACACAAGCGAAAGGCAGGCAGACAAATATCCCAGCGATCAGACATAACAAACCTGGAGATCTTGATAGAATCACACCTTACTAGCAGATATACCAGCAAAATTTAAGAAATTTAACCGATAAATGTATTTCATTAATTACTCAATTTTGAACTGTTAAAAGGACAGACTGTATAGAGAATGCAATTCTACAACTTTTTGCTAAAAGAATACAAAATATTCCCCCCTCAGAACCCAATATAAGCAAGAATAAGAAACAGCAGTTGCTTATTGCCTTATAATTTCCTCTCTTTTTAACCCCTACATATTTAGTTGACTAACTCATCTGTGGTGTTGATATTACAAGCAAAAATCCATCCCCATAGACTTACAGGGGAGAATCTGAAATACAAATATGCTGAACCTTTGGCTCCAATTTCAAGTGTATTGTCAACCCTTCGCTTCGTGACGTCAATTATGTTCCTCGGAGGTAGGAATAATAAGAGCAAAACTATGTCCTATCACTTATCTCAACTCGTTCATTTGCTTCTTTTCTTTGCTTCACTATAAAGAATGACCCCAAGGACAGTGAGGGAATAACCAAGCATCCCGGTAATTGAGACAGGGTTTTTAAAGATCAAAATTGAGACGACAACAGCAACTGCTCCCTTAGCATTTCCAAGGACCTGGCATAATGAATAAAATTTTATTATTGAACTGTAATGGTATAATAAACAGACATAAACAGTCAACATCAAATCATATTGGAGGCCTAGGGCTGGTTGATTTGAAGGCTGAAGTTTGATTTTAAGTGCAAAACTGCAAATACCCACCTTTAAAAAAAAAGAATTAAAAAAAAAAAAAAAAAAAAAAAAAAACAACTAGAAACATAACTGTGGATTAACACAACAGAAGCTTATGAAGTTATGAGATACTGAACCTAAGCTAACTAATGACATTCATACATTTTAAAAGGAGATGCTTTATGGATGACAAGGTATTTTAGAGGCTAGGAAAGCTTTCTACTTCCAACACAGAATGGAAGTGCATATTAAGTGACATCCAAACAGAACAATTACCACCGAGGCAATGAATAATCTGCCAAAGTTATACTGGTTTACAAGGATGCAAACAGCAGACAAACACGACAATAGATAATCACCACAATACAAAAGTGTAATGTGATCATCAAACACTTTCTCATGAGCCATAATCCATTTCATGAGCAGATCAAGATCAGTAACTCGTAATATGCCATGAATATATTTTCTTAGCTCCTCTACCCACTTCCATGCTCCAATAACTATATCTACCAAAGGAGCCTCAAATACATCCACTTACAAAATAGAAATATCAAGCAAAGCTTAGGAATTGACTTTAGGGTCAAGGTTAATGCCCTCATTTCATCTGATGATGAAATAACCCATTATTCGCCAATAACATGATTTAAAACAAAAGAAAAGCCTATAAATGGAAGGAAAAAGGGAAAGATTCGCAAATAACATGAACAGACCACAGCTGCAGTGATCCAGAATTCACACAAGTAGATTTGTAAAATGCACTTGTATATAACATTTAGTTAGAACGTGAAATGATTTATTACCTAATTAACTACTACGTCTACGTGACAGTAATAAGAAGAATGGCAACACAAGTTACCTCTCTCATTTTCAAGAGCATAATAAAAGCTACAAAGATCACTAGGAAATTAAGCTAAGCATCTTTGTAGTTTTCATACTGCCTCTATTCCGACATGTCTCTACTCATACCCGTTATAACGATTGTTTTCAATCTTAACCAACCGATACATTGGTAAACATGAAAGAATTAAATTGGTATGGTTGCAGTGAGATCATAAATAACATACAGCAAGAGAACTCCTAAATGCAAACTTATTGATTCAATATTATCCATGCATTTTTAACTATCACAAGAGCACCTATACGTCTATTATAGTAGGCTTGCACCTCCAACAATGTTCATTCTCAAATCTAACAAGCTATGTAAGTTTTCTCATCATCTGTACATGAAAATAATTTAAATACTGTCCCAAACTATTATTTACTTAACATAACTGCAAATCAGACACCCACTTTGTTTGCAGCTCAGGTATGTTAAAACACACGCATGCATGAAGGGGCATGGTAAACAAAAAAATTACAGGCTCATAATATATGTTTAGATACTGTAGGTTCAGATCTCCAGGGAGTGGTTTTCAGAAAGAGAAAATAGGGTATTTAATCAAACTACACATGAAAGAATCTTCGTCCAGAAACAAAACATGAAAGTTCATGAACCAGTAACAACACAAGGAATCATATCGTAGCAACATGCAATCACACGATACAACATTCAATGGAAATAAAATCTCATTTGCATACCTGGAGAGTCAAAGCACTGGTATGTTTGGTGACCAGGAAGTTGGTCAGATTCACAAAGTACGCCAGAGAAGAATTGAACAATAGGTACCAGACAATCTTGACATCTTCCCTAGCAAGTGCCAGTGTAATACCAACCACATTTTCTTCCATGAACAGTGTTGCAGGGAGAAGGAAAACAACAGCTATGGGAGCCATATAAAGGAGGAGGTTCATAGAATTGAGCTTCTCCCTAAGCAAGCATAATAGATTATAATTAGCTCCAATGAACAAAACATACAATGACAAATGTGGAGCAAATGAGCAACTCGTCAACTATTATGAGAAAGAAAAAACTACAAAATAATGAAAAGGATATGCTCATTACCCTTCAGATGACAGCAAAATTCCCTGAACCACTGACTTAAGAGCTCTGGCAGCAGTTGCAGCAACACACATTAAAAACCCAAAAAGGTGGAAACTCGGTTCACTCTACAATAGTCAACAGCAACCAAAAATACATCAACCACTACTAAAATCCACAGCATCATCTATAAAGGGCAATCGGAACATCAAAACATTGAAAGGCAACCCCAATAGCCAAACATTACTACGAAACACAATCAGATCAATCAAAAACTAACATCTATTAATCTACATGTCACTTAATACCTTAAAAAATTAAGCAAATTCACCATCATTACAGTAAACCTACAGCTAATGCCTCCTCAACCTCCCAAATCAGATTTATTGATATTCAAACAAAACAATAAGCACCCCTAAGCAAATACATCAACTTCCTCCAGACATGAAAAGAAAATCAACCTAACACATCCAATTTCTGTTCTTTGATGACATATATATGTAATTTCCGGAAATTCAATATAACCTAAAGCCACAATCTTTACAGGACAAATCGAACAAATCAAAACACACCCCAAAAAAAACCCAATTCCAAAAATTCAACAGCAATTCGCAATAAACAGATACTGAAGTAAAAATAAGGAAATAAGAAGTTACCCCACTAGCAATAATAACTCCAGTAACAACAGGAACAAGGGTAGCATAAGTAAGCCAAGCCTCCCTCTTAAACGTCATAAGATAAGCAAAAACAGCAGTGAAGAAAGGCGTAGTTGCACCAATTGCTTGATTAAATGAAACAGGAAGATATTTCAATGAAATATTGCCACTAACAACAGAAGCACAGAAAATAAGACTAAGAGCTGCGATCTTGAAGAATTGAACTCGAGATCGGATAGTTTGCATTGGCACCATCTTCATCCAAGCTATAGCAATATAGCTCAGCAATGAACAAGCAGTCATATGACACATAGTAAGGAAGATCGGGTACTTGAACCCGTAATTGCTTAACAGATACTTGTTCAGCAATAATACCCCAATATTTGATGAATACCATGCTGTTACCAGCCCTATTGTGAAGAATCTGCTCGTCGTTTTCATCTTAATTTTCTTCTGAATTTTCGATACCTCGTATTATTGGTTAATTAACGCCAAGAAAAACGACGAACAAATTCAAAACCCTAGAAATTGTTTGTGGATCTTCAATTTTTTGCTAGAGATCTGACATTTTTGAGGGAATCGAAAATTCGAAAAGTGAATCGAATAGTACAGAGGCTTAATTGCTGTAATTGTACGAATCACATTAATCAAACAACCAATCAATCAAGTCAAAAATCCGAGGAGAGAGAAAATTGAAGAAATTGAAAATGGAGGATTTGAAATTTCGTAGGTTGAAGAAGACGACGAGTTTTCGGGTTAGTGAAATGGGAATGTGAGAAGAAGGTGAGGGTGGAGAGAGAAAGTTCGAAGGTGAAAACGCGTTGATTGTGTGTTTGTAGAGAGAGAAAGAGGAGAGAGATTGAAAGATACTCCGTATTAGCAATGGCGGATGATGGGTGAGTCGTCGGTCGTTTCTAATTTTATCAAAGTAAGAAGAAGAAAAAAAGATTTATTAGTAGAGTCGATTTCTGTTTCTAATTTTTGCTTATTTGTCCTTTACTCAATTACTCTACCTTTAATTTTTGGAAAATTATTGGTGATGAAAATTGAAAATCTATAAATTTGAAAACAGTTTAGAGTTGAGATAGTGAAGTTTAGTTTGTGTTCTCTAAGGATTTAAGGGTGTGAAATGGGGGCGAGTTTGTGGATATTGTGTCCCACGTCTGCTTCAATTAAGGTATAGAAACGAAAATGGGTATGGAAGATATAGCTAAAAGGAAAATTTAACAACAACAAACCAACTTTTGCTTCATTCTCTTGAAATGGACCAACCTTTAAATCTTTCCAAAATAAACAAAAGTTTGGATTTTTTTTCTCCCAAACTGAACCCAACAAGTCACCTTACTTGTTATACCGGGTAAAAAACCACATGTCATTAAATCATTGGTCAAGGTTTTTTTTTTCTTTTATTAATTTTGATAATTTTACAATAAAAAAAAAAAAAAAAAAAACCAAACCAAACACCCTTACACATGCCAGTCACCCCACTGCCGCCCACTAAGCCTGACCCCCCTGCCCCCGGCGTCGGTAGGTGCCCAGAATCTCCTCCTCCGGACTCCGGCGTCAACTATACCCACACCTTTATAACCTTCACCACCTCTTGCCATCAAAACCACCATCAACCCAACACCACCACTCCAAGGCGTCGAAAACCCATCCAACCCCCAAAACCCCAACAGTATTCCCGGAAAACATCACAAACTCTCAAAAAAAAAACCCTAAATTGACGAGGTTAATCGTTGAAGAAAATGGTAGATCGTGATAGAAATTAGGATTTAGTTGCTCGAATTTATTCTTGTGATTAAATTTGAACAACTAGTTTTTTTTTATATATATATTTTTTTATTTTGAGATGCCAGATTTGTGGGTAGGTAGGGTGCGTGGGGATGGGGAGTTTTCAGGGCTGGGGAGAGTTGTCAGGAGTTTTTCGGGTTGTGGTTGGGTTTTCGGGATGGTTAGGGGGTTTTTCTGGCGTGTCTAGAGAGTTTCGTGGTGGGTGGAGGTAAGAGTGGCCATGACAGGGTTGCATGTGGTGGATGTTGGTGGTGGTTGTATGGCAGTGAGGTGAGGGGGAGTGATTTTTTTTTTATAATTATTTTTTTAATTAAATTATTAATTTGAAAAGGGTAATTAAAGGTTTTTAATTTAAAAAAATAATTAAAGGAAAATTAAAAAAAAATGACCGGTTGTACAGATCACAGATCATTTGGGTTTATTTTGGGAGAAAAACATGCAAACTTGTGTTTATTTTGGGAAGATTTAAAAGTTTGTCCATTTTAGGAGAATGAGGCAAAAGTTGGTTTGTTGTTGTTAAATTATCCTAGATAAATTTGTAGAAAACAAATCGCACCCACTCGCTTCACCCTTGCATATTTAACAATGTCTTTGAATATAACTTGTATTTTTGTTTATAAATGATCTTTACAATTATATTTTCACATGTGATTCACCATTGTGATAAAGGAAGATTTGGTGTTGATCAATATTCAATAGTTGATTTGGTGTTGCATACTTGAATTTGGTGGGTGTTAGAAGCAATTGAGTGAGATGAGTAATGGATGGATAAGGTACTTATGCAATTCAGCATTTGGGTAAGGGAACAAGTATGAAAATTTAAAGAGTATAAGGATTTGATTATTTGAAAATCATCTTCTAACCCTGCTCTACGCGATAGACACCTCATTTTCACCAACAATACATAATTAACTTATAAAGATTAAAATACAAAATGATACGCTCATATAAAATTTAACTAAATGATTGATCTTAACTTGCCAACCAACAATACATAGTCTCAAGGTAATAGAAAGATCATCTCGTCGATAATTTAATTTTTTATTCATGAAAATTATTATAAATTCATCATACAAGATATATACATATCAACATCTACTTATTTTAAATTTCAATAAGTAACCCAACAAAATAACAATTCTTCAATAATTATTTAGAAATAAACACTTTGCAATTATTCTCACTGGTCAAGTTTTTATTTTTTGGGTGTGCACAATAAGAATGAATGAACTTCCACCAATCCACCATGATCTACCAAATATAATTTGACTATATCTAAAATATTGAACTGTAATAGCTAAGACATGTCAACATATGGTCTAATAGTATGTCTTTATATTGGAGTTAATATTATACTCCAACTCATTAAAAAATGTGAAAGTAATTATCTCATCATTCATTTATTATTTTAATTCTCAACATTATTTGAGTGACTCACCCAACTAACAAATGTGGAAAATTAACAATTTTTGGAGTCTTATTTAAGTACGTACCTTGACTAAAAAGTAGTCGCCTTGATTTTTTAAATTTCTACTATTCATCCACTATCAATTTATGGGTCTACTACCATGTGGATTTACAACTAAATTTTTGCTTTAGTGATATTTAACCTTATTTTTTGCAAAAATCATGTGATTGAAGATGATGATCCGCTCAATGTCATATGCACATTATATGTACCATAAAGAGGGAAATCAGTTTCGAACAATTCATATTTGTTTAGGTGTATGACCAATAAATACTGTAAACTATTCTAGATTTTTTGGCTCACGATAAGCACACAACTTTTAATTTTTTTTTTATTTTCTTTTTACTTTATATATAAAATATACTTCATCTGTTCCACAAATATTGTAATAAGGATGAAATTACGCATCCCAAAGCACGTTTTATATGTTATATATCTATAATTATATAAGAGTAAAAATTATAAAAAGTTGATATTGTGAAAATATTTTTGGTGACGAATCTAACAAGACCTCACATGACTATATTTTACATTACGTATAAATCATAATTTGTGGTCAAACAAGCATGATAAATAATACAAAAGTTCAGTTGTTGCAATATTACTAGAATGGAGGAAGTATAATGAAAGTCTATAATATTTTCTTATCATTACCTTTTTAGCAATAACATAAATTGTTAGTGGACCAACTCAAGCAAAAGCTTAACCTGATGGTTGAGGCTCAGGATCATGTTTTATACTCTATCACGCATCTTACACGAGAGCCCGTTGGGTTTAAAGTGTGGATGCAGTATGGGTCCACCTCATACTTTGCGCTTATTATTCCACGTTGAAAGAAGGGGTGGATGAGATTCGAACCCGTGATCTTTGTGTCACGCTGCCTCTTGATACCATGATAGAGTATAAAACATATTCCCAGGCTTCAACCATCAACTTAAGCTTTTGGTTGAGTTGGTCCTTTAACATGGTATCGGAGCCAGTGTGACACAAAAATCACAGATTCGAATCTCATCCACCAAGTGGGATATTAGGCCTCAACCATCAACTTAAGCTTAAGAAGTATTACAATAATACTTACTCAGTTGATTTTAACATAATTTTCTAAGACATTCAAATACTAGCGAGTTTTCCAGCCACTATAAACTCCTACCCGAAAATGAAATACAAGTATTTTCATTTTTTTTTTATGGTTGCTTTTATTTCCACTTTGTGATTTCGATGGTAAATGTTCAATTACACCATCAACTATGAAAGCATCAAATCACAATTGCACAAGATAAGCAAAAGGATTAGATTTGAAGTATGTTAAATAAATCGCTTTTTCAATTTGTTTGGTGAGTAGTAAAAACGATGATAATGACAAGTATATTGAAACCTAGAAGGCTGGAAAAAGGGATATAATCTATTAATCTAACTACTTATTACAATATATAAATTAACCAATTACCTACCTAGCTTTTCTAGTTTGTCATGAAAGATACCCATTAACTAACTTATAAACATATCAACATAGCCTTTTTGAAAGGTCAAGTTCTCATAAGGGTATAATTAGTGCGAAGGACTAGGAATATAAAATTTATAATTAGAAGGATGCAACTTGACCCTTCTTAAAATTAAATCAAGAAAAAACAGAAATTCGATACCAGGAACATGGCCATTGTCATATTGTGAATCATATACGTTTTCTCTCGCTTTCGGTTCACATGATTATAATTTATAAAGGCCATCTATGTACGTTTTCATGTAGTCCTTGGATTTTATATTTTAGAAGAAAAATAATGATGTGAACATGCCATATTGCCATTATTGACGTGAATGCAATATTGCAGGACTTGCACGGTGTAACAGACTATCAACTGGGCTAGGCATGATCACGCAAAATGCACGAATTATATTATCCCTCCATCAATTTTTATTGCTCCACAAAGGAATATTTTACTAAATAAGGCAACAGCACAATCTTAGGAATTTGGGGCAAACAAAAAGAGTACTGGATTTTTGCTCCCCATATAATAATGCTGATAGTGGGAGTGATTTCAGTTGCTCTTTTTTGTTGTGAGAAGTGCGACAGTTAATTTTGAAAGCGTTAAAACTACAGACTTAAGTTATTTTGGGCCTTGAAAACCAAACTCTGTTTTACATGTCACTCAAATACACATGCTACCGATCATAGTGCCATTGAAACACAATTGACACCATGAAGACGAGCAAATCTTCAGTTTTGAAATGAGACGCATATCTTGATATTGAACATAAGGTAATTACAAACTTACAGCCATAGAAGTACTCCCAATACAACTTACAACTCACAAGGCTTACTATATGCTCAGTGACCATGTTCAACTTTCACGACTCAAGTTTCTCAAGTTAGACGAGTTGACAAAATTGGGCCTGCAGGTCGACTTTAGGTCATCATTTTGACATGTGATAACGTGACATGCCATATCAATATAATCATAAAGATTAGACATTGGTTCATGTCACTTGGTCAGATCATTCTGAAATCAGACCAATAGATGAGTGCTCTAAAGTTCTACAGTACTTAATTGCTACACGCCTACATCCAAACACCCAACTTACAATTTAGAAGTAATCAACCAAAACCGGTAGCTTCAGCACAAAAACAGCAAGTATCAAAGAGAGACTATGTAGATCATCACAAAATGAAAAATTATGAATATTGTAATGCCAGAGAGGCAGCGAGATCATAAATGAGCAAGTAACTTCTTAACACCAGACAATCAGCAGTAGTATACTAAACATATCAGATTATAGATCCAAAATTTCAGGTGCCATGTAGATCTCAATACATTCTATTGCAAAAAAAGATGACCGGATAATAACACCATCTTACTACAAGTTAGAAATGTCAAGAAAATGGCTCTTCTTGGAATTTCACAGAATAGCTTTCCTCCAACAATTCCACACTTCATCTGTCATTATTGCTAGTTTCTGCAAGACAGTTGTATAGAAAATAGTTAGCCTACAGAATTTGTGATGTTTATCAGATGTAACTCACAAGAGAGAGTTCAAAATGCAAGAATCTATCAAAAGATCATACCACACAATAGTTTGTTCATCTAGTTATAAATAATAAACAACTGGAATATCATGTTAACACAGAAAAGGCTAAAATATTCAAAAGTGAAGATATAAAAAAAATTCAAATAGGTACAGATCAAGAAAGATGGGAGTAGAAAGCAAGCCAAGGTTTCACAAAC
Source organism: Chenopodium quinoa (assembly GCF_001683475.1). NCBI lineage: Eukaryota > Viridiplantae > Streptophyta > Magnoliopsida > Caryophyllales > Amaranthaceae > Chenopodium > Chenopodium quinoa. Next base: position 1,115,617 of record NW_018744582.1, on the reverse strand, counting down.
AGTCATCCTCTAAACATCCAAGAAGGTTAGCATAATACCAAATAAAACTAGTCAAACAACAATAGCATTTCAGATACACCTCTATATAGTATAACTTGTTAATTCACAATGCAAAAGATTACATCAGCATTCCATGACTTCTTTACTAATTCTGACTTGTGGAAGTGTGTTTCAGAAAGCCTGTTAGCTTTTTTAAAACAATGAACAATGGTTTGTAACTAGAGTCACTTTAGTGCCACCACTCTTTCTATTAGGTTAACCAAATAAAATAAAATTCAAGAGCTTCTATACCCTTAGAAGAGAACATAGTCCAATACACTTCCACAGGTTAACCAATAAAAAAATTCAAGAGGTTCAACAACCTTACAATGATATGTTACCCTCTTTACTACTACTATCCATAGGCACAACATTGCTCATCAACCAAAATGATAATTATCATTTCAACCCTTGTTATAACCATCCTGGCTTAGAAATGTCTGAATTTCCGACTGTAAACAACAATTACAATTGAAGGGCAAAACAGCTCACTATTCCCATGCAACTCAAAATCATATAACATAGAATCAGCATTCTGTAATTTCAATTAATGACACTCCCATGATATTAAGCTCCAAAGTCCTAAAATAAAACATCAGGATTTCTACTAAACTACGAAATGGCATCTCACTCTATCTCAAACAGGATTAAATGGTACATCTCATATGTCCAAGTACTTGACGCAAGCTTAGCACTTAATCAGTCTACAATTTCATCCTGAAATGCACTAATCTATCCAAGCTTCCACCAAACACCAAAAATTATAAACATTATCAGCACTATCGTACTAATATCTCTAGAGGAAACCTTCCGCTATCACGTATCACACCAAAAAATTTCAACAATCTATACGCTTCATTACCCTTAACAGCAATTTGCTATTGATTACCTCTAACCATCACACATTCACAACCAAAGCATCTCTAACGACATTCTTAATAGGCAAAAAGCCTACAACTTCATTCACATAACATATACGAAGTATACAACTGTACAATTTATATCACAATTCAACAACAATTTAAATAACAATTAAAATGGATAAAACTGCAACACTATAATCTATGAATGAAATTAACAGTAACAAATACCTCAGATATTGCTGGGGTACATCATAACCCTAATCTTGTCACCCTGCAAATGACTAAATCAGTAAAAAAAATTCGACTTTTCAAAAAAACTTTGAATCAAATAACAAAGAAAACAAATAAATATAGATTAACCATGGATTTAGGAGGAAGATTGGAGGTGAACTTAGCACGAACAACACCACTGTTACCATGTGGTCTGCAAACCTTGCCCCAAATGCAGCGATAGTGGGACCCATTCTTCTTAGTCTCAGCCTTGTAAATGTAAGCCAATCTCTTACCCAAATACCAGGCTACTTCTTCTTGAGTGTTAACTCCTTCAATCTGAACCAAAGAAGTGTTTGGGTACTGGTTCGACTTTGACCTAATTACATTACATAAAAATCAAAACCCAGATCAAATATTCAGAATTTGAGAAAATCAAACAATACCCAGTTGAAGATTTGAAGAGAGAAATCTGGGTTATTACCTCTTGTAGCCGAGGATTGATCCGCGGACATAGAGCCTGACGCGCTCACCTTGACGACCCTTCACCATTTTTGAGTTTTTCTGGCGGTTGAGCTTGAGATTGCAGGGAAGGGGAAAAGAGGCAGGGAGCTGAAAGATTAAGAGGAGACGAGCTAGGGTTTAATTAGGGTATTGGACTTTGATTTGGGCCTATTAGATGCTTGTAGGTTTATACATTTGGCCAATTTGGGTGTGCGAGTTACATAACCCATTTCTATGCATGTGTTGACTAATAAAGTACTCTCTCTTTCCTTTAATTTTTGCCCTCATTTGACTTTTCACGATTTTCAAGACGCGTCTTTAAATGTATGTATCTCTATTTTTATACACTAAAAAATTATAAAAATTTGATGTTAATAAAATATACAATGAGATGATTTCAACAAGATCTCACATGAATATATTATCACTTATAGATTAACGAGAATTTAGGGTCAAAATTTTAAAAGTTTGACCAAAAAATATGCTATGGGGCAAATAATAAGGGACGGAGGGAATAATGACTATCAACTTAGGGCAAAAAAATACAATGTCCCCTCTAGGTTTTCTCCTTGGGAGGGTTTTTTTTGGTTCCCTCTAGGGTTTCTCCCTTGGGAGGGTTTTTCCTAACCTCCATTGCTAGGTTTTTTAAAATTTTTTTTGAAGGTTTTCCGCCACTCTTCTCCATTTTCTCTCCATCTCTGCCATCCTTTTTTCCTCTTGATCTCAATTGTGAATCTTTTTAGGGGCTTCCACTGGTGTTCTTACAGGTGGTAAGCCCCAAAAAACCTTTTAATTGCTTTCAATAAATAGATCTCATCCTTGATCAAATGATGATTTTTCTCTTGAATTTATTTTCTTTTTATATTTGTATGGCGAGAATTGAATATTTAGGGTTTCATAATCTCTACAAGATTGCGGAGGACCACATGAGTATTTCACTCAAACGGCTACACATCAGTGGATTTCAAGCCGAATTAGTGCGAACTCACATATTGCATTGCTTCAGATGAAGTTTTTTTATAAAGGCATTTGTTGACCAAATCTAAGATATATTTAGTTTTAAGGTGTTATGTACTTGTATTGGAATTCTTGATTTCTTAGAAATTATATGTAAGTGTCGTGTGGCTACATTTTATTAATGAAATCCCTTTTCTTCTCGTAAAAAAAAAAAAAAAGACTATCAACTTAGGGCATAAATAGACTTTTCGGGTTTTTTTCAAGCTAGATTCGGATTTTTAACAAAAAAAACAATTAATTTTTAGTTTGTCCAAATCTGCCTATTTTTGGGCCGGGCTAGCGGATGGAATCATAATAGATCACGTCGTAAGAAGAAATGTTATGGTCGGTTACGTATAGTGTCTGACTATTTTGGGTTATTTTGTAGAATTATTGATAGGATTAGTGTGTCAATGTGTCATACAAATTGAATATGTAGAAGAAATTAAAAAAATTGAGGTTAATTCAACCGTTCAACTATACATCTATGCTCTTAATCTTAGTTTATTCTACAAAAAAATAAAATTTATTGACAATAGATTAGCATGATAACCTTTATACCACAAGTATTTCATAAGAAAAATATGAAAGTCATTTTTATCAACTACATTGTGTTTTTACTGTCTAGATTTTAGTCCCTTGGTTGACTTCCATGTATTGATGTACAGACATACTTCGTATTACATATTTGTATTAGCTCTAATTGTCAAGATAACTGTGGATGCCAACAAGCAAAAGGGGCTTTAGGTATCGTTGCATTTTTTTTTTTTCATTCAAAGCGCATTATTGTCATTTTTAGTTTTTTTATTTTAGTTTTTCCTCAAAATAGAACAAAACAGTGTGTCAAGATAGCTTTAAAAAACATCTTTACAACTTTTTCGGAGAAACTTAAAGACTAAAACCTCTTAAAGTAGTTTTATAGATTTTGTTTTAAAAAAATAGAAGCCAAAAACAATGCTCGTATCTTTGGTATGGAGGCTTCTCCTCTCTTTTTTCTTTTAATTTCCTTCGAAATCACAACCCGCACCCTTCTCTCCATTGCCCTTTCTACAGTGTTGATTTATTGATGTTTTGGTTGGTGATTTATTCCATTTTTTCCATTAAAACTATATATCTATGCTCTATTTTTTTTTTTTTATATAAATAATCAGATGATTAATTAATTTAGTGTAAAATATATTGCAAGCTATTATATCATGTTGTGAATTAAATTGATTGAATTTCTTATGTTAATATTAAGGGATTATTTGGTGAGTTTGGGTTTTCTTATTTTTTTTTTTTAATGGTTATATTTTTATGTCTTATTACTGTAAATTATATTCCGTATTGATTTTTTGTTTCAAATATATATTATATGTTCAACAAATTTTGTCTTTTAAATATTTGTATTGGGGGATTTCAAGTCAATTGTGGTTTGAAGGCTAAAAAGTTGTGTAATTGATCTTGCTAGGGATAGAAGGGGAGATCGTCAATACGAAGTCTTAATTTGCAGCACCGCATTTTTGTACGTGGTCGAGAACTCGAGGTAACTACATCATAACTTAAATTACTTTGGTAATTTGATTTTAATGGACCAAGGTAGTATTGAGGGTCTATTGGTATATTGTTTTCCAAGCACTTATATTGGATTTCCATTTGTAAAGTCAATCAAGAAAAATTGATCTTCATTTGTTCACGTATAGGGTGTTTGGTTACTTTACAATTGTGAGCCTTTAATACTACGTTATTGAACTTTGAATAAATACAAACGGAGAAAATAATATTAACTGATTCATGCATGTTCATATAACTTAAAAGTTGTATAAAGTTAAATGATGATCATTGTTAGGAAGGAAGATAATCAATAATATTTATCATCTTTAATTTTGAGGGATATTGATTATTGAATATTTAGCAATATTATATTCTAGCTTCATGAAATTTTGAAATGTCACTTAATTATATATTATAGTTTGATAAAAGAACTAGTCATGAGAAATATCAAACGAGAAACTGTGGTGCTACAAGAAGAATAACTATAGAATATGACAACAAAAATTAACACTTACTATACATGAAGGACCAAGAATATTTATTAATATGTAAATGCAATCGATTCCAATGAAATAAATCTATATATTGCCATCAATAAATTATACAAAGCAAACACTACTTGTACTCCATTCTCATATTACCAAAACCCTAGAAAGCAATTACAAAAGACAGTCAATTGACGGGAATTTTCGATTCTAGGCCTAGAAAAAAAATCATCGGGTGATAATCAAGAGTCAAGACTTATAAACAATTAAATATATTACGTAGTACCAAACTTTGTAGAAATATTACTCATCATTGGCTTAACCTTTTTAATGTGGGTAGAATGCATAAAATGAAAGAAGAAACGGAGGTAACGATGCCTTTGAAGCTCTTGGTAAACATGGAGGGGGATAAGGCAAAGGTTCTTTATGCGGAAGCTGGTAAAGACTTCGTAGATTTCCTCTTCAACGTCATGTCACTTCCATTAGGTACCCTTATGAAGCTCATCAAATCGAAAGACAACATGGCGGGTTGCCTAGGCGACCTTTACACAAGTATTGAGTCTCTCAATGGTGAATACTTGCAAGAAAATGTTGATAGAGACGCGGTGTTGAAGCCAAGAGGTTCTGTTAGTGTTCCTTTGTTGTCCATAAATAATGATGCCCTAGTTAATTCAGAGGATGAGGTTGAAAATCTAAGCAATGTTAGTGTTCCTTCTTTGTCCATAAATAATAATGATGCCCCAGTTAATTCTGAGGATGTTGAAAAACCATGCAATAAAACTGGTGCTGGATATGTGATGGGAGGAGTATTAACTTATATGGTAATGGATAATTTGGAAGTCAAACCTATGTCTACCTCTTCTGTTGTTACTCTTATGAAAAAGTTTCATGTCAAGGATGCTTCTTCATTGATCGAGAGGAATGTTCGAGTGGGTCTTAATCAGGTACTCATCCATATCCTTCAAAATTTGATTACAAATCTATAATTAATAATACTAAAACAACAGTCGCTGACATTATCATTGTCCACACGACAACTTTTCATCAATTCTTCATTTTTCATTATAAAATAAAATTATATTCAAAATATACTTATGATTCTACACTTTTCCACACACGTGCAGTTATGGCAAAACTTTTAATTTTAATTCCAAACACTCTCATCAATTGATCTTGCTTATTTAATTGATACTTCATTTATATATTCAGTACATTTTTGTTCAATAAACCTTCATCTATATCAAATTTGTTAAAAATTCGATGCACAAGTACTAATCTAGTTACAATATCATTTTAAATACTACCATCCTGTCCGTAATTATTTGTCACATTAGGAAAAAAAAAGTCATAACTAGAAATAGGGCATATAATTAATACTTATGAGGTCATTTATTTCTAAAATACGAAGTATGTTTTAAAGAGTTTTTGATTTTCGAACAGATGAAAAATGAAAGATTAAAGGGAAAAGTATCTAATGTATTCATTACGCACGCAGGGGGTAGCAATTTTGAAGGCATCCTTGGAGACTCGAGCTGTTTTGACCAATGTCTTCCTCGAATGTATTGACTTACACCCGAGTGCATCTAGAGGAAGATCTCGATGGCATTTTTTCAAATAAAAGTGACATGCATATTGTACATGGCAGTAAAACTTCGAAAAACAGGGTCTTCCTCTACACTTGCCACGTGAAATTTCTTGCAATTTATCATATATGGTCATATGGATCTTGTTTTAATATACTTTTTAAAATGAATTCAAATTATTTGATGTAAAAACAACAAAATTATAAAATATGTATTGAATATCATACAATAATTTATTTTGTATACATTATGAATGGAATATTGAAATTTATCAAAAATAATATAAACTCCATTTTTTTTAATCTTAAATAATCTATTTTAATTTTGCTTGTTGTCATCATATGTGTCGTATCAATGCATAATTGTCATCTGGTGGAATACTTGGCAAAAAGCTAAAATGCCAAATGTTGTCTAGTTCAATGGCGGACCTTCATGGGCCTAGCCCCTGGTACCAGCCAAAAAGAAAAAAATAAAAAATAGTTGAATAGGATGAGTATTGGAGTATTAGAAATAGCTTAGTTCATTGTTTCAAAAAAAAAAAAAAAAAAGAAATAGCTTAGTTTAAGAAATACATATAGAGGCCCAAATTTGCTTTAACTGTGTAATTGCTTTAACCGTATAATTCTACAATCCATAACACACTTCCTATCTACCTACCTCCCTTAGTGGCCTATTTTCTTTCTTTTTTTTTTTTCTATATTTTTTAATAAACCCTAGGTACTACACGGTTAAAGCAAGTTACTACTCCATAGTACTTATCAATTTACTTGGCAAGACTAGCACTACTACAGTACTAGTATTACTTTCGCACCAAATCAAAAATCTATAGGTAAATTTAAGAGCTTTACTGTGCTTGTTTTTGTTTAATTTATTGATGTTTGCAATTTCTAATTTTATAAATTTTGATTTTTTTGTTTTGTGTATTTTTGACGACATATTAACCTGATATTTGTATTTGTTATGAGTTTATATATTTGTGAGTAGTGACAAATAAATTTGATACAAAATAATAAATAAAGTTAATTTATTATAAATTTCAGATTAACTATGAACAAACTGAAATTAATTACCTCTTTTTTTAAGAGGAAAGCGATACAACCCCAACCAATGAAGAATAATATTATTTGTTTTTATTACTCAAATTCTATACTTTAATTTGTATTTTGCATTTATATGTAACTATGTAACACATCTAGTTTTGATTGGCCCTCTAAAGAATTTTTTTTAAAGATCCGTCACTGGTCTGGCTAAAAGTTCACCTTTATTTTGAAATAGAGGGAGTATTGTTTATAACTACTAAAAGTAACCAAAATTTGTCAAATTACTCGAATGCTACTCGTTACCTTTAAAATGCTAATATTTTAACGTTTGAGAAAAGCTACTCAAACGCTACCTTATCAAACATTCTTATTTATTCGTAGTAGTCTTTTGACTTGGTTAAAACTCTAACCAGTATTTCAAACACAATCGCCGAATAGAGCCTAAGGGCGTGTTCGACACTAGCTTTTGAATAATTTTGAGGGGTTTGACAAAGTCAAATTCAATACTTAATAAAAAAAATATAATCGTTTGCTTTGGGCAGCTTTTAGTGGTGGAGGTAGCTTTTATCAAAAGCTAATAATATTATCTTTTGAAAAGTGAAGGTAGCTGTTGAAAATTTATTATGTACTTTTAGGAAAAATTGTTAATTTATATTCCATTCGTCTTATAATATATGTCTCTTTGGGTTTTTACGTGAAAATTAAGAAAGTTGAGAATTCCTTAAAATTAATGTTTAAAAGTAGATATGTGCATTTGGGGTTAGAGAGAGATAAAGAGAAAGAAAAAGTAGTTAGAAATAATTAAAGAGATAGAGAGAAAAAGTGTTGGAAATTGATGTTAAAAGTAAAAAAAAAAAAAAAAAAAAAAAAAAGAAAAAAGTATGACAATTCATCAAAAAGAGGGTAATAATGTCAAAAAAATACAACCTTTAAATAAAAAGAAGCATTGTATTTTAGTTTACCTGAAAACGAAAAGAAACATTGTATATAAGATGGAGGGAGTATATGTCAACACACAACAACTACATACCAAACATTCATATTTTAATTATCTATATATCTTCACAGCTAACATCTTATCGATAGCTAATAGCTACTTGCATAACTAATTGCTACTATCACAACTAACCGCTACCTCTACATCTATATTTTGTAAAATTCATCCTAATCTATAATGACAATAAGCTACTCCGTAAAAACTACTCCGTACTGATTGCAAAGGTGCAGTGTGTCCAAAGTGTGGGGGTAAGAAGCGCATTAAGCTCAAGTATTTCCGGAACACGGGTTCAGAGACTATTACACCGTCGTCAAGTAATGGAAGCAGTGGTGGGTATGTGAAGGGAGTGGTGACTTATATGGTGATGGATGATTTGCAGGTTACGCCGATGTCTACCATTTCTGGTAGAACTCTTATTTCTAAGTTCCGTGTTAAGGATGTCTCTGCATTGGAGGAGAAAGAGGTCCGAGTTGGCCTTAATGAGGTAACAATGAAATTTCAAAGTTAATTTTGTTATGTTTTAATTTTTTCCAGGGGTTAGCTATGCTGAAAGCTTCCTTGGAGACGAACACAGTGCTCACCACTGTCTTCATTCCTTAATGCATAGAAGATGTACAACCTTAATTAGCCAGCACTACTGACGTCACTCGAAGCAGGACTGTTTTGTTAATTATATTGTTGCCTAAGAACTTGCCTTTTGGATTATCTGCTGATGTTTATGTTTTCTTGTTTGGTGAATCATTAGTATGAAATTCTGAATGCTTGACCCTCTTTTGATTATATATGTTTGGGTCCAATTTAGCCAAAATTGGGCCTGAGCACTAAATGATCCAATTAAAAGCCCAAGGTCAAGGTTCAACTCTCCAATTGCTCAAAAGTCAAAGGTCAGCCCACTAAGTAAGCCAATTGGGCTAAAGCCCAACCTCTCCATGTATGATGAGGTATAAAAGCCATCATATTGACACATTGACAAAAAGATTCGGATGCTCATTCTTGCATTCAGAAATATTCCACAAAAGCCTCAAGCTACAAACTCTCTTGCATAGTGTCTTCCTTTTACACATTGTACTGACTTTAGCATCGGAGGGGCCTTCCTCGGAAACACCCCCGAGGCTAGTTTACGTGTGTTCACTGTGCAGGAAACCTTCGGCCCAACACAACTTGGATCGAATCCAGTCTTCTCCATTTCAGCGGACCTTCGGCAAGGTCCCATTGTTTTCAACCGAAACAATTTGGCGCCGTCTGTGGGGAAGACTTTCAAAAATCTTTAAGCCAAATTCCTAACCAAGATCATCTTGCAATTATCTTAGCAGCCATGGCTAAGAACCGCAAGAGCAAAAGCCTCCGTCAAGGAGCGGGCGAAAAGCCTAAAACCCCTACACCATCGCCCTCGCCGAACCGGAACTCTCCCAAGGGTGCCGGCTCGGGGGGAGGATCATACAAGGAGGATTCCCTATCTCCTACAATGCATGACTCTCAATATAGGCCGGACCACTCTCGGTCTAGCAGGGGTCAGTCTGATCATAGGACATATTCAGTGTCCCAAAGCCAACCATCGGCTGCACGACCTCATTCCCACACTCGGCCGGGGACCCCTTTGACGGGGCCCAGTTCGGAAGAGGTGGCAAGAGCGCTGGCAGTACTCATGGAGGCAATGAGGGCACAGAATATGCCATCGCCTCGTGATCGAACTCCTCCGCATACCCGGCATCAGCGGAGGAAGTTAGACCATGACGGTGGGAAGCTTCCTTCCTTCCGGGAACTGGAAGAGTGGGAGGAGGATTCTTGGAAAAATGAAAAACAGAGGAAAAAGAACTCTCAATTATTTAAAGGATCCTCATCCTCAAGACCAGCAGCGCATAAGAGCAGCAGCTCAGCTTCTCGGCCAGAATCTACTCGCCGGGAACCTGAGACTGCTCGCAGAAGCGTCCTTGACCGACTCGGCGGCCAGGAACCGAGCGTGCGTAGTCGCCTCTCGTTCCCTGCAGCCGAGGCCCAGACTTCCCAGCCAGGGACGAAAACCACTCCTACCTCTCTAAGAGGGCGGAGCGCGGTCCCTTCGGCCAGGAACAAGGGCAAGGCCATTATGCTACCCGCTAGTTCACCATTCGAGCAATGGATACTGGAAGAGCGCGTACCCACGGTTAAAATACCGTCGCATATCACATATGACGGGACCACGGATCCGAAGGACCACGTGGCCTCGTATGAGACTCATATGCATCTTTGCCCCAGATCCGAGGCGACTTGGTGCAAATATTTCCCAACCACTCTCAAGGGGGTCGCGCAAGCGTGGATCTCCAAGGGAGTAAGGCAAGGCTCCATAACAGGTTGGGATGATCTGTCCTCCAAGTTCAGGAGCAAGTTTTCCACGGCAAACCGCCGAGAGAAGACTACCGCAGAGCTCATGAGTCTGCAACAGGGGGAAACCGAAAGCCTCCGAGACTACCTGACCCGTTTCAGTAACGAGTCATCAAGCGTCTCCCAGCTGGACCAGGGGCTAGCTGTTTTTGCAATGCAGAATGGCCTTCAGCCAGGAAAATTCCTAGACTTCATGGTCATGCATACCCCGCAGACCTTGGAGGAAGCTCTTAGTGCTTCGGATAAGTTCATCCGAGCCGAAGAATGGAATAAAGCTAAAACCCAACCTCAATCCGGGGGAGGGAAACAGAGGCAAATACCCTTGTCTGAAGGCCAAGGCCATAAGGCAAAGGGAAAATCAAAGGCTCCAGAGCCATCTCCGGCCAACGACCTAAAGAAGGACAGGTTTGCCTCATACACAGGCAGATACGAGTCCTACACTCCGCTCTCTCTTCCACGTGCCAAAATTTACAGTGTGACGAAGGAGGAGCAGAGTTACCGAAAGCCGAGACCACTCCCAGAGTGGTATCAGCGAAAAAATAAAAATCAGTGGTGTGAGTTCCACGAGTCTTCGGGCCACAACACTGAGGAGTGTATCCAGCTGAAGGACCAGATAGAGGACATGGTCCGGAAGGGATACTTGAAAAAATACATCGCGGATCACCGCGAGAAAAAAGAATCCGAGAGGCTAGCAAAGGACCCTCGGCAGGACCTTGATTTCCCCCGGAAAAACAGTAAAAAACCGGAGGGGAAATTCCCTCCGATCAATGTTATCTCGGGAGGAATATACTCTCGGAGGGAGCACAAGCGTCACCTTAGAGCTTTGACTCACCAGGTGAACAACGCTGACATTCAATCTCCCCAGTCGCCGGTGCCGAACATGACGTTCACAGCCGCCGACTGCCGGGGGATTACGTTCCCTCACGAGGATCCGTTGGTGATCATCGCCACGGTGGCCAACCACGACGTCAGTAAGGTCCTTGTTGACGGTGGCAGCGGAGCAAACATTCTGTTCCGAAAGGCCTACAACCAAATTAAGCTGAAGCCCAAGCACCTTACGCCGGTACCCTATCCGGTATCCGGGTTCAATGGGGCTTCAACTTATCCAGATGGGAAGGTGACACTTCCTGTCACCATCGGTTGCGATGAGGCAGCCCGGAACGTCATGATTGAGTTTTTGGTCATCGACGCTCCTTCAGTGTACAACGTGATTTTGGGGAGACCCATAATTCACGAGATCCAAGGGGTCGTCTCAACTTATCATCAGCTGATGATTTACGTCTCAGACGCCGGCTTCCCCGAAAGGATACAGGGCAACCAAAAGGACGCCCGAAGGTGCAACTACCTCAAGCCATCCAATAGTCGCCCAGATAACGACAAGGATGAGGAGGAGAAAGAAAAAGAAAGAGAGCCAAGCGCAAAAAAGCCAAAAGGCCTAAGTGCTTCGGCCCAAGGATCCGTGCCCAGAGAAAAAGGTCCCGAAAGGGAAAAGGTTGACTCTTCAGCTGAGCCGCAAGACTCAGAGAGCCAGCCGAAGAACACAAAGACTGGGACACCTGCTGACATTGGCAGCAGACCAGATTCTGAAGAGTCCAGTCCATCGGCAATGGACATGGACCAACAGACTGAAACAGTTGAGTTGGCCGAAGGAGATGCTGAGAAATGTGTAACAATCGGGATGGACCTTGATCCTGACACCCGTTGTGAACTTATTCAGCTCCTTCGGGATAACAGAGATGTGTTTGCTTTCTCGGCAGCTGATATGCCCGGGATAAGTTCAGACCTCATCTCCCATAAGCTTAATGTTGACCCAGCGTGTCGACCAGTTAAGCAAAAGAAGCGGAATTACTCCGCCAATAAGAACCGAGACATCGCAGCCGAAGTCAAAAAATTATTGGAGGCAGGATTCATTGAACCTTGCCAATATCCGGAATGGCTGGCAAATGTGGTGATGGTTCAGAAGCCCAATGGTACCTGGAGGATGTGCGTTGACTTCACGGACCTAAATAAGGCTTGTCTAAAGGATTTCTATCCCTTGCCAAGAATCGATCAGCTAGTCGATTCGACAAGTGGCCATGCCTTGCTTAGTTTCATGGACGCATTCTCGGGGTATCATCAGATCTTTATGCACCCCGACGATCGAGCCAAGACAGCATTCGTCACGAACGCTGGGGTGTATAATTACAAAATGATGCCCTTCGGATTGAAAAATGCGGGAGCAACCTATCAAAGGCTGGTGGATCAAGTTTTTGCCGATCAAAAGGGCCGAAACATGGAAGTCTATGTTGACGATTCGATCGTCAAAAGCAGAAAACTAGAGGACCATGTAAAGGACCTGGCTGAAACTTTCGCCACCTTGAGAAAGCATCAAATGAAGCTGAATCCGAAGAAGTGTGTCTTCGGCGTGAAGTCAGGGAAATTCCTGGGTTTCATGGTCAGCAAAAGGGGGATTGATGCCAATCCCTCTAAAGTCAAAGCGGCGCTCGACCTTCCTGAGCCGAAAACGAAGCGGGATGTTCAGCGGCTCACCGGAAGAATGGCAGCCCTCTCGAGGTTCATTTCCAGAGGTTCGGATAAGGGGTTACCCTTCTTCAAAGCCCTGAAACTCCCGAAAACAAAAGAGCTTGTTTGGGAGGAAGAGCAAAAAGACGCCTTTCAACAGCTTCGGGAGCATCTGGCTCAACTCCCAACGCTGGCTAGCCCAGTTGAAGGAGAAACTCTATACCTATATGTGGCCGTTAGCCCGGCCACCATCAGCGCAGTATTGCTGAGGGAAGAGAGTAAGAGTCAGCAACCGATTTATTTCGTCAGTCATACACTGACGGATGCCGAGACCCGCTATCCTCTACTCGAGAAAGTTGCTTTCGCGGTAGTAGTAGCTGCTCGGAAGCTGAGGCCCTATTTTGATTGCCATCAGATAGTGGTCTTAACTGATCAGCCATTGGAAAAAGTTCTTGGCAAGGTTGAAAAATCCGGTAGGCTAGCCAAGTGGGCTTTTGAGCTCACCGAATTCAGCATCAGCTACCGTCCGAGGGCTGCCATTAAGGCTCAAGCCCTGGCGGATTTCTTGGCCGAATGCTCATACCAAGAAGTGCTGGACAGTGAAAAGAAAGTCTGGACCGTGTTTACGGATGGGTCTTGCACCGAAAACGGTTCGGGGGCAGGAGTAGTGATAACTTCTCCCGAAGGCAAATCCTTTGAGTATGCACTAAAATTTTCTTTTAAGGCCTCGAACAATGAAGCCGAATATGAGGCAGCAATCGCCGGCCTACAATTATGCATCTCCTTGGAAGCCGATCATGTCTGCTTAAAAACAGACTCTCAGCTAGTTGCATATCAGATCAGTGGCAGCTATGAGGCCAAAGAGCCCTCCATGATAGCTTATCTTGCCAAGATCAAGTCAGTCATTGCAGAGCTGAAAACTTTTGAGGTTCAGCTGATCCCAAGGGGTCAGAATACTCAGGCCGATGCACTCTCCAAACTTGCTAGTTCATCTTTTACCAAGCTGAACAGGTCTGTATATGTAGAAGTGCGTCGAGTAAGAAGTGTCGACGAAGCACCTGAAGTGTGCTACGCTGACCCAGAGCCTAGTTGGATGGAACCCATTTTAGCTTTTAAGCTTCGGGGAGAAACTCCTGGGGACAAAGCTTTGGCCTCCAAAATGAAGAGAACCAGCTCTAGGTTCATTGTCTTCAGGGGGGAACTTCTGAAAAAGTCCTTCTCAGCCCCATTGCTGAAATGCGTGGGACCAACAGATGCAGATTATATCCTGCGGGAGATTCACCTCGGCATCTGTGGGAACCACATTGGGGGAAGAACCTTAGCCCACAAGGCATTGAGGGCCGGATATTACTGGCCCACCATGATCGCAGATGCTAAGGAGCTGGTTCGGAAATGCGAAAAATGTCAAAAATATGCTCCAGTTATCCATCAGCCAGCAAGGGATCTTCAGCCGATCCTTAATCCACTCCCGTTTGCCCAATGGGGACTGGATATACTGGGACCATTTCCAGAGGCTGTGTACCAGAAAAAATGGCTGATAGTTGGTGTCGACTACTTCAGTAAATGGATCGAGGCCGAAGCAGCCTCGAACATTACAGAGCAAACTGTCAGAAAATTTATCTGGCAGAATATCATCACTCGCTTTGGCATCCCGAGAGTATTTGTCTTCGATCATGGGAGGCAATTTGACAACTTACCGCTGAAGCGATATACAGATCAGTTCGGCATAAAACTGGCATTTTCAGCGGTATGCCACCCGCAGAGTAACGGACAAGCCGAAGCAGCAAATAAACAGATCTTAAGTGCCCTCAAGAAGAGGGTGGAAGATCAAAAGTCCAAATGGCTAGAGGAGCTCCCTGGAACCCTTTGGTCCCTTCGGACAACTGAAAAAGAGGCAACGGGCCACTCACCTTTTGAACTGGTGTATGGTGCCGAAGCCGTCCTTCCAGTGGAAATTGGCTCGGAGAGCCTTCGAGTGCACCATTTCTCGGCTGAGAATGAGCGACTGATGAGGGAATCTCTCGATTTCCTCGACGAAGTAAGAGACTCAGCTCGAGGTAAAATGGCGGCCTATAAGCAGAGAGTCAGCAAATTTTATAACCAAAGGGTCCATGCAAGGCCTCTCAAAATTGGAGATCTTGTCCTTTCGGAATGCTGCTGCAGTTCAGAAAGGCCGAATCCATGGGAAGCTCTCAGCTACATGGGAGGGACCTTATGAAATTTATGATGAGCTTCAGCCAGGGACATACCGACTTCGGCAGTTGGATGGAACTGAGTTGAAAAATCACTGGAACGCTGATGTACTGAAAAAATATCATGTGTAAACCCTTCGGGGCAGAACAATCTTTGTAAGTACATTTTGAACTAATGAAAGGCCTTGGAGCCGCCATTTATATAAATATTTACAATTTATCCTTTCAAAATTTTCTTTGTTCTATCTACTCTTTAAGGGTTTTTTATTCAGCCTCGTCTGAAACCTTCGCCTTCGGGTAACTGGGCTTCAGATTGCTGACAAAACTCGTCTTTTTAAAGAACACCGGTCTTTCAGCTGAAGTCAAACTTCAGTAAGACTTGTTCTCCAAAGACATGAGTCCATGGACAAATCTGGGATATTGCCTTAACTGAGCCTTGTATCCCAGAGAGCCATTATCCGAGACATTGCCTTAAGTTGGCCCTGTGTTTCGGGTATCCATTTTTCAAAGATAGACAGAAAATCAAGGATAACAGCAACAGTTGAAAATTTTTAAATCAGCCTCGTCTGAAACCTTCGCCTTCGGGTAACTGGGTTTTAGATGGCTTACAAAACTCGTCTTTTTAAAGAACACTGGTCTTTCAGCTGAAATCAAACTTCAGTAAGACCTGTTCTCCAAAGACATTAGTCCATGGACAATTCTGGGATATTGCCTTAACTGAGCCTTGTATCCCAGAAAGCCATTATTCGAAACATTGCCTTCAGTTGGCCCTGTGTTTCGGATATGCGTCTTCTTTAAGAACGCTGGTCTTTCAGCTGAAGTCAAACTTCAGTAAGACTTGTTCTAAAGAGGTTAGTCCCAGAAAGCTAATATCCCAAGCATTGCCTTCAGTTGGCCCTGTGTTTCGGATATCCAACTTTCAGACAGTCAATCTTCAGTAAGACTTGTATCCCAGAAGCATTGCCTTCAGTTGGCCCTGTGTTTCGGATACCCATTTTGAAGAAGTTCAGAAATTGCTTATTCAACTGAAGTCATATTTCAATTTCTGTGGGGGCAAGAAGCACTCAGTGCAACTATGTTCGGCAGAGTTGAAGAAAAGAAACAGTAAAGCATTCAAAAATAAAGCAACTGAAGAAAAGAGCATTAGATTAATATTTCATGCTCAAAAATTGAGCTACAAGTTCAATAATTCAGTATCGGCAGCCGCCCACAAGCGGAAAATAACAGCTGCCGAAATACGTACATAAGCAAAAAAAAATAAAACTGCTGTACGACAAGGCAAGCTGAAGCAAAAAACAAGGCAAAAAAAACTCAGAAAGCGGCAAGTCTAAAGTTAAGCACATGATGAACCGCAAGATTCTGAAGACGACTGCCCGAGTTCCTATGCTTCAGCCGGAGGATCAGACTGATCAGCGTTGAGCCCCATGGTGGCCTCAGCCCCAGCAGCAGAAGAAGCGGGCTTTGCACTTTGCCGAGCCTCCCTTTCCCTCTGCTCAGCTTCCAACTCCAGTCTTTCAGCTTCCTCTTCGGCTTCCTCAGCCTTAAGAATTTCAGCTTCGACTGGAGTTGCATACTTCATGTGAGGGTCTTCGGGGTTCTGGACCCACTCAGCACATTTAGACCAGTCCAGTTTCGGCTCAGCATGAAGGCAGACTCTTCGGCATACTCGGAATCCGTTTCTGAAACCCATCTCATATTCTTCTTGGGTATAAACACGGACTTTGAGTAAAGCCTCAGCATCAGCCAGCTTCTTCTGGGTCTCCTCCAAGTCTTCCTTGGATTTCTTCAGCTCATCAGCGACTTGGGAGGAGGAACCTTTCAGCTCATTCAGCTCTTGCTGAATTTGGAAAGCCTTTGTCTGAGCCTGGGCCACTTCAACTTTCTGGATCAGCAATTGATCCTCAGCCTCTTGGAATTTAGCTCTTTGAGCTTCAGCAGCAGCAGCAGCCTCTGAGAGTTGGACGTCTTTGGCCAGGAGCAACTCTTCAGCAGCCATTCGGCTGGCTTCAAGAGCCTCTAGACGCTGCTGCACTTCAGCTTGTGCAGCAGTTCCTTCTTGAATTCGGCTCTCAACGGCAGCCTTGAATTTGGAGACGTCCACTCCCATATGCTCCTGGAGGAATTTTTCCCCTTCCATCAGTGGGGGAAAAACTTCCTTCTCCATAGCATCGCAGAAGGTTTTCAGGGCTTCGGCAGCTTTTTTCCCGTACTCCTCAACCTCCTGCTGCTTCTCTTCAGCTGCTGCTTGCTTCAGCTTAGCAAGCTTAACTTCCTCTTCAGCCACCTTCTTTTCGTGCACAGCAGCGTCTACCCTACCTTGTAGGGTATCTATCAGCTCTACAGTGAGAGTCTGATTGTGCACGAACTGAAAACAGGAAGACAAAAAAAAAATAAAATAAAAAATATATATATATATATATATAAAGAGCTGAATTTCGGAGGAAATGAAGGAAAATTACCTGCATCATCAGCAGTTGGTTAGACCTGGCTGGGTCAGGAACTGATCTGCTGGATTCGCCCATCCCAGCAGTGGCCTTCAGCGACCAGATCCTTGCCCTGTCTACTTCGGACATGCCAGCAAAATTGCCGAAGTAGGCTGCAGCTCCTTCTCGGTTTTGACCCCATATGAGGTCCCAGATGTGATCTGGGATTGGAATTCGGGGGGCCGAGAAACCCATTTCTCCAGAATGCAGAGTCTGGAAAGAAGGGAAGGATGACGATGGAGCTTGATTAGCTTTGGTTGTCTCAGCATCATCCTTCTCAGAGGAGTCAATTACTATGACCTCCTCTTCTTCAGGGGTGAGGACGAAAGCCTCAACCTCTCTTGCGATGTCTGCCGTGAAGCCCTCAGCGCTGGACATCACGGCATCCTTATTTTCGTGCTCATCAGCACTCTTCTTCATTTCTTCTTGGACCCCTCCCTTAGGTTCGGGAGTTCTCTGATCCACCTCCATCTCAGGAGGTGGCGGAGGGGTCTTTTGAGGAGATTGGGGTGTTGGCTGGGGAACCCTCGGCGATCCATTGCCTTCCTCAGGTTCCCTTATTGCGACGCCGATGGTCATCGGCCTCTGCTGAAAGTCATGAGGGCCGATGATGGCCATCCTTCGGCGCCTTTTCAGAAGGGGCTGCTCGTCCATATCTGAGTCTGAAGACTCTTGTATTTGGTCTTCGGGACGAACAGGAGCTTTGCCTTCTCTGTGTCTGTTACTCTCTTCAGACTGTAACAGACAGGGGGGAAGAAGAATGTGAGTAAAAAAAAAAAAAAAAAAAAAAAAAAAAAGTTGTCTGAAAGCTCACCGAGGTTTTCAGCAAAGCCTCGTCTTCTTCAGCTGCTCTAGCTGCAGCTTCGGCTTCAGCTGCCTTGGAGGACCCTTCTCCTCCTTCGCAAGCCTCAAGTACCCGTGCAACCTCTTCGGCTGTGCGGGCAGCTTCAGCTTCTTCGTTCAGCAGCTGAAACCAAGGGTCTCTCTTCTTCCACCAAGGCTTCTGCCTCTGATACAGAGCAACAACCTCAATTTGGAAGTGGGAAGAATCCAGATGAACTTCCCTATGCCTCGGCTCGGTGATAGACGGGGCCCGTTCAGTTACAACTCGCTCTCGGTTAACACCAAGACGAGCGTAGTTAATACCAACGTTGGTCTCGTCCCGCTCTGAAAAAAGGAAAGGGAAAAAGTTTAGCTCAGATATGTCGGCACAACATAAAAAAAGCAAAGCGAGAGAAGAAAAAGAGGTAGTTAAAAAGCCTCGGCCCCAGCCGAAGAAGCTTACCATCCTTAAACTTTCGGCTGAGGACAACAGCTGCTAGCATGTTCTCTTGGAAAACGTAATGCGTATCGGGGAGCCAAGTCTCCGGGATATGCTGCATTCGACCACTTCCCCCCGGGTTCGGCAGCTTGCCGAAGATATGTTGCTGATCCAGGTTCGGATCCGCCCCGTTATCTGCGGGGGGACCTAGACTTCCCATTTCGGGATCAGGCTCAGCTAAGTACCGGGGAGCGCTGAAGACGCAAGGGTGGCCCGGATCTGTGGGTGCCCTAACCCAAATCCATTGACCTCTCCAGTCCTTGTCTGAAGAGTCATTTGGCCACATGGTCAAGTATTGGGGCCGGGACTCAATCCGATACCACCCAGAACCATGGCTTCCGTGCCCACTTTGAATATTTGGCACTAGCCGATGGAGCTTTCTGAAGCAGTGCAGGTTCGGCACGTACTTGAAGAACTTGCAGACCCATAAGTATGTCATCACCCTTCGGATGCTGGTGGGGGTTAGCTGACATAGGGAAATGTTGTAATGGATCAGCAAGTCTCGGACGAAAACGTCCAAAGGGAACCTCAGCCCATACTGAAGCTGTCTCGTGTACACCCCCACATACCCCGGGGGTGGACGATGGATTCTATCGGATGCTGAGGGCATTCGGCACCAATATCCATCAGCTTCAAAAATGCCGTAATGCAACTCAATTTGCTCGGCAAATCGATATTGATCGGCGTTCTCTACCCACCATGAGTAGGGGCGGTTCTTTATCATGGCCGAAACGACTTCGGCATTCTCCCACTCTGAAAACCCAGGGAGGATATCCCAAAGGACAGCGGGAACTTCATCATCCCGTCCAGAAGCGCTCGGCTCATCCGTTCTTTGAGGAGGAGCCGAGGAAAGGGGAGTCGCCCTAATCCCTTCAGCAGGGTCAGACTCAGGCCTTTGACCATTCCAGGTCCCAATCCTGTTCCTAGGATCGGGAATCGGCCTTGCTCTTCTTGGAGCACGGGCTCTACCTCTAACTCCTCTTGCCATGGATTATTTCGAAGAGAAAAGTCGAAAGAAAAGGGGAAGGAGTTCGAATTCGAAGAAAAATAAACTGAAATCAAAGGAATTTACCTTAATCTGAAGCGAAAGTTGCCGATTTACGAGTTCGTAGTGGCAAGTCTCAGTTTCTAAGCTCAATGCTCGGGGAATTTGCGAAGTTTTGATGCGGGTTCTTGGTTTCTCTCTCGAAGAATTCTGGGTTTGTGTTGGTGAATAAGTGAGGAGAATGACGCGCCTCTGTTTATATCTCCAGGTACGGGATACGAAGAGTCAGTGCTTTAATTTCTCTTAAATACCCACTAAGTAACCATTAAACACATGATCTTGTGATTAAACTGCCCATTATCCGTCCAACTTCCGCAAATCATTAACCGTTGTTATCTCATTAATTACGGTTTAAATTCAAATTTTTGGATCAATTGAATCATTTACTTCCCTCCTTTTCTGAGTTAAATCAAACCCGACCCGTCATCCTTCCAAATCGGGTCTGGGGGGCAAGTTGTTTGGGTCCAATTTAGCCAAAATTGGGCCTGAGCACTAAATGATCCAATTAAAAGCCCAAGGTCAAGGTTCAACTCTCCAATTGCTCAAAAGTCAAAGGTCAGCCCACTAAGTAAGCCAATTGGGCTAAAGCCCAACCTCTCCATGTATGATGAGGTATAAAAGCCATCATATTGACACATTGACAAAAAGATTCGGATGCTCATTCTTGCATTCAGAAATATTCCACAAAAGCCTCAAGCTACAAACTCTCTTGCATAGTGTCTTCCTTTTACACATTGTACTGACTTTAGCATCGGAGGGGCCTTCCTCGGAAACACCCCCGAGGCTAGTTTACGTGTGTTCACTGTGCAGGAAACCTTCGGCCCAACACAACTTGGATCGAATCCAGTCTTCTCCATTTCAGCGGACCTTCGGCAAGGTCCCATTGTTTTCAACCGAAACAATATATATGTTGGATTATGTCATCATAAATCTTTGGTGTCTGTAATTTTCCTTTTTATGCTGCGTTTATTCTCTATCAATATAATATTTTCAACCTCTAATTACTCTGATTCGACCAATTTACAAAGTAGTGAAGTACGTACTACACAGTATTTAAGTATGATCGTTAAGTGACCTAGTTATGAAATTGGCTAGTGCCTTTTCGTGTAAATGCAATTATGAAGTGAAACTCAAACAACATATATAAGGTGTGAATATGTAATGCGACTTAACGCCCACTCTTCAAATGGTTTGCATTACTTTGCACATTTGCAACTGCCAATAATTATTATTTTCGGTCTTTAATTTCATATCTCAAGGGTAGATAAATAATTCCATTATAATGACTCTATTAAGCACGAGTGTATAAAAACGATCTCAGAACATTTTTATAATGACCATCTGATCTAGCAGTATCGAAATGTAAATTACTATGGCAACAAAGAGCCAGGTAAGTTTGAAGCTCCTCATAGACACAAAGGCAAACAAGGCCGGATTTCAAAATACAGTTTTAAATTGCAAGGTAGAAAGTCACTAATCGGAGAACTCTTCCAAAGTCACGCTATTCTGCAAGGTGCAACAAGAATAATCATACTATTGTAATTCCAATGTCAAAAAAAATATAAACTGGACTCTACCTTTTTCAATACCATGTTTAATAAGTACTCCGTATTAATTGACGCATATTAAAAAAGGGTTTAGATTCATTGGATATCTATACTTCGTATTACAGATCGTTGCCTCTTCAGATTACTTTCCATTTTCCAATGGGGTAGTAAACGTAACCATATGTATTTAATCAGTCAGCCATTTAATTCTAATTATGTACAGTTATTAATTCTTTGAAGTAGATTAATTAGGTTAATCAGCTCTTGAAATTCTCCGATTTAATGACGATATCACATTCTCACACACTATATAAACCATTTAAATCATGTCCATACGTAGTAACGGTAGAAGTATATATAAATCCAAAAATCGAACTTAAAACACTATCATCAAACAATGGCACAGACGACTAAGGTGAGTTTGAAGCTCCTTGTCGACACCAAGGCTAGGAAGGTTTTGTTCGCGGAGGCCAACAAGGATTTTGTGGATTTTTTGTTGCACATATTGTCATTGCCGGTAGGAACTGTTGTGAAACTACTGGAGGCGAAAGGTATGGTTGGTTGTCTTAGTGACCTATGCAAGAGCATTAGTGTTCTTGGCACTGACTACTTGCAGAACAAAGTGGGGGTAGACGCGCTAGTTAATCCTAATGCTAATGTGAATGTTCCTTTGTTGACTGCTAATCCTCGAAGTGGGTTTGTTAAAGGCGTGGTGACTTATATGGTGATGGATAATCTAGAGGTGAGACCGATGTCTACAATTTCTGGGATTACTC
Source organism: Chenopodium quinoa (assembly GCF_001683475.1). Classification (NCBI taxonomy): domain Eukaryota; kingdom Viridiplantae; phylum Streptophyta; class Magnoliopsida; order Caryophyllales; family Amaranthaceae; genus Chenopodium; species Chenopodium quinoa. The sequence goes on along the minus strand of NW_018744582.1, from coordinate 1,093,140 downwards.
TCATGAATAAATTTCATGTCAAGGATGTCACGTCTTTGATTGAGAAAGAAGTTGAAGTTGGTATGAAGGAGGTAATAGTTTTACTACTCTGTACGAATTATTGTCATGTATCTATATATGGTTAAAAAGTAAAATGCGACAAACTTTAATTTGTTGCTATTATGTTTGTACAGGGATTAGCTATGCTGAAGGCTTCTTTGGAGACCAAGGATGTGTTGTCTACTGTCTTCCTGGCCAAGAAAAACTACTAGACCTGATGTGCTAAGTCCTGGAATTTGGTGCCTTTTATGGTTTTTTTTTTTTCCAAGCAGTGTTATTGTTGGCATGTTCGTGTTGTTTTTATTTTGAAATAAAATAAAGTAGCTATCATTGTTATGGTGTTTCAATCTCTTGTAATGTAATCGATTTTAAACTAATCTACTTGCACTCTCATCAAATACAGCTACAACCTATCCTTATAAATATCGCGTGGCATAATACAAGCCTAATTAGTGGAGTATAATAATTAATTAGAGAGAAAATGGCTATTGAACTTGTGTTATTCACATAGAATATTATGTAGATATTTATGGCTAAATACAAGCTAGGTTAGGCATCGAGAATTCGCAGTCAGTTACAACAAAAGCTAGGAATTGGGATCACAGTATTACTCTATAATAAGATAAGTGTGATACTTATCCCTTGGAGATCGAGCTATAAAAGATATACATGCTTAACAATATTAATCACAGTATTAATAAGATAAGTGTTAATTTAAGCAATAACGACTATAGTTGTATCCTTATAAATTTGGATTAATCTAAAAAAAAAAAAAAAAAAAAAAAGGTGAGATGAAAGTAAGTCTGAAACTGCTGATAGATACGAAAGCAAACAAAGTTCTGTTTGCTGAAGTAGGAAAAGATTTTGTGGATTTTCTGTTCCAAATTCTGTCTCTTCCAGTAGGAACGATTCTCAAGCTCTTAAATATCGATAGCATGGTTGATAATAGTCTCGGAGCGCTATACAAGAGTATCGAGTCTCTGAGTACTGACTACTTACAGCCATATATCAGCAAGTACTCGTTGCTTAACCCTAGACTCCATGTAGTACTCGCAGTGCCGGGGCTAAAATTGCAAATTATTTATGGGGCCCTGTTCAACTTTTTAAAAGGGGGCCTTCTACTCGATCCGATGTTGAATCCGAAGAGGTTTGTGATGAAATTTTTTCAACATAAATGCCTTCTAAAATTGCAAGTTAATAAAAATCAGAAAAATGCACTTAAATTAAACAGCAGGAAATAATTCAACATACCCAGATATTAAAATTTAACAAAAAATCGTATCCGGTGTTGAATTCGAAGAGGTTTGTGATGAAATTTTTTCCAATTACTAGCTATAGCCTTTACTCACGATACTTGCAAAGAACTTTGGAATTAAGATTATCTTAAAGATTTCTTTTTTATTTGTAAAATTGAAAAAGTAAATAAAATGCATATATAGGAAAATTTGGGAGATTAATAGAGTTTTAGAAGATATAGAGTTTTTTTGGAATTAGAATAGTAGATTGAAAAAAATTTGGGAAAAAAGAAATTGTTCCCAAAAAAAATTTAAAAAGTGTATCATGCATGGCTCAAACCCAAGACCTTGTACATACAACACAACTGCTCTAACCACTACACCAACTGCAATTTCATGATTTTGTACCAAACTTAATTACATATATCTAGATTTTGGGGCCGCTTAAATTTGGGGGCCCTGTTCCGTCGACCACCTAGCTCCGGCCCAGAACCGCCTATGAGTACTCGTGGCTTCGAATCTCACTTACAAGCTACACTATGGATGCAACAATACACAACGTGGTTGTGCATCTTATTATACAGACAGTCAATATGCTACACCATGTCCTAAATGTGGGCGCCAAATGAACACTGAGATCAACAAAAGGAAATTCCCCTTGAGAATATGACCTTGATACATTGTCAAAGGCGTATGAATACTTTCCTAAAGGGATTAATTTCCCCCACACGGTGCTTTGGTTATTCCGGAAATTCCCTTTGAGATACAATTGACAACCCTTCTCGTTCTTAGCACAAAAAATCGAAACAAAGATGAATAAATTCACAATATTTGAAATGATTACAAGAGTTTTCTCACAAAAGTTTGCAAGGATTTTGAAAGAAAATTGTAGAGAATACTTGTAGAGAGAAGTAGATAAATTTTCTGTGTTTTTCCAAATCTGAAACAAGCCTTTTTAATAAAGACTTAACCGTCAGAATTTCACGAAAAATAGACTAGCGCGGGCGCTCCTAAACAGGAGCGGGCGCGCCTCTTCTGAACTTGCGAAATTCACAAAGGAAGGCAGAGTGGTACGCGATTTATGCGCGACCACAGGCGCGGTCGCGCCACCAGACGCGCTGCCGCGCCAACTTCACCCTTCCAAATATCCAAATTCCAGTGAGGTCCGCGGTTTAGGCGCGACCGCTACTCATGGTTCACTAGCGCGCAACCAACAACACTCTAAATATTCCAACACTATACGGGTCGGGTTCGGGTTGGGTCATGCTTGAGTCGGGTAACGTCGGGTCATACATCTTATCGGGTTTAGGTCGGGTTAATAACAAGTCGGGTTACATTCGGGTCGGGTGAATAATAGGCCGGGTTTAATTCGGGTTAGGGTCATTCTCGGGTTCGAGTCGGGTTCGGTTTAAGTCAATAATTTGCGGGTTATAATCAGGTCGGGTCATTCTCGGGTTTGAGTCGAGTCGATTCAAGTCAATAATTTGCGGGTTATAATCAAGTCGGGTCATTCTCGGGTTCAAGTCGGGTTCGGTTCAAGTCAATTATTTGTAGGTTACAATTAGTTCGGGTCATGTACAAGCGGGTCATGTTCGGGTTCAAGTCGGGTTTGATTCAAGTCAAAAAATTGCAAGTTATAATCAGGTCGGATCATTTCCAAGTCAGGTCATGTTCGGGTTTGGGTCTCAAATATTGGGTTAATCTGGGTATTGGGTTGATTTCAGGTCGGGTCATATTAGGTTCGAGTACATTTTTTGGGTCGGTTTGTTAACAGTTCATGTAATGACATTCACGTTTAATCATTATCAATTACTTCATTTATTGTAAGAGAAATAATTTCAGATAAGTTTAAATTCGAGGTAATAAGTTCTAATAAGTTTAGATAAGATCTACAAAATAAGTTCATATTAATTCCAATAAGATAGGTTTAGTTTAGATTTTTAGAAGATAAGTTCAAACCCTATTCTATTCTATTCACATTGATTCCACTCATTTTAGGGATAACAATTTTAGATAAGTTCATATTCGAGATGACATGTTTAGATAAAATACAATAAGTTCATATAAATTCGGATAAAATAGGTTTAGTTAGATAAGTTAAAATACAATAATTTATTTTTCTAAACTTATTTTATTTGAAATTATCTAAACTTATTTATTTTTTATAAGTTCATATCCGAGTTCACTTTTTTTTTATGGCATTTTTTTAAAAACATTTAAATGGCATTATTCAAAACATTTAAATAAGATTAAATAGGCAAATGAATAATAAAATTAGAAAAATAAAAGACCAATAAAAGCCTTTTAACAACCTTAGTTCGGGTCACCACTTTCCCAAGTCCAGACAAGTCAAGTCATGATTAGGTACAGGTAAATTATTTGGGTTAGATTATCATCGGGTCATTGTCATATACTCATGCTCGCATTCAATCATTATCACGTTCGATTCAATCATTATCCAAAATTATTATTATTATTTTTTTTTATTTGATTTTTTTTTTTTATATATAAAATATAAGATAAAACAAACAAGCCTAAGGTCAAATAGTATTTGTAAACCGTAATTACCTACATTAATGCACATGCACCTACAAAGTAGTAGTATTCGTAAACCACAATTGCTTAATTGAAATATAGAATGAACTTGCACCTAAAAAGTAGTAGTATTCGTAAATCGTAATTACTAAATTTATATAAATTAAAGAATGCACATGCATCCAAAAAGTAGTGGTATTCATAAATTTTTATAGGTTTTTTTGAGACATATAAATTGTAATACATTTGATAATAGAGAATTTTATTGAAAATATTTGAATAAGCTTAAATAAAAAAATAACTCATAGAATTAGGGAAAAAAAAAAGATATGAGGTAATCCTAGATTGCTAGTTAATTTCGGGTCAATAACAAGTCGGGTTGATTTCGGGTCGGGTTAGTGACAGATCGGGTTGAATTTCGGGTCGGGTTAGTAATAGGTCGGGTTAAATTCGGGTCGGGTTAGGAATAGGTCGGGTTAAATTCGGGTTTTGACGGGTTAAAACGGGTTTGGGTCAATTTCAGTTCAGGTCGGGTTCGGTTCAAGTCAATATTTTGCGGGTTATATTCGGGTCGGGTCATGTTCGGGTTCGGATCTCAGATACTCGGGTTAACTCGGGTCTAGGGTTGGTTTCAGGTCGGGTCATATCGGGTTTGGGTCATCATTTTTTCGGGTTTAGACGGGTCGGTTAATAATCAGGTTTGGGTCGGTATTTCGGGTCGGGTCAGCTTTTGACAGCTCTATATATAACAATCAACCCCATCTCCTTTACAACGACTCAACCTGAAAACACAAAATTTAGTCTAGTATAGAGTTAAAGTTAATACTAGTTTCTTTACCCTCTCAGATACATCCAATTCAAGTTACGTGACACTTAATACTTATATGACGCGAATAAATAAGTGTTACATAATTGTGTAACAATATTTGTTTTTCGCAAATTGTGACCTTTAGTATCATCTAATTTTATTACTTTTGAAGTGAACTCTAACAAAAGTCACTAACCTTTAGCATTCTACTAACTTTGGAACTGTAGATAATTCATTTTATGCCTTTGGAACCACGCTGCTCTCAGCTTACGAGAGAGAGCGCTTGAGCTACCCCAGGCACAATATTCAAATTGTTCAGCAACTACTCGTTTTAAGCAACAGTACAACAGCTACAAACTCTCCCTATAAATATCGGCATAATACATGCTTCCCTAATTAGGATTAATCTAAGGAAAAAGAATTCAAAGGCGAGAGATAAAATGGAAGGTCAGAGCGAGAGCAAGAACAAAGTAAGTCTGAAACTGCTGATAGATACGAAAGCGAATAAAGTTTTGTTTGCTGAAGTAGGAAAAGAGTTTGTGGATTTTCTGTTCCACATTATGTCTCTTCCGGTGGGAACTATTATCAAGCTCTTGAATGTCGATAGCATGGTTGGTAGTCTCGGAGCGCTTTTCAAGAGTATCGAGTCTCTGAGTACTGACTACTTCCAGCCAAACCTCAACAAGGACTCGGTGCTTAAGCCTACAGCACCTGTTACTGTTCCTTTGTTGGCTCTGAATGGTGCCCCAAGCCTAGTCACTGATAAGCAATTGTATCACTGCGCTAGTGGTTATAGATGTATTTATTATACTGACGGTTTAGGGAATAGCTATACTGAAGGCTTCATTGGAGGTTAGCAACAACGTGCTGACTACTGTTTTCTGCTCAAAGGCAATATAGGGCCTCAGCCCTCCAATCAAGATTGTTTTGCCTTAGACGATGTCCTAAGATTATGATCTACATTCCTGATGTTTAAGTTGTTAATATTTTCTCTTCCTCAAAAAAAAAAAAATAAAAAAATATTGTTATTTTCTAATCTACTAGTAAGGGTATTTTACTATTTTCTAAGTAGTCGTATGGTTTAATGTTTAATGGGATTAGTAATTCCCTCTTATGGTGTTTTCCTTTTGTTGAATGAACTAATTTTAATTAGTTTTACTATCTTTTGTCAATTGCAATTCCTCTTCTTATGCAATTTCCACACATTTATCTTTGTTTAAATCAACTAATGTAAATAACAAGGAGTGTAACACTGCCGATCATATTGGGAAGGAACTCAACTAGCTATCTTAAGATAATAATGAACAATATTTTCAAATAATTCAGCTGCATAGTAAAGACTAGACAGCTTACATATAACGCTCTATTAGCAGTGGCATGTGCAATTGATGGTCTGTGATAGTCACTGTGGTGTGTAAGTGTGGTGCACAAACGCCTCTTACTGTTCGTCCACAACCAATTCATAGTAGGATTTGGGCATTATAGCTATGCTTATGACTCTATGAGTGTTGTACAATACATGATCTTAATCATATGTGATGGTTGATTAAACTGATAGACCAAATTAATCCACTCTATAGTATATTTCCAACTTGAGGTTTGTTGTATCAAGCTAAATTTTGAACCCCATTTACGATTTATCAATGCAAATTGTAAAACATCTCCTGTCATTAAGCTAGCTAAGATGAATTGTGGATATATCCAACATTGTAAGTAACCTTGTTTGTAAAGATATTTGGTAGCAAGGATTCTAACCCATAGTTTGTCAGGTTGATTAAGCATCTTTCATCCTAGTTTTGGCATGAAAGTTTCATTCCATCTTCTAAGAGATCCAATACCCAGCCCACCAAGTACCATAGGCTTACAAACAATGTCCCACCTAGTTCTTGGAATGTAACGAGACCTATCCACTCTATTCCAAAGAAACTTTCTGCCACATCTCTCAAGATCTTTGATCACCCCAATGGGAAGTAGTTCTGCCGGCCATGTTCAACAACTTAGCTTGCCAACCCCTAATTCTCTCTTTGGTTTTGTCTAAAAGCTCAAAATAATCCTCCTTTTTTAACAAACTTGTTTCTCTTGGGGGCACTATAGTCATTTTAGGGGTATGCTGTCATGTGATGTGTACAAGGATGCTTGCCAACTGTTTCCACGTGGGGTGATTTGGTGGACGACCTTGACGGAGTTAACTAGCAGAAATAGCTAACTCTTCTTCCTCCATTCTCTCACCTCCATTAACAGAAATTAAAAACCTTTACTGGAGAAATAGAAATGCACGAACAAGCTTCAATGGAGGAAGACAAACCTTTCCCTGAAGGGTTAACCATGCCCTAATTTCTCTAATTTTTCTAGGGTTTTTCGTTTGATTTAGTGGCGAAGGGCCGCCGAATTTGCCGCCGGAAAGGTGAAAGAGGTTCAAGAAGATAGGGGACAGCGAGATACCAGGTAATATCAAGCAAATCCAAGCGGTGGTTGCAAGATGCCGAGATCTGGTGGCGTGAATTGAAGAAGAACCAGTCAAATTAAAGAAGAAGAAGAAGGACGAAAAAGACGGAGGACCACGGAGAAGATGGGGGGGGGGGTGCGAGCTGAAGGACAAGAAGGAGATGATGGTTCACAGCTTCAATGGAGGACGAAGGTGATGGAGGACAGTAGAATGAGGAACATTGATACGGTTGCTTAGCTTAACACCATCCACATACTCAGCATACTTGCCAAATCAGCTTGTCCCCACGTTGTCTAGTCAGCAGCTCAAAGATAGGAATAATTTCCAAAATGCCACTAGAGAAACAGAAAATGGGGTGCGCCCTTTTTTAATTTGTTAGGCAATCATTACCCCTTGATACTTCCCAAAAGAAGAGGTGCATTTTATGCAAGCTATAGAGGAAATGTTTTTTCTAACACAATGTGACATTTATGCAGGGAAAATGATGGTGGATTTTGTCAAGTTAATGCATAGGCCAGATGCTTTCCCGAAGGCTTGGAGAATGCGGTTTATGGTGCTGATATTTTTGGAATTAGCCCTCCCAAACAAGAAAACATCATCTGCATAGAATAAGTGGGAAAGGCCAATATTTTTAGTGATTTTAATCGGATCCCAATTATCCTGCCTTACTTCCTCCTCTATTATTTGAGACAATCTCTCCATATACAACTCAAAAATATAGGGCGAAAGAGGGTCTCCTTGTCTAATTATTCCTTGAGTTGGTTGAAAAGGTTCAACAATCTCCCCATTCCAAAGAACTGAGATGGAGGTAGTAGTGATACAAGAGAGGATAAGATTTACCAGATTTTCAGGGAAGTTAAAGCCAGAAAGAGTTTCATGAATAAAATCCCATTCAATGTTGTCAAAGGCTTAGGTGAGGTCTATTTTTAAGGCCATGATGGTTCTCCCTTTTTTTTTGCTTTGTTAAAGTAATGAGCCATCTCTTTAATTTGATGATAATTATATTCTCATCAATACTTCTATTTTTAACAAAGCTAGATTGCAAGGGGTTGATAGGATTAGCAAGCAGAGGCCTTAGGCAATGGGTGATTATATTCATACCCTCTTTCATATCGTTGTGATTTACAACCTTTTTCGTCGACGGGGTATAGGGTATATTGATCTGTTGTAGTTGTGTAGAAAATTTTCTGTCTGATGCAACTGATTGTAATCGAAGGATTAATCTCTTTCTCGATCCCGCACAAATCTTTACCCATGAAACAACTTGTACCATATTAAACTCAAAAAACAAAAATAAAACTAGAACAAAGCCCACCATAGGGGTACTTACTACACTCAAACCCACTATAGGGGTACTTACTACCTTTAAAGAGTGTAAATTTATTGAATTCAATAACAAAAACATAAAGAAACTAAAGGGAAAAGGTCGGAAATAGCCAAAATTCCGGAGAAATTTGACTATTTATGGCCTATAAAACATTTTTTTTTAAAACCCTAGAGAGAAAAAAGTAGAGAGGAGACGACTAAAAAAAAAAAAAGAATACATATAGTTGTACTTATTTTTCTCCTTTCCGAATCAAAAAATAATTGACTTAAATTGTTTTTTGCAATATATGGATACAAATTTGCAAGATCCAGTTCTTGCATTAGGTCATGAAAAATTGGCAGTTGCTGTGGCAATATTCAAATAAATCAAATGCATGTTGTTGGTTTTTATTCATCTCGAAGAGTGTACGATTGTACAATAGTTTTAAAGTAATTAATTAATTACATAAAAATGTTAAAGGTCATAATTTGCATTGTGACCTAAAAAAAAGTTGCTACAATAAGTGTAAGTTCAATTCACAATACGGAGTAATAAATTTCTTGTTCATTCACGTAGCGACTTGTTCAATAGTTGATGCGTGGTGCTCCGTGGAATCAATAAATTGGATGTTGGAAATTCAACTGGTGTTGTATTAATATTAAATAACATAAACAAAGGGGACTTTAAAAAACACTGGCTTTTGAAATTCCCCTAGAAATTTGGAAACAGCTACGAAGTAGAATAATGCATATGGGTTAAATAACTTCCACAATTAACTAAGCAATATAATTTCTCTATAAATAAACTCATATACCCTCATTGTTGCTACTCTCAAGTACACAAATAATCCAAAATGGCTAGTTCGGGTTGTGAGAGCAAGATGAGTTTGAAAATCCTGGTAGACGTAAAGTCTAACAAGGTAGTGTTTGCAGAAACTCGTCAAGATTTCGTAGATTTCATATTTCAAATAATGTCGTTGCCACTTGGTACAATCACAAAACTGCTGAATGAGAAGGAATTAGGCATGGTAGGTTGCCTTGAAGCACTCTATAAGAGTATAGAGTCTCTAGATGTTGAATACTACAAAGCCAATACTAACAAAGATTCAGTGCTGAAGCCAAGAGATGATGTTTCTGTTCCTTTGTTCTCACTCAATAATGCCCCAAGGCCTTATATGTTGTATGCTTCGTAGCATCCATGGAGAGCAAAGCAGTCAACGAAGTTGTATCTTAGATTCCTAGTTGTAGTCGTTTTTTTTTTTTTTAATTAATTGTCCATGGTTTTGCTTTGTCTGGTTTAGTGCTCTCGAATGTCAAAGTTTCAAGTCTTTCAACCGTGTTTGGATTATTTACTTAATGGTTTAGTTCCTACTCTAGCTGTCCCTTTTTTCAATTGCGTTATGTCTTATAATGAATACTTCGTATTATGTTATTGACTTTGAATTGAAGGTCCATAAATCAATAGTACACACAATGATACACTATGGCTAATGCTAATGTAAGTGTTGAGCTCTGGTAAGACATCAAGCTAACTGTTGAAGATTGTGATGCTAATGACCCGAAGTCATGAGCAAGGTGCATAACAGATTATCCAGGTCAGCAAGTTTGTTACAACAACTTGCTGAGAGTTTGTTATAATTTAGAGTTGGTTATACTTGTATATACTTCTTGTAATATGTATCTATAAATACTGTATTGATACGTGATTGTAATTGTGATATCTTTTTCCACAAGAAATAAAAACTTCTGATCAATTTTTCCCAAATTCTCTCTCTGATTTTCTAGCTGAATTTGACACTAACTAGCTAAGGGCAAGGCTTAGCTTAAATTACTCTCAACAATTAAAAAAAATATTGTGAATGAATTTAAATTAAATAAAATGACCTAGTAAAACTTTTTTTTAGAAGAAGCTTTAGATATTGCTTTAAAATATAATTGACAATCAAAATATCTTGTTTAATTCTCTTGTCCATTACACAATAATGTTGAAATTCAAATTAAAATACATGCATATGTAGGCCAATTAAATTCCCCAAGAAATTAAACATGAAAAAAATTTGAGTGCATAAATGCTTATAGTTCCTCTATATATATACACACGTCAACACTCAACTTCAAATTACTGTAAAATTATAATCGATCTTCTACACATGATGATAAAAAAATAAAACTACTATAATAATCTCAACATGGCTTCACCCCAAAAAGAACAAAAAATAAACAAATAAATATAATAACTTCAAATTACGGAGTAATTTTTTTTTATTTACTCCATATAATATAATATGATTAGATAATTTGACTGAACTTTGACCTTGATTTAATTTATTTTAACCTTATGTGTAAGTCAATCTATAAGAAAAAATATACATATCGAATGGGGTCGAAGGACATGTCCTCTTCAATTTATTTCAAATACTTATCACTCACTATATCATTTTTTCAAAATCAGATCAGATAAGACCAAAAATATTCGAATTAGACTAGTTCAAAACATTTAATTATTATTTACTTATTGCTAAAAATTTTGATCACTAAAAAATGTACAAAAATTATATATTTGAAAAGTAAAAGATGTGACAAATCTAATATATAGATTAGTGTAAAAGTGTGGTCAAAATTTAGTCAAACAAATACATTAAATCAGACATACCAAATTAGATTCAATTCAGTCATTCAGACCTAATTCAAGTTAAGAGAATAAGTCTTTATTAGATTTAATAAGTATTTTTCAAATGTGTACTATTGTACTAGTATATCTTTTGAAAATACATTTTTCATAATTTTTTTACCACGAAATTTATTGTATTTAATGATAAAAAAATCACATATATACCGACAAATTATATACAATTTTTTTTTTTCTTATTATTAAACATAACCGAAATTCCAACCCTCTTGATTTGTTTTAATCTAAACCAAAATTTCTCAAACTAAAATTAGAGCTGGCAAAAACTGCCACGACAAAACAACACGATATGTACCGAACACGAAAAAACGGGTTAGTGTCAAGGGTTTTCAGCACGTTTAATTAAACGGGTCAACACGACACGACACGTTTTTAATTAAACGGGTTGGGTTAGTGTTCAGATTCTCAACACGAAATTAACACAACCTAACCCGCCTATTATAAAACACCAATAATTTATGGAATTATTGATAAATATATTGAATAAGACCTATATGTTTCAATTCAACGCGACAACACAACGCGAAACGAATACGAAAAAAACGGCTTAGTGTTAAGGGTTTTCGACACGATTAATTAATTGGTCAATACGACACGACACGTTTATTAAATGGGTCAGGTTAGTGTTAACATTTTTCAACCCATTTGATTTCCGACATGAAAATGAACACGATACAACACGACACGATTGCTAGGTCTAACTAAAATCGCTAGTAATGTGGACTTGCGGAGTATAATATTTACCCTGAAATTTGGTAATGAGGGTCTTGAGCAAAATAGCAACTTGATGAAGCAACCCAAAATCATTTGACCTCCCTGCAAGGTAGTCATTTCAATATCCCCGATCAAAAAAAAAAAATACTCCCTCTATTTCTTTTTTATTGCCCTATTTCACAAATCTGCTCTATTAAGAATTGGTAAGGAAAGAAAAGGAAGTGTGGTCCCAAGTCAATATTAATGGGTTTAATTAAATGAATTGAAAAGAGAGGGAAGTACTTAAAATTAGATTAACTCTTCACATAGGGGAGAGGTTGACAATAAAGCAAACTCATTTCCCACCAAGTTTACAACTGTACAAGGTCATCCAATTTTCTGAAAATTTTAAAATTACAACACTTTTTAAATTTAGTACCCAAATTTTTGGATGGAATATTTAAGCTCCCTTTTTACAAACACAATGAGGCAGTATAATACAACACCAGTCCCCTTAAGTTGCCTTTATTTCTTCTTCGTTCTCCTTCCAATTTACAACAACCTGAAAAATACACAAAAACAGATGAATTAGTAATTGTGCTTTCCAGGAGGGGGGGGGGGGTTTAAGGGGGAATTACTCTCAGTTTTTACATCATCGAGTAATTAGGCAACCGTTTTTTTTTTTTTCCGTCCAGTGTAAACATGGAAACTTTTGATATCCTAGTCGAGGGAATAATGTGTAGTGAGGAATTTTCTAGTCGAGAAAACGCTTTATTCCAGATGCAGAAGGAAAGAAGTGCAGAATCATAGCATCAAAAACAGGAAAATTAGCAGATATTGATGTTGAAGTTGTAAAAGATGCACTTTAAGTTTTAAAAGTTGCAACTGCAGTTCCAGCTTTGGTGAAAAATGGCACATCAATATTGTTTTAAAAACACGAAATATGCAAGTGAGGCAGACACAATACTTAGAATATGTACTCGTAATTCGTATATGCTTTAGCAATGACATCAACTTTGCATTCTGAAATTTGAATGAGAACAGACAATCAGTCATTTTCTTTATTCTCAGAGCCAAAGATTCACATACTGAAATTACAAAGATTGAATGTTGCAAGGATCTCACCACTAATTAAATTAAATTGAAGCTAAGTTAATGATACAGAAGAGATGCCAAAACTAAGCACAAGAAAAACAATAATTAGACACAACAACTCCAACTTAAAGATAGCTTAGAACTTACTTTAGGCTCAATGCATCTCTCTACTGTTTGGTAGTTCACAAGCTATAAGTAAATTCAAAAATGCCAAGCAAAATCAGCACATTACAGCATTGCAATGCATCAAAATTCTGTCTAATCAAATTAACGCCTCGAATACTAAATCGATCCATTTACTGTTTTCGAAGCAGATTTTCATGAACGGAGTCCTTTGGCAAGGCTTGTGTATTATGAATGATGCCATTATAGCAGCAATTTTAGACTAACACACCAAAAGTGAAAGTTCATAAGAATTAATTACAATAATTTGCATCAATTGCAAAATTCTATAGAATCAATCAGGATACAATTATAATCTATATAATGATAATTCAAGCCATTCCAATTCAATCAATCATCAATAATCATTTGTCGATAACAATAAACCAAAATAAATTCAATCTGACCTAAAATACAAAATTGGCAAATGTACCTCGTTGTCCTCCAAAGAAACGGCTTCACGGCGAATAGCATCTTAGAAATCCTCAGTCCTATCCCTAATTTTCGCCATTGTTGGATCATACAATACACCAGCGGAAATTTCTATGAATTGAACTACAATTTGACCGAAGATGAACTGAATTTGCAACGATTTCGACTAACTGTCGAACAAATTTCACCATATTGATGTGAGATATAGAGAGAGTATTGATGACGATTTGAGTTGAAACAAGTTCGTAGGCTTTTCCAGAAGTAGAGAGAGAGAACGATAGAAGTCGTATAGAGGAAAGAAAGAAAGATTCGGAGAGGATAAAAAGTGCGTTAAGGGAGGATGTTAGGACGCGCCGCTGCAGATCGCCGTGATGCTAGGCGGTGACCGGGCGCGGACTTGGACAGGGGACATACGATCTGAACAGTCTTTTATTTTATTTTTATTATAAAAAAATACCTCTAGTGAGATTTGAACATATATAACCTTAAAATTGTAAATATAAAATGACAAACCTTAGCATTAAATCAAGACTACGTGAGATGAGATTACAAACGTTGACATTTGACCAAATTATGTGAGATGAGATGATAAACCTTAGCATTAGACCAAGACTATGTAACACGACAAATTTTAGCATTAGACCAAGACTATGTGACATAACAAACCTTAGCATTAGACCAAGTGTTGCTTTGTAGGTTTTGTGAATTATTAATCGACTAAATACTGTATTATATAAGGTCACACATATAAGTGTAGGATTAGATTTTAAAAGCATGTATAAGAGATATAGTACTTGACAATTAGAAGTACTGGATCTGGTTCTCTAAGTAACATAAATTGAGTTTATGTAAGTGTGCAATGAATTGACAAAACAAAACTCTAATATATTCCTTATCATCATCACAGTACAGAATACTTGCATGCCCTGAAAACTTGAAGATATATTTGACGACTTTTATGATTCCTATGAAACTATACGTATGATCCTGATTAAATTGTAGGAAATTCTGTTAATCGTTATGGGAAGGGGGTGTACGCAATAACTCTGATACAAAAAGTCAAAAGCATCCCTATGTAAGAGTATCAGTAGATGCCAGCAGATTGGAAAACATGAGGACAAATGGACCATTAGAGATGGATCTTAATAGGATGAGACCACCATTAAAACTTTGGGTCCAGACTATTATGGTCCCCCATACCCAAACTTATGTTTAGCAGTCCTGCTCCTGCACCTACATTATTATTCATCTTATCAAACTAAGTCCATAGTTTGGCAAGTCCATTCATTTAGCTATTATGCAATTAAGAATTACCCAGGCCATACTTCTTCTACCTACAGGCCTAATCCAATTGGGTTATTTTTTTTGTACATGTAATAAGTCAAATGGATCCACTTCATCACATGCCTTCCACACGTCCATATTATCTATCCAAGAAAATTAAAGAAGAGTGGGTTACAAGGTGATTCAATTCGTTTCAAGTGTCGTATTCACGTTACAAGCATTAAACTCTTGAATAAATTATAGAATATTAAATTAGTAATTCTGTGTATATGATATTAATGGGGTTCAAGCCTACAGTCTAATAGTAGAGGAATGTGTACAATAAATTAAAGATACGAATCATACAAAATTATACTGCGTATAGTATAATCTGGACATTGCATAGACTTAACAACTAGGAGTACGTAACACAATAGTAAATAAACTGCCTTAATATCACAATGAGATTGTAAATCTGCTTGATTTTCTAGATTATTAAAATCAATTATGATAAAGTTGATTTTCAATTGATTTATTTTGATAATGTAAATCTGCCTGATTTTCTAGAATTCATTATAAAATCAATTATTATAAGCTGATTTTGAATTGATTTGTTTTCTAAAAAGTTGAAATTCTATCCAAAATACGTAAAACCGTATTTTGAAGAAGTATAACTTTCACGAGCTTTCGTGACAAAGTTTACCAATAAGAGTTACTTACGTGCTTCACTTGGTAGTTGAAATTCTGAATACATACAAACTTTATTTCTTCCCTGAATTTGATAGTTACGAGGTTGCTGATGTTTATAATAAGGAGTATATATAAAGTATTTCTCTTATCAGATAAAAACAATTTATTGAATAACTTTATATCAGGGGATGCCCATCACCAAATATCAGTATCCGCCCTTTATTTCTTCGAAATAACTGCAGAACATTTGCAGCTCTTAACACTGCTAATTTTCTTAATTTCGTCATGTGCTTCTCTTGTTTCGTTGTTTTTTGCTTTCATGCAAACGAACGCTATAATGCACGGACGGAAATACCATATAAAATTTAATGTACATATTGTGTGTGTCAGACGTTGTAATACTTTGATGAAAGGAAAAAAGCTCTATCGGACCGAATTCTTTCACAAGTTAACCTGGTTCTCCCAATTCGAATTAACGGGATTTGATCTTATAAAGGGAAGACGGGTAAGGGAATCTCCGTCCCAAAGTGATTCTGGTGGGATTTGATCCCACATCTAATTAGTTGTAAGATGACAAACCTTATCACTATAGACTAGACTAAGCTTTGATACTCGATAGCGAGTATTAGATATTTGAATACATGACATGCCACCTATTGAAAGTATGTGTTACAAGAACCTCACAGGCACACTACAGTACTTCCTTTTTATTGTATTTTACTGGTGATGAATATATTTAGAAAAAAAAAAATGTCTTTTTTCCCTTTTTAGGAACCTAATAATTCAATAAAGGGACTATGGAGTATGACCTCAGCATATTTTGTTGGTGAAAAAGGGCAGAAATAAAGTATAGAAATGCATGAACTTTGAATAAAAGAAACAAAAAAAGAAAGCAAGTGGGGAAAATAATATGCTTCCTATTATTTTTTTATTTTTCATTTTATTTATCCTTCTCTCCAATACAATGCAATACGTACAATTTACCCACTATGAAGAATCACAGGAAAATCCCCAAATGAACCAAAAAGCCAAATAGGAAGTGTACACTAACGTTGCTGGTTAAAAGTACCAAAAAAAAAAAAAAAAAAAAAACACACTACTAGTTGCTGATTACTCAACCTAATAAGGCTTAAATATGTGTAAAAATATATATTTAACCCTCTAAATCAGCAAAGACATGGTATGTTTTGGAGTCGACAGCGATTAATCTCAAAGCAGCAATGAAGGAAGCTACAGCCATACAGGAGAAGAAAACAATATTGATCCAGAGCCAAATCTTCATTGCCATGCTCAACTTGTTCCTCTTCGCTTTGAAGTACATGTGATTTGCTAGGATAAAGGTGAGTGGGAAAGTACTGATAGCACCTGTAAGGCTCATGAAATCCCCTAGGAAAGGCAGAAGAGCTGAGACGAAAGTGTTCAATGCTAGGTAACCTCCCCTGATCAGTACTCGCGATCCCAAATTTTTAGGATGGAATGCACTCCCTGTGATCCCAAACCTTGTGTCAAGGTATTCATACATTGGACTTGCAAATATCTGAGAAACACAAACAAGAAGAATTATAAACATATTCTCCTGAATTTTGGAAATAAAAATCAAAGACAGTGAACAGATGTATACGTACATGTAAAGCAATGACAGTTTGAAGGAAAGTGCTGATATTAGCCAAGGCCTTCACCCAAACAGGACCGTGGACATTGCTCAACAAATAGGAATCGGTTTTATTCCCGTATGCCCAGTAACCAATAAAAACGATAGCATACATGGGTACGACTCCCACCGAGAATTGAAAGTACAGGGCCTTCATCATGTTCCCAACCACAGGCTTTCTTACTGTTGCCTGCTCACACAATTCAATTGCAAAACAACATGTGAGAATTAAGATTCATGTCTCAAATATTATTACAATAATGCAGTTATGTGAAAATATATATTATCAAACTTCATTTAGGATTAAGGAAGAAACGATTACACACCTGAATTTCAGGAAGCATTCCTGTGTTAAACGCAAAGACCAAATTAGCAGCTGCTCCGATAGTTGTAAAGACTTTGCCTCTTTCAGTTGGTACAGTGTAGTCTCTAGGCGGAGAATTGATTCCTGTACATCATTAATACACAATTTTAGTTTACCACAGTAGTTTTATGAACACAACATATTGCTACAAGATATGAGTGGTTTGCGCCTAGCTTCAGAATTGCACCCTTCAAATTAAAGGTCCTTGAGATTACTTTCAGATGAAATTTTGGACAAAGCAACAAGAAAAGGCAAAAGGGGCAGATATAATAGTCTGAACAGATTGAAAACATAGTCGGGATACATGAAGACTCTTCGATTCACGGAAAAAGGTTCAAAGTTAAGGGTGACAGATTACATGGAAAGGGGATAGTGTTCAGATTGCAAGTATTGTATCTATCTTCAAATTAGTCACAAGCCTACAAAATTTGACGCATACATAAGCTAAAAAGTTCCTTAAGTTCTAAAAATTAGTTTTATTTACGTTTTACAAAACAAGCATACAGTATAGTTGATTAGTACAGTAACATGTATTAAAGTTCAAACATGTAAGTATATTAGATGATCTAGATTTAGCTTTTCCATTGAAGAAAGACGCGGAAAATGCGGCAAAATAAGACAGCAGTAAGACAAATAAAAATGAAACTATGAAATCTTACCACCGGGAAGGTTTCAGCAACCAATCCTGCAACTCTAAGAAGAATATCAGAATAAATCATGTCTCTTATACAAAATGAGCTTTAGCATTCATGCATATAGTATCATACATGCTAATTTAAACCTACTCGTAGGCCAGGTACGCAAAATGATATATACAGGATTCACATGCTCACTAAATTCTGCATTACATCTCAAAAAATTATTACTAATGAATCATTAGTAATTACAATAGATTGAATAATACTTTGTAACATGGACTACAACATTTAAAAACCCATGCACTGTGATGTGAGCATGATTTTCAGTAACGAATGGTAAAGGCTGGAAATGGAATCAGGCATTACCATCTTTAAGTGAAAGAGCAATAGCAATTACTATGTAAATCAGACCGAAGAACGTTGAAACTCCAAGCCAAATTCTCAAAGCAGACAAATGAGGAATCCCTATGGCAAAAAGGGCACATACAAACCCAGAAATGATTATGCAATATGGAAGCTTCAGTGCATGATTTTCATTGAACAGCTCATATGCAGCCTACAAAATTCATATAAGCAGAGTCAAAATCAACCATCAGAATTAGGTCCTGTTCTCATCATACTAAACAAAAAATGTGTAGTAAATAATTTAATTTAAGTAATATAAATTTCAGTATAGCAAAATTAAGTTACTTTCAGCAACATAAGTTTTAACATTAACATTATTTTAAAAAATATACTTGTATATAATAGCAAACCAGTAAAATTAATTTAAAATTAATTTAGTTTCAAGAAAAATCAAGTGAAGAAAACAGGGCCTACTTGGTTATCAATTACGAGTATTACATAGAAAAAATAAGTAGAACTACTCAGATTAAATTTCAGATTTACCTTAATAGAAGAACCAGCCAAGATAATGAAACCAGTGTTGATCATAAAAAGATTGATATATTGCAAAGCCCATGTAAGTGAATAGGCTCTTGGACCTACAAAAATTCACCAAACACTTTTATTGTAAGTTTCCCACATGCTAGAATTAATAGTCACGCTGATAGTGTAACATAAAGTACTCCGTAGCAACGTGACAACCAAATAGAAAACAACTAATCAGAAACGGAAGAAGTAAATTGGTATCGAGCATACCATAGATAAATCCAGCAAGGTCTCTGTATCTGATGTGTCTTTTGCCACCATACTCATGAAGTTTGGCAATAAGAGCATTAGCATAAAGAGAAATTACAGTAGCAGCAAGTAGACCAAGTACTGCAGGTATCCATCCAAGTGGGACCATTATGGCGCCAGAATATCCCAGTACATATGCACTGTTTATTCCAGTCGTCAGAACAAACCCAGCTTGCAGCCATGAATCTATAAACAGCCATAGTTTACCAAATTATACAGTATCCAATGATGTAAAACTAATCAAATTACTGCAATTTTCAAATAACATGATTTTTTTTTTTACGTTTTATATTATTTACAATAATTTTACATAAAGTATGAGTAAAAAATATCTAATTATTGTAAATAACATGAAGCAGAGGAAGTATTAAATTATACAAAGATAATATTATAAACTTCTATATTATGCCAGACAAATTATAAAGTAACCAAAGTGACTTGTGACCCACGGGTCAAAATCATAGACTAAAATAAATAATACAATTATATAATAAAATCACTAACTTATCCTTGCGGAAGTTAAGATGCACCCCACAGACAAACATGAAACATGTTAACATCCTTAAAAAATAAAAATAAAAATAAAATAAATAAGCGGGAAAATTAATAAAACAGAAGCTAACCGATTGTCTTTGTGAGTTAACATGCGTAACAGTTTCAAGATGTAATTTTATTTTAAAATAATGAAATCACGAGGATATACCACGGTTAGTTTATTAGTCTAATTCAAAACACAAGTATTTTTTTACTCATTTGATCTGTCATACTCGTTCTTTTCTTTTATTTATGTGAGATATTAAACGAGAGAAGTTCATTTGGGATATAAAACGAGTGAAATTTTGATCATGATATTTATCGATGTATGAAAATAAAAAATAAAAAAAAAAGATCTTGATAAGCTCATGAATATCAAGATATAAATTTTTTTATATACGTAATCAAAGATAAATATGTAGTACAATTTAAAAAAACATGAGACAAATATTAAAGAACGGAGAAATTTCAGAAAAATAAATTTTTAGAGTAGTAAATTTTTTTCGGAACAGCAATATTTTCTATAAACGGAGTAATATTAACCGAGTGTCCATTATATACTTGGAAAGGTGTAGCGTTGCACCCAACACTATTTTCTTGAGTGTCGCGGTGCATACTGAAAAATTGCACCAACGGACACGCATAAAAAAAAAAACCAAATAAACAAATTAAAATTAAAAAAAATAACACAACCACAACTCCACAAACAAAATTTATAAAAAAATCACAAAATTTACAACAACCTACACGAAAGATAATGACATTTCAACACCCAACAAAAAATTAATTAAAAATAATGATATAAGAAAGAGAAAACTAAAAAATCATACCAGTGCTGATCTGATGGGCAGTTTCAGGAATAACAACAGTTTGTTGTTGATGATTAGAATTATCGTTGTTGACGGAAACGGCGCCATTAGTAGCACCATTTTCTGGGTCGTAAGACGACATTGAATAATTATTTGGAGAAGAGAAAGAAGAAGAAAAAGAAGACGGGTTTTGTCTGATAAATTCGTTATTAGTAACGTTGTCGTTGGTGTTGTTGTTAGGAGTATGAATATGTTGAGGTTGGTTGTGTGAATGGTGTTGAGAAAACAAGAGAGCTGTTGTTATTTCTGAGTCCGATTGTTTGGGGGTGGCCTCCTTTATATACCCCATCTTCCAATCCTTGGGATCCTCCTTTTACTCTTTTTATTTTTCGAAATATAATTTAATTAATTTCGAAATATAATTAATTTCCTTAAAAAAGGTAATTTGTTTTCATATTTGGAGTTTGGAGAGAGAAAAAGAATTAGGATTTATTTTGATTTCCTTTTAGCTCCCCGCTATAATAGATAGAAATTCAGATTTTGTTTTATATTTTGTCACGGAATTATTTTGGGGTATGAGGGACTATTTCGCCTTTTTCAACTTGTTAGTGGATGGTGGGGTTCACACACTCTTTAATTGCATTCACCTTTTTTTTTTTTTTAATAAAAACATCCAATAATAAATTAATAAATAAATAATTCACTATTCGATTGTAATAACAATGATCTCTCAATATGATGACTTGTTAAGCTCAGTGTCTTTAAATTAAAATTGACTCATTTCAAACTTGAAAAATACTTCTTCAAAAAAAAACAAAAAAAACTTAAAAATTACTTCGTACCTAGTTCAAATACATTTAGGAAAACGATATATTTCTTTTGTTTAATGACTTATAAATTTATACACTGTAATACAAAACTAATAAGATTAATATTCAGAACAGAGTTTTCTTTTACACACAAGTTTATTTCAGATTTACATATAATAAGTTCTTTGAAGAAAAAATAATTTCAGATGAGTTAAGTTTAGATAAAATAAGTTAAATCAAACAAAGTCATTCACCTAGAAAATTAGTGTGGAATACTCCTACCACATATATCTATTTTTTTTATGCTTAGATTAATCTAATTAGTTTTGATGAAAATTAAGATTAAGGTTCCAAAAGTTTTTTTTTAAATGACACATGTATAATATTTTAATTTATTCATAAGCTAATTCAAGTTCAAGCATCTATGAAAATATCAAATTATATTAATTTTTACTATTATTCTTTTGATTTATACAATAGTTGATAATGGTCTTAAAGCCATCAATACAATAATTTTTTGTAATTATGCATGTAGATCATTTTTATTCTAAAAAAAATGTTGGTGGATCATTTTTCACAAAAAACGCTTGCCAAATATAATTTATCTATATCTACATCAATTTATCAAGAATGATCCTATTTAATTATATTTGGGAATGATATCAACATTAAAGTATGTTGCCGGAAATAGTTTCAATCAAATCGACGATGGGATCTTATTGAAAGAATAGTCTTTGGCATGTAACATTAAACCATATCTAACGTGTTAATTAATCACTATAATTGATTCACAAACATGTCTAATCTAATAGTTAAACATGTCTAATCTAATCCACTTAACCTAATTACATTAGAAATTCCCCTTGTGAGTAGAGTTTCCTAATATTTATTCTTCTTACCTATTCAAGAAAAAAAAAATATCAATTAACCTAATTGGACTGAATTTAGGATATGGGCCAATTCAACCAACAATTACAATCCAAAATAAAATTTAGTCCAACTCGATTTATGATCACCCTTCAATATGGTCTGGTTAGACCCGACCTATGATCACCTTTTAATGTGGGCATATGATTGGAGAATGCAATATCTGGTTATCTGGGGAAGACTCCATCTATTATGTATTACAGTTGTCCGTTGAACTAGGATTAAACTTTGAAGGCTTGTAACGTGTGGGTCTGATCAAAGTGGTGATACTGATTTTGGTCCTGTAGTGATGTTGATATCGTCATATTCGTATAGTCGTATATATTAAAGTATAATTTCAGCTCCACCGTATGCCGTATGGTATATGATCTTATCACTTTCTATTTTAATTAAAATTCTCTTTTTTTTATCAATGATTTCTGCGTCTATATTTTAATTTTGACTTTAACTGCAACATAGCTTTATATTAATATTAATTAATAATAACTCCCCAGTCAAAGAAAATTGAGTTAATTACGTTTCCTTTCGGCTGTGATTCAACAGACGTATAATTGCCTTAGCTTAGTAAATAATTAATGTAATAAATGTGAAAGGTTTAATTGGAAGAATATGTCCTTTTTCCAAGAGACCATG
Organism: Chenopodium quinoa; assembly: GCF_001683475.1. Lineage (NCBI taxonomy): Eukaryota > Viridiplantae > Streptophyta > Magnoliopsida > Caryophyllales > Amaranthaceae > Chenopodium > Chenopodium quinoa. The sequence goes on along the minus strand of NW_018744582.1, from coordinate 1,070,204 downwards.
ACATGCATAATTGTCGTTCGCCCAATAGTACTCCGTTATTGGTTTATAGTTGAGTATCTCACAATTTGAGGTAGGATTAATGGGATTATGAGGTTGTAAAATCAATTACCATTTAAAACAACTTCAGGATAAGGGATTTTTTCAATCTTCTCGCAACTTTCAAGAAATTTTGCCTACTCACTTAAATCGGATTAATATGTGAGAGAATTCGATTTGATAAGACACATTCTTTTTGCTCACAAAAAAGAAAAACGACCTTCAAGTTTCAACTCTTTGTCTCAGTTAAGAAAATATTTGGTTAAAGTGGAAAAAATTAAAACAGACACAACATACAGGGAGTTTGAGACATCCCAAAATAATACAAACACTAAATGAGATGGAGGAGGTAATACATATACTCCCTTCATTCTAATACATAATACATGTTGGTTTGTTGAGCCTATGAACAAACTCACATGTGAGTAGTCTGTATGTGAAAGTTTTGTCAAACATTATAAGAGTGTAAAAGAAAAGAGGAGTATTTGGGATATGTATCCCATATTGACTAAAAGATAAAGTTATGTCCACTTTATAAGACTAAGAGGTTACATTCCTCATTGTCATATTATTTTGAGGTAGAACCTCCGTAGACGTATAAAGTGGACATTTGTGGCGGGTGTGTGGCCTAGGCCCGTTTATTTTAAAATTAACCAAAAAAATCTTTAAAAAATGAATTAATTTTTTTTTAAAAACAATACTCTCTTTGTCCATTAAGTTCTTAGTTACTAATTACTATAATATAGATTCACACTAAGAAAAATAATAAAGCACTTTGTAATATAAGTTGGTACATATGACAAATTGGCTACGAGTACTTTATAAAGAGAGAGATAGAGTGTAATAATAATAGTTTCTTCAAAAAGTGAGTCAATTTGGGGTAAAATAAAGTATTTTGTTAACAAAAAAGGGATAGGAAAAAAAAAGTGTTTTTTTTTTAATAAAATGGCCTTAAACTAAAATAACCCATATACGAAGTATATAAAGAAGAAATTGATATAGAAGTAATAAAACACAGGGAGTATAAAGTATTACCCACTTCCAACGTCCAACAATAATAAGTTATTGGGCTAATGATGAAAACTAAGAGTATATTTATGATACGTCACAAATATAAATCTCTAATCTACAATTATAAGTTTTAATACCCTTATGACTGGTTCACGTCCCAAAAAAAAATAAATTACAGTTTCAAAAACATGTGAATTCCTTGATTGGTCTTGTAGATGGTAGAAAATGACACCAATATCCATACGACGAGGAAAAAACCCTAGCTAGAAGTATATAATAAAAACACATGCATAATATATGCACTAGAGATTACACAATGAACAAGCAAGGAACAAAGGACGTGCCAAAATTTGACAAAATAGGAATATATAGAATTATAGATAGACAGACCATCATAGACTAGAGGAGATATTCATATGGATAGGAGTTTAGAATGTAGATAGGAACATTAAAAGTAAGAGAATCATTTTAAAAAAGAAAGTATTACTAAACTCTTTCTTAAAGTATTTTGTCCAAAATTTGTGTGAGATTCCAATTGAAGTTCATCTAGCTGACTACTACGTCCCTCTAAAATAAAATTCGGAGAATTATTGTCCGTATATATGAAGTTTGAAGTAATTGATATTCAATTTGATTCGGCCAACCACTTTGGATATGTTTTTCCTATTATAGCTAGTGAATCTATATTTAATATTGGTATGTATAATTTCAATTTTGTATTGATTACTGCAAATTTCAATTGCAACCTACTCATCATAAGTTACTCAAGTTACATTTTTTCAAACACGATAGGTATACACACACGATACGGATTGAACGCAAAGAATCTAAGAATTAATGAAGCTCTATTATAAGAAACATGTTGCATTTCCTTTTAGCAAGGATTAGGTGAACACATCAAGAATGGACATTTCATGTTGAGGATGGAGTTCAATATGAGGTCTTTGGTCTTTGGCACTACCTTTCATGACTTACCAATATTATGAATTTCGCGCGGTATCTACATAAAAAATAAAGATAAATGAAATTCCATTGCCTTGAGCTAACTTCTTGAATTGTAAGAATTCTCTCATGCTTCTTGTAGATTCTCTAATTGAAATTATAATATTGTACAACTATAAAATACAAAGTACAATTTTTCCAAAAATTACATGATGTGGCGTATAATAAATTATTGTTGTACTATAATTATTGAAACCTTGTGCACTTACTTGTGAATGTCCAACATTAGAGAAAGAGGAGAATTAGTTCCACTTTATAAGGTGGAGGAGTTACTCCTACTATCACCAACTGGTTTTAGTATATGGAATCTCATTTATAACAAAAATGGAAGATAAAGTGAGACATGTATTGAATTGCGGATTAGTAGTATCTCACTAACTTAATAGCTAATCATCCTAAATCCGCCTTACTCTTCAGTCTATAATTTATTCTTCTCTGTAGCTTTTAATTAATTCTTCATAATTTTGCCATAAATGTTTGTAATGACTCTCCCACAATCTACGATTTATCTTATAAAAATTGATTTTGATAACAAGAATGTTAGAATCAACAAATATATTTAAATCATCATTCCTCAATAATAATGTGGAGGGAGTATAATTATATGGAAAGTTTTTATGATCCTCTGTTACAAATCTTACAATGAATCAAATCAAGGTTTTTAATCCTCATACGATATATCAAGGGGCAAGAATTTCAATGAAAGATTACAGTAACTCCTAAATTAGTGCAAGATAGCTTTGAATCTTTTGTATTGAAAATCAATTCTCCAAAGAAAACTCCAAATCAAATGTGACATACGAAGTATTATTTAAGAAAGCAAGAAGCGGTCCAATATTGCCTTTTTAAAGCTTATAGCCTTATATATACTATGGATATTAAAAATGTTAATAAAAGTTTGTGTAAAACAAATACATTAGATTCAATTTATCATTTTTTTTTTTTAATTGTCACTTCATAAATCAACCTAATTTTTTCAATATCCTCGAATATCCAATATTAACCTAATTTTTTACATTACCCCTTTACATTAATGGAGTATTTAAGTAGTACTAGGCTTTTTTTATTTTATTTTTTTATATTTTTTTTTTAGGCTGTTCCAATTAATCTCTGTGATAAACAAATTTCGTTTATCATGGAGTAAAATCGCTACCTCAAGTAGCGGTTTTGAGCAAAACCTCTATTATTTGAGGTAGCGGTTAGTAGCGGTTTTAAGGCAAAACTGCTACCTCAAGTAGCGGTTTCAAGGCAAAAATTATACTTTTGTCCCCGTGATAAACAAAATATGTATTTTGTTTATCATGGAGATAAACTTTTACTTCCTCTTTTTTTCTTTTTTTTTTTTTTATTTATTTAGTTTTTTTTAGTGTTATATATAGTAGTACTAGTATAGTAGTATATCAATTGTTAACTATGATAAGGATAGCTTGGTTCACTTCTAATGCAAGACTCTTTCAAAATAGTATTAGTGACAAGCTTTCTAAAAGCTAAGTCTAAAGATACATACTAATATTTATTCCTTTTTTTATCTTTTGGGATGTGTACGTGAAAATCAGTACTAATTTTTAACCTTTTGGGGTGTGAATGTGTAAACAAAAATGCTAAAGGTTATAATATATTTTTTTGCTTGAATCTGAATTAGCCCAAAAGGTGAAGCGGGTGGAATATATTTTTTAAAAAGTAAAAATAAATTATTAAAAAGTCAATGACATCTACAAAAGAATATGAATTTAACAAATACATAACATATTGAATCAAATAAATTTTTCCTTAAAAAAATTACAATCGTACGTAGATTAGATCTTGCAGTGGAGCATCTCTCACTTATGTCGTTGGAAAATACAGGTTGGAGAGACAATCTCATGATTTTTTTTGTTCTTATGAGGATGTTTTTCATCTAATCATCTAGTTGGTTGTAGCTTTTGCAACCCTTTATAACTTTTCACCAACTAAACATGCAATTTCAAAACAATCCATTATACCTACAATCTCGGATTCTAAAATATGAAAGTCGTCTCCTTAACCCTGTATTTAATTCGAAAGAGATCGAAAAAACCTTATACTTTGAAAGAGATCAAAAACTCTTTCAGGAGAAAAGATCCTCTCAATTAAGAGGAAGCGTTATTATATATTAAAAAAAACCTCTAATAAAACAAAGATCAGTAAAATTGATTCCTTCAAAAAAAAAAAAAAAGGTTGATAGAAGCCCCTTCCTCAATTATGGAGGCTAGGGTTTAAGAGAGAGAAGAGGGGTGGGGGGGGGGGTTGAGGGTTTTAAACACTAAAGGTCATTGTATGAGACAAAAAAAAGTTATCACAAATTTTGTATGTCTAATAACGTAGGGATGATGATGTGGCAAGTAGTAAAATAAAATTGAAATAAAATAAAAATTATTCATTAGAAAATAAGATATTCTTAAAATCCGTAGCTAGAAAACACTACCTACGAAAAAAGCCATCTTTAATCAATTTACAACATAACTAAATAATAAGTACCGTATCTTAGAAAATACTTGTAATAATGAGGGAGGGTAAGAGAAGACAAAAGCTTGCACCAACAACTCATATTTTGACTATTAGAAAAACAAAACAACTATTCATATTCTGACTATTAGAAAAATAAGAGAAGCAAGCTAATAAGCAAACATGTCTATTATACACCCGACAAAAATAACTGATCTCATACCTTGACAGAGTTGACACTAATTACAAATCATATATGTGTCATTAACTCATCATACGACACACAATTAGCTAGTATGAAATATCTTCCGTCTAGAGTGCAAATAATAGAGTAGACAGTTGAAGCTGCATGCAACGGAATCAGAAGACTAGAAGCAGCGTTACGATAGACGTGTGCATTTCTCAATGAACAACTTGGACAAATAATGCAACGTCCATTTTTATCCTTAAAATTCATTTACTCATTGAAATTCGATCGAACCTTCTAATACACAAAAGCAAAATTTGCTCTTTTTCTCCCTTTATATGATCTAATTTGGTGGGGAGGAAAGTGGGGATCTTACCAAATTTTGTTAGACTAGCCTCTAACAAGCATTTAAATGATTATAGTATTTAACTTTTTTTTGGCTGATTTAGACGTGACATTAAAATTCTTTTCTTTTAAGTCGTTTGTTTACATAAACTATTATAATATCCATCAATCATGTTTGTGTAAAATTGAAACTGTCTATGAGGTGCAAATTCTTATTCTTTTGCCCTTTTGACAATAGCCACATTATATAAATACTATGATTTCTTTATTGGTTATGTATTTCAGTATATGTATAAAAGTTTAAAGAGGTTTTTTGGCATAGATTCACCTTATTTTTCTCAAGATTAGGGTTCTAAATTCAATAAGTATTCTCTTATGTTGACCACATGTTGAGAAGTACGTGTAAGTAGGAGTGACAACAAATTGAGCCTATGAATAGGTTGATTACTTCTTTCGACTTATAATAAAGTTGATATTACGTCTTTTAAAACAAATTCAGAAAAGTTTAGATAAGAACATTAATTATGTTTAATTATTAATTGAAAAGTAAGAGATTCTGATAATTAAGTTGATTCTTTCAATTCTACTTTAGAAAAGCTAATATTTTGTTTTACAAAATGATATTTTAAAGTTTATGTAAGAGAAATTGAGTTCAATTTATAAATTTAAAGAGATTCGACAAATATAACTAAGAGAAACTTTAACATAATTAGATAAGTTGGGATAAATGCAACATGGCGTTCTTTCAAAAATTCATACCTTAATTATATTTAAAGGACTAAAGAGATAATATTAACAAACTTTGCTATCTTAAACTTTGCACAGAATCATATAACTTTGATTTTGACATGAAAATGATCTTAAATTCTTTTCATTGTTTATCTCAAAAATGCGTACTCTCCAACATTAAGTGGTGAATCCTATCACAAAAGAAAACCCATCAAGTCATGAACATATGAAAATTGAATGCTCAAATAACAAGCAAGAAAGAAAAAGAAAGGAGTAAAGCTATCCCAAAATTGTGTAATGATAAACTCATCCGTGAAATAACTATGTTGCCCCTTACTAAGTTCTTAATTCTCTAATAAATATTTTTCTTAAAAGAGATATATAAACAAATAAAGGATTTAATTATAAGAGATCTTTTGTGCATGTAGCATACTAGCATATATGGGAAATTTTATATACTTGTACGTAATAAAAGAAATGTTGGACGTATAAAATGAATCAAAATTAAATGATGTATGCATGTACATAAGTAGAAATATTGGATAAATTTAACGTGCATGAATAAAATTTTGTATGATCATAAAAAAAATAAAAATAATAATAAATAAATAAATAAAAAATAAAATGGAAGTACAGTAATAAATAAGAAATATTGGATGAATGCATAAGATCGAAAATCATGAATGTACATGAAGAAAACATAAAAAGGGCAACTCGATAATTTTACATTTTCATAGAAGTGTGTTATTTCCTTCATCTCAAACTAGTTGGGTGTTTACTATTTAGCTTTATCTAAAAAACGATGAAAGATTTGACGACAAGTATCAATGCTATAGTGGCCTCAACAACTTCAGGATGTACTTGCGAGCCTTGATTGTATCTTTAATTTGCGTTTTGTACGGGTTATTTTTCAAAGCATCTTCCTTTTTCTTTTCTTCTCTCCTTTTTCATTTTAACAAAAGGGTGCAATTGATAAATCTTAATGCCCTTTGGGAGAGATATCCTCAGCAATTAAACTAGTTGGAAAATTTATATGGCAATCCTAAAATTAACTCTAGTGGCCTAAATTATCAAAATGGAAGTCATATCATTAAAGATTGAAAGGGATACTTGTTTTGTGGATAGTTAAGGTTGTAAGTAAAAACGAATCTTTATTTAGCTCTAGAGAAGCCCTTACGCAATAAGATTTCTTCTTAGTATTCAAAGTTTTAATTATAGAGGTGACAACACACGGTGATCATGCTTATTATAGATAATAAAGACTTATTCATCGTCTTATTAATAGCAATGGTCAAAGTTTTGTTTTTATTTATCTGAATCTCTACTTGTCATTGCTTTAGACAAGCTAATATGACTGCTAAGTTTTGGACAATTACAGGCACAAACGTCACACCTTCCATGGTTAGTTCGAATCTAGCAATATGCAATCCTCTACCATCGTCCACAAGACCTATAACTAGCTAGAGATCGATTCAAGTATTATAACTCGTGTTTAATTATTCAACAAAACCAAATATATGGAAACAAAGAATCATTACTTAGTTGAATCAAGTGTATGATATGCATCATGCAAGCACACGCGGTTTGTGAGTTCATCACCATGTTCTCTTTAGAGTTTATCCCTCGAAAAGAAAGTAGAGATATATAACCTTTCACATCATGGTCTATAAGATAACAGGTTCGTGGAGATCTAAGATGGTCCATAAGAGACGTTAGAAGATATAGATGGCAGCAACGTAATCCAGGAGAAGGAAAGTGGAAACAAAGAATGTTGCTCAAATGCCAATCCCTCGGTAAGTAAAAATTTTATTACTTATTATTACTCCATGTTATATTGCTAGCCAATGAACCAACAACTGATAATAATATTTTCAAACATTTTATGATTTGATAAATTTTGTCAGCAGGTTATTTTTTTCATTATTCTTTTCTTTTTTGTAAATATGAACATAAAAATTAATGACAAAAATTTAGCTAGGAGATGAGAATTGTACGGTCTTTTTTTACAAGGGGTACACACGTGACATACTCTGTATATGAATTTACATTTTTTGATATAGATGGTGACCAGCATACATAATCATATACATCCATTGTATGTTTTTGAGCGAACTATCGAAGAAAGTTCTAATCTCTGATCTTTAATATGGTCATTACACTTAGGGTTTCGTTCATGGGAGCATATACATGCATGTTGCATGGGGTAGTATGCTTGGATATAGTCTAAAATAAGATAATAAAGGGCTAAATCTTCACTACTTTACACCATAGCTTTGGAATACGTCCTTTCACCTTTGGAAATGTTATACTCCTATCTTTAAATTGGCGCTATCATAAAAAGACTCCACTTTGGTAGCATCTTGCATTTTCACAAATAAAGTTTATTGACTAGATTGAGCATTATTGATTATTGCTCATTTTATGCTGCCATACTCTCTTTGAGGCTATAAATTTACCTACCATCGATATGTACAAATTCGTATCTGAGGTGCTCCAGATTATACATATAGAAAATTTCAACCAGGCATTACCTTAAATTGCAGAGACATTTTACCCAATATGCTTGTATTTTAATTTAAACAAACTGTCTAGTGTATAATATATCTTCTTAAATTTCGGATTTCTCACATTAAAAGTATATATAAAAAGAAAATGGAAGCAAAAATGGTAACCCTATTTTAATTATAGATCGATAGAGGTTTAGGGTGTGTTCAACAATAATTTTAATGGTAGCTTTTAGAGTTTATACTAAGTCAAAACACTATTTACTAGTAAATCAAATAATAGTATTTGGTAATGGTGGGTAATAGCTTTTATCTTTTGAAGTAGCGTTTGCTCAAATATGCCCTATAACTTTGAATTACTATTCTAAAAATTAATTTTATTCAGTTAGTTTGTGTCAAAACTCACACAATGACACAACTAACTTTGTCAAACATGCCCTATAACTTTGAACCTATGCTCCCCTTAACAATATATGTGTTGTGCTTAAATTTAAGTTTAGGGTTTTGATGCACAAAGTTATAAATGAAATATTGCAAAGTACATACTTCATAAAATTTGTTGAAGCTAAGTACGTACAAGCGTACGAAATCAATGCATAGAAGACTAGGGTTTGAAATCTTTGTAGGGTTATCCTTGTCAACTATAATAACTTTGTAAAACCTTCCCATATATATCCAAAACATTAAATCTTTTTAGGGCTATCCTTGGCATTTTGGCAACTTTAGTAAGATTCTACAATATCCAAAACACTGATAGGAAGGCTAAAAAAAGAACACTACTCTACTCTATATGCATTTCTGATCTAGCTATTGGTTATTAAGCTTAAGATCAACTTTGCTTTGTTTGCGGCATGTGCATGTGAAGTCTAAACTCTCCACTTAGCCTAAATTAATTTGTAACATGTGAAGTCTAAACTCTCAACGAACTTTGCCTAGGTTGGAACATGTGAAGGGTCATGAAAAGTGGAAAAACCTCAATAGTTGTATACGAGGCATTGCAGTATATGAAATCTAAAAATAACAAAATAAAAAATAAATAAAAAAATTTTACTCCTTATTCTACATAGCCTTTTTCAAATCAGATTATCGATATAACCTTTCACGACAGGATTTACTAATGTACTCATTATTTTCATTACAATAATTTTACTTTCGCACTTGTCGATACAATAACAATTGAAACGCACACCTTATTGAAAGTAGTGTATAAAAAAAATTTAAAAGTCAATATATTAAAAATATAAATTAAAAGTACTCAACAACGTATCACATAATAACAATTATATTTTACCATAATATGAGTCAAAATTAGTGTATAAAAATTGGCAAGTTTAAATCAAACACGGGGTAAATCGGTTTGACCTCTGTCCTCATCGACTATCTTGCTTGGACTAATTTTAACTAACCGCGCCAACTACTTTTATATTCTATTTGCCAATAATCATACATACATAAAATGTTTGGTGTTGTGTTTGACTTTTCTAAGGGAAAAAAAAAATATATTATTACACTAACCTCTACTTGTAGAAACAATGGCAAAATCCTTTTTGATTGGTGAAAATAATAGGGATTGTAACATTAAGACAAAGACATGAACAAGTCAAGATAATTCTGCATGACCTAATCTAGTCCTATTTCTGTGCTCCACAACACTTCTTTTCAAAAAAGCAAAAATTAAAGATATACCCACTAATAATCATCATTTTTAAAAGGCAAAACAAAAGAAGATGACTTGTTTTTCTTATGTCATTCTCAACCCTAAAGTGTGTTTCAAGATGAATGATTAATATTGCACATGCTTATCTACCTTTAGTTACCTTAGCTTATCACCAAATTACGAATTATAATTTAAAGAATAATGACAATCATTATAGACATAATCAGAATGTCTAATTATACTCTTAACAACAACCAAGTGGAGGTGTATTATACAATTGTTAGTCCAACCAAGTAGGCTAGGTTGAAAAAGTAATTGCGAAACTTAGCGTGAATGAGATTGGTTTTGAGTTAAATTTGATCAAGTTTAAAGGAACGACAATGAACCAGGCTACATAACTGAGGAATATAATTTTAAATTTCAGTTGAGTGTTATAAGATGATGTATTAAATGTTTAATCATTTAGTATGATTTGAAAAACAACAGATCATGCTTACTTTAAACACAAAATTTTTAGTCATATTTTCCATTAGAGTACAATACTTGGAGTCGTGGACAATAGTTGAGTGCCTCTTGGAGGGATAGATTATCAGGGTTGTAACTTGTAAGCCAAAAAATGGCCCCAATCTATCCTTTCGAGCAAGCACTCGAACTCCACTAATACTCCAGACGAACTTTAGGTTGATCATGTCTTGTAGCTAGTTCAATACACTACACTAAACTAAGGCTAGTTTCCTTTATATACAATGAGTTTATTGTATGATTAGCTTCAGTTATCGCGCTGCACCCTAAGGCAACATGCCGTGTGATGCACCTCTATTAGAAGAGGTTTACAATTTTACAAGTTCATAATCGCATAATAAGAAAATATGAAGAATAAGTAAAAAGGAGTTTTCAATAGTATATAGTACTACACGTAATCTAAAGATCAAAAAAATTCTGATTCCTAATTAAAACTTGTACTGAAATTACAAGTGTTACGCTAACCATATAGTGAGCAGAAGTAAGTGTAAAATCTAAAATTCAACGTTTAGAGATTTTGTTCCCCGACTTAAATTGCATCACTAGATTATTGCATGACGTGATTATATTGCGCTCCATTGAACGAACTTGTTTATTCATCTCCTCGAAATAAATCAATGTTTCTTAATATATTACTTTTGCATAGAATGATGGAAACCACTACAATTAATCTAATTTTTTTGCTTAATGGAAAAAAGTGCGGCTTTATTACTATGTTTGGGATAATGGGATGTGACGGTTGCATGTTTCTTTTTATTCATTAATTTGAGGGTATTTTCATTTTTACCACCTTCAAATAATGACTTTGTCGAATTTACCACCTCCAAAAAAAAAAGATTTACTTTACCACCTCATAAAAAAATAAAACATCAGTTTTACCACCAATCACCTCCAACTAACGGATTCCGTCCATAAATCCGTTAGTGGGGCCTACCTTGCACACGTGTCGCCATATTATTGGGTAAGTTTTAAAAAAAAATTAAAAAAATCCCCATTAATCAACCGGTGTTGCTGCCACCGTCAGGACCCCCACCGCCGACCAGCCACGACCAGCCCCCACCACCTAACCGCTACGACCAGCCCCCACCACCTAACCGCGACCAGCCCCACCACCGCACCGCACAGCCACAACCACCTTTCCACCAATTTTTCTTTATTTTTTTGCTCTGTTTTCTCGAAAGCCACAACAATGGCGTCTCTTCCAATGGAGTTAATCACCTCCATTCTTTTCGATTACCCACTAAATCACTACTTCGCTTCAAATGCGTTTCCAAGGCTTGGCATTCCTTAATCAATCAACAACACCCATTTAATCAGACTTCATCTCGCTCATTCTCTCTCCTCTGACCGTCGTCTTCTTATCCTCAACCATGGAAGTCACCTGGAATCGACTCCATTGAAGTGGGGTTCTGAGCTTGATGCTAAAAACGATTGACAAGGTTTGATTTACCCAATTCTTTTTCTGGTTTTGAGGTTTCGATTTGTGGGTATTGTAATGGATTAATTGCTTTGGTTTGTAGAAATGTTGATGATAATCGATTTGTATCCTTGTTGTTGGTGATTTGGCTTCTTAGTTTTTGGCAGCCACCAAATCCCGACCACCCATAAATCCCCTTCTAATTCCGACCACTCTAAAAACCCTAGCCACCACCAAATTTCGCACTCCTAAAACCCTAACCACCACCTAATTCCGACCACCTCCCTAACCCACACACCAAATTCCGGCCCCTCCTTAGTCACACACGAAATTCCGACCAACCGAGGTAGTTGATTTCGTTGCTGGTTGGTTTACACGGAAGATCGGGGAAGATGAAGAAGAAACGTCAAAAAGGTGGGCCCTACTAACGGATTCGTGGACGGAATCCGTTAGTTGGTGGTAAAATCGATTTTTTGGAAATTTTGTTGGTGGTAAAGTAAATCTTTTTTTTTTTTGGAGGTGGTAAATTCAATTAAGTGGTTATTTGAAGGTGGTAAAAATGAAAATACCCTTAATTTGATATGAATTTAACAATAGGTTTTGTCTAAAACAAGTGTATGGTAAGATTAAATTATTAACTGTTTTATGGGATGTAATCATGAATGATTTTGATTTTTGATGATGAGTTGCAACTTCTAGGAAATCTAGGGAGACTTTCTTTAGAGTTTATTGAACTTTATTGTACCATTGTCACCCTTTCGTTCTTTCTTAAATTTTCGTTTTAGGGTGTTTTCTTAACTTGTAGGTGTTTATGTAGCCAACCCCACTTATGGGATTAAGGTTGTGTTTGGTTGATTGACTTATAAAACACTTTGTAATACAAGTGTATGGTAAGAATGGATTAATTAGTTTAGGGTACTCATATATACAACACACTTCATAATAGAATGAGATGAAACAAGATCCCGCTCATCTATGTTTTTTCTTGAAAATAAATCACAACATTAAATAAAGTCAAAGTTACACTTATGTAAATAGTGGTGAAAGTCAAAACGTGTCAACTAAAATAGAACGGTGGTAATATTTATTATTTTATTACATCTCCTTATTATCTCTCAGCTTATACACTTTTTTTCACATACCATTTATTATATACTCCATACAAAGTCATATATTGTATGTATATCTCTTATTTTATTTACTTTTTTCATTCATTCACCTACATTTCTCTTACACACGAGAACTACATTTCTTTGTTTGCAAATTTACAGATTGTGAGTGGAATAAAATACGTAGTAGAATTATGAGAGTAAATATATATATTTGTTTTATTATACTCCCTTCATCTCCAAATATTGTAATTTATTTTGAAAAAAAAAATAATTATAGAACAGATTCATTGAAAGCTTAAATATATAGCCTCACATCTAGCCAAAAAAATCTTTTGAGATGTCTCACATGTATCGATTTAATAGGCCTAATCCTTACAACTTTATTTTAACTTATTTAAGCATTTTTTTGTACCCAGGCCAATATCTATTTTTATTCACATGTAAATACTTTGTTTTTAATTGTCATTTGAAAAAACACTCTTCTTGACAAATATGAATGCTAAAGAAAAAGTAGTTAACAAAAACGGATACGCTATTTAGAGACGGATGGTGTACACGAAATTGCGTAAAATTAAGTTGGTACAAATCATCATTGCATATAACTACCAAAACAAGGCTTTCGTGACAAAGACAAAGCAGCACTAGCAAAGCATTTAACAGGCACTATAGCTACTGCAATCGCAATGCAAAGGGCAAAGAGAAGAAATATATGTATGGTAAAGTGTCATAATGTGTGGTACCAATAAACGATTTCATTCATGCATTTGATGTGATGACACTTCTCTAATATTTGTTGAGCATAAATTTACACCATCAAATACTCCATATAACTATAACAATGATTTTGGCTGTTTGTTGTCTGTCTTGTTTGAATTATAAAAGTATATCGTGACATTTACCAGTTTCCTAGGACAACTTTTGCCCTACTATGCATAAGGTTAAAGTTAAAGCAAGCAAATATAATCAAGTGTTTAGTGTTAGTTTCGATACGTGCTTATTAAGTTAACCGTTAACGCCCGTTTTTTCCGCCCCAAAACATCTGGAATTTGTATTTGTCATGGAGCTTTTCTCTCCTTATCCTCCTACTCCATAAAAATTAAGATTTTCTTGGACTAGCTTCGACTTCAATTGTTATTTGTTACCGTACCTTGCTTTTTAATCGAAGTTTATTGCAGAGAGAGGTTTCCATTTTTAGTAGGTTTAATGTTTGTGTAACAAATTTGTAGTGTGACCACCTCTAGTTTGCAAAGTCAACTTTACGTGACTTTTGGGTGGTGAAACTATCAAATAACCTATTACTACCTCCGTTTCATACTTTTTGCAACTTTAGGGTATTATTTGTGAGATATAAAATATTCCAAAGTTACAAAAAAATATGAAACGGAAGTAGTATTAGTTTACCACTCATATTTAGTTTATTTCCCTTGTTTATCTTGTTTTGACTTTTACCACTCTATTTTGACTACTAATATTCTTTTAGTTTTTTTTTTTTGTCGATGTATTTTACTCAGTAACTATTAGCTTTACTTACAAACTTTATTTTGATTGATTATATGATTTATGATCATATTCATGTCATATGGCATCTTATTAGAATTATCTCTGTATATATTTTCATAATATCAACATTCTATAATTTTTGCTTATTAAGCTATTAATAATTAGAGATATTAGTCATTGAACTTGTACTTTTTTTTACGGAAGTAGTTGAACTTGTACCTCATATGTTGGCAAATGACATTTTTTTGAAAAGTTAAAATATATATAGTCATGTGAAATATGTCGTTGCCTTTGTTAATTAATGCTTTCAAAATATTCAATATATATATTACAAGTATTTTTTTTTCTTTTTTCTACTTATTAATAATTATAGTATTAACGGTTAAAATTGTACATTATTAGCAAACGTAAGAAATAAAGTTGTTGATAGTAAAAAAAAAAAAAAAAATAGGGGGAGTGCAATAAACTCCCTTGTGAGAGTGAAAGATAGCTCAGGTGGTTAGAGCTTTCTTCCCGCTTCCAAAAAAACCTGAAATCGATTCTCATCACTCGTCTTTGTGGCTCTCTAAATAATAATAATAATAATAATAATAATAATAATAATTATTATTATTATTATTATTATTATTATTATTATTATTATTATTATTATTATTATTATTATTATTATTATTATTATTATTATTATCATCATCTTTCCCTATTCCAAAAAGATGTTCCTATTTTGACTTTGTATGATTTTCAATACTTTTCTTTAACCATCAATATCTTAATTATGTATAACCAAAAGTTATAAAACTGTACACCAAAACAAATCTAACAATACCTCACGTGACAAAACTTTTATACTCTGTATATATGTTAATGAGATTTTTTGTAAAAATTGTAAGTATTACTTTATACTTCTTGTTACAAAGTTTTGTCGTTTTCCTTTTGATTTCTCCATGGCCCATGGGTCGGTTATTATGTGGAAGTTGCAAGTAAAATTGCTTATGGATTTATGGATTGAAAATTCAAAATGATGAAGACAACCATTTACAAATAAATTTTGATAAGTCAAAGTATTGATCAACACACATGTGCTCCTTTTGCTTTAGTGTTCCTTTTTTATTTACTCTCCCAAATGAGCTTCTCACCATAAGATAGTTTATCGTAGGGCCAATATTTTCTGTTTTTAGCTAAATGTCCACACTAATACCGACATAATCATTATATACTATTTAACTAATTACACTGCATTTTACGTATTCGCTTGGGATTAAAAAAAAAAAACTAACACTACTTTTCTGAGCTAAGAAAAAACACTACCTTAAAAAAAAATAAAAAAGAAACTAAAGAAGGGGAGGGCAAAAATTGAAGAGTGATAAAAAAAAAGGTAAAATAGTCTTATCACTATTTACATGAAATAGTGAGTTTAATCTTTTATTATAGTCGCGCTTTTCTTGTAAAGTCGTCCCTATTTAGTTGAGATACTTTTACTTTTTTTCCTTGAAAAGAATAATCTCACCAAATTTTTGTTTTTTTGGTATTCTCTCTCACTTGTTATAAGCCCATTTTTATTCAACCTCTATGAAAATTATAAAAAATTCAACGAACTTTTACAATACATAATAAAATCAATAAGAATGCCTATAGTTTTGTGCCAGTCAAACTGTCTCAACTAAATAGGGAAGGATAAAGTAGTTAAATATTAACATGCACTCTTTTTTTTTCTCGTTTATTTCATTTCATCTTATTCTTTGCTCACTTATTGATTCGTGCATTATCATTTATCAACCTGCTATTACCTTGTTTTGGACTCTTTACAAAGTGACCTAACTGGCCTGCTAGATAACCATGTTTACAATCAACTAATGGAAAATAAAAGAGACACTTGTCATGTCATAATTTTACAAAAAGTACTTTTTCTTATTATAATCCAAAAAATAAATGCACTTTTTTTTTCTTAATTATAATTACAAAAGTAAGGGCTTGTCTGACATCGTTTTTTTATTTTAGTTTTCCGTTTTTTTTTAAAACAAAAAATCAAAAACAGGAAACAAGAAAAAAGAAAAAAGTGTTTTCTGTTGTCAGTTTTTAAAATTATCATGATTTTAATAAGTGTGACTAATTTTTGATTCATTATATGATATATATTATATGAATTTGAAAAAATAAAAATTCTAAAAACAGAAAACACAGCGATACCAAACGAATTCTAAATAGTAATTTTTATTTATTGATTTTTTGAAAAGAGTGGTAAGGGAGAAACTTCAACCAAGAAGGGTGTGAGTGAGTCAATGGGCCGACCCACCCGCACCAGCGCAAAGTGGAAGAGCGGAAGGTTGGTGGGAGGGAGGATGCGATGATAGTAGCCTCCAAATATTTTGACACGCATCTTACTGATCTTAAATTTACCATACTTTGCACTAAATTTTTTGCTAGGGTAAATTACACTACCAATAACTTTGGCTACAATTTTCCACACTTCTGAATTAGTGATGTGGGGGCCTAGGGCAGTTGATAGGTGGTTTGAATAACTACAATCCTTGATAATTCATTTCATTTATTAAAATAATGTTACTATGCATGTAATCACAAATTTTTCGGAGTGGACCGACTATTTTTTCCAATTTGTGTGACTTTGATGGATGATTGCAAGATTGCAATGATTCAGCTAGGGAAAAGTCACAAATGTGTTACATGTGATGTAAGAAAACCATGTAGAAAGGTTACACCGATCAACTCGAATTCTAACTGATATCATATATATTTGGATTTTGGCACGAATTATTTAACTCAAAAATTATGACGGTTAATACTGATTAGTATTTTGTAATAAAAATTCAAATAAAAATTTCATCTAACAAAAAATATGCAGTTCGTTTCTCATGTCAGACCTAATCCAAACGACCTGTTTGCCACCTCTATATAACACAGATACGTACGATTTACTTTTCAACCAAAATCTTTTAAAATATACGATGATGTAAGAAATAGAAGTAAGCACCTCCGCCAAAGTTGTTAGAGACTAGAGACTAGACTGAAAATTAGCACATACAATGCTCAAAACACAGTGATTTATGGTTGTTTATTGTTCATGTATCATCTTTATTTAGGTCTTGGTGGTGGGGAAGGCTTGCCGGAAAGCTGGTATAGTATAAGAAGTTATAAGACCACCTCAAAAATTGTCTTTTAGCAACGCCCACTACGAAGAACATGGGTTGAAAGTTGAAACTATTGCATTCACATGCTTAAATAATGATGAAATGATAGAAAACAATTATACAAGTGCTAACTGCTAATCACATTCCAAAAAGGAAACGGCGTTTTATGCAATTATGTTCCCTTCTTCCTACATGCTACATACATGTAGGACTCACACTATAGAGTATAGACTATACTATAGTTAGTTGTCACATTTTGCATATATATGGTAAGTGTGGGTTCAAAATATTGGCTATTTTGGAGTGTTACAGCTTGAAAAGAAGTAGATAATTTTGGAAATGTAGATTTAAATGCTAGGCATATTGGCTATTTTGAAGTGTTACAGCTTGAAAAGAAGTTGATAATTCTGGAAATGTAGATTAAATGCTAGGCAATGGTTTCCGACTCAGCAATTTGAAGGTGTACTTGCATATATAGATTCCTCACCTTAGCGCGATATGATGTTTACAAACCTTATCTAGTCTCATTAATTAGCTGGGGATGATTCTAGACATCCAATATCGTACATATATTATTTGATCTGACAACGTTGAGTTGTTTATTTGCTAATAACATCCTGTCATGGAGTGATACTTGCATCTTTAAAAATCGATTGAGAGTCTAATCTTATAGGATTTTTCAAACACTGACGCATGTAAAAGTAGTCTGAAAATTATTCAAACTAAATAAATGATATTTTGATATAAAAGTTTTAGAATAGACTCGAGAATTCACTCTAAGAGATAAATTTAATATTAATAAGTAATTGCATAACATGTTTTCACGGGTGGATTCTTAGTTTAATTTGAAGGGGTTTTTAAAGTAGGAATTTCCTTCTAAAAGTATTATAAGAAATATTCAAACCAAAACTTGGTAATATATGTTTTTGAAATAATTATTTTTGAATAGACTCGAGAATCCACTATCAGAGATAGGTCCAATCTTATTTCTCCTTAGTCTCGAATAAGTATAAGCCCGTCTCAGAGAATGGACTTATTATTATTCTTAATCTGTGTTTCCCCTAAAACCCCTTAATCTTATGCGGTGTAATAAGAATGCTCTCTCATAAAATCCTCTCAATACCTAAAAATGACCATAAAAATCCACTTTGAGTGATGTGTATTATTCCTCCTTACCCTGCTACTCCTCCCCCCAAGAAAAAGAAGATGGGCCATAGGGTCAACAAGTTGTAGGCAAGTCGGCCATACTGCAAAGGGTATTTTGCCTCCACTACCCAACATAGTAGCCTAGTGGGCTTCTGTTGATTGATTATAACATTAATAATCCAATTCTTAACCTCATATTTCAAGGCCAGCTTAATCCAGTACAGTACTAAGAAATTGCTAAATTTGCCCTAATTTTAAACCCCCCCCCCCCCAACCCCCTCTTTTTTGTGTGTAAAACCAATTTTAGTTCTATTCTTAGCTTGGGTTTATCCATTTTTTTATTTTTTTTTTTGGAAACAAAGTTTATCTAATTTTGGTTGCAACAAATTAGTTGAATATGATGAAATTGGTGCTGAGCTAAGTGACGCAAGCCTAGTGAGAGCATTAAAGTGATGGGAACAATTGAGAGTGATGGATAACTCAATTGGTTAGAGCTTCCCTCCCGATTTTAGGGAATCTTAAAATCGATTCTCATTACCCGCCCTTGTGGCTATCTAAACACAAAAAACAAAAAAAACAAAAAGAAATTGGTATAATTTTCACTTTATACTAATTGATTTAGAATTACTATGACCAAAATTGAAATCATTCGACCTCCATATTCATTCAAATCAAACAAAATAAGGTTGGAATATGTCTACTTAATATATTTGTTTGGTTGTTTTCAAAAACCAAAAAGTTGGAATATGTCTTAATTAGAATTTGACCTAAAACCTAATTGACCCAATTGAAACCAAACCTGGTTAGTACGTTTAGTGAGCAACATACACAAACCATCTAATAAAATGATTGGTCATTTACTATTTTTAAAGTCAAAAGTCACCGTCTTTGATTATATATTCTCGTTTAACATATATATATATATATATATATATATATATATATATATATATATATATATATATATATATATATATATATATATATAATATCTTACGATTAATGTAGTTTTAAGGGTAGGATATAAGCATTAAATTTGTTACTAAATTGAAGCAAATTTTAGGAGTTATTGGAAAATTCACATTTGTGCTATTAATAATAAAGGTTAATGCTTAAATTTTCCACTTTTATTTTTATTTTTAAAATAAAACCTATACATTATCTCAATGCGTATAATTATTAAAGTGACAATTTTCTTAGAGTGAAGAAGTATTTTAGCAGTTTGGATGAAAAAAATTTGCATGGAAAATACAACATTATAAAAAATGAAAACTTAAAGTTGTTTTGTTAACATAAACAAATAAACACAAGTATGTTTCAAAAAACAAATAAAACACAAGTACAACTTTAAACGAAGATCAACTACCTACAAATTCTCTATTTCTTAGAACGTATGATATAAACATAAAATATAGCTACACGATTTTACTATCTGTGTGAAAATAGTAGATGGATCATTCTTACACTCTTACTCTCTTCGTTAGCATAAAATAATTGGATCATTAATGCAAAAACGAAAATTTTGCCATTAGTCACGAAAGAAGAATAATGAATAAAGTGATAAAGCTAAGAGAAAGTGGACAAGTGGATTAATTATTCGAAACCCTTGTTTGTTAGATTTTCTAAAAGGTGGGGTGTTTTCTTTCCACGATTTCTTATGATGATTCTCACCAATTCAGCATCACTTGTTGACTTGTTGGTGTGACAAGTTTAAATAGGGTTATAAATGATGCAAATGTGGAATTATAATCAAATGTACATGATTGAGATTTTAATTCAACTGAGGCTTTTAACAATAGATATATTGAATAATATGGGATACGGACCAAGCATAAATAAGGTTTACACGTAATAAAAAGGTTAGATAAAGGATAAAATGAAAATGATCCCGCTAAGTTACTAATTGGTTTTTGAGTAAAATGGTGTGTAGAATATACATGAGTATTAGGGATTCTCATACAACAATGGACTACAAAGGAAGTATTTATTACTCAATGGCAATATGGCACGACTAGCAGGGACGTAACATTGGGGAAGAGAGGAGGTGGGAGGGGGGTATAACTCAGTACCATGGTACACACCCCGCAATAGCAGACTAGGACTGCCACCAGATAGTATTGTGCGCTTATTCGGAGGAGTGATGTCCCCCATCAATATCCTCGAGCTTTCAGGGGTTGATATACTCTAGATCACTAGAAACATATATGAACTGACTGAATATATATCTTAAGCAGTCTCACTGAGGCACTGAGCCATCTAAATTTAATACAATGTATAATTGTCAATTTTTTGGATAGCAAGTTGTGAGCACCAAGGCCCAGGCCATAGCCCAAGAGAAAAGTCGGGCACAGTCGGCACACTGAAGGGAAAAGTCCTCACCAGCCCACATTGACAAGGCTAAAGAAGCTGAGACTTTAACTCCCATCTCATGAGAATGTGTAGCCCAATAGCACATGAGTACATGACACGATCAATTTGACTAACATTATGTTTGGATAGAGAAAAATGGAGGAAAAGGAAAAGAAAAGAAAAGAAAGAATATATCATCCTTTGTTTGGATACCTAATGCAAAGAGAAAAGGGGAGGGAATAGGAAAGATTCATTTTCCTTCCTCTTTTAATAAACCAAATCCCTCCATTGTTAGAGAGATTTGAAAGGAAAATGAAATGTCACCATCTCCCTCCCTTCACCTCCCTTTCCCTTTCCTCTTTTTCCTTCCCCTCCCATTTCCTTCACTATTATTATCCAAACACAGTATAAAGGTCCTTTGCTAATAGAAGTAGTGATCAAATTCAGCTCAAGGTCCCCTTGTGAGTCCAGAGTCCAATCAGGGGGTCTATGAAGGTTTCATACACATCAGTATCCCATGACACACCGTCCCCTACCGCTCAAAGGAAGATATGGGAAGCTCAGAGTTATGCTCTTCTAACCTTACATAATCATCTTCAATCTCATACAAAGAGAGACACCACACGTTCTCAAACAAATACTTGTATAGGTTTCTATTTGCGCATCTGAAATTAGTCATCTTGCACTCAAGTCCCCATGAGCAAACAAAGTCGGCAATCTGTACTCATATAATTAGGAGTACAAGAAGATGTCAGGAATGCATATATAGCATTCTTCTTGAGTACAAAATACTCCTCCTATGTCAATTTTCTCACCAAGTACCAGCTCCAACCACTGTTCATAGGACAAATGTCAAACTACTAAGACACAAGATAAGAAGAGATATAATCACTATCAGCAAATTACAATCTGTAGTTATCTGATCCCATCTATAAGAGGACAATGGCTAAGGGAATCGAGACAAGAAGTGTGCTAAAATTTATTGTAGGGAATCGGTATAATACAAAGCTATCACGATCATAATAATGTGATGTGCTTCCTCATAAACATAAGGTGCAAAATTCAGATTCCAGCCAAATTCTAGACACCACTCAGTTGATAACAATATCCAACAACCTACACTTATCTGCATATAAGGCTGAGAATGTCCTTTCTTTGTAATCAAACTCCAATTCAAGAACCGCAATCAACCACTCATACAACAAAATAATGTAGCATAGCAATTAATGTATAAAGAATGTAAATACTGGTATATAAATCAAGATTTTAAATGAAAAAATGGATTTCATTCACTACAACATTCTAACTACATCATGAGTGTTCTTCACCATACTAGCTATTACAATCAAACCTACAATGGCGGATAATTTTACAGGGTGGATAAGGATCATACCCAAATCACACAGCAAAGATACAACAAACATACAAGGCATGACAAGGGGAAAGAATACTTGTCACGAAAAAAATGAATCAACTCGTGGTATCATGAGAATCATTATTGACGGTCACATTTACCTTTTCATATTTGAAATCCACCGGATTCATAGGCATTTCAGGGACAACATTCGAGTGCCTACCAAATAACACCACCCAGAAAAACAATGCGACGAATGCCACCAATGTACCACATCCTGTGGCGAATATCAACGCACCAAGAACAGTCAAAAACCTACTCTTATTCCTTCGAATTGGCCGTTCCTCATCACTATGAGCCTGGGGATCCAACGGTTGCGAATGCAACGAGCTAGGAACAGTCCTGACCTTAAAACTCCACGAAGATAAACTACTCACTTGTGTGGAATTCCCACTAGACGAGCTAATACCTACCAAAATCTCCTTATCTCCCCACATTTTCGACAAATCAATCGAAAACGAGATCAAAGGCTGAACCGGCCTTTCACTACCAGATTCAGCCAATCTAATCTCCAATCTCTTAGAACTAGCTTCATAATCAATCCAAGATTTCAAAGGTATCCCTCCATTCAAAAGCAATCCAATTGAAGAAACATCACTAATATCTTTAGACACAAAACTACTACCCACATCTACACCAACATGATTACCATTCAAATCACCTACATTATCATCTTTACGAGTATCATACTCAACAGCAACAAATTTACGGTCAATTTTATCAGAAACCCCAAAATACCCTTGATCGAAAACCTGTGAAAGTTCCCCACCACTAGGGAAAATCACAAATGCTAATCCATCTCCATTACCAGGGGTAATTGTAAAGGTAAATTCAGTAGAAAATGAAATTATTGGTTTCAAAGATTTCGAATCAACAAGTTTAAAGGGTTTCTTGTAAACGATTTGCCCAGAACTAGTAAACCCAGATGTAGGGGAAGTAAGATTGACGAAATTACCCTCATTGGCGATCTGGGCATCACCCAAAAGGGTAAAATCGGAATCAAAGTTGGGATTTTGATCGCCATTAAAGCCTTGGAGTGAAAATGATGAAATGGGTTTTGTAATTAGGGTTAAGAAATAGAAGATTAACAGAGAAAATGAGAAATTATACCTTTGATTTTGATTCAAGGTTGCCATTGATTTCTTCTTCTTCCCAAATGAATCGATTTGCAGGTGGAAATATCTTCGATTCAAAGGAAAAAGGAAGAAAAAAAATCTGAAATATTTTTGGGGATTTTTTAATTTATTTTTAGGGAAATCCTTTTTGCCTACATTCTTGAGGGCAGGATTTTAGGTGAGGTAGCCGACGATTGTATGAGAGAGAAAGAGAGAGAGAAAGGAAAATAGAGAGGAGTGGTGGTTGTTTAATGTTTATGCTATATTCTTATGCGGTGGTTACTGGCCAGTAGGACGGTGGCACGTCTTAGCAAGTGGATTATATCATTTTTTTTTTTCTATTTCTTGACAGAGATTAAATCACATTAAACCATTAATAATTAAGAAGTAATTATATTTATTTATAATTATAAGGAGTGCAAACTGCGAAGTAATGTTATACTATTTCCATTTTAAAATAATAGTTACACTTATTATTTATTTATTTTGTTTGTTGATGATAATTGGACCATGGAACCATTATTTAATTTTACGTGAACACATCAAAGTATAATATAACATCTTGTAAACTTTTACTTCTTACAAGTTATAACATAAAGGTATTAATTTATTCACTCATCTAATTACTTTTACTTCTTACAAGTTATAACATGAAGGTAATAATTTATTCACTCATCTAATTACTTTTACTTCTTACAAGTTATAACATGAAGGTAATAATTTATTCACTCACCTAATTTATCTTTGATTAATATTATTTCCTATGAGAAGTAATAAACTATAATTGCCAATATCATTTGATTGATACAAATTCTTTAAAAAAAAAAATCTTCATGTGCATTACAAACTTATGAGAACAAATACTTTGTACATAAAACTAAACATGCATTAAATAGGCACCATCAAGTTTCCTTCAAGTATATAGACATTCTATGGACCACCCCTCTTATCATCAATACCTTTAGAAATGGCAGTGGTCAGTGGATTTATTTGATGTCCTAAATCTCTAGATTTTCATATTGGATTGGAGCCGAATCCAATTATATTTATTGATTTGGATTTAAATCCTACCTTTTAAATCTGAATTAAGTTCTGTTCGACTTGTGTTTTTTTTTTTTTTTTTTTTCACTATTTAATTTTAGATTTGGAGTAATTATTAATGTTATGCATAAGTCCATAACTAGACTAATCAGAAATGTTTAACCCAAAATACCGAATAAAACCAAAAACTAGAATAAAATATTTTTAAGTACATAGACCAAATCAAAATCTCTCAATCATACCAATCCATCCCTTATAATTCTTGTCATTTAATACCGATTAATCGATTATTAATTGAACAAGCCAAAGAAAACATTGAACCCCTCAAATCACATGGTGTTGTTGAATGTTGACATGTTACCTAGAGTTGGATAAAAGTGACCTAGTAGCTGCTTTCCCCAAGTATTGGGGCGTGAAAGACTTTGCTATTTTTAAGATGGACCTATTTTGGAAGACATGACAATTGTCTGGACCTTAGTATTATTTATTAGCCCAAAGACGAACATCAAAACAACATACTGACATAAACTGAAAATATAATGGGCTAACCCATTATAAAATGAGGTTTACGGTCCAATCATGTTTTGTCAGATACTTCATACATTATGCTCTCTGAAGAAAGTGGGCTTCTGCCTGATGAGGAGTGAAACTGCAAGTGACCTTCGTTGGAGTTCTATGAAAGTCTTTTTAAAAGAAAAAATTAGCAATATTAATATCCATAACAAATGTTAGTATTGAAGTTTTTATTGGGTTTATCTTCATGTAGATAGGGAGTAATAGACTTGTTGGTAGATTAATAGTAGCGATGAAGCATGCATTTTATGTAAGTTACCGACTACGGAGTAAATTAAATAAATTAGCGCATATTGAGTACTCATAGTAAATTATCTCTGTTACTCCGTACATAATTATATCGTTAAATTGTTCAACTTATTCTAGATAAAATAATTTTAAATGTAATAAAATTAAGTGAGTTTAAGCATACTCACACACTCCCAAATTCAAATAAAAGAACTCGATGTAAATTGCAACGAACACGTCCTTTGCTCATTGTTATTCAAATTAGATAGAAAAGGCTATACAAAATTTTAAGATCCAGTCTTATCATCATAAGACTATCTTGTAGGTAGGCTGAAAGAAGTTAGAGTGGGAGGGGGTGCTACATGCTTGGTTGCAGTAATGACTTACAAAAGTGGTCTTATAATGGTTAGACAGTCTTACACAAGTGTATCTTAGGCGGCAAAATACTTTGTATTAGTAGTAGCTTGCCAGCTTAAACAACTCGATCAGTGATACAATCTTAAGATTTGCCAAAACCAACTTGAATTAACATTAATTTTACTCCTCCATTTCTCCTCATCCTAATAAATGCATAATAGTAATATACTAATATAATGTCAACTTATTTGCTTGTTGTATGTTAGTCAACCAATCAAGAAAAAGAAATAATGATAATGATTTTGCTCTTACAACAATGGGTGTTGCGATACTCAAGAAATAGACATGAATTATGGAGAGGATTGTATGACCCACTAATAATGAGACCAATTTACCCTTTTCTCTCAAAGTTGTTGTTAATTAACCCAACACCCATAAACTAAAATAACATCCATGAGATTTAACTGATTACTTACATTATCCTTCGGAAATGACCAGGTACGTTTGCTCATTAATTTGTGAACATTATGTTTGATCAGGTATTGATTTTGTAGACAAGATCTATACCCTAATTAATGGGTGCATCATGTTAATCCAAGGTTTAATTAGCCTTTTGTCACAATGAATGAATGTAAGTTAAAAAATTTAGAGTTCATTGGCTGAACTTCGAGCTCCTAATCAGGTTCAAGTTTTGATTCGTATCTCGCAAACTTTATAGTTGGGAAACTTTGTTGAAATCCTTCATATATACGAAGTAGTAATTAGTAAATCTCCCTTAACTCAATCAAAACAGATAGATTTTTTATTTTTAATTTTTGTGTAGTCATATTCATGAATCCTAGTGCTACATTCAGTCATTCCAGGTTTATGTTCATGTTATTGTATAAGTTGATTTAGCTAGAACATTTGAGATAAAATCTTCATATTTTTCAATGTTACACGAGTTTTCATTTCAAATTATGACTATGTATGCATAAGAGTACTCCAAATTTACATTTTGTAGCGGAGTGGTTTCATAAGTCTGGCCTCAAGAGAACTCTTTATTTTGGTTTTAGGAGTGTTCAGTCCAACTCACAAGTGAGTAGTGACCAAATGTTAATCAAAAAATGAATACTCGTAATTTTAATTTTGTAAATCCAAAACTTTATTTCATAAACCATTACCCATTCACAATAAGTTAAAAAAAATCATTGCTTAAATATATTTGTGAAAAAATATTTTTCTAAAGAAATCATCATTGCTTAAATATATTTGTGAAAAAATATTTTTCTAAAGAAATCATCATTGCTTCGAATAAATTTGTTACAAAAAATATTTCATAAAAGAATAGGGATCAGATGGTATAAAATTGGGGTGCCCATATTGTCGTATATTAGGCTTGGGGCGAACACCCAATTCGCAATAACATATGCGAAAAATGACCACTCATCATATTCCATTAACTGCCTGAAGGATCATACTTTAATAATTAAACAAGTTTCTGCTTATAAACAACTTCACCAGCTAATACCTTCTTTCTTTAGTCAATGTGGGACTTGGCCAACATTTTGTTTTTGCTTCACTTGTACTATCTCTATCTGTATCACTTAGACACTTAACATCATGCACTGTATCATCTTCCTCCTTTTACTTCACACTAAAACAGTCGGTGTCGTTGACAAGTCCTCGCCATGTTCTCTTCATAAGCCGGGCGCTAGGAGGTACATACCTTCAATATACTCCATAAGTAATTGAGAAAAAAAAGAAGCTAAATGAAACGATGAGTATGTTACTGCACGTGTTGTTAGATTCTCTTCCTATGAAACATAATGGTAATTTACAACAATCTGGTCTAGACGAAGAAGTTCGATCATGTAATATTTGCAGTTGCATCAAGCTCATGACTCATGATGAGTCGTTTTAAAATGAGCTGAGTCGTCAAGGACTTTCAAAACCGTATCATCTTTCACTAAACTTTAAATTTACCACCATTTAGTAGTCCAACTCTAAAGTATAAATCTTAACATACTTTATGAATTGATATGATAGATTAATAACCGAGGCAATGTCGATTTAGCATATACTAGTACAACTTTAGCATTTAACATATTGTATAGCTAATTAAGTTGGAATGCACTTATTATGTTTACAACTTTATTAGATGGGTAATCTATCTATTGAGTAGAACTAGCTAGATTTTTCCACTTCCATGTTAGTACATACAAGTATTTATTTGATCCAATTGTCTAGGATAGGTTGGTGAATGAAAGGTAGAAGATTTATGTCAATAAGATGGGAGAGGTGAGTAAATGTAAACAAATACCTAGGCTACAAAATGTATAATACAATTACATGAACAAAAAGTACTTAATTATTTAATTTTATCACGGAACATTGAGGAAAATAAAAAATCTTGCTCCCCTTAAACATCTTATTATTCACATCCTATCCATGGATATGTATAGGTTTAATTTGAAGAGAGTGATATTGTTGATAAACATATTTGCACAAGAAACCTTATAAATATAAATAATTCTTGGGAATATTATTTCAAAAGAAAAGAAATACAAGATTTTGGATAGTATGGACAATAATCCAAAGAAATAATAGAGGTAGGACATTTATTGTTTTAGTGGGGGGTAAGCAGTGAGTTTAGAGGTACGTGTATAAGAAAGTTTGTCGATGAAAATGGAGCAATGTATAATGAAGGACAAGAAATTTGTAAATAAAGGACATTTTTTAAGGACAAATGTTCCCTGAATTATAATACCCGTTGCCTTCGTAGCACTCAATATGAATTATGAGGTCCCTCTCATTGTTCAACAAAAGGGACATCCCAAAACTCATGATTTTTCGAAGCCTTGGATTCTAATTAACTTGAGTTTTGACTTATTAAAGCCACATGTATCTATTGTAATCTAATCATTTTTTTCTCTCATCTGATGATCTAGCACTTTCTTAACCTAATTCATTGTGGAACTCTTGCATTAAAAATGTTAGATGTTAGTGTAAAAGTCACAAAGGATAGTACAATGATATAAACGAGATTCAATAATACTGTTATATGTACGCCTGAAGTAATTACAGAGCATTGTGAACTTACATACATATATTTCATGCCTTTGCACTAAGATGCATATCACAGTGTACAAAATCACCAAGGATAATGATGTAGACGAGATTATTCATTAATTCAATATTGTTAATTGTAAATCTAAAGTAATCACGGAGTACATATGTTGCCCTTGCACTAATGAGATGCATAAGATAAAGGTGGAAGGAGAATATTTCCATTTTTTGCTCAAACCATATTTTAATTTGTGCCAAACAATCATGTGAGGATTGGCATGCATGAATTGCTCTGATATAGTAACCAAGTAGAGCAATATTGCATAAATACGTGCGTGGAATGTAGGCCAATAAATTGTTACTATACAAAGTTATACAGCTAATTAAACATATTATTAAATAGATTTAGGGAAAAGAAAAAAAAAAAAAAAAAAAAAAAAAAAAAAAAAAAAAAAAAAAAGGTCTATTAGGAATGGTTTACCCTCCAATATCACATAGAAATGATTCGCATGGGACAACGACATAACTCATAATCAAAAGCCTTTTCGTGCAAATCAGGCAAACAATATCATCAAAGTATAGTAATAAGTTCATTATGTTAATTAATTTTATGTTTGGTGCAAAAGTAATCGCATTATTATTGCAAATGATCAAAAGCTTCTAGACAAATGAGGTAAAAGTAGAATCATTATGGAAAGAAGTTTTGACCTTGTGTAAATTCATCATACATTTTTCTAGAGAGCCAATGCTTTTGATGTGATATTAACTAAGAAAAGTTAAATCATCTTTAAAATCGCGCTTTATTTGCAAGCTTTCTCTTAACCAAGAATCAATCTAAGCATTTAACTAGCTAAATAACAATGGAAATATAAAATAGAAGCTTTGAAGTTCAGTAAATCTTTAATCTTTCACATGAAATGTTAGCTAACTCGCTCTTAGCTTATATTACTATGGAGATGGACTAACAAATTCAAACCTGATATTCAGATAGATCTAATTATCTTAAGAATTGGATTAAATTAAGTTGATCATCTCTATAATTTTGTTTGGATCTTCGAACTCATTTACATTAATCCTATCTATGGTTAATTAAGTGAATGATTTTGCTAATTAACTTACAACGTAGCATTTGTACTATGAAACTTGTTTTTCTAGCTTAAGGTCTAATTTAGTCCAGGAAATCAACATCTGAAAGACTGAAACTATATGTTGAATAAAAATCGCCAAAATTATGTTGCTAAATTTGTACAGACTGATGTCAACATTATACTTATTGATAGTCATTTACTGCCAATATATTCAATTACAAAAGCAACAATTCACTTATTTAGAAATGGAGAAATTATAGAGTATATATTAATCTTTGATAAGCAATTAGAAACAAATTTTCTTTTATGGTGAGTATTGTTAATTTGATTTTTTTTTTTTTTTTTGACAAAATTTGGTTATCTTATTGGTTGTTCACTTGTGCATAAGTACAAAACAACTCAATTTTGTTTCTAAATTGCATCTAAAAATTTATAGCTTGTGTTAGTACAAAAAAAAATCAGTTTTTAAGAAAAAATTCCTAATAAAAAGCAGAATTTCAACAATCTTACTCCAAAAATTTGCTCATTTAATAATTCGACACGAAAACGACGCTCATGGAGTCCATGCACATTACGAATCTTTTTTATTATTAATTATGGATTCTTTAGAATACAAAATCCTATTAATCTCGAAAAGAATTTTCGTAAAAAAAAATGGTGTGAATAAAATTTGGAGTTGATCAAGTATATGCATGTCTAATTTATTTTGATTTTTTTTTTTAATGAAAAAAAAAGCTCATAACCCTATTTTCAATTAAGAATCGGATCAGCATCATCCCAATCATCCCTTCTACTCATAGTGTTCATCATAAAACAATTAAAAACAAGTTGATCTGAGGCAAAAACATAAAGATTAATAATAACTTTTGCATAAATATAAATTCTGATGATTAAACTTGTTGTATACAACCTTGTTATAACCAAGACATACCAAAAAAGTGGGGGGATTACCTTACGTAGAGAAGCCCGAGATTGGTTCAAGTTCTAGAGAACTTCTTCGTTCGGTTTTGGTTTAATTTGATGAAGGAATTGAATGAAATAATAATTAAGCTACGGAAGGATAAATCCAAAGAGATTGCATGATCCAAACGAAACCATAAAATTAAAAATTAAATTGTAAGTTGGGATCAATGCGATCCCTTTGGATTCCTCCTTCAGCTGCTGCAGAAACACAACTAACCCCACAAAACACCACTTCTTTCTTTCTCTCACTCTCTCTCTCTCTCTCTTTATTGTGGCATAAGAATGAGAGGAGTTATAACATATAAGGGTCTACTTATATATATATGTACATATAATTGTATAAATAAATATATTAAAATAAAAAGGGCTCCAACGCACTTAAAAATGATATAGTCCTACTGTTTTCATTCTGTATAATCTAAGCTCATGGGTTGAGAAATCTTCTTTTTCTAATTGAATATTTGTATCAACTATAAATAGGGAGACCATTATTCTACTTGGTCCCATCTACCCTGCCAATCAAGTATTGTTCGGTTTATGGCCGTGACCTGTGACCTAGGTTTTGTTCTCTTTATCTTATAATTACGGAGTATTATTTAATTCGATTTTTCGTTTCTACGCTGATTTGTTCATTAAAATTAAATTTGTTGTTTATAATTAAATTTTTTTGACTGAAATTGAGAGTTAAATAATTTTTATTGATCATATATAATTTTTTTTCTAAATTTATATCAGTCCAAATTGATCTACTATAATGATTACAACTATATTTGTTTTTTTTTTTTTTTCTTACTATGCTAACATTTTTTTATTAACTTAAAAGAGAACATGACTCAAGTCCGATCATCAACAATTTTCATCATGTCCTATGCTTGGGTGTAACTTTACAAAATGAAACCTAATTTAGGAGCTCTATAGATGCAGTGAGATTTATTTTAATTAATATGAGAAACATGATGTATGGGTTAATTGATTCTCATCACCTACCCATATATTTGGAGACATGTATTTTATAGTTTTATTTGGAGACAGCTAGTTTAAAAGTTTTACTAATAAAAATAATTTTTTTTTTCCTTTTAGTAATTTATGTACCTCATAATTTATGAAAAATTAACCCATATATTTGAAAAAATATTAATGAATTATTTTTATGACACATTTTAAACATGATGATTTATTTTAATTGTTCGATAGCTCTAATTTTCATCACTCTCTACTTTGCTTTAAATAGATGTATCTCTCTTTACATCTCTTCTTCAAATTCCTTAGCTTCAATACTTGTTTATTTACTTAATTACTTCAATTTGTCCTGTAATAATGTGTAGTCTAATTTATTTATTTTTTTTCCGTTTTTTTTCCCCTTTCGAGTTTCGATCATACCAATCTAAATCTAATTACCTCCACCATATCTAGCACAATGTAACAACCAATGCAAAACCCATCAAATTATATTCCAAAGAATAAAAAAATTATGGTTACAGCTGCTACAGCCTAGCTAATTGCCAAATCATTGACAAAAGTTAAAAATATAAAATAGAACTTTATATTATATCAAAAGAGATTTCATAAAATCTGGTAGATCATACCATACCTTATTCTCTAAGTAGCATCTACTATTGATTTCTTTTGTGATTTGCCAAATCATACAAAGAAATGTTTAATTAGCTAGTGAGGTACCTATAAATTAAAAAGTAGGACCCTCTTCTTTATTACTCTAAACCAAACACATGGGATTTTTTACCTAAAAGTGGGAGGTCTATTAAGCTATTTAGCTTGACCATTCTACTTTTCTCGTTCAAAGTTATTAACTTCTTAATTAACAGCTAGATTGGTGGGTAGTTGTATGCTAATGTTAGCATTTATTATCTTGCTTATCCTATACTTAGGCTAATTTAAGGGAATGTGGTCCTAATCCATTTATATTATGTCCCCACCTCCTTTAATCCATTCTCCAACTTTAATTGTTCTTTCCATCAATAGGGAATAAATTCTTCTCATGTGTGCTATATTTTCACGCACATTAAAGAGAGATTGAAAGAATAAAGAAAATGATGCAATCGCCGTCCATCTTACATACCTTAATGTTTGGCAAATGCAATTTTATTTATAGTATTATTCTCCAATCGGCGAGGATAATGTCATGGCTTAGATTTGATTTCAAGTTTTGAATAAGAAAAGAAAATGTGTACGGAATATATGTTGGCATAAAAGAGAGTGAGAGATAGCTCAAGTGGTCAGAGCTCCCTCCCGGTTTCAAGAGATTTTTGGGGTTGATTCTCATCACCTGCCCTTTGTGGCTCACTTAAAAAAATTAAAAAATAAAAAAACTCCAATGTCAAAGTAATTTTTTAGTTGTATGGAGACTCAACTCACATATATCTGTATCATAAGGAGATTTTGATATTGGCCTTGAACATTGTACACATATAAAAGAATTGGGTTTTTCTATATAATAACCCTCTTAATTTCACTTTTCTACGTTGTGCCCCTCCATATAGCACTTTCCTCACTGTAATCCTAAAATACATTTAGTTTCACACAGTAACCTTGCCGTTAACAAATTCCATTAGTGGGGCCCATTTTCCACTTATTAATATTTTTTTATCGATTTGCATGTTAAAAAATGTTCCATTAAAAGTTTTAGGGGCTATTTTGGCCCAAAAGGGTCCAAATTGAGCTCGGATTTGGCAAAAAAATAATGTAAATGCCTTGTTTTGCGTATTAAAAACGTAAACATGCAACTCAAGACATTTTTTTACTCGCAAAACGAGGCATTTACGTTTTTTTTCCCAAATTTGAGCTCAATTTAGTTCCTTAAGGCCTTAAATAGCCCCCAAAATCTTTAACGAAACATTTTTCATCACGCAAATCAATAAAAAAAATATTAATAAGTGAAAAGTGGACCCCACTAACGAAATTTGCTAACGGCAAGGTTACCGTGTGAAATT
The DNA here is from genome assembly GCF_001683475.1 of Chenopodium quinoa. NCBI lineage: Eukaryota > Viridiplantae > Streptophyta > Magnoliopsida > Caryophyllales > Amaranthaceae > Chenopodium > Chenopodium quinoa. Next base: position 1,036,303 of record NW_018744582.1, on the reverse strand, counting down.
AAATGTATTTTAGGGTTACAGTATGAAAAATGTTATATAAAGGGACACAACATAAAAAAGTGAAATTAAGAGAGTTATTATATAGAAAAACCCAAAAAAATTAGACGATTTCCACCTTAATTAGCTTGTAATAGAATAAGACATATGTTAAGCCCGTATGTAATATATAGTTTACGGGCCAATATGTAAAGCCCTAATCCTAATCTCTTAGGTTGTATATATACACTTGTGCATACTCTAATACAATACACAACTCTATTCTCTCTATTTTCTATATTCTCTACATTCTTGACATGGTATCAGAGCCACGACAATTCTAAACCCTAAAGACTCTAATTTATTTTTTTTCTATTTGCTAATTTCTAATTTTCTCTGCTTCCCTAACAATGGTGGATGACGGTAAACTCGATCTTTCATCTCCTTTCTATCTAGGTTCCGGTGATCAACCCGGTAACTTGATCACTCATGTCATCTTGAAGGGTGATAATTATCTAGACTCAACTCAAAAACTATATCGTTGTGGAGAGACTAACACTAATTTTTTTTTAAGCAAGAGACTAACACTAATTAATGAACCGTAGATATATCCAAATCAACGATGTAAAAATTAAACAAATATTATAAAGAGAAAGGGTTAGAGATATAATACATATTGTAGTAGGATCGGTCATCGGTGAAAGTCTTTGGTACTTCATTAAAAAGATGAATAGTTTACTTTTAACCCCCTTTATTCTAATGAGTGATTATATGCTTCTTTTTAGCGTGACAAGGTCACGCATATGAGTGTATGATAATTGATGACACATGTATAAATAATCAAATGAGCAAATGATTGCTTAAATGAGATGGTAATACCATTGACTGCTCCAGATTCAATGTATTTTGGGATCTGATCCATAGCTACCGTTTTATTTGAGGCTTACTTCATGGTCAAAGTCAAACTTGCATGATGCTACAACGTGAATAATAGATCTAGAGAGGACATACTCAATCCAATAAAATTAATCCAAATTAAGCCTAAATCTTCTTTTAATTTTGGAGCTAAATCTACATAATAATGTTAAACGAGTAATAAACTAGGGCACATTGGCACAAAGATTAAAAAATACATACGAGATTGATTAAACGTTTTATTGTTATTGTATAGAGAATCATAAAGTAAAAAGGAGATAATTATATTACGTGTGCTAAGAAATTTACACACCTTTACATTAGTACAAGAAATTACTAGGTTTAACTCTAAGCAGATATGGTATGTAATTGGTAAGAAGAAAAATAAATATTACACAACTACGTCCACAACCTTTATTAATTGAAGAGCAGCTTGAACAGCTCTAAAATTACCAAGTACGGAGTACTTAAAAAGTTTCATATCTTGAATAAAACTACAAAAACTTTTGCTTAACATCAGATTTTTAACAGTCTAGATTATTTACATTTTTATATAGTTTACTAAATAGTTAACAAGGTTCGAATTTGAATGCTTAATATGAGGTTATTAAGTTAGATAATGCGTCTGTTAAGAGGTTGCGTAAGCCTTTAGGCCCTGGGGAAAAACTGATATGCGATTCCATGTCACATGTTAATCTCATCATTGGGCTATCTTGCTAGATGGACTTGGCAATAAAATTACTACATGCAATCAGAAGCGTCTTCTTCCGAGATAATTTAACTTTTCATGTTCAATCAAACAAGCTCTAATCTTAATTCTAATCCACCAAAACATTAAGATTAAATATTAATTAGTAAACAAAATAATATAAAGCAATTGCTAATGATTGTGATGATGCTGTGGGGGTATCGTATGCATTATTTACAATCATGGTTTGATCACGAGTTGCCCACTAAACAGATGCACATGGTTAGGCAATAGTGATTAGTACTCAAATTATAGGCTCCATGTATTAAATCTAATTACTTTAGCTTATAAAAGGTTATTATTAAATTATAGGGATGAACGCCCTAATTATAGGTGTTAAAATCCACGGTGACTCTGCACAGCTTGGATTATAGCTAATAATAGGTTAAAATTCCGTGCAATGCACGGTTGTTAAATATTTTTGACAATAATATTATATAATATAAAGTATATAAAAGATATTCAGAAATATTTTATTTGGACATATATGGAATATGATTAACAAACTGAAAAGAAAATACCACAAGGTATAAATAATTTACTTAAAGATTTTGCCAAAAAATCTAAAAAAATAGAGAGAGAAAGAAGCGAAAAAAGGCAGGAAATTTTTTTACAAGGTAATGACAAGTGTCATAGAAGGATTTGCTTTTAGTATAGGTTAATAGATTAGTGAATTTAGACTAAATTTTCAAGTTAATGTAGGTGGTCAACAGCACATAAAGCAGTTAATCATTTTAGTGGAACTAATTAAAAGTAAGAGTTTTGAACGTTTGCGAAACCCTAATCAAAGGATTTCTACGTTGTATTAGCATTAGTTAAGGTTGACATATTAGAAGTCTGAATTTTCATAGGGCAGTTTTTAAACTTTTACATAATTTGCTTGTTGTTTGTGCTAATGGTATCCTATGTCATTCAACATGACCTACAAGAAAGAAATTGAGCTTTCATTTAAGCTAGCTAGTACTTTCGTAAAATTTTAACTAGTACAAAGCGAGTAGATTGTAATTTCTCAATATTTTCTAATTAATTTCTTTTCGCCCTCACTACCATATTTGTTTAACGTACCTTCTCACCCACTAATTTGTCCTACCAACCCTCGATCACTAATTACCACAAATTTGACCTGATTCTCCATCATTAAAGTAGATTATTAGCTCTAAATATTTCCTTGTGCCAATCTTAGAGACCACAGATTGACCTGACACATATGAACCTCCCATGTTTGTGTTGTACTGCTGCTACATCTAAATTAGGCTTGAATTATATGTGGTTGTCCATCCAAAATCAGGCCTCATAATGGTCCTCAACCTAGCTTGCATATGAATAATATTTAGCCTTGCCCACCTCACGATCCATTTATAATTAGCCTTATCAATCGTTTTCTAACCTCCTCTCTCCCTCACACACACATCTTTAGGCCATTTCGTTTTCGATCACAGATTTTTTAATTGCATTATTCTTTCCTTGCTTGCCCTCTATGGGTTGTATCAAGCCCCCCCCCCCCCCTCCATTTTGGTTGAGATTTTTCATAATTTGAATTTCCTAAAATTGTTTGTTAAAGTGTATATTTAGAAATCTCCTTCCATACGTCTATAACTATAACAGATTATTCATACAAATTACAGATAATCAACGACAGATTACACGAACCACAAGTTTAAGATTATTCTCGTGAGTCGTGATCAAATCAAAAGTGCTTCACATAATGAAATCCTCAAAACAATCAAGTAAAGTAGTAGTGTAGTACGTACTCCATAGTTGTAGTGACAAAGTAAGTAACTTGTTGAGACTTCTCTTTCCAACAATCATGGAATAATTAGATTCAGATGGACAGCACAGTACAATACAGGTTCGAGGGCAGTGGCTAAACGAACTTTGGCTTTGGGCCAATAACAACAATTACAGAATTTGCACGTTAAGTCCATCATATGGTAACCTTTCAATTCGTTACTACGTGGGGGACCCTTTTTAAAACTTGATTTTCAACCCATTAAGCAATATATGCAATTCTAGTTGGTATGCTATCTACTGTATTTTGTTAAATGGACCCCCTTCTTCCTTATCACCTTATATGATGCTAGATCTTGCCTTCACTAATGAGGCATAATTGCCCCACTTTTTCCCTCCATTGCACCCTCTTCTCTTTTGTTCTAGCTTGTGCTGTCAAGTTCTCTCATCTTCATTTTGATTTTATATGTATTGCAATGAGTGCAATTTCATGGTTGGCTTATGTAATTAATAATTTTGGTAGGATTTTTTGTTTAGAAAAACTCGCATATGGGGTTGTCATCGCATACTAATGATATTGATGTAGCATGATTGATGGATAACTAATAGATTATTCTAATTAGGTGTATATAGTAACAGATACAATCAATAATTCACATGGTTTTCACATATCTGAGCTTATTACTTTTAGGTAAAGTTTAATCAATACATGTAAGAGAAGTTTCAAAAAAATAAGTTAAATGTATGATTAAAGGTCCTAGAAAGAATAATAAAAGCTACCCAAATACAAGTTACAGCTAAAATTAATCACTTTTAACTCGATGCGGATAAAGTTCTCATCGGAAAAAATAGGATAAAGTAGTTCTTGCTCCACTCCTTCTTTCCTTATAATTGATCCACTAGATATCTTAAAACTCGTAAGTTTATTTTGGCATTGGATAAATTGTTGTTGAATCCCCACGTTTTAGACCAAACTCCAATAATTTTACATTTTTACTTATTAATGTGATGGCAACTTCCCATATACTAACCATATTGTGTAAATGCGTCCAATTCTTTGACTTTGCCTATTGCTCTCGAGCCCATCATATAAATTTATATTGCTCCAATCGCATTAATTCTCATTATTAAAATAGTCTTCTATGTAAAAGGCAAAAATTACATAACAAACAATAATTTGAAGAGAAAGCTAAGGGTGGTTTCTGGTTTGTAGTTGGTCCTACTATCTGCATGCTAAATTGTAATTATATATATCTTCCGCTAGTGTTATTTTTGGATTTGATGGATTATTGATAGCTTTGATATTTATGGAATTGTGGATGAAGATATGTATAAGCTGTGATTTTGACCTAAAAGTATCTTTTCATCAAGGTCTCTACATTCATTTTTTCGTTCCTAAATAATAATATAGGAAGTTATTAAAAGTTTTCATTATGAATGCTTGGTTTGCCGACTTTTAATTCTAAAAGAGGAAGACGTCATAATGGTGGTTGTGTATAGTATTTCAAAGATGATGATAAATTTAGTTTCTTGTCATAAAACAAATATACTGTGTACGAGGTATAAACAATAAAATTATGTCATAAGTTTATTAATAGGTTTAACTACGGTGTGGTCATGAAGTTACTTGGATATAGGACATTACATAGATCAGATTCTCTTAATTTTCGTCAAGCTTTTAAAATATTTATAAAGTATTTTTTCTGTATTATCAATTTAGAGGTATAAAAAAAAAATAATAAAAAAAAATAGAGGTTTCAATATGCTTTAATTTCTTATTGGAGCTTTCAATAATTATGAATTCCTGTATACTTTTTAGCTCACATAATATACGATGAATCATCAAAATTTTCACATACAAAAAATCAAAAAATTGATAGTTTGATAATTTCGTAAATTTTATGAGACTATCAATCTTCCACCTAATAGCTCTGTACACTTACCTTTATAAAAAGGAAAAAGAAAAGTTGTAGACTAAACAAAATAAAGGAAGCAATAAAAATCATAAGTCGATGGATAAATGCAAATGCGGAAATGCCTTATCTTTGGTAGACAATAATGGTGGCTCCATTTGATGTCACACATAAAATTATAAGTGATTGTAACATTTTACATGCATGTATATATTGTGATTTTGTGAAGCATAACGACTATATATGTTGCGGACCAACCATTGCATGGTGGCATGGTTTTGTTTCCATTGCTAACTTGGTGGTTTCTTCATTTTTAGCGTTCTTCTCTTTATAATTTTAGAGGAAGCAGAAAAGATAGGTCACTGCCTTTTTCTTTTATCTTTTTCTGATTTTATTATTTATTGGGATCCAGAAAGGATGCAAAAATACATGGTGTCTCTATTAGCATACACCCCACTCCCTTAGATAGGCAGGCCAAATCACTAGCCCACTAGGCTTTACACTCACTTATGTTTCAAAAAGGACCGATTTAATTGGGTTATGTTTTTACTCTTATCGTTTTCACTTTTAGCTACTCATCACTTGTGAATTCTGATACTTGTCAAGTTTATACTTGTTCGGGTCAATATACAACGACGGTTGTTTATGTGAGAGTTTGTTATATATATCCGGGTGTATGGTGCACCTAAATGTATTATTTGCTCATTTTAACGATTATTGCATATTTAATCATCAAATATGCAAAAAATACTTTTAAGTGCAATATGCACCTGGGTGTATATAATTATTTTCATGTTCATGTAAGTTGTTACTGGTTTTAGCTTTTCACAGTTTCAAATGGATATTGTATTAGAAAAAAAAAAAATTCCAACTTTAATTTTAACTTCGATTCTATGTTCATCGATCTAATTGATTAGATTATATCAATTGAACAAGCTACTTCTAACTTTTAGGCTTTAAACCATTCCTATTAACCTAGCCTAAGGCCCTTTTTGTTTGACGGGGTTTGGATGGAAAAGAAAAGAAAGGAAATGGTTTAATCATGTTCCCATGTTTGATTGAATAAATGACATGAGAATTCAAGGAAGGGAGGTGGGAAGAAAGCCCCTTTACAAATTTTTAGCTTTCCTTTCCTTCCAAAATTAGAAGAAGTCGACTGGAAAGAGAAAAAAAAAAGTTATACATTATAATTTCCTTTCTCTTCCCTTCATTTCGTTTGAATAACCAAATATTGGAATCACCTTCCTTTCTTTTCCCTTCCCTTCTTTTCTCTTATTTTCCTTTACTAATATTGAACCAAACAATTCCTATACTAATATTGAACCAAACAAAGCAAGTCTATAAATACAACTTTCTTTCTATATGTGAATATAATGTACACATTGCTAGTGAGCTATATAAATTTGTGTGTAATCTTAACTTCTTTTGTGCATGTGAAAAACAACTCATGAGATGCATTATGCGTGTACGTATCTATAACAATAATTTTGGTCCAACAAATTAATTCACAAGGAAATGAGACCTAAAAAAGGGGAAACACGCCTTATCAAAAGATATGAGGTTTAACCTAAATCAAAATCAATTTGATGAAAGACGATGAATGAATAATAAAAATGTCAATTCACATAAATAGGCATTCTAAAATTAAAGCGAGAAGATGGCGGTAGTACTATAATATATGACCACACAATCACACATCTACAAGTATAATTTATGGTCCATTGGTCCTTTTATAACACTAAAAGTCTCAAATGCATGATATTTAAATGCATGCATATAAAAGATGGTTTTACCAAACTAACCAATTATATTATAGCACTGTTTTAAGCTATGTTGCACCGATACGGACACGGACACGGACACGGGTACGATACGGACACGGTAAAACGGCAATCCTAAAATAGGGGACACAGGTACGGCGAATAACTAGGCATATAATATATTAAAAAAACGAAAATTTGACAACCTATTCAATAAAACACTAAGTAATTAAACTCAAAATAAGTCATTTTGTTTAAAACAAGTAATTATTTAGTGTCCGTACCAGTGTAATTATTTAGTACCGTAAAACAAGTAAACAAATTCGGTACTCATCTATCTAAACAAGTAAACAAACAAGTACACAAATACACTCAAGTAAACACTATTTCTTCTTCCTTTCTCTCTCCTCTCATCTATCATTTCTCACTCTTAAACTCCCATTTCTCGATCTCTCTGTGTCTTCCTCCAATCATACATCACAACACTTTGAAATTTTTTTCAACTCTTCAATAACACCAAAAAATCTACTCTAACAAGAAAAATCGAGAATTAAGGGATGAATTTAAATGAAAACGAGAATGAGAGGATTAACTGAGAGCACCGGCGGTGACGAGCGAGGGCGACGAGCGACGGGAAAGATTAAAGGGGGTTTCCGTTAAATTCGAGAAAGAGAGGACGGAGAATGACACCTGCGACACCGGTGTGAGTGGTGACGAGCGGCGGTCAGCCGGTGACGAGTGACGGCAGTCAGAGACAATCTAGGTTGCGGTGAGGCTGAAGTTCCAGTTGTTGCCTTGTTGGTGTTTGAGTGACGAGAGAAAGAAGCAGAGAGGATTGAATTTGAGATAGGCAGGAGGACATGAGCAATTGAGCAGTAGGGTTTGAGGAAAATGCAAAATTAGCGTGTCCACTACCAAACGGGCCGTGTCTAGGGGTGACACGGTCCGTGTCCATGCATCGTTTTTTTAAAAAAAAAATTGGACACGGATTTTGGTGTGTCCGAGACGTATCGTACCGTGTCCCACCCGTGTCGGTGTCGGACACGCGAGTCGACTCGGACACCCCTATTATGTGGCGTGTCCATGCATCACAGGTTTTAAGGACATTGCATTAATTTTGTCATTTAATTTTACAATTGGCAGTCCTTCACGAAACATTCCCTCCTCAACTAAACAGTTGAAGATTGGCACAAGACATGGTGCAAAAGTGATACTCCGTATTAGGGATTGAAATTGCATGTTGAGGTGAACTTGACAACAAATGATAGGTCAGTGGCAGAGATTTATTTTTTAAAATAAATACTACGTATAGTATGACCTTTAAAAAAAAAAAAAATTTCAATCACTCTGATTAAGTTTAACTACTCCGCATTTATTATCAATTTGATCTATTAATTGCATAGTTGCATATTTATTATATGTTAACTTTCACCCTTTTTTTTCACTCATTGACATGATTTTGACTGCACTAAAAGAGTATAAAATATATTTTTGGGCTTCAATTATCAGCTAATCTTTTGGTTGAGTTAGTCCTTTAACATGGTGTATCGGAGCCAACGTGACATAAAGGTCACGGGTTCAAATCTCATCCACCCCCCACTTTCAAGTGAAATATTAAGCGTTGGGTATGAGGAGGGTTCATGCCGTATCCACACTTCAAACCCAATGGGCTCTCGTGTGAGGGGGCGTGATAGAGTATAAAACAATATTCCTAGGCTTCAACCATCAGATTAAGTTTTTGGTTGAGTTGGTCCTTTAACATGGTATACTCTATCATATACTTATATTCACCTATAATTATTACTCCATAATTTTTAATTGGCGACTATTTAATGACTGTAACTTCTTGATCAATCTCAATTATTACTATTCATCTCTGAAGGTATAGTAATAACATCTATATCTAGTAATTATCATTTTTTCAAATAAGTTTAATAATGGAAAGATCATTGATCCTAAGCTACATCAAACCAAATTACTAGCCTTTGTGTAAAGACTTAACCACACCTCCAAGCCAACAACAAATAAACATTCCAAATTCAGTGCATCTTTTTTGCCGTTACATTTTGTCCAAGTCACTTTACCAAACCCAACCTCATGGATTTGCAAAACTCCTCTTCTAGAGATTTCACCCTCGTCTACCTTTCCTATTTCCTAATCCCCTCAAATAATCACCAAAATAAAACCAACAATCATCACATTAACAATCCATACTTACCAATTTTTCCCCATCAAATTATCCTTAATAAAACTATAATTAGCCCACTAGTTAAGCCCAAAATCACATATTTTCTAGTACAACATGCCAAATAACAATAATAGTGCCATCTTCCAAGCTCCGTGCCCAAAACATGCTTTCCTCTGCAACAAAACTTTGTGTTCATGTTCACCAGGCTATCTTTACAATGTTTCTACTAAATCCTGCACTCTCTTTAACATTTCGCCTTTAGAGTGGTGGACGAGTTCCTCAGTAAAGCTCACCAAAGTCGACGATGGATATCAAAAGGCGATCAAATATGAAGAATATTATGTTTGGTGTAGTGTTGTTGCATTGTTTATGTGGGTGTTACTATGTGCAATCGTGAGGTTTGGAAGCTTAGGGATGGAAGAAACGCTTGGTTTCAGATTCGCTGGTGGATTAATCGCCTCGATTTTACGTTTTCTACAAAACATTGGCTTGTAAGTTTTTTCCTAGCTTGCCTTTTTTCATTTCACTTTTTCTCTTTGCTTTGGTCCCCTTACGCTTTCCTTTCATCCTTTGTGCTATATAGCCTATATTGGGGACTTGGGGTACATTTATTAGACATAATATACGACACTATATATTGTCTATTTGTCTTTTCGCTACTCGTGCTAATATATATGGGGTACGTGCACATACATTTTTGCAGTCTAGATTTAGTTGTCACATCACAAATATAGTAACATTATTCATTTGACTATTATATTGTACTCCATATTAGTGAGGTAGCTCATATAACGTTACAACATAATCTCTCATTAATGATCAAGCAACATTTGCTCGTTGTGCTCAGGCTAATCAAAAGGTAGTTAAGAAGCAGAAATCTAAAACTTGGAGGAACATTCACAGTAGCTAGTTGGATACTTTTCAATGGTTTGCTTGCTGGGTGAGTATATCTACTCGTTTTCTAATGCATCATACAACACAATATCTCACATCCATGTTAAATCGCTTTCATTTGGTGTATACTCCCTTTGACCCAAAATAACAACATCTGATCATGAATTGCATTTTTCTGAAGACTACTGCATCAGATCATAACTACGCTTGGACTAGAGGTATATACCATGAAGGCAGCAAATGCACCAGATTTAATATCTTTCACCAATGATTTAGAGTTGAACATAACCACCATTTCTAGCATGACTTGCTCTCAGTTTCGTGGTCCCAGCACCATAGTTCTTGGCACCCCAGGTTCCATAGTCTATACCATAGTCCCTTTCTCAAACTTTGCAAACTATTCTTGCCAAAACTCCAGTATAGGTCCAGTGGTGACTCTCAGATGCCGGAACTGCCCACTCGCTTATGAGAATGTGTACGTTTTGTCAAATAATATAAACTCCTTAATCGGAGTGATTTTCATTGATCAATATTTATACGATTACAATGAGGAAACTAATCATATTAGGTAACTACAAGATATGTAAAGATATCATAAACATAATCTTATACAAAATATATCCTAAACCTAGAGGAGAATATTCTATGAATATTCTCTATCACACCCCCGCAGGTGGAGCGGGAGAAAACCTGATGCTCAGACTGGATCTGACTCATGCATTGAACGGAAAGGATAGTATGGTAACCCATGATCAAAAGAGAAGTAGTAGACGTGTGTCGGTGATGACGATGAGAAGCAACAGGACCTACGTACAGTAGAGATAAGCGATGTTAGGCCGGAGGAGAAGGAGAAGAGTCGTGCATAGACTTGGGCCAAGTTGCAGATACAGAGAAGAAGAATCTAAGGGATCAAACCATCATCGGGGAGAAGACACTACCTTACTACGGGAAATCACAATTGAGGAAAAACAAATAAAATTGCTCAATAAGCTACTAAAATCCCACCACTTAACCATTTGATACATTTACCTCTTTAAAAAAAAAAAAAAAAAAAATGACAAAATCCAACACCTATTCTTTAAGTTGTTGTACTGTAGTTGAATAAGGCTCCAACCAAAGAATATGACCTCCGCTAGGGAAGGGGGCTCGGAGCGAGCGATACGACAACTAATTAAGGTGGTAGAGGGCGACTTTGTTGGTGGTGTTGTTGTTGTTGAGGAAGATCCTGCCAACAACGACATCGAGAAAAAGACTAACAAAAGGGTGGTTCGTGAGTCTGGTTCAACCAAGACTATTATAAGTCATTGGAGACAGCGATACGTTATGCAAGCTTGCAATTCACTCACAGATTAGGCTAAAGAAGGAGGACTATGAGTGAGCAAGGTGGCGTATTAGGTGGAGAACCAAGAGGTAGAGGTGCTGCACAAATCTTTTGTGTGTGGTGGGAAGTCGGAGCACAAGAGCGGCTGCCGGTGTTGGCCAACCAACGTACTCCATAATTAAATTGCGGAAGCAAAAAAAGCGTGTTTTGTGTAATTGTTTGTGAATCCCGCCGGTGGGTTTAATTTTAAACCCACCAGCAGGGGAAGGGAAAATTTTAGATCTAAACAATTCCAAGATCTAACCTAAGTTTTAGTACCATGTCAGATAATATAAACTCCTTAATCGGAGTGATTTCCATTGATCAATATTTATAGGATTACAATGAGAAACCTAATCATATTAGGTAATTACAAGATATGTAAAGATATCATAAAAATAATCTTATACAAAATATATCCTAAACCTAGAGAAGAATATTCTACGAATATTCTCTATCACGTTTCATTTCATGGCAATTTTTCGATATAAAAAACAAGTTTCCTACCACAGATGTTGGCTTCCAGTTCAATTTCTCAGCAAAGAGTCATGTTGATGAGCACAAATATGCAAATTTTGTCAGTGGAAGAATAAAGAATGGGATGAAATCAGACAATACAAACATAACTTACAGAGGGGCTAACACAAATGTATTGAAGTTTAATCTGTTTCCAAGGGTTTATCTAAATGTAAATGGTCTTAAGCTTCTTCAGCCCTCATTTCATGAGTTTCGGCCTGGCTCTTCTGCTTGCGATAAAGACAAGCTCCGGTCATTGCTACACAGTCCAAAGAATGGATTAATCAACACTACATTGGCACTCAGTTTTCTGTCTGAATATATGATCGAGATTGATGATGGCAAAAGATATACTGGGCTAGGTAATTAAGCTTCTTTATTATCATTATTTCTGGAAAATCTTACAGTCCTGTACTATGTTATAAGAACTATAGGATAAATTTTGAGTAATTGCAATTAGCAAAAAAAAAAAAAAAAAAAAAACCTCAAATTAGTGAACCGGTAAACACTAGTATTTATTGGTATAAAAGAAGTGCAGAGAACATGGCCTTAGGTTGCACTGATCACTTTAAATTCTGTTATAAATCTCTCATTTCTTGTGCTCTCCGAAAATTACAGTGAGTTTTCTTGCGGATGTTGGTGGTCTATATTGCCTCAGTATTACACTATTTCTTTTGCTCCTGACTCTGGTACAGTTCCTCCAAATCCTAGTGATATACGTAGTACTTGTATTCACTTTTCATCAATATATCCATATGACCATATCTTTGCCAATCTACCTACATGACTTGTCAATCTTTGGTGTACTCAGTGTCAATCCCGGATCAAACGACTGCGCAATGAAGATCAGGTTATGCAAAACATCAAAAAACGAAGAATTGCTGAGGATCACTGGCATAAGGTACACTCATGCCGTGCTCATGGTTGTCGTACATAGAGCTTATCTTCAGCATATGTCAAAATTGTCATCATCCTGCTTTATCCTGAAGATCAATGTAGACTGACTCTAAAACACCTGCACTGATCAGTTACGAAGATTCGTGGCATACACGTTTGGTTCTCGCTTGTTGGATGAAAGACACAACATGAAAGAGGAGCCAACATGCTGCATTGGAGGAAATGGATTATCTATAAGTAAATTCAGACAGCGTGAGATTAATATTCAGTCTTTCGGCCTCAGAAGACAACCTCAGCCAGCTGATGCACAGGTTTGTGCTGTATTCTTAAATAATCCGCCACCTTTGAGTAGCAAAATTCTTAATTTCCGCAATGTACTCAGGTTCTTAGAGATGCATCCAGGATCACTAAAGGAGTACAAACCATCAACTCCTCGAAACCATCAGATATCTGAATTAAGGAGTCATTTATGCTTAAATAGCATTATATAGCACCGCCACCATCTTTACAAGGTAAGCTTTGTGCTTTCATGTCTACTACTTCGGGTCTGAAAACTGAAGTTGTTACTGGTATTTTGTTTGAAATAAGTCGAAGAAAACAAGGCCTTGATCTCAGGTTTTTTTGGAAGATCCTCGATTGTCATGGTGATTTGATCAGTTTCTTTTCTATTTATGAAGCAGAAATTAAAGGTGACTCGCCAGCTGATGTGCAAGTTCTACAAAGAGAACTTCGAAATCTATATGAATACAATGCAATGCTGAGGGACAAGTTAGTTAGTGTTTGGGTCCAATTTAGTCCAATTGGGCCTAGGCATTAAATGATCCAATTAAAAGCCCAAGTTCAAGATTCATCTCTCCAATTGTGCTAAAGTCAAAGATCAGTCCTCAAGGCAAGCCAATTGGGCTAAGGCCCAACTTCTCCATATATGCAAAGGTATAAAAGCCATCAATATTACATTTGTACATTCATTCAAGAAAAGCCTCAAGCAATTAATTCTCTTGCATAGTGTTCTCTTTCTACACACTGTACTGACTTTAGCATCGGAGGGGCCTTCCTCGGCAACACCCCCGAGGCTAGTTTACGTGTGTTTACTGTGCAGGAAACCTTCGGCCCAACATCACTTGGACCGAATCCAGTCTTCTCCACTTCATCGGACCTTCGACAAGGTCCCATTGTTTTCACCCGAAACAATTTGGCGCCGTCTGTGGGGAAGACTTTCAAAAATCTTTAAGCCAAATTTCTAACCAAGATCATCTTGCAATTATCTTAGTAGCAATGGCTAAGAACCGCAAGAGCAAAGGCCTCCGTCAAGGAGCAGGCGAAAATCCTAAAACCCCTACACCATCACCCTCGCCGGACCGGAACTCTCCCAAGGGTGCCAGCTCGGGGGGAGGATCATACAGGGAGGATTCCCTTTCTCCCGTAATTCATAACTCTCATCATAGGCCGAGTCACTCTCGGTCTAGCAGGGGTGAGTCCGATCATAGGACACATTCAGTGCCCCAAAGCCAACCATCGACTGTGCGCTCTCATTCCCATACTCAGCCGAGGACCCCTTTGACGGGGCCCAGCTCGGAGGAGGTGGCAAGAGCGCTGGCAGTGCTCATGGAGGCAATGAGGGCACAAAACATGCCACCACCTCGTGATCGAACTCCTCCGCATACCCGGCATCAACGGAGGAAGCTAGACCATGATGGTGGGAAGCTTCCTTCCTCCCGGGAACTGGGAGAGTGGGAAGAGGATACCTGGAAAACTGAAAAAGAGAGGAAAAAGAACCCTCAATTTTTCAAAGGATCCTCATCCTCCCGACCAGAAACGCATAAGAGCAGCAGCTCAGCTTCTCGGCCAGAATCTACTCACCGAGAACAACCTGAGACTGTTCGCCGAAGCGTCCTCGACCGACTCGGCGGCAAGGAACCGAGCATGCACAGTCGCCTCTCGTTCCCTGCGGCCGAGGCCCAGACTTCCCAGCCAGGGACGAAAACCACTCCTACCTCTCTAAGAGGGCGGAGCGCGGTCCCTTCGGCCAGGAACAAGGGCAAGGTCGTTATGCTACCCGCCAGTTCGCCATTCGAGCAATGGATACTGGAAGAGCACGTGCCCACGGTTAAAATACCGTCGCACATCACATATGACGGGACCTCGGATCCGAAGGACCACGTGGCCTCGTATGAGACTCATATGCATCTTTGCCCCAGATCCGAAGCGACTTGGTGCAAATATTTCCCAACCACTCTCAAGGGGGTCGCGCAAGCGTGGATCTCCAAGGGAGTAAAGCAAGGCTCTATAACAGGGTGGGATGATCTGTCCTCCAAATTTAGGAGCAAGTTTTCCACGGCAAACCGCCGAGAGAAGACTACTGCAGAACTCATGAGTCTGCAACAGGGGGAAACCGTAAGCCTCCGAGACTATCTGACCCGTTTCAGTAACGAGTCATCCAGCGTCTCTCAGCTGGACCAGGGGCTATCCGTTTTTGCAATGCAGAATGGCCTTCAGCCCGGGAAGTTCCTAGACTTCATGGTCATGCATACCCCGCAGACCTTGGAGGAAGCTCTGAATGCCTCAAATAAGTTCATCCGAGCCGAAGAATGGAACAAAGCGAAAACCCAACCTCAATTCGGGGGAGGGAAACAAAAACAAATACCCTTGTCTGAAGGCCAAGGCCATAAGGCAAAGGGAAAGTCAAAGGCCTCGGAGCAATCTTCGGCTAGCGACCCAAAGAAGGAAAAATCTGCCTCATACACAGGCAGATACGAGTCCTACACTCCGCTCTCTCTTCCACGCGCCAAAATTTACAGCGTGACGAAGGAGGAGCAGAGTTACCGAAAGCCGAGACCACTCCCAGAGTGGTATCAGCGAAAAAATAAAAATTAGTGGTGCGAGTTCCACGAATCTCCAGGACACAACACTGAGGAGTGTATCCAACTGAAGGACCAGATAGAGGACATGGTCCGGAAGGGATACTTGAAAAAATACATCGCGGATCACCGCGAGAAAAAAGAATCCGAGAAGTCAGCAAAGGACTCTCGGCAAGACCTCGACTTCCCCCGGAAAAACAGTAAAAAGCCGGAGGGGAAATTCCCTCCGATCAATGTTATCTCGAGAGGAATATACTCTCGGAGGGAGCACAAGCGACACCTTAGAGCTTTAACTCACCAGGTGAACAACGCTGACATTCAATCTCCCCAGTCGCCGGTGCCGAACATGACGTTCACAGCCGCCGACTGCCGGGGTATTACGTTCCCTCACGAGGATCCGTTGGTGATCATCGCCACGGTGGCCAACCACGACGTCAGTAAGGTCCTTGTTGACGGTGGCAGTGGAGCAAACATTCTGTTCCGAAAGGCCTACAATCAAATCAAGCTGAAGCCCAAGCACCTTACGCCGGTACCCTACCCGGTATCCGGGTTCAATGGGGCTTCAACTTATCCAGATGGGAAGGTGACACTTCCTGTCACCATCGGTTGCGATGAGGCAGCCAGGAACGTCATGATTGAATTTTTGGTCATCGACGCTCCTTCAGTGTACAACGTGATTTTGGGGAGACCCATAATTCATGAGATCCAAGGGGTCGTCTCAACTTATCATCAGCTGATGATTTACGTCTCAGACGCCGGCTTCCCCGAAAGGATACAGGGCAACCAAAAGGACGCCCGAAGGTGCAACTACCTCAAACCATCCAATAGTCGCCCAGATGACAAGGATGAGGAGGAGAAAGAAAAAGAAAGAGAGCCGAGCACAAAAAAGTCGAAAGGCCTAAGTGCTTCGGCCCAAGGATCTGTACCCAGAGGTAAAGGGCCCGAAAGGGAAAAGGCTAGCTCTTCAGCTGAGCCGCAAGACTCAGAGAGCCAGCCGAAGAACAAAAAGACTGGGACACCTGCTGACATTGGCAGCAGGCCAGATTATGAAGAGTCCAGTCCATCAGCAATGGACATGGACCAACAGACTGAAACAGTTGAGGTGACCGAAGGAGACGTTGAGAAATGTGTAACAATCGGGATGGACCTTGATCCGAACACCCGTTGTGAACTTATTCAGCTCCTTCGGGACAACAGAGATGTGTTTGCTTTCTCGGCAGCTGATATGCCCGGGATAAGTCCAGACCTCATCTCCAATAAGCTTAATGTTGACCCAACGTGTCGACCAATTAAGCAAAAGAAGCGGAATTACTCCGCTAATAAGAACCGAGACATCGCAACCGAGGTCAAAAAATTGCTGGAGGCAGGCTTCATCGAGCCTTGCCAATATCCAGAATGGCTGGCAAATGTGGTGATGGTTCAGAAGGCCAATGGTACCTGGAGGATGTGCGTTGACTTCACGGACCTAAATAAGGCTTGTCCGAAGGATTTCTATCCCTTGCCGAGGATCGATCAGCTAGTCGATTCGACAAGTGGCCATGCCTTGCTTAGTTTCATGGACGCATTCTCGGGGTATCATCAGATCTTCATGCACCCCGACGATCGAGCAAAGACGGCATTCGTCACGAACGCTGGGGTGTACAATTACAAAATGATGCCCTTCGGATTGAAAAATGCGGGGGCAACCTATCAAAGGTTGGTGGATCAAGTTTTTTCCGATCAAAAGGGCCGAAACATGGAAGTCTATGTCGACGATTCGATCGTCAAAAGCAAAAAATCTGAGGACCATGTTAAGGACCTGGCTGAAACTTTCGCCACCTTAAGAAAGCATCAAATGAAGCTGAATCCGAAGAAGTGTGTCTTCGGCGTGAAGTCAGGGAAATTCCTTGGGTTCATAGTCAGCAAGAGGGGGATTGATGCCAATCCCTCCAAAGTCAAAGCAGCGCTCGACCTTCCTGAGCCGAAAACAAAGCGGGATGTTCAGCGGCTCACCGGAAGAATGGCAGCCCTCTCGAGGTTCATTTCCAGAGCTTCGGATAAGGGGTTACCTTTCTTCAAAGCCCTGAAACTCCCGAAAACAAAAGAGCTCGTTTGGGAGGAAGAGCAAAAAGACGCCTTTAAACAGCTTCGAGAGCATCTGGCTCAACTCCCAACGCTGGCTAGCCCAGCAGAAGGAGAAACTTTGTACCTGTATGTGGCCGTTAGCCCAGCCACCATCAGTGCAGTACTGCTGAAGGAAGAAAGAAAAATTCAGCAACCGATCTACTTTGTCAGTCATACACTGACGGATGCCGAAACTCGCTACCCTCTACTCGAGAAAGTCGCTTTCGCGGTAGTAGTAGCTGCTCGGAAGCTGAGGCCCTATTTTGATTGCCATCAGATAGTGGTCTTAACTGATCAGCCGTTGGAAAAAGTTCTCGGCAAGGTTGAAAAATCTGGTAGGCTAGCCAAGTGGGCTTTTGAGCTCATCGAGTTCAGCATCAGCTACCGTCCGAGGGCTGCCATTAAGGCTCAAGCTCTAGCGGATTTCTTGGCCGAATTCTCATACCAAGAAGCGCTAGACAATGAAAAGAAAGTCTGGACCGTGTTTACGGATGGATCTTCCACCGAAAACGGTTCGGGGGCAGGAGTAGTGATAACTTCTCCCGAAGGCAAATCCTTCGAGTATGCACTAAAATTTTCTTTTAAGGCCTTGAACAACGAAGCCGAATATGAGGCAACAATCGCCGACCTAGAATTGTGCATCTCCCTAGAAGCCGATCATGTCTGTCTGAAAACAGACTCTCAGCTAGTTGCATATCAGATTAGCGGCAGCTACGAGGCCAAAGAGCCCTCCATGATAGCTTATCTTGCCAAGACCAAATCAGTCATTGCAAAGCTGAAAACTTTTGAGGTTCAGCTGATCCCAAGGGGTCAGAATACTCAAGCCGATGCACTCTCCAAACTTGCCAGTTCAACTCTTACCGAGCTGAACAGATCTGTATATGTAAAAGTGCGTCGAGAGAGAAGTGTCGACGAAGCACCTGAAGTGTGCTGCGCTGACCCAGAGCCTAGTTGGATGGACCCCATCCTAGCTTTCAAACTTCGGGGAGAAACTCCCGAAGATAAAGCTTTGGCCTCCAAGATGAAGAGAACCAGCTCAAGGTTCATTGTCTTCAGGGGGGAACTTCTGAAAAAGTCCTTCTCAACCCCATTGCTGAAATGCGTGGGACCAACAGATGCATATTATATCCTACGGGAGATTCACCTCGGCATCTGTGGGAACCACATTGGGGGAAGGACCTTAGCCCACAAGGCATTGAGGGCTGGATATTACTGGCCCACCATGATCGCAGATGCTAAGGAGCTGGTCCGAAAATGCGAAAAATGTCAAAAATACGCTCCAGTTATCCACCAGCCAGCAAGGGATCTTCAGCCGATCCTTAATCCACTCCCGTTTGCCCAATGGGGACTGGATATACTAGGACCATTTCCAGAGGCTGTGTATCAGAAAAAATGGCTGATAGTTGGTGTTGACTACTTCAGTAAATGGATCGAGGCCGAAGTAGCCTCGAACATTACAGAGCAAACTGTCAGAAAATTTATCTGGCAGAATATCATCACTCGTTTTGGCATCCCGAGAGTATTTGTCTTCGATCATGGGAGGAAATTTGATAACTTACCACTGAAGCGGTATACAGATCAGTTCGGCATCAAACTGGCATATTCAGCGGTATGCCACCCGCAAAGTAACGGACAAGCCAAAGCTGCAAATAAACAGATCCTAAATGCCCTCAAAAAGAGGGTGGAAGATCAAAAGTCCAAGTGGCTGGAGGAGCTCCCTGGAACCCTTTGGTCCCTTCGGACAACTGAAAAAGAGGCAACGGGCTATTCACCTTTTGAACTGGTGTATGGTGCCGAAGTCGTTCTTCCAGTGGAAATTGGCTCTGAGAGCCTTCGATTGCACCACTTCTCGGCTGAGAATGAGCGACTGATGAGGGAATCTCTCGATACCTCGACAAAGTAAGAGACTCAGCCCGAGACAGAATGGCTGCTTATAAGCAGAGAATCAGCAAATTTTATAACCGAAGGGTCCATGCAAGGCCTCTTAAAATTGGAGACCTTGTCCTTCGGAATGCTGCTGCAGTTCAGAAAGGCCGAATCCATGGGAAACTCTCAGCTGCATGGGAAGGGCCTTATGAAATCTGTGATGAGCTTCAGCCAGGGACATACCGACTTCGGCAGTTGGATGGAACTGAGTTGAAAAATCACTGGAACGCTGATGTACTGAAAAAATATCATGTGTAAACCCTTCGGGGCAGAACAATCTTTGTAAGTACATTTTGAACTAATGAAAGGCCTTGGAGCCGCCATTTATATAAATATTTGCAACTTTTTATCCTTTCAAAGTTTTCTTGGTTCTATCTACTCTTTAAGGGTTTTTTATTCAGCCTCGTCTGAAACCTTCGCCTTCGGGTAACTGGGTTTCAGATTGCTGACAAAACTCGTCTTTTTAAAGAACACTGGTCTTTCAACTGAAGTCAAACTTTAGTAAGACTTGTTCTCCAAAGACATGAGTCCATGGACAATTCTGGGATATTGCCTTAACTGAGCCCTGTATCCCAGAAAGCCATTATCCGAATCATTGCCTTCAGTTGGCCCTGTGTTTCGGATATCCATTTTTCAATGATAGACAGAAAATCAAGGATAACAGCAACTGTTGGAAATTGTTTATTCAGCCTCGTCTGAAACCTTCGCCTTCGGGTAACTGGGTTTCAGATTGCTGACAAACTCGTCTTTTTAAAGAACTCTAGTCTTTCAGCTGAAGTCAAGGCTTTAGTAAGATTTGTTCTCCAAAGGCATGAGTCCATGGACAATTCTGGGATATTGCCTTAACTGAGCCTTGTATCCCAGAAAGCCGTTATCCGAAGCATTGCCTTCAGTTGGCCCTGTGTTTCGAATACCCATTTTTAAGAAATAAAGAAATTGTTTATTCAGCTGAAGTCATACTTCAATTTCTGGGGGGGGGGGCAAGAAGCACTACCAGTGCAAGTTTATGTTCAGCAGAATTGAAGAAACAGTAAAGCATTCAAAAACAAAGCAGCTGAAGAAAAGAACATCAAATTAATAATTCATGCTCAGAAATTGAGCTACAAGTTCAAATAAGTTAAAAAACTATATCGGCAGCCGCCCACAAGCGGAAAATAACAGCTGCCGAAATACGTACAGACGCAAAAAAATAAACTGTTTTGTACGACAAGGCAAGCTGAAGCAAAAAACAAACAAGGCAAAAATTCAGAAAGCGGCAAGTCTAAAGTTGAGCGCATGATGAACCGCAAGATTCTGAAGACGACTGCCCGAGTTCCTATGCTTCAGCTCGAGGATCAGACTGGTCAGCATTGTTGGGCCCCATGGTGGTCTCAGCCCCAGCAGCAGAAGAAGCAAGCTTTGCACTCTGCCGAGCCTCCCTTTCCCTCTGTTCAGCCTCCAACTCCATTCTCTCAGCTTCTTCTTCGGCTTCCTCAGCCTTAAGGATTTCAGCTTCGACTGGAGTTGCATACTTCATATGAGGGTCTTTGGGATCCTGGACCCATTCAGCACGGACCAGTCCAACTTCGGCTCAGCATGAAGGCAGACTCTTCGGCACACTCTGAACCCGTTTCTGAAACCCATTTCATATTCTTCCTGGGTATAGACACGAACTTTAAGTAGAGCCTCAGCATCATCCAACTTCTTCTTTGTCTCCTCCAAGTCTTCCTTGGATTTCTTCAGCTCATCGGCGAGCTTGGAGGAGGAACCTTTCAGCTCATTCAGCTCCTGCTGAACTTGGGAAGCCTCTGTCTGAGCCTGGGCCACTTCTTCCTTTTTGGCCATCAGCTGAACCTCAGCTTCTTGGAGCTTAGCTCTCTGAGCTTCAGCAGCAGCAGCAGCCTCTGAGAGTTGGACATCCCTGGCTTGGAGCATCTCTTCAGCAGCCATTCTGCTGGCTTCAAGAGCTTCTAGTTGTTGCTTCACTTCAGCTTGTGCAGCAGCTCCTTCCTGGATTCGGCTCTCAATGGTAGCCTTGAATTTGGAGATGTCCACTCCCATGTGCTCTTGGAGGAATTTTTCCCCTTCCATCAGTGGGGGAAAAACTTCCTTCTCCATAGCATCGCAGAAGGTTTTGAGGGCTTCAGCAGCTTTTTTCTCATATTCTTCACCCTTCTGCTGCTTCTCTTCAGCTGCTGCTTGCTTCAGCTTAGCAAGCTTTAACTCCTCTTCGGCTACCTTTTTGTCGTGCTCGGCAGCGTCCACCCTATCTTGTAGGGTATCTATCAGCTCTACAGTGAGAGTCTGATTGTGCACGAACTGAAAACAGGAGCACAAGTTAAAATAAAAAATAGAGCTGAATTTTAGAGGAGATAAAGGCAAGGAAAATCACCTGCATCATCAGCAGTTGGTTAGATCTGGCTGGGTCAGGAACTGATCTGCTGGATTCGCCCATCCCAGCAGTGGCCTTCAGCGACCAGATTCTTGCCCTATCTACTTCGGACATGCTAGCAAAATCGCCGAAATAGGCTGCAGCACCTTCTCGGTTCTGACCCCATATGAGGTCCTAGATGTGATCTGGGATTGGAATTCGGGGGGCCGAGAAACCCATTTCTCCAGATTGCAGAGTCTGGAAGGAAGGAAAGGATGACGATGGAGCTTCTTTAACTTTGGATGGCTCAGCATCCTCTTTCTTCTCAGAAGAGTCAATTATTATGACTTCTTCTTCTTCAGGGGTGAGGACGAAGGCCTCAACCTCTCTTGCAATGTCTGCCGTGAAACCCTCAGCACTAGGCATCACGGCATCCTCATTCTTGTGCTCAGCAGCACTCTCTTGAACTTCTTCTTGGACCCCTCCCTTAGGTTCGGGAGTTTTCTGATCCACCTCCATCTCGGGAGGTGGCGGAGGGGTCTTTGGAGGTGATTGAGGTGGTGGCCGGGGAACCCTCGGCGATCCATTGCCTTCCTCGGGTTCCCTTATTTCGACGCCGATGGTCATCGGCCTCCGCTGAAAGTCATGGGGGCCGATGATGGCCATTCTTCGGCGCCTTTTCTGAAGCGGCTGCTCGTCCATGTCTGAGTCTGAGGACTCTTCTTGTATCTGGTCTTCGGGACGAACAGGGGCTTTCCCTTCTCTGTGTCTATTACTCTCTTCAGACTGTAAAAGACAGGGGGGAGGAAGAATGTGAGTACAAAAAAAAAACAACAAAACAACAAACAGAAACAGATAAAATTAAGTCTGAAAGCTCACCGAGGTCTTCAGCAAAGCCTCGTCTTCTTCAGCTGCCCTAGCTGCAGCTTCTTCTTCAGCAGCCCTGGAGGACCCTTCTGCTCCTTCACAAGCTTCAATAACCCGTGCAACCTCTTCGGCCGTACGGGCAACTTCAGCTTCTTCGTCCAGCAGCTGAAACCAGGGATCTCTCTTCTTCCACCAAGGCTTCTGCCTCTGATACAGAGCAACAGCCTCAATTTGGAAGTGGGAAGAGTCTAGATGAACTTCACTATGCCTCGGTTCAGTGATAGAGGGGGCCCGATCAGTTACAACTCGTTCTCGGTTGACGCCAAGACGAGCGTAGTTAATGCCGACGTTGGTCTCGTCCCGCTCTGAAAAAGAAAAGGGGAAAGGTCAGTTCAGTTAGGTTGGCACAGCATAAAAAAGCGAAGTGAAAGAGGAGAAAAAGAGATAATTAAAAGGCCTCGGCCCCAGCCGAAGAAGCTTACCATCCTTAAACTTTCGACTGAGGCCGACAGCTGCTAGCATGTTCTCTTAGAAAACATAATGCGTATCGGGGAGCCAAGTCTCCGGGATATGCTGCATTCGGCCGCTGCCCCCCCGGTTCGGCAGCTTGCCGAAGATATTCTGTTGATTAAGGTTCGGATCTGGGCCGTTATCTGCGGGGGGACCTAAACTTCCCATGTCGGGATCAGACTCAGCAAGGTACCGGGGAGCGCTGAAGACGCAAGGGTGGCCCGGGTCCGTGGGTGCCCTAACCCAAATCTGTTGACCTCTCCAGTCCTTGTCTGAAGAGTCGTTCGGCCACATGGTTAGGTACTGGGGCCGAGACTCAATCCGGTACCACCCAGAACCATGACTTCCGTGCCCACTTTGAATATTTGGCACTAGCCGATGAAGCTTTTTGAAGCAGTGCAGGTTCGGCACATACCTGAAGAACTTGCAGACCCATAAGTATGTCATCACCCTTCGGATGCTAATAGGAGTTAGCTGACATAGGAAAATATTGTAATGGATCAGCAAGTCTCGGACGAATACGTCCAAAGGGAACCTCAGCCCATACTGAAGTTGTCTTGTGTACACCCCCACATACCCCGGGGGTGGACGATGGATTCTATCGGATGTCACGGGCATTCGGCACCAATACCCATCAGCTTCAAGGATGCCGTAATGCAACTCAATTTGTTCGGCAAACCGATACTGTTCGACATTCTCCACCCACTATGAGTAGGGGCGGTTCTTTATCATGGCCGAAGCTACTTCGGCATCCTCCCACTCTGAAAACCCGGGAAGGATATCCCAAAGGACAGCGGGAACTTCATCGTCCCGCCCAGAAGCGCTCGGCCCCTCCGTTCTCTGAGGAGGAGCCGAGGAAATTGGAGTCGCCCTAATCCCTTCAGCAGGGTCAGACTCTGCTCTTTGTCCATTCTAGGTCCCAATCCTGTTCCTGGGATCGGGAATTGGCCTTGCTCTTCTTGGAGCACGGGCTCTACCCCTAACTCCTCTCGCCATTGATAATTTCAAAGAAAAAAGTCGAAAAAAGGGGAAGGAGTTCAAATTCGAAGAAAAATAAACTAAAATCAAAGGAATTTACCTTAATCTGAAGCGAAAGTTGCTGATTTACGAATTGGTAGTGGCGAGTCTCAGTTTCTAAGCTTAATGCTCGGGGAATTTGCGAAGTTTTGATGCGGGTTCTTGGGTTCTCTCGAGAATTCTGGGTTTGTGTTGGTGAATAAGTGAGGAGAGATGACGCGCCTCTAATTATATCTCCAGAAATGGGAATACGGGGAGTCCGCGTTTCAATTTCTCTTAAATACCCCACTAAGTAACCGTTAAACACACGACCTTGCGATTAAACTACCCATTATCCGTCCAACTTCCACAATTATCCGCCTTAACTGTTGTTATCTCATTAATTACGGTTTAATTACGGTTTAAATTCAAATTTTTGGATTAATTAAATCATTCACTTCCCTCCTTTTCTGATTAAATCAAACCCGACCCGTCATCCTTCCAAATCGGGTCTGGGAGGCAAGTTGTTTGGGTCCAATTTAGTCCAATTGGGTCTAGGCATTAAATGATCCAATTAAAAGCCCAAGGTCAAGATTCATCTCTCCAATTGTGCTAAAGTCAAAGATCAGTCCTCAAGGCAAGCCAATTGGGCTAAGGCCCAACTTCTCCATATATGCAAAGGTATAAAAGCCATTAATATTACATTTGTACATTCATTCAAGAAAAGTCTCAAGCAATTAATTCTCTTGCATAGTGTTCTCTTTCTACACACTGTACTGACTTTAGCATCGGAGGGGCCTTCCTCGGCAACACCCCCGAGGCTAGTTTACGTGTGTTTACTGTGCAGGAAACCCTTCGGCCCAACATCACTTGGACCGAATCCAGTCTTCTCCACTTCATCGGACCTTCGACAAGGTCCCATTGTTTTCACCCGAAACAGTTAGTGTTCAGATTAAGCTAGATGATTTGACGGCACACAGTTCATTTGCAAGAGAGACTTGAAATTGGAATGCTTATTGATAATGAATGAATATTGATGGGCCAAAAGGCCAAATTGTTCATTAATAATTCATTAAAAAAAATGGTATATCTTAATGTAGAATGAAATAGCCAAACATGAAAACAATAAGTCACATCAAACAGTAATTACAACCAAGAACACATAATATAATCATGAAGACACAAATTAAAACTCATGTATTTGAATCAATCTAGAAAATGTGGTAAATGTTTTATATGGATACTTTTTCAGTTCATCATTAAAATCAAATTTCTGAAATATTCAATTTAGCCTTTTACATATCTGGTTTACATTACTCACAAAAATTATCAGTTAAGTGTAAAAATATAGTTACCCAACGTCCAAATGTAGCATTCAAATAATCTACAATGGATAGCGAGGGGAACAAACTACTTTAGGATTTCACATTTCTAACAATGCCAATTTATCATTAGCACCATTTTTAGGCCTAATCACAGTGAACCCAAATTATTTATTAATAAAAATATCAAAGGAAATCAAATCGAAAAAAAAGGAAAATAGAAAAAAAAAAAAAAAACAAGAAAAGAACTCAGTCCCTTAGATGTTCAATGAAGTGCGATCATTTCCGCAAAATCATTACAGGTCTGTATTGACTCATCACCGTTCCATTTCTTGCCAATTAAAAACCCAACAAAAATAAAATAAAAAAAATAGAGGGTAGATTATGAATTTAGCTGCTTTCAATTATCTTAATCGTTATAAAAAAAAACGAAGAAGAAAGTAAGAGAAAACAACACGAATTAATGTTGCTTCAAGGGAACGAGTCAATGGGGATTCATATTCTCCGCATCAACCAACAAATGAAGCCTTCTTTTTTTCATTCATTCATCTTTCAAATTGACCAAAGGAAAGAGATAATTTTCAAAAACAGAAACATAATATTTTTATGATGAAAACCAAGGAGAGAGAATAGTAGAAACCCTAACTAAATTGACAGACCTGAAAAAGTCGATGGATGATAAAATGAAGAAGATGAAGGGGGTTTATATAAGGTAAGGGACGGCTGGAGGGTTTTGATTTCTTAGGTTAGGCTCTTCGCTCCAACCTCCAATTGGATTTATTAAGGTCAAGTTTGGTCTTTATTTTATTTTTTCAACAAAAAAACTTATTTTCATCATTTTTTTACTACTCGGCAAACGATTTTACTCTTTTCGTTTACTTATTTCTCCTACTGATTTATAATAATCGCGGCACTTTAAGTAATATACGACTTTAATCATTAATAACTGTAATTTTATAATCTATTAAGAAGTATTCCCTCCGTATTTTATTACTTGCTCTATTTACACTATTCATTTGACGACTTAAATTTTTTTTTTTTTTTTTTGCCAGCACCAGTACTCATTTAATTAAGGGGAGATAAACTCCAAATCTTTCAAAATACAACTAGAAATTTCTTGAGGGTACTCCTCAAGCCACTCTCTCCTCAACAAACTTACTGCTAAGTTTTGCAAGCTCATGTGCAACCATATTCCCTCTGTATTTTATTACTTACTCTATTTACACTATTCATTTGACGATTTAAACTTTTTTTTTTTTTTTTGCCAGCACCAGTACTCATTTAATTAAGGGGAGATTAACTCCAAATCTTTCAAAATACAACTAGAAATTTCTTGAGGGTACTCCTCAAGCCACACTCTCTCCTCAACAAACTTACTGCTAAGTTTTGCAAGCTCATGTGCAACCATATTTTCCCCCTTTTAACAAAAGAAAAATAAACATACTCACACGAATTTATCAGCGAAAAAATATCCTTTAATACATGCCCAAACTCTATTTGCACTATTCATCTAACGGTTTAACCTACTTTAACTAATGTTTGTGATTTATACTATACATAAGAAAAATGTAGTCTTATGGGTACTTATTGTTATCGTTTCAATGAATATATTATTAAATTTCAATTGTTATAATTGTAAAAATACAGAGCAAATATAAAAGGTTTATAAAATGAAAATATACGTAAAGACTAATTCAAAAATATTTTATATGACAACCAATGTTATTTGTATATTGATAAAAAGAATATAGTCAAAGTGAGCATATAAACAGTACAAAAGTCACATTATTGCAATTATTACGAAACAAAAATTGTATATATTTTTGCTCATTCTTGTTGTTCTTTCTATTTGAAATCATGTTCACCAATTCACCGGTTGTAGTTCTAAACTACTTGAATGGCCACCGAACCAGCCCACCACTATAACATTCTAATGGTAAAATTCTATATAGCCATACAATAGTTGCTCTTGCAAGCTAAACTTGATTTAATGGGAAAGATTGCACTTTCCAACCTTAAGGTTGGGGGTTCAATCCCCACTAGAGAAACTTTGTGGGTGGGGATCCCTTACCCTTCCTCCTCACTCTCAAAGTGTCTAACCCGTAAATATCGGACCAAAAACCGGTAAGGATTGCGGTACGGTCAGGGTTCTTATCTTTACTTTAAAAAAATAATAAAATACAATAGTTCTTATTTGAGATTTGGTACCTCTATTCTTTTTCAATTAAAACACATTGAGTATTATTCACTTATGTTACTACGACTATCCTTGATAAATGTATCTGTAATGATCTTGTTAGACTCGTTTTGATTTATTCTTTTTCAATATCAAATATTTTTTATGAAAAAGTAATTAATACATGTTCAGAAGGAAAAATGGAAATTAAAAATCCAACCTTGCACTTTCTTCTCTAAAAAATCCAACCTTAAGTTTATTCCACAAAAATCCAACCTTTACCCTCTATTTTCATCTAAAGATCCATTACCAATTGATTACCGATTTTTGTAAGTTATATGCCACGTGTCAGCTATTAATAGGTCAATTATTTTTTTAATTATTAAAAACAAAAATTTAAAAAAAAATAAAAAAAAATTAGTAAACCCAGCCCTACCCTCCTTCCCTGAGCACCCCATCCCCACCGCCCATCGGCCACCAGAACCCAGCAACCCCATTCCCCTCTCCACTGGAAAACCCACACCACTCCTCCTGCCGGCCAGCCGCCCCTACACTGCAGCAACACACGCTACCCGCAATCTCCTCCAATAACCCAATACTTCACCGCCTCACCTCAACCGCAAGCCACCCGCCTTACCACTAGTCGCCGCCCCAACAATCCACACCAGCCCACACGCATCTCTTCCCCCTGCAAAACCCACACCGATTAAAACCATTCACCAATTAACAAATCCAGTTCGCACCACCGCCCAATCTTCGTTTCCACCCTCCATTTCAGCAACCCCGCAAACCGCAACCACCGACTCCAAACCACGATTTACCTCACGCAACAATTCACCAACCTAAAGGCAACCTCCACAACAATTCACAACCTCGTTGCGGTTTCGGACTCGTCGCCGGAGAAAGGGGAGGAGATAGAGAAGATGCCGAGCCTGGGTAAGAGGAGTGGGGTTGGTGATTTTGACTAGGTGGGGCTTGTGGTTTCGAGTCTAAGTAGGAGTGGGAGAAGGGTTTCGATTCTGGGTTTGGGTAGGGTGGGGTAAGTGGTGGCAGAGTGTGGTGGCGGCGGCGGAGGTGCGTGCTGGTGCTATGTTGTTTCAGTTTTTGAGGAGAGAGGGGAGAGAAAGAGGAGGAGTGAGAAGGGAAAGTGAAAAAATTAAAAAAAATAATAAAAATAAATAAATCTTTTTTAACCTGTTTAACAGGTTAAAGATCAAATGGATCTGTTGGTGAAGATGGGATATGAAGGTTGGATTTTTGTGGAATAAACTTAAGGTTGGATTTTTTAGAGAAGAAAGTGCAAATGTTGGATTTTTAATTTCCATTTTTCCTATTGAGAATAAGTGATTATAATAATTCATTACTTTATCTATCTCTACTTTATGTCCCCATTTAACTTTTCACAATCTCCAACACGAATCTTAAAAAGTAATATATCTCCATTTCATACGCATAAAGATTATTTTATTTTTTTTTTTAAAAAAAAATGGTTATCAATAAAAATATAAGATGAGACAAATTCAAAAAGTTCACATATGATTATATTACCTCAATCTCTTATAAATTGAATTAGAATTTTGATTAAAATTTTCAAAATTTGACCCAAATATTGTTAATGGGACAAAATAAAAGTAGTGATAAAGGAAGTAGCAAGCAAACTGAGAAGTGTTGCACACGATATAAAAAAAAAAGTACATCCTCCGTTCTTTTTTACTTGACCCGCTTTGACTTTTACATTATTCACCATCCCTCCTTTGACCGTCTTTTGTGAGTATATGTATGGAATAACATATTCATGTGGACTCTTTTTGAATTCATATCGTAAAATATCATTAAAATTTGCATTGACAAACGTGATAAAAAAAAAAAAAGTACGTACGACGTATTTTCTAAACCACCTTGGTCACCAAACCCCATATTGCATATTGGTCTATGAATGAGCCATGAGCCCATGACATATGGCATTGGGCTCTGCGCGAAACTATCTAACAGACAAAATAGCGGTGATCTATTTAATACCACGGCCCAACCCAACACGGGGGAATAGAACTGTTCAGTTTAGCGAAGAATCTAGAACGTTGGTGAAAGACCCCTGTTGACTCGTTCGTCCGGATTCCTCCCAAAATTTACGTCTATCCTTAATCCATTACAAAAATACCTGTCTATTCAAGAACCTCCTAGAACACTCACTTCGTCTTTATAAATATCTCCATATCCATTTTCTACCTTTCAACATCAACCATCAATCAATAATTAAATATCTCACATTAGCACTACACTCTAATCAATCAATTTTCTGTTCAAATCAATTCTTCAACCAACCAAAAAAAAGCAATCAACAATGTCGCTGATTCCAAGCTTCTTCGGAAACCGAAGGAACAACACCTTCGATCCCTTCGCAATGGACCTGTGGGACCCATTCGAAGGCTTTCCCCTCGGCGGTAACTTTAACCAGTCTCTCTCCTCCGGCAGCACCTCCGCCCGCGACACCGCCGCATTCGTCAACGCTCGAATTGACTGGAAGGAGACACCTGAGGCGCACGTGCTCAAGGCGGATCTTCCTGGAGTGAAGAAGGAGGAGGTGAAGGTTGAGGTGGAAGATGGGAAGGTGATCCAGATCAGCGGAGAGAGAAACAGGGAGCAGGAGGAGAAGAATGACACGTGGCATCGTGTTGAGCGGAGTTCTGGAAAGTTCTTGAGGAGGTTTAGGTTGCCTGAGAATGCGAAGATTGAGGAGATTAAGGCGAATATGGAGAATGGTGTTCTTACTGTTACTGTTCCTAAAGTTGAGGAGAAGAAGCCTCAGTTGAAATCGATTGACATTTCTGGCTGAAATTATCCTGTGCTTTCTATCAAATCTGGAGTTAAAGCGGATTGTATTAATGATGCTTACTATGTAATCTTTAGTGATCTATGTTAATAGTATGAAATTATTAATAATAAGTATATCTATGTATTAATGATGCTTACTATGTAATCTTTATTTTGATCTTAATAAATTTTGTTTATATTAAATCTTGAGTTAAAGCGTATTGTATTCCAATGGTAATGAGTCTTATGGTTAATTGCTAAATAGGTACTCTGTTTCTGACTAGAGAAGAAACTGATCAATATGTTGCACGTTTTTAATTTTCTTCTCATTTAAGAATTATTGTTTAAATGTTAAATGAGAATCTCAATTTATTAGCGGAAGACAAGAAATCTGAGGTGTTTTTGGTTCTCATTTAGTGGAACTCATAAACCAAGTACTACATGATAACAGTTATTTGCAACGATTTGAAATAAAGCAGAGAGGAAAAATGTCCCATCGTTGCAAATAACTATTAACGGAGGTAGTAGTTATGGATTGAATGGATTCACCAATGATCCGTACAAATTGTCATGGATTTGGTTAGGTTATTTTGAAGAATTTTAGCTCATAATGATTGGGCTTGTTAGGCTTTGTAGTTGGGCTTGTTCTACTATGCTTTGCTAACTCAAACTGTTTTG
This sequence comes from Chenopodium quinoa, assembly GCF_001683475.1. Lineage (NCBI taxonomy): Eukaryota > Viridiplantae > Streptophyta > Magnoliopsida > Caryophyllales > Amaranthaceae > Chenopodium > Chenopodium quinoa. The sequence goes on along the minus strand of NW_018744582.1, from coordinate 1,004,811 downwards.
TCGACACTTGCTCTGCTTCGCTAAAATCTGTTTTGCTCTGCTTTGTTCCCCGGAAGCTCAAAAGAAGTTAAAGAACAGGACCTTAGCCTGTTTAATTAATATGAATTGATTTGGTAAACTATAAAGTATACAGAATAAAGGAATCACTTAGGTCCCGTTCACTTCACCTTATTTTTGCTGAACTGAAATTATTTTTACTTAACTGAAATTAATTTTACTGATTTTCTATTACATTTCTTCTCTGAAGTTACGGAATTTTACTGAACTGAACTTATTTTTACTGAACTGAAATTATTTTTACTTAATATTATTTTTTTTAAGGTGAAGTGAACAGGGCCTTAGTCCAATGTACTTTGTTATTTAATGTTGAATAGATAAATAAAAATGAGATTTTACTTGCAAATTATTTGCTATATTCATTTATGTCATTGAATATCACAAATTCATAATGCAATTGCTATGTACTGATTGACCCTAGCTAATACTCTGTATCATTTTGGTGCTTGATTGACTTAATCAACAAAAGAGTGCAAAAGATAATTATAAATATTGTCCCTATTATTATGCATAACAAATCTCATAATGAGATTTATCAACTATATTACAACAACAGGGGAATTACGATTTCACAACAATAAGGCTTCCATAAAAAGAGTGTGTCAACATAGATCTCTATAGAAAATTAGAGGTACATTATTAAAAAAAAAAAAAAAAATCAATTGAACGTGGACTGATACATAAATAAGATTTGTATCCTACATCTAATCATAAGGATTTGTATATCCTACATCTACACCCTAGGGATGTGTACACAATTCGAAATGCTTATTGCTTAACATATATAGCTAATAACATTATTTATTATAGGTTTTACGGAAATAAGGTAAAGAAGATTGATGCTCCCCTTCGTAACTGTAGCAACAAGAATTGTGCACTAGTAATGAAACAACCAAAATAACCACGGGGGTACAGAAGCCGTGGTCTATTAGTTTTGTTTGTTTTTAAAAAAAAATTGAGAGAGAAGTCATGGCCTGTTATGATTTTTTTTTTTTTTAAATAAAGGTAAGATAAAAATAATTAGGATGCCCTCCTCACGAGTAGGAATGGCAACGGATCGGATTCGGGTCGGATGGAGCTTCACCCGCATCCACCATCCGCTCTACCCGATCCACCCGTTATCTGCAAAACCCATCACTCGCTTTTGATCCATCCGTCATCTGCGGGTGAAACGGGTGGATCAGATGCTTAGCAGGTGATAATTATAATCACTATTCTAATACTCTAATATATTATTTTTATATAAAAAAAACTTTTAACCAATTTTTAACTTGAATAGTAACCACTAATTAGCTACTAATTCCAAACTATAGCAATAATCACAAAAAAAAAAAAAAATGAAGTACGTAGTGCAGTATGTATAATAGAGAGGGGCTTTTATATATATACTAGCTTAAGGCCCGTGCCATGCACGATAAGTCTGACTTTTTTTAAGAAAATTAATTATATCTAACAAATAAAATTTGATAAAACATACACATCAAATATATAGAAATTATAATGTCATAATTTATATTAATAGGCAATGCAAAAAATTAAACAAAAATTGATATTTTAGGCTGCCCAAACCCAAGAATTTTTTCAGACGGGGCTTGGTTTGATCAGGTTTAGTGGCCATATTAGTAAATACTTATTTATAAATGCATTTTTAATAAACATCAGAAATCAATCAAACAACAGACTAAAATCTCCACTAAAACTATTAGCAAAAGTGCACAACATACACACAAATATATTAATTAAAATAAATATATCACCTTTTATATCTAAAAAACCATTTCAATGGAAATAAATACTACTTTGATCATTAAAGGCAAGAACAATCATTGGGCAACACTAATCTATATTATTACATTTTCTGTTTATGGATTGATGCTCTACATATACAATATTGTCATTCTTTGTTGTTATAAAAAAACGTGTTTGAAGCTAACAATAATTGTAGTTCAATAATCTTTGTTTATTGTTTTAAAAGTTTAATGGTAGATGATAGATATATATATTAAAAAAAAAATATATCAAAAGAAGATGTCAATTGTCACTACGTCTTGCATGTCGTCTTTCAGTATGCAAATTATTTATGAATGTCGGATGTAATAAATTTATCATCTCAATCAAGTGTCTTGGCAAAAGATAATAATTTTTTTTTTCTTTTACTAAGATATTGATTTTTTTAATTACGTAATTTACGAAAAAAAAAAATTTGATATTTTACCTTTCCCTATAATTAGACATAAGATATAATTGTCAAACACAACATTTATTTTATAGTTATACTATACTCTATAAATCCTTAATTTGTGATATATAATATATACGTATAGTAGTAAATTTCAAAAACAAAATTAATATATAGTTATAATGAATTGAAATTGAAATAAAAATATTAGCTAGATCGAGGTATTTGAAAAAAAAAATAAAAAATTTAGTGATGTTTTAAAGTGATTTCTTTCATTCAAAAAAAAAAGTAATTTCTTTAACATCTATTATATGGATCAATTTATTATTACTTTTTTGGCAAAATTTAATAAAACTCCATTTAAAAGATAATTAAAAAGGAGTTGAAATAATTATTTAAGTAATTGTGTATAGAAAAATTATGAACACCAAATAAAAAAGGAATATTATATTTGTCATAAAAATAATATATAAGATTTGTAATGATATTATTATAGAATAAAAAAATAAATAAATAAATAAAAAGTTTTAAAAGGGAAGGAGAGTTTGGAGGGAAAAAAACAGCACCAGGATGTGATACGTGTAACTCCCGGTGTCTGTTTTAGTATTAAATTATTGATATTTTTAAAAGATCTAATAATTTATAGCAAACTATTTTTAGATATACATAATAAAATATATAAGGTCATTTTTTTTTGTAAAAAACAATAATTTATATCAATAACATAATACTAAAACAGACACCAAGAATGACAAGTGTCATTTCTTGGTGCTGTTTTTTCCCTTCAAAACTTTTTTTTTTTATTCACTTTCTTTATAAATGTTCAATACAGTATATTTTGTATAGAGTATATAGTAATTTTGTAACAAAAATTTTAGATAAGATGTATAATGTTGTTGTTGTTGTTTACAAAAATAGTGTTAAATTAGATTAGTCTTGTGCAATGCACGATTTGAACAAATAATTTCTAAATTTGTTTTTTTTTCATATCATTTTTTTTTAAAATCCCAAAACAAATAATACATCAAAATTTTTTTTAAAAAAAGAGAGCTCATACAAAAAGTGAATGATGAGAAAAATTTAATTATTGTTGTTAGAGAGAATAGACTGTTTTTCAAAATTGATACTGATAATAATAATAATAATAATAATATAGCTGGCCAGAATTTTAATAAAAAAGTAAAAATCATAAAATAATGATATCATTTATAGTTTTGAATGGGGAATTTTTATTGACAATATAACATATGTTTAATTTTAGGATAGAATGATGTCAACGGTTGCTATTTTAGTATTAGTTATAGATTTAGAATATTAATGAAATCACTGTGTATGACACGGGACTTAGCCTAGTGTATTATATATTCGGGTGGTGGGTGATAAACGGATGACGGATGAAACGGAGCCCCACCCAAATCCGACCCAATCTATCACCCGCCTTTCATCCATTTATTTATATCGGATGGATTGGGTTTGCGGATATCCATTTAAAATTGTCATCCTACTCACGAGGGGTAGTTATTACTCCGTAGTTAATGATGAGAGCTTGTGTATGATATGTTTGTATTGTCCTTGTAGTTCATTCACTAATCAAATCACCCCCGATTCGTGGTTAAAGTTTCCTTCTTGATTCCAGGAGATTCTGGTATAGATTCTCATCACCCCGACCTTGTGGTTCTTTTTTTTTAAAAAAAAAAAAAAAATAGATCAAAAACCAAAATTTTTTATTTTTTATTTTTAAAAAAAAACAAAAGAATGAGGACAAGTTGGTCATTTTGGCAATAAAACCGCCATAGGGGGGAAACAAGAAACCGAAACAATTTTCCATTTCCCCTCCAAACGAAATTGACAACAACCCTCCTTTTTCTCTCTCCTCGAGTTGCAGTTAGGAAGGTAGGTACGGTTAGAGAGAGAGACTCAAACCAGAAACACCTAAATTCAATATAAAAAAAAAACAGTGAAACAAAAAATGAGTGACCAGCCGAAGACTACCGAAGACCCTAACGACCTCACCCTCCCTGACGCCGCCGCCGATGCCACCGAAGCCGACGACCTTCCGGCCGCACCATCATCGAGCCGAGTAAGGGGCCCTTGGTCGCCGGAAGAAGACGCCATACTTAGTGAACTTGTTAGCAAATTCGGAGCCCGAAATTGGAGCCTAATCGCCCGTGGAATTCCCGGTCGCTCCGGTAAATCTTGCCGGCTTCGTTGGTGTAATCAGCTTGACCCTTGTGTCAAGCGTAAACCTTTTTCTGGTAATTTCTAGTACTCTTTTTTCTCTCTCCTTTTTTTGAATTTTTGTTTTGTTTATGTTTACCGCTGGTTGAATTTTGAAAATGTTTGATGTGATTGGTTTTGATGATTGTGGGTGTTTTTGATTTGTGTGTTGGTGTTCGATTTCTTGTTGATGAATCAATTGGTTTGTGTTTTATTGGTTTGCATTTGATGATTTGAATTTTAAAGTAACGTAATTTTCGTATATTTTTTTTATCTGATTTTTGGAGATATTGGTAGAATTTGATGTTAATTTTCTGTTTTTCGTTGTTCTGATTAAAAGGTTATCTTGTGCAGAAATTTTACTAGTTTGTTTGCTAAATTTTACTTCTTTTTTGTATTTAGTGTTAAATTTAGTAGGATGTAATCAAAATTGCTTCATTTTTGGAATTTTGAATCAAATGCGGTTACATTTGTTTGATTTGGGGTGGAATTCTCGGGTGCTTTGAATTTGAGTTGGTTTCATTCAAGTGAGTCGAGTAATGTAAAGATGCTGGGTGTTGCTAGTTTTAATCAAAAATTAAATTCAGCTCGAAAGGTTTGTTGAAAAGCTTTTTATGACATATTAGATTGATTGAGGGGCACAAAATTTGCAAATTACACCTAGTCTGTGATCGTTTCGATGGTATGACTAGCAGGGCACCATATGACCTAAGGGTGGAATATTGTGTAACATAAAAGTACGCAACTAGTGGCTTGTTTGGCATTGTTTTTAGTTTTTAGTTTTTGAAAAAGGTGTTTCCACTTTTCTGTTATTAGTTTTCAAAAATATCATATTTTAATAAATTTGACTAATTTTTTATTAATTATATGACACATATCATATAATTTTGAAAAGCTAAAAACCAAAAAACAGAAAACCACAATGATACCAAACGAACCCTTGGTATTTCGGTGGGAATTAGTTATGTTTGCTTGGTCTAGAGAAGGGTTGGTGAAGTAACATGTGCTTGAACATGTAGTTTGTTTATTCAGCTTTTCGATGCCCCTCCTTGGAAATGCAGGATGTTTTCGTCTTAGGTTTTAACTGAGTAGCCTTGTTGACAAGCTTTAGTTGATGCTATATTGAGGTGAAACCCTTCATTATGGTGTTACTGGCTCTTGGTTAACCCAGCAGTGTCATAGGGCTATTACTGATGAAATACCAATAATGCAATTTTTTTTTTTTTCTGTTAATACTTAGCTATTGTTTAAAATTTTGTATGATGTGTAGTGTAGTTAAGCTTAATAGAAAATCATTTCAACAAAATTTAAAAGTAAAGGTTTTTTTTTCCCTTGTTTGTCGTGAATGTGTGTTCCTTACTTCATTGCCATTGCATTCAAATGATGTTTATCTCATTGTATTGTTTGGTCTTTGAAGAATGAAATTAACCGTATCAGCAGTAGCATCAGCCAGTATTGAGCTATTGACCCATATGTTCTAAATTTTTGGCATTTTCTTTAAGATTCGGGATTTTTTTTAAACAATTAGTTATGTTCTGCACACAATAAAATTTTGCTTGGCTTATGCTGATGTATGATCCCTGTGGTTTATCCTGTCATGGCTTGAATATGCATTTAGAATTCGAGAAGCTACTTTATAAGGCCAATGTTCTGGTTTTTCTTTGGCTGGTTCTCTTAGTATGTGTTTATTGGTATAAGTTAGGACTTAAAACTGTTGACATCAGTAATTCAGCAGCCAGTAAGCCAAGGTTATTGATAAAATATTGGTTTTTTCTAATGCAAATCTCTTGCAAATTTTTGTTTCGTATACGAGTGGCTGAAGTTTTAGTTTGCTAATGCTTCTTGATTGACAGTTGCTAGATTTTATACATTTGGTTGGTTTGCATCAATTGCATGTTTTCAATTACTAGGATTGGGGATAAAATGACCACAGATTATAGTATAGTCTTTCTTCTTGTTTGCAATTGTGTCTAATGCCCAATTCAGTGCCATCCTACAAATTATGAGCAAACTAGATGTTTGGACTTGTTATGGGTTGGTGGATCTCTTTCACGCTCATTCCTATTTTGGGTTAGCCACATTTCTGTTTTTGAACAGCTTCTCTACATAAAAATTTATTATAATTTGTTTGTATTCAATCACCAATTCACCATGACAACCTAATAACTAATTATCCTATATTTAAGGGTATATTCAAGGAAGCATAACAAACTTAGTCAAACTAGCTGACTACTCAGCTTAATTCAACACTAGTAGAGATTTGTTACTTTGCAATACAACGGGCATTATCGTCACAGAAAAATAAAAAAGGAAGGTCTGTTGGCTAAAGAATGTGGGACATACATACTGAAATCTCACTACATTCCTAAAATAATGATCTTATTCCAAACAATCCTTTTGTGAAATTCTAGACATTTTCTGTCTTCCTTTTATCTTCACTTGATTAATATGTAGTTAGTGGTCTAAGGCATTTTTGAGGGCTCTTGCAGGTCAATAGTGGACATAATTTGACTATTCTTTGATCAATTGAAATACTTGGTATTGGAGCTCTAGATCAGATGGAGTCAAGATATATAAAAGTAGCAAATGTAATTATCGCTAATTAGAATGCTCATTACATAATAGCATTTGAATGCCCTGTTCTAGTGCAGGGTAAGGCCGTATGCTTCCAAGTTCCAACTCCCCTTACCTGATCAGGCAGGTGTCTCTTTAGTAAGCTTTGGGGTTCTGACGTTCTGTACTATTGTTACATGCTGTCATAAATTCCTTTGTGTAAGCATCTATCATAGGCATAGAAACAGGTGGTTTGCAAATGAACTGTTGTATCGATCATTGCAGCCTGAATTGTGGTCAATGATCTTTTTGCCCATGATAGTTGTGTTCGACAGTATTATCTAGTACTCATATATTTCGATGTCTAATTAGAAATATATTACTGCAGAAGAAGAAGACCAGACTATTATTTCAGCACATGCAATTCATGGAAACAAATGGGCCTGCATAGCAAAGCTTCTCTCGGGAAGAACAGATAATGCTATCAAGAACCACTGGAATTCAACCTTGAGACGGAGGTATGATTTTGGGAAATCAGTAGGAGATTCCAGCTTTGACAGAAACAAGGCATCATCCGAAGAAACAGTTTCTGGTGAAACCAATTCATTTAAAGCATATGATGGAAAACACGATGTAAATATGGTTGTTAACCAATGTCTTCAGCCCGATTACCAGTCTTCAGTCAATGAGAACCTAAACCAATCCGTGCAACCTGAAATTCAACCTTCAATCATGTATGAGAATCCCCCTATTGTAGTTGCATATCCTCCAATGGTTGCATATCCTCCCTTTTATGCTCATTATGCTGAACCTATTGAGCCCCCTAAACCCTCTCGTCCAGTTGCACGTGTTGGTGCTTTTAGTGTTTATCAACCCTCGTCTAATTTAACACCTGCTGCTCCACCTCCCAAGCCTGTGCCTGTGCAGGGTCCTTTGGTAAATGCCTTCCAACCTGACTTTGGAATCTCCAAGTTTCTTGATGGAGTTCAGTGTGAACCAATCATTCCTTTGCGGTGTGGCCATGGATGTTGCTCAACTCCAACTGGTGCAAAAACCCAAAACTCACTGTTGGGGCCTGAATTCATTGAATATGAAGAGCCTCCTTCCTTTTCAAGCCACGAGTTAGCGTCAATAGCCACAGATTTGAACAATATAGCATGGATCAAAAGTGGGTTGGATAGTGGCTGCACCAGAAGAATGGATGATCCTATTCAGAAAAGAGATATTCAGGGGAGTGATAATTCAGGGCAATGCGCGCAGACCAACAATGTGCGTTTTGAGGAAGGAAGGACCAAGCTTGTGGGTATGATGACAGAAGTGCTCTCAACTCAGATACCAAGGCAAACAGTCGCACTGCCTGCTGAAGTTGGGGTTTGAGCTGAATATGACGAGTGCTGTTACCTTCTAAGTAGCATTCTCGAGACCATTCTAATGTTTCAGTCATTAAATTCAGGGGTTGGGTTTTTTTTTAGGTTTTGTGAAATGTCGATGATTGATAGAGATTCACATACTAGCGGAACATCTTACATGGCGAGATTTGTGTAGCGCAAGTGATGAGATCTATAGTTTTTTTTGTTATATAGTCATGCTGGTATACAAGGGATGGGATCTATAGTCTTTTTTGTTAATTATAGTCAAGCTTTAGTACCCGAAACATGAATGTTCTTGCACTGACTAGTTATCTGTTGAATCAGCCAGCCAGTTTAATATGATGGGAGCTTTGGAGTAATTCTTAAGAGAAATAATATAATTGTGGATCTGGTTCTTCACTAGTAAGACTTCTATTTTTGAAATCGTAATTACTCTCTGATTTATGGAAACCTCCATAAAAAGTACTCATAATTGTTGTTGCAATATTTGAAGAATGGAGGGTCCATATTTCAGAGTTTGGTTTTGTCGGCAAAATTGGGTACTACCCCATTTCTCTGATCACAAACTGTTAACAAGGCCCACAACTGAAACGTCCATATTTTATCACACTATCTTGCTCTTGCCTCTTGAGAGTTGAGATCAAACTGTATTTCTCATTCTTTTTAACGGCAAAAAATTACTACGTAAAATAGTTTTGTGTGAAGTATATTATGTTCGATGGTTGATTAAGATTCACTAGTCTACTTTGGCTCTGGTGGTTTCAAGACTGTTGAAATCTCAGGTCAAGGGTTCAAGGACTGGTGGAAGAGAGAATGTGCAAGTGTTCTAAATGAGGTATTACAAATTTTTCAAAGGTCAAGAAACTAAAATTCTGAATTTTGACCCTTTTTGTTCTTCACCTAAACATTTATTCTTAGTGACTCAAACTATAGTACAGTAAATCAGTAATATACCAACCATATATTAAAGTGATTAGATAGTAAATACATCACAAAATACACTACTTAGATTTAAATTACAACATTACACATTCGTGCATATTTGCAATGCTCCTATAGCCTCATTTTCACCCAACATTGAGACTAGCTAACTTCGTATACATACTGACTACTAGTACACAACTATTTTACAATACATGCTAGTAGTACTTAATTACTCCGTAGTTACAATAGGTGAAAAACCCACGATATTATTATTTATTAGCCATATAATTTAGCCCTTGTAATTAAGTTTGATTAACCAGAGACATCAATAGACTTGAGCTCAGGCTGCTTTTCCTGCATCTTAGGCACAGTGACAGTAAGTACACCATGCTCCATATTAGCCTTGATCTCATCCATCTTCGCATTCTCCGGCAACCTAAACCTCCTCATGAACCGTCCAGAGCTACGTTCGAGGCGGTGCCATTTATCAGTCTCTTCTTCACTCTCCCTGTTCCTCTCTCCACTTATCTGGAGCACCTTCCCATCTTCCACCTCCACCTTCACCTCTTCCTTCTTTAGCCCCGGAAGATCCGCCTTAAACACGTGTGCTTCCGGCGTCTCCCTCCAGTCAATTCGGGTGTTAGCGAACCCTCCTACCGCCATACCCGAGGCCGTGTTCGTGATCGAGGTGCCGAATGGAAAGCCCTCGGTCGGATCCCATATGTCTAGAGAGAAAGGGTCGAATGTGTTCGATCGCCGGCCGCTAGAAAAGCTTGGTATTAACGACATTTTTACTGTAAAGTATAGTAATTTAGATGAAAGAGTAGGAAGTTAATGAAGTTAGGAGCATAGATTATAAGTACATGTATATAAAGGGCAATTATAGTAATCTTTGAGCATGCAACGCAAGATGTATCATTTCTTCCTCTTGACACTTGTTTCACATGTGGCAGTACAATATGCGATTGTTTTTGCAATGTACATGACGTGTTGAGCAGGCCTTGTCACTTGTAATAACCATGCAATTTTCTTGACAACCACAAAAGTTGAGTGCAATTTGGAATTTTGGAACTCAAGCTTATCGATGTGGTTAAGTAGTTTGTTTGATTGCACATATGATAAAAACTTAAATTTTTATTTCTTTCCGTATCTGGCTTCTAAATTTTTTGGGTATCATAATCAAAAAGTTGAGAGTGAGGATAATTTAAGTGATTATAGAGTAACATCTGATTTTAAGATATTTTGGGATTAATTCTCACCACCCGTCCTTGTGGCTCTCTAAACGCCAAAAAAAATAAAAATAAAAAGTTGAAATTGTCATAGGTAGATAGATTAAAGTCAATAAAAAATGTAAAGTTTTATAGCGTAGGTAATAGTCAATAAAAACTCAACTTCCAAAAGTTTCAATTTATATACTTCCTCTATTTGAGAGTGAGGTATAGTTCAAGTGGTTAGAATTCCCCTCCCGATTCCAAGAGAACTTGGGATCAATTCTCATCACCCGTCCTTGTGACTAAAAAAAATAAAAAAAAAATACTTCCTTTGTTTCTTTATAGCTGCAACACTTATCTTTTCATGCTTGCCGATTTATGATTTCAATCGTTAATATCTTTAATTACCAATATGTAAAAATTATAAACATTTGATTTTAAAATAGTATAAATTGAGACGAATCTAACTCGATCCCACATGACTATATTTTTACATAGTTATAAATCATCAAAGCTAGTCAAAGTGGAACACCTGAATAATGTAAAAGTCAAACTGTTACAAATATAAAAAAACGAAAAAAGTATATATTTTTGTTAGCCAAATAAATTTTTGTACTCCATAAGAATTAAGAACTTAAGAAGTTGCTCTCATGTATTGTAGGTTGATCAACTATCATTTGATTTTTCAATGTTAACCTGGAAGTAAAATAATTTTCAATGATCAACCACTTGAACTATCTCTCACTCTCAATATAACAATTTTTTTATCCTTAAAAAAAATTAAAAATATTCGGTTCCTTACAAAAAGCAAGGGTAACATTTGGTTGGGGCCCAATTGGTAAGTCGGCGGTACCGCAGTAAAAAAAAAAATTCCCGTCCCGGCGATCATCGTTCTCCAGTTTATCCGATGATAATCTTTCTCCTACATCACCGCCGCCCTCTCAAACACCGTACTAGACGCCGGAACCTCCCATTTGAGATGACTGCGAAAATGAAGGAAAATTAATCAGTTAACATACCTGCTTCTAGGTTAGATCGATTTCCAATCATTTTTCTTAAAATCTGGTCAATTTTCATATAATTGTGATTGTTTACATCTATTTATGTTAAATTTTGTTGTTGAATTTATGATTAAATGTTCAATTTTACTACCTCTGCTTGTATTTTGGATTCTTCTTCAGTTCCTTTTTAGTTTGGCTGCAACAATCCAAGAATGTGATCCAATTTATTGTTAATATGAAATTTTGTTGTTATATGGGGGTATTAAAACAAAATTTAGTTTAAGATTACAACTGGAACTTTAGTTTTCAGCTGCATTTTATGAATGGATCAAAGTATTTTTGAGCAATACAAACATTAATCATCTGTAACTTGTAGACTAGTCGTCGACTCCCTCCGTACATAAGTAACAATTACACGTGCTAATATACAAAATACGGAGTATTATTTTAGAATGTTGGGAAAGGTTGCCATATTTTCTACTGTAAATTGTGTCATTTTATTTTTGAAATGCCTTTAAAGAATATGGGTACGAGACAACTATTATTAGAGGATTTTGTTTGTATTCTTTACTACGAGGGGTTAAGTATGAGTATCTCATAATGAGTGGGGTATTAAATAAAGCTGATAGTGTTAGTAGTATGTACATAAATACATGTATCAAAATTAATACTCTGCAGTAAACTTTTATGACACAAATTTGTTAGTTGATTGTTGCTTGATTTTAGTACTTCATCAAGCAATTTATGATTACGATTGTCTTCAATCCCATTATGCAGTGAATTAATTTAATTATGCCAAATTTCCTCTGAACTTGGTGTATCTATCTGATAATTATGGCTTTTCAATTAATGTTATATTGCATGTCTAGTGTGTAGTTGCTTTGCTACATGTTTGTGGTAAGGCTGTAAGGTGTATGGATGACACATTCAAGTAGTGAACAAAAATAATAGAGACTTTTGGAGGGCAATGGGAGAAATAAAAGTTGTAAAGAACAACCGTGTAATTTGATTATACCATTTGAAGCGAGAAGAGCTAACCACATATGAAATACATAGGGCTGCTATTAAAAGTAGAAAATAACATAATCCGATGTAGGAACATGTGTCCATTTTTATGGAAAAATAAGGACTCTTTATTTGCTGAATCTATGGTATTGTTTGATTATTTCTGCTCCTCACCATTTCAGCACCACAAAATGATAAAATGTGACTAATAAGTTGATCCAATGATTCATATGAGGACTCTCCTTTCATTAGGCAACACTTTGCTTTCTCTTTCAAAGCATTTACCCTTTCTCTCATTTCTTGACCTTCCTTTTCTACCATCAATCTTCTAATCACACTCTCTATTTCTTGCCTCTCAAGTTGTTTCTCTAATTGCAATCCAACCTTCAGAACATCGCTAATGTGTCTAGCGTTCATCTTCTGATCACCAAAAAATGGAAGGCAAATCATGGGCACCCCTTCACAAATACTCTCGATGGTTGAGTTCCATCCACAGTGAGTCCAGAATCCTCCAATGGCGGGATGAGCCAAAACCTGTTGCTGTGGTACCCAAGAGACGATGTGGCCCCTTTGGTTCACTATCTCTATAAATTCCTTTGGAAACAACTCTTCATTTTTCTCTGAGCCATTAATCAGCCTCGGTCGAGTTGCCCAGAGGAAGGGCTGCTGGCTTTTGGCCAGTCCCCAAGCTACTTCTAAAAATTGCTCCTTGCTTATTGCTGCAAGAGTTCCAAAGCTAACATAGAGTACTGAATTTGGTGCTTGTTTGTTTAACCAAGTTATGGAGCTTTGTTCTTGAGTGACTATGCTACTCGTAGAAGTTGGAGAGATTTTGTGTAGTGGACCTGTCAGGAAAATAGGAGTAGCAAGAAAATTTCCACGAACTCTGTCTAGGATTGAGCCTTCAAGTTCCTTGAATGTGTTGCAGATTATACCCTGACAATTTCTCTTGGTTTCTTTAACCATGCCAAGAAGTACATCATGATGTATTTCTGGAGGAAGGTCTTTTACTTTTAGAGGTGGAACCTCCAACACTGGTTCTTCCTTTCGGGTATCTGAAAAGATTAATCACACCACAAAAATTGAAGATAAGACAAAGAGTCCAGGATTAATTCTTGTGAAACCAAAATACAATAATTTTAATGTCTAATTTTCGTTTCTCGTCTGTCTGTTAGTGTATGCTTGGGAGTTGGGAGCATTTTTGTGAGCATTAATATCTAGTTAGACTTTGTTGCTAATCCGAACCTCCTTATGCTATACACCTTTTGCCTTGATTTTTATTTTAATACTAGAACTGATAATGAACTAACTGTACAATTTCTATACTTACGCTGGTCGCTGGCACTCTTCTTTTCTCATTTCCTAAATGGCTTTCTGTTAGTCAGATTTTCTGACGTGTTAATTAGATTTTGATCCATGAAAATTTAGAGTTGTTTTTTTTTTTGGGTAGAAAAAAGGAAGTACCTTGGAGGGGGAAGTAGCCTTTTTCCTGCAGTAGTGGCAGTGATTCGTAAAGAATGGAAGCCAACAGGCCACCAGTTCTTAGTGCCAGCCTTGGGAGGTTCAGTTGATCAGCAACAACCCCTGCGAATTCCCACAAGGGGTCTGATATCAAGCATGCAACGGGCTCCCTGTCCTTGGAAGCGTGCTCCAGAATCTGGGACAAGCAATTCCGAAAAGACTCCAAACAACTCTTATTAAGGATAGTTATTGTATCTAACGAACCTGAAGAAGGTGTTTTAGCTTTTGACAAGACATCTTCAATGAAGTGGAAGTTGAAGTTGGGGAACTCAACAGGATTTGGGGAGTTGAAATGAGTGTGAATTACAGTGATGGAAAAGCCCTTCGAGTGAAGGGCATTTCCCAAGTTCAGCATTGGGGTTATGTGGCCTGTATATGGTTGTGGAAACAGTACAACTCTACAACAGAGCTTGCTTTTTTGCTGCTTCTCCATTGTTGCTTTAGATGCTTGCTACCAACTGTAGATGTTTGTGCTGCCTTATATTAACAATATATATAGAATGGTGCAAATGCACGTAGTTTTTTAGAAGGTAATGGCTCTAATCTGCTTTTCTTTTCTATGCTTTATGTCTTTCTTAAGATGCTATTGCTGGATTTATAAACCTTTTGACAATAGTCCACACTCCAGAAGAGAAATTTCTGCAGCCATGCTATTTGCCGCCTTGCTAGTTCTAGTTGGATTTATCGATCTCTGCCTTATTCTGTTTCCATTTCTGATAAATATGTCACCTCAAGTTTTTTTATCAGTTTGTTGAATAACTCGAGTTCAGTTACCACTTACTATCAGTTGTTGGTAGAAGAAGAGTTTGATTTGAAAACGTTTATAGACCAAACTGAATGAGTAACTTGATAAGTTTTTACTAAGTTGATGTTTTAGGTCTATTCTATTTGTGGGAGGTTGATTATTGCTCTGAAGGTAGTGCACCAGCCTTGTGGTACCCTAGTGAATTGATGGGTGTTGTCTTTTGTTAATGGTCATTTCGTCGTCAAACCTAGTAATAGTAACAATGCACCAGCCTTGGGATCTCTTGAGACTTTGTGAAATGTGAATGTTGTGAGTTTGAATTGTGACTTGTCCACTACCTTGGTGAGTTTCCTACTAGTGGTCTATAAGAAAATGATCGAGTTAAGAAACTTTGCTTTGAGGGTATGTATTGCATGTTTGGATGAAGATGAGTACACTGCGAATTGTTCTAGATCTTTATCTTTTATTGATAGAGTATACGACTCTTTGATTAAGATCAAAGTGAGATGTCTTAATAGGCCGAGAGTTTTAATTGACAAATTTTGCAAAAGATAACTTCGTATATAGTAAAATAAAATAGGAAATAAAGCTAATTGAAACTTTTTTAAGTACCAAATTTTTATTGTTTATATTCCCTCCGTTTTTTTTAAAGCCACATTTGCTATTTTCATCCGTTTTTTTTAAAGCTACACTTCCTCTGTTAGAAATCCCTTATAATTTAATAATATATGTTTACTCATTAATGTTCCCACTCTATCTTACTTTATCATTTTTACTCCTCTAATGGTCCCCATATTCTCTTACACCACTTTACTTTTCAATAAAATAATAACCTTATCTACCCATTCATCTTATTTTATTAAACCAAAACTCCGAGCAAATGGAGGGATTACATTGTTATTGAGATTTTTTTTTTTTCCTAAATAAAAAACTTACTACAATGCTTCAATCTAGTCTCTTTTACATCTTGATAAACACCTCTAACAATTAATAAGTTAATTAACATGTCAGCTAGATGAAATGACACAACAAATACTCCGTAACTAATTAGTGTATGTTTTGCTACAAGTCACAGAAAAGATACTGGTACCTAAGTATCAACATCTTTGAAGTACATTAGTTTAACATGTCACCTTGTAACGCATTTAATTAGTCAAAATGCTAATAAGGAGAAGTCTAATGTCTAAATTAAGAATATCAAGTCAAACCGACGAAATGTCGACAATTAACCGTCAGAATTCGAAAGTCAATACTCAATAATGTGTTGCTGGCAAAGTATGGGCCGAGTAAGAGCAAGATTATTGAAGAGGATGTAATGACAATAATTAACTAACAATGACAATGACAATAGGATATTAACACAATGACAATAATTAACTAACAATGACAATAACAAATCCTAGCATTGACAAAAATGAAAACGAATTTCATCTACTATCGTTAATTAATACAATACACAGACATCAATTAAAAAGCAATGATAGTAAATGGAAAAAAATAATAGTAATTAACCCTAACATTAACAATAATAAAAACGGATGACATCTACTATCGTTCATTAATATAATACACAGAGTAATTAAAAAACAATGACAGTAATTGACAATAAAAATTAATAGTAATAAACCCTAATACTGACAATAATAATAGTTACTCTTAATAATTATTCACGGGACTCGCATAGCAGAATAAGCAAGTGTGTTGGTTTTATTATTTTTTTTCTTTTTCCCATATTGAAACTCACCGTTTCATTGAAGGGAAAGGCAAAAAAAAAAAAAAAAAAAAAAAAAAAAAAAAAAAAAATTAAAAGATGAGTTTAGACCCACTCAACATTCCTCTCCCAAACATTTAATATCCTCTTCACAAAGAGGATATATTGCATTCCTCTTGAAAATAGTATCCTCTCTTACTTTTTTACATCAAAAACGATACTACTTTGGAGGAGAGAGAGTGAAGGGAGGATGATATATCCTCCCCAATGTGTGTGCTCTAAGAAAACACTACAGTATTTAATTAATGATTTATGCAATGCAGATGCAGGTGAATATCACATCTTTGTTTCAATGAATTATTGAGAATTTGAGATGACATAAACTACAACTATTGATTTTTACTTTCATTTTGGCCTTGTTTGACAAATGACTGTTGGCAGTTGGCTGGTTCCATTGGCTTGTTTGACCAGTTGGAATGTTTGACTGTTTAAGCTAGCTGTTATAAAAATGTTTGATAAATTTAATTGTTGGCTGTTAACTGTTTATTAGATAATTTGTGGGCCAACAAGCCAAAAACCAATAAAAAAAGCTACTCATAGCAACATTTTCATTTTGGCTTAAAAGCCAACTTTTTTGCTGATTGAAAAGTCAATTACCAAACATTTTTTTTTAGCTATTTGACTATATAAAAAAAACCAAAAGCTAATCGAAAAGTCATTTACAAAACATGGCCTTTATTGGGTTCTTTGACTTAGATTCCATCTCATCAACGTCGGTATTAATGTATACTACGTGCATTATTATTGGATATTAAATTTACCCCGTACTTAACATCTTTACTAAATTTGAGATAGAGTCGACTACATCACTACATGAATCAATTTTTTTTTTTTTTTTTTTTTTTTTTTTTTTTTTTGTTCTTTCACAATCACTCCCTTCCTTCATTTGATATAGTCTGAGTTAAATGAAACTCAATTTTTTTTTGTCACGTCATATTTTTTTATTCTCTCCATCCAAGTTAAGTTTTACATTCTTTTTGGTTTTGTTTTTCTTCTAAAAAATTCAATTATCTCAACTCTCCTCCTCCCTTACTAGTGAATCTCTAGATTGTCATCTCACTTACTCAAACTAAAGTAGTAAATTATCCTTTGTTGTATCTTTAATATTAGCAACTCCATCTTTTAAATCGAATATCTACTACTAATTTTATCTATCTCTAGTACATTGATAGTACCGATACAAGCCATATTAAATTTAACCAATCTCTAAGTACAAGTATAAATTGTTATCTCATGATCACACTTTCATTTCTAAATTTGGTTATACTCACATGCATATTTACAACTTCGTACCTATATTATAAAGCATCGTGCTCTATGATTCTATGGTAAAAAAATAAAATTGTACCATAACATAGCAAATACAACCACAAGTTTCAATGGCCATAGTTAGAAATATCTATTGTCATTACTATCTACAAGTAGAATATTCTCAACTAAACTTAGCAACCTAGAACCAACAAATATCCTTAAAGGGTACAAAGAAAAGATATGCTATAGTTTGCTTCAAATTCTCATGACATCACATACAAGATACCAACAAAGAGTGGATTCATACTTCATTTGCAACCACTAGTACGTTACAATATTGGCAATTCGTCATTCGTGTACTCGCAATTCCATAAAAGCATATCATATAAACTTAGATAATTCACCACGTTAATGTTATACCTTCATTTTTAAAGAACCTAATTTAAATGACAATTTTTCCCTTTCCTTCACCATGTATTCATTTATATAGCATGGGTAGTTTTGACTTTTCACAAATTCCTTTTTTTAAACCTTTTTTTTTTTTTTTTTTTTTTTGCAGGGCATCATCACATATAAATGCAAAAGTGGGGGAATTTCTTTATATATTAAAAATAAAAAAAATAAAAAAATGGAGTAATTATTAGTAATGGTGAAGGCGTGGGAATAGTGGGGCGTCACACGCCGTACGTGACATGAGTAAAAAAAGAACGGTGCTAATCATTTAATTCATGGTCAAGACAAAAAAATAATTCTTAGTTTATAAAATGTTTTTATAATATACTAAGGGATTTTGTGTTATGTTGATATTTTCCCGTATGCTATGTCATGTTGTGTTCTCAAATTGAAGATTTGATTATGCAATAAATCATTATTCTACGTACCATTCAAATCATGGACGAGTTGTTTTTTTGTGTCATTTACCACTTAGCAGAAAAAAGTGGATTTAAAGTATGTTGCTTTAGGATTTAAATAGTTATGTTTAGCCTTTTGTTCCTAATAGGTGAGTTAATTTGTAATTAAAGATGACGAGTCATTTGATGCTTTTAGGTGTCGAGTTCTAGCTTCTTTTTCTTATTTTAATATCTATCATATATTCATACGCCTATTTTATTTCCTTGATTTTCATAAGAGACAATAATAATTGCAAGTTATAATACGGTAACATAAGCTTGAAATGAGTTGACTTGGATACTTGTTAAATAACTTAGGGCATGCGAGATGAACCATATCGGTACTAGGGAGAAGTCGATGAAAATTTATGCCTAAGTTAATAAGATTTGAGCGGCGTAAAAAGTTAGAGAGAAAGCTAAGTAGATTAGAGTAGACGAATTTCATTGTAGTGAATAAAAAAAGAAAATTATATTGGTGAAAAGTTAACTAACATGTACGGAGTAATATACGTAGTATTGTATAAGTTATTGGTTATTATTATTTTTTTTTACTACAAATTAAAGTAGATTAATAATAAAGCTACGCACTCTATTTTATATTTAAAACAAGATTAACAACGCAACACCTCACTTTATTTTTTTTAATTACATTTTGATGGATGCTCATAAGAATTTAGATAATTATTTTATTTTAATTAGCTAGCAAAGAAATAGGTTATGTTATAATCATGAAAAATTCAAAAAATGTATGATTAATTAAGTTTTATTACTCGTACCAATTTCCGCATTGTCACAAATGACTAAATGAGTAGAGCTTTCGGTCATGATGAGTTAGTGCATTTGACACTTCAGATATTCCCCAAAGCAACTCATTATCAGAAATTCAGAGCCTTCTCTTTAACATTTTTATGTTATAACTTATAAGCTAGATGGTGGTCCGGTTGGGGGGTCCAAATGATAAATTGACATCTTTCCTACCTTTCACCTATATTTGGTAGGGTTTGATTCTCTGTCACCTTCTTTTATTTTGCTAAGAAGACGGTAATTGATTCGTGTATATGTATTGTATGATCAAGTGATAATCAGTCGGTCGGAAAATGTATTATGCTAAAGAGTCATTTAAACAAAACTATGTGATGTGTTTAAATATGAAGTCTTGACAATACGACGATTACATTGAGATGAAAGGATTAATCATTTGTCAATTCAATTAATATAATTAAATATCTATATTAAACATTGACGATATTAGCATATACTAACCCTCACTGATTCCGATATCCCTCATCTTAAATCCTACAAAACCAACATTAGAAAAAGAAAATCATACTCCAAACATAGTGTACAAAATAGGCAGTGTAAACATAGGATCTCAGCTATCACGAGAAGGTTTAGGTATTCACATGGTAGACGTGCCTCAAGTGATACCATAAATCTTTATTCAGTCAGCTTTATGAATATAGTTTTGATCATTAATTGTCACACGTTATACGCTAGCTATGATACTAATCTCATCCAATTGTTGAATTTTGACTTGACAAACTACAAAGTTGTTGAGTATAAATGTATAAATAATTAGTCATCTATCTTGTTTAATACAGTTCTATATATATGCATGCAGCTTTATTTGCTAGATAAACCAAATTTATAATTTATATTCCGACAAGATATTCTTAGTGAAGTCTAATTATAGTGCATTGCAATAATGGTTTGTCAGTATCAATCCATGTGTAGAAGAAACTAGAAAGGATAATATAGAGATTTTGTAACACAAGCTTTGTAATACAAATATAGAATACTCCTAAGCTAGTTTATGTTGCAAACTTACACTTGTAAGTGTAGAAGTTTGACTAGTTAGTGACCTTGTACAAAGTGTTTTCAAAATTTTGAATACACCTATTTCTTTTCGAGTTTCTTCAATTATTGTATCCTTACACACGTTTACGTATTTAAAATGGTTAATCCATCTTATCGTGAGGCATGAGCCATCCACCCAATATATATAATTCCAAAAAGTTAATATATCTAATACGAGTATCTTATATGAATTCTTCAACGATTTAGATTATGATTCAAAAACTTTTATCTAATTTAAAAGTCGATATAATTAAAGTTTTTATAAAATATTTAATAATGTATACATGTCTCACTACCCAATATATATAATTCCAAAAAGTTAATATATCTAATACGAGTATCTTATATGAATTCTTCAATGATTTAGATGAGAATTAAAAAACTTTTATCCAATTTAAAAGTCGATATAATTAAAGTTTTTATAAAATATTTAATAATGTATACATGTCTCACTGTGACTCACACAATACATTCTCGACAACTTTTGTTTCTTACACATTTTAGTCTGATGTTTATTCCAATGACACCACTGGTGCCCAGTAATAATTTATACTACAAATTAAAATTGTGAATTAAGATGAAATTCACCTTATTAAGCCGAGTTAAGATTCTTCTATTTTCTTTTAAGTGTATAACCATACAATTTTTTTTTTTTTTTTTTTTTTTTTTTTTTTTTTTTTTTTTTTTTTTGACAATGACAAAGGAAAGAAAAACAGCTACATAATTAAATTAGAGAGGGTGCTACGGCAATTCTTTATATTTGGTAAACAAAGACAGCTTTATATTTGGTCAAGAATATTAAGATGCTATTTTCTTCAACTCATTTTGATTTATTTCAGGTAAAAATATTACCATAGATTAAAATAAATTCAAACAATGTACTAATATGGAGTAGTAAAATAAAAATAAATTTAGATCATACAGAATACTCAATAACTTTAAGTTACGAAGTACATTTTATACTCTGTAACAACATAAATAGTCTCCGTAACAACATAAATAGAATAAATGACTATTTCACCAAATGCCACTGAGCACTTTAATAATTCACCAAATGCCATCAAGGTTTTCAAAATTCAGCAAATGCCATCGAGTTTTTAAAAAATTCACCGAGTGTCATTAATGACTAACGGTCGTTAACTCTATTAGTCATTAGAATTAAATCATGATACATGTCATGATATGATTGATTCATTTTAATCATTTATTTTAATTAATAAAAATAAAATTTTTTCTCTATTTTTGTGACGAAATTGTTCAAGTAAAGTTTTGGGGGTTATTTTGACCCTTTATGGGTTCAAATTATCAAATTTAGCTCGGAATTAGCAAAAATATAATGTAAATGCCTCGTATTGTGTGTCGAAAAATATCTCGATTAGCGAGTCATTATTTTTAACCATAAAAATTGATCGGGTAAGGTTTTGTAGGTCATTTTGACTCTTTATGGATTCAAATTAAGCTCGGATTTAGAAAAAAAATAGCATAAATGCCCCGTTTTGTGTGTCGAGAAATATCTCAATTTGCGTGTTGGTTTTTTTAACCATGTAAATTGTCTAGGTAAGGTTTTAGCAGTCATTTAGGCCCTTAATGGAACCAAATTAAGCTCGGAATTGGCAAAAAATAATGTAAATGCCCTGTTTTGCGTGTTAAGATCATAATTTTTTTTTTACCGTAAAAAATGCAAAACAGGACATTTACGTTAATTTTTTGCCGAATATGAGCTTAAACTAGACCTTAAATGATCAAAATGACCCCCAAAACCTTACCCAGTCAATTTTAATGGTTAAAAAAGCGACACGCTGAGATATTTCTTGACATGCAAAAGGGGGCATTTATGTTATTTTTTTTTGCCAATTCCGAGCTTAATTTGAAACCATAAAGGATCAAAATAACCTCGTAAACCTTACCCGATCAAGTTTCATGGTTAAAAAATAATGATCGCTAATCGAGATCACACAAACGGGGCATTTACGTTATTTTTTTGCTAATTTCGAGCTTAATTTGAATTTATAAAGGGACAAAATAACCCCCAAAACTTTATCTAAACAATTTTTGTCACGAAAATCGAGAAAAAATGTTATTTTCGTCAAGCTGGTATCTTTATGTTTTATTATAATTAGTACCTTGTTGTTGCCCGTAAAAAATCAGACCTCCATTTTCTCTCTCCTCCGCCCTTCCTGGGCACCTCTAAACCCAAACAAAAGCAAAGCAACAACACAACACCCCCCACCCCACCTCCCCTCTCTCTTCTTCTTCACCTACTTTCTTCCTCTTCAATGGAGTAGCACAGAAAAACAACCCCACTTCAATTAACAAAAGCCCACTTCTATAAATCCCAGCCATTTTGATGATCTTATTTACATGAAGATTACCCCCAATGTCAACCATAATGCCAACCCTTCAAACCCATGTTATCAATATTGACCAAGGAATTCCCCGCCGGAGCTCCGCCGGCGGCGGCGAGGATTCCGACGAGGAGAGTGTTCGTTGCTCCGACGAAGACAGCAGCAGTAGCTCATCAAGTGAGTCATGTACAAGAGTGATTGTTGTTGGGGTGGGTGAAGTTGTTGGTGGTGAGAAAAGAAGACCCTCTTTATCTTCTTCTTCTTGCTTGTCGGAATGTTCGGTGGAAGAGGTGGTGGTGGTGGATCTGGAGAAAGACGGCGGTGCTGCGGCGGCGACGGCGGTGGAGACGAAAGTGGCGGTGCATTTGTCGAAAGTGGAGAGGGATTGTAGAATTTGTCACATGAGCTTAGACGGGTCTAACCCTGAATCTGGGTTCCCAATTGAATTGGGTTGTTCTTGTAAGGAAGATTTAGCTGCTGCTCATAAACACTGTGCTGAAGCTTGGTTCAAAATTAGAGGCAATAAGTAAGTTTATTGCATTTTACTCTACTTGTTAATTTTCTAATTAATGTTTTTATTTTGGATTTTGCCTCATTTTTTGCATTACTTGCTTAATTAATTAATTAATTAAATTAATTTTTGTTTTGTTGCTTATGCTTTGATTATTATAGTATGGGGTGTTGTGATTTTTTATTTATTTTTTCTGATGATTTGTGTATGTTGAATGGAGTTGAGGTTTGTTACTTTTTAATATGGAAAAACCAATGTGTTAATTGTTCATTAGTTGATAAATGAATGGTGATTAGACAGCTAACCACATGATTACTTGGATATGGAATCGTAATGTTTACGCTTCGAAAATGGAAGGGTCCTTGATTTGGATCATTTGTGAGTGGGTATGACTCGTTTTGAATGCTTTATACTCTGGCTCTTAGGGAGGTTTTTCATTAGGTAATCCATAAAAGAGAGCTTGTATTTTATGAAAGATAGTGTATTGGTGCACTAAGAAATAAGAATAGACACATTTTGTGTTTTGGATAAAAGAAAGGAGGAAAAATGTTAAAAACAAAGTAAAGTGGAGTCAAAAATGAATGAGGGAATCAAGTTATTAATAAAGCGAAAGTTGTATGGACCATGGGGTTCTCTGCTTGTTTATCTAATTAATTAGATTCTCAACTTAATATCATTACGTATAACTGAAGTTTTGTTTTAAAAAAATTTCTGTGTCGTTTGTGTCGGTAACTTCTTTATTTGTTAATTATATCTTAAGTTGTTTTAGTCATATATTGATATAGCAACTGCATTTGTTGCATGTGAATACTTTAACTGGCTTTTATGAGTTTGGTGTTGTGCTGAAGGTTGTTTCTATTTCCTGTCATGTGAAATACGAAAAACCTTTTTACAATGTTTACTTAATTCTCCTTTATTGTCTGCTCGGATTCTCCGACTTATAGTTGATAAAGATGAAATTTGGTTGTATTTAATGATACCACATATATAAATTGGTAAGAAGACAGTTTTGGAATTCACTTCCATTTAAGAATATCCTTCTTTTCCTTGCCTCTTGAGATACTTTCTGTAACGAGTACTTGACACTGGATGAAGATATAAGTAGCAGTTACCTGCTTTGCTAGACTAATTGCATAAAGCATAGTGTTTTTCATAGTAGCTATAACACGTGTGTGGATAAATCTAGCATCATCACAAATTGACATTTGATAATTGATTTGTTGTTACTTATTAGATATTTTTGTGCTACTGTACTCTAGCATGTCTGGCTGATTTGACCATTTTGGCTATATTCCATCAATTTTGTACTGAGGAGGAAGTTGCTGATAAGTTTTCGAGGCAGACATATTAGACAAGTTCATTTACTAGCTGAATAAAATATCTAAGCTTTGTAAATATCAGAATGTTAAGTTGTATATCTGCGTTTAATTTTCTATAAAGTAGCTTTTTGTTTGTTTGTTTGTTTGTCATGTTTTCTAATTTCTGTATGTCACTTGGGCTCTGTGATGGTTTGTTATGGAAGTGAGAGGAGTCACTAAATGAGAGCAGATGGTGACGCGTCTTATATGCAAATATTAATATAAATGCACTAATGCCAAGAACCATGATTGTGTTCCACCAAGTTATTGGATAAGTGTTATTGTTCACGCTCAAATAGCTGAGTTTAATAGTGGCTACTGGTTAGATACTTCAGAACATTGACAAGTTGTGCAGAAAAGTTCAACTGTTACTTTGTAGCTCTCAAGGATGGTCGTAGTATATAGTTGTCTAAAATTGGATGCTAGTTGGTTGACTTCTTTTTTTAAACTCCTTAGGGTAGTGCTTATCAAGTTCTTTGGTGCTCATAAAGCTTATATAATAATCCAAATACTGCTCTCTCTCTCTCTTTTTTTTCTTCTTAAAATCAATATAGTAGTTGATGTTCTTATGATTTTGCTTGTCATAATTAAATTACTTTTAGATTCTCAACTTAAATTTGTTTCCATTTTTTAACTCCGCATTTATATTTTTCTTTTTAGGAGTGTGTTTCATTATATTCCTCCTCTCTTGTAAGTTTCCCAGCATTCTTAATTGGCTACTTGTACATAGCATTCCTAGATTCCCTACCCTGTGTCCATTCATGATAGCCTACTTGTAATATACTTTGTATATTTTTGGTCCAATGTAAAGTGCCCTTTTGTATTCTGTCAAATAATTAGAGGCTGGATACAGATATCCTGGAATGGAATTTAAAAAGCTTGATTTACTTACCAAGCATGATTTCTTGACATGGATGATGATCTACAAATGGAGTTACGATCTAAGCAGCTACTTTTATATGACAATGTGTTACTTATTTGCTTTTGTTCTGCGCCATTCACTTTTTTGCCAATGCAAAAAGCCAATGACCAAGTTTGTAAATTGGCTGGCATTACCTCATCCAGGTCTTTCATCTGTGCAGAGCATGATGTTTTGAAAGTTCAGAACCTAGTGAACGTGTATACCTGAGATGCATGATGCAGGGCTTAGTAGATTTTAGAATTTAAATGCCATTGGTTTTAAGCATAAGCATTTCACTTGATAATCTATGTCAGTTATAATTGAAACGATCGTAGTGGGATATTGGTTTTGAAGATTTGTTCATTTGTGGTGCATTTAAATAACTTTGAAAGGATATATAAAGCTGAATCTATGTGTTGGTTGAAAGCGCACCAAAAAGTTAGATGTGTTTTATTGATCCTAAAATATAAAAAATCTGTATCGTTCTTCAGTCCAACCTATGGCAGGGGTAGGAACAAGGAGGAGGCGATAAAATTTATGCCTGGATTTACTGTGCCGTGTATTGGGTTACACTTGATAGCCTTGTCAAG
Source organism: Chenopodium quinoa (assembly GCF_001683475.1). Lineage (NCBI taxonomy): Eukaryota > Viridiplantae > Streptophyta > Magnoliopsida > Caryophyllales > Amaranthaceae > Chenopodium > Chenopodium quinoa. The sequence continues at coordinate 978,554 of NW_018744582.1, read as the reverse complement.
TAATGTAATCATGAAATTTTTGGAGATAAAATTGTAGTGCTAAACTTAATTTTACTCCCTATAGCTCCTACTTCCAAAGGATAGTGATAAAATTTATGCCTGGATTTACTGTGCCGTGTATTGGGTTACACTTGATAGCCTTGTCAAGTAATGTATCATGAAATTTCTGGAGACAAAATTGTAGTGCTAAACTTTAATTTACTCCCTATAGCTCCTACTTCCAAAGGATAGTGTTAAATAATTTTGGCACTCTGTCCATTTATTACTCTATGATACTCCTGCTTGGTCTTACCCAAAGAAAAGAATAAAGGAAAGAGTTAGCGGGAAGGTTGCTATATTGTGAACTAGTTCAGGCTGGAGTGTAGCTCTTTTGTTTATTTGCCGCAAATATATTGCTCCATTGGCTACAGATCTCTAAAGTTTGACATCTATGGAGCTTTCCTTATTTCAGTTGAAGTAGCTTAAAGTATATGGAATTGTACCTAGGAAAGAATTGGAGAAATTTTCTATGTTCTGTTCGTTAAAATTTCTGAAGACGTTATATATTAGGTGCCTTTTTAGTCTCATGTGCATCAATACTAATTTTTCTTCATTACTTTAAAGTGCAAGTTTCCTGATATGTGCTTAGCCCCTTTTCCTGTTTTGGGAATTTTAACAAGCATCTAATATTATATCCCTTGCGCGGTTGCGCCTCCCAGAATTTTCTGGTATGAGAACAAATTATCTTGGAATGAATTTGCTATGTCAGATTTTTTTTTACTGCATTGTTTTTTCTTTTTCCCTTGTTCAAAATCCTGACTTTTTTACACAGTTCTTCTCAGAACTATTCTCACCTCAGCAACTGCTTGATGTCAACTTTCTTTCCTGTGCCTGACTGATCTAAACTTTTTTTTCACTTCAATTTGATGCAGAACCTGCGAGATATGTGGTTCAACAGCTCGCAATGTAGTTGGTGTAAATGAAGTCGAAGTAATGGAGCAATGGAATGAGGCTCAAGATCCCGCACCCACAGCTCCTCCTCCTCATCCATCTGAGACAAGGCATTTCTGGCAAGGGCATAGGTTTCTGAATTTCCTGCTGGCTTGTATGGTCTTTGCCTTTGTCATCTCTTGGCTCTTTCACTTCAATGTTCCGTCTTAAGATTCCTGTACAGAAGCAATGGCAACTTGTTGTAGTGTTTCAAGAAAAAGAAAAAAAAAAGCATAAAAAGTTTCTGCAAAGGCTCCATCAGCAAAATGCAGGTATCCTTGTACTCCATCCGCTTCTCAAGCATGCCTTATAGCAGCATTAGGCAAGGTTTGTTTATAGTATTAGGTTAGCCCCAAGAGCTTTTTAGCGAATATCTCAATCTTACTTCTTGTTGTCTCAATTATGCAAATCTATCTCAAGGACATGTTAGGAATTCATCACCATTGTCTGTCATGTTGTAATCTGTTAAGACTCGCTCTGTCCTTGGCATTTCACTGGGAAGAACTTAACCCAAGTGTAAAAGAATCCTTCAAAGAGGAGAAAAGAGATCCTCCTGCTTCCCAGTAATGTATTTGCTATTTGCGACTGAAATCGAGTTTCGTGCAGGAATAGTTGAAATGAAATGACTAATTCATCCTTGTTGTCAAGAGATGCTTTGTTATCCAAAAAGTTAATTAGATTTTGCTAGTTATCTTTCATTATCATATCCAAAAGTAGAAGATGCATGTTCATTGCATCTGCAGCAATGCCTGTAAAAGAGTGTTATGCAGTCATTTAAGATTAGGTTCTATTTTTCATTTTTGGTTTATATCTTTAAATTTTTTTGTATTTTTACTAACTAATGTTGTGATTGTAAGGTTACATATGATACAATTAGTAGAATGCCAAAGCTTGGCCGATAATAGTTTTGGGCGTGGTGCCTATGACTTTAAGACTTAAAGATTTAATTAAATCTGTCGACATTATTGTCTTTAGTGACTTTTACTACACCGAAAAAAGGAAAAAAAAAAAAAAATACAATTGTGACACATTAAAGCTGAGGCTGTCTAAACAAGGTTTGAAAGATGGGTGAATTGGCAAAAGTGCCTTTGGTTAGTGGAATTTTTGGCATTTTTAATGATACTAATCCAATATTATTTCCTGTTAATGCAATGTGGATTATGGCTGTAAATGGGGCCCAATGTGTCATTAAATCATAATTTCAAAGGAGTTGGGCCTACCTTAATTAGACTTATAAACACCATCTAGCTGTGTTTCCATCTACTTTAAACTAGAAAGTCAGAAATTGGACCGTTTAGAAATTATTTTTCTATTGCTCTTTCAGGTCCTTATGTAATACAAATACTCCTTGAAATTATTTTATTACTTTAGATTGAGGAATTTAAGGAGTAAAAATACATTATTTAATTTTAAGGATTTGATTATGCCATAATTATCTTTCTTTGAATCTTTTAATATATCCATCATATTAACGTTGTAATTGTAATTTGGGATTTTTGTACTCAATGGAATCAAATGGATTATTGAAGGATATATAAAACTTAGTTTGTTAATAATATAGAAAGCTGTTTTTTAGTTTGTTAATAATATAGAAAGCTGCTTTATAGAGTATGTTTTTTTGTTCACCTTTTTTAAGAAACATAACTTTTGAGTCTAATTAGTAGTATTGATAAAGTTTAATTAGGTGTAAAATATAAGGTGAAAATTTGAGCTAATAAGGTTTATTCAGATCAAATAAGTTAAGTTTGGGTGAAGAGAAAACATCATTAATTTAGGCCATTTTAACAGGCCACAATTTATTTTAAAATATTTTAAAAAATAACATCACTCGTCAGATCTAGTTTTCGTATTACTCTTTGTAGAGCATGATACGTAGATAGTATGCTAGCGGTATCATAATACGAGGCTTTATCTCAACAATTGGATAATTCAACAAGGATAATAATTATAATATTTCACGTAATCACGTCAATATCTTAGAAATGACCTCTAATCAAATGTTGCTTATTAATGCGGGTAGGGGAAGAGAGGTTTATATTTCTAATTTAATGTCTCTTGTGGCCTTACAAAAACTAGCAAAAGTAGCAGTCTTTATATATATAAAATGGTGGTTATCGTATTATGCTATTTATTGTCATTAATTTTACATTTAAAATAATCCCCTCTTTACTTGAAGGTGTGTACCTCCCATTGAAAAAACATCCGTACTCAAAGATTATAATCATTGCTTGTCTTTTGACGTAAGGTAGTGCCTTTAATTCGTAAGATTACTTTCTTTATCAAAAAACATATAACAAAAAAGAAAAAAACAGAGAAATTGCAACTGTAAGGGAGTCGGTTAAAGTCGGTACCCATTGTTTAGATACTTGTTTGCGAAGAAATGATCCAAGGGAAAGATATGTATCACTTATTGACTTGCATGAGGCCATGCTTTATTCGCAATTATACTCCGCATATAATTCTTAGATATCACCGTTGACTACCTGAAATCTGAATATGAACGTTATTTGTTATGGATATAATTCATTTGTACTCCATTTTATCCTATCATGTTTAATTATTTGCTATGGATATATATGATTCATTTCTACACTATGTCATACAAGTATGATTTATTTAAATATCACAAGAGTTCTATTTTATATGGTGTATAAATTGTTAAGTGCTTTACAATCTATAATGACAGAAGAAATGATGAGAATGTTAATATATACGAGTACTTCGTATTTAGGGCTCAAGTTATGCTCTCTTCGGCTTATTCAAGGTGTTATGCATAATTTGTTCTAATTTGAATATTTCTTGTCTAGTCTAATTGTAATCTAGTGTTGTGTGATCGAATCTTTTGGTTTGGTTATAATTAGTATGACTTTGAGTCTTGAAAAAAAAGAAATTTCATTCAAAATTTGTTTTATCTAGGCAAATATGATTTGATTTTAAGAACAATAAGTAATTAGATAGTGAACATGCAATTAGATTGCACAAATATATACATGAATATGTACATAAGTGCAGAGTCAATATATATACAGTACATGATATGGATATGTGCACAAGTACAGAGTCAAACGGTCAAAATAGATACATGACACATTACAATTCTGATGGTATGTCTTTGCAATTGAACTTAGGACTATTAATTAAATTCAAATATCAAATCTAGATGAGGAACTCAATAATTCGAATACAATATTACTTCAATGATTCAACTCATCTCTATCTATCTTCTAATATTAAAGGAAAATATAAAATAATATTGAGTTTACATTTTACCATCGTATATTCAATCCATTGGCTTTATCACAATCAGCTTCCTTTGGACCTAAACATCGTGAAGGAATGCTCACAAATTCATCCCCTATTTCCCTTAATAATTAAAAAAATATATAACCCTCATAATTCTTTTATTAATTAATCACATAAATAGTTGGTGTTCTAAAGTATTGATGAATCTGGGCTTGATACACCAGCCAACTCAATGGTTGGTGAAGATTTTAATACACACGGACAAATAAAAAATCGGAATATAATTTGCTAAGACTAATTAATAATAATAGTATGCGCAACTTTAACTCAAGATTTATTTCAAGATATGATTCGCAATATTACTAGCTGTTGTTTAAGTGCTAACCCACCTTATTTTTTTTTCTTTTTTCTTTTTTGTTTATTAAATTTTCTTCCTTCTATCTTCTTTAGATTTTTGGTGTTAACATTGATATCAATATCTTTTTTGTTTTTTGTTTATTAAATTTTCTTCCTTCTATCTTCTTTAGATTTTTGGTGTTAACATTGATATCAATATTATTCTCTGTACTAAGTAACATTTTTAAAGAGGTTTTTAATCGGACTAATTCACTCTATTCAGAATTAGTTGTCACATTGTCCTAACTTTTTATAATTTAAGATTAATTTTTGGTATGTCACAACTCTTTAAATCTATCTATCATGCAAATAGAAGACAAAATAAATGGTTGTCACACGTTCAAATAGTTTTGGATCCAACATCCACATCATTATTATTCTTCGTAATATTTTTAGAGAGGTTTAAATTAATTTTTGCTTGATCACTCTATTCAGAATTAGTTGTCACATTGTCCTAACCTTTCATAATCAAGAAGTGACATAATTTTATGAAAACATTATTTTGAACAATTTGTTATTTCCTTAATCTTTTCGTGTCTTAAATTTAGCTAAAAAGAAATTATATCGTTAGACACTATGAGTACTTCCTAATGTTCTTGCATTTGCATTGCTTGCGGGTAAGATACACTTTTCTTTCCTTGCTAGCCCAAGCTGTCGTATGATCCAAGGTTAGCTTCATGTGTTCGGTTAAAGACTTAAAGGAACCTTTACATAATCTTATATTAGTTTGCAAATCAATGCAGCCGTTAATTGTATCGAAAATGACAAGTATTAAGAAAGATCAGCATTGATTTCATAAACTTTAAAAACACTTTTGTCCGGATTACCTTAACAAAGAATTTATTGTCATGATCAATGCATCTTATTGTAGTTCTCTCTCCATATAAAAGCTAAAAATAATGGTTAAAGATGACCCACATTCTTCATGATTTTAGTTTACTTATTCGTCATAAAATTATATTTGAATTAGTTTTCTTTGTTATTTTAAGAAGACGTTATAACCGAAATAAATTTAACCTATTAATTATAAAGTGCTAAATCAAGTTAAAATGAATAACATAATATAAAGTATAGATCGAGGAAATATAAAACAGTAAAAGTGTTTAATATCGTCCTTGGCTCTTTAGGTAAACTAGCTATCTCACCAAAAAACTAAAGCAATGGCCTCATCTACTTCTTATATGAAGATGCGATAACTTACCAAACGAAGACGGTGATACATAGAAACAAGTACAAGTAGTACAACATGGAGTCATGAAAAGCCAATTAAAACCAGTTCTAATGAAATTAATGCAACTTAATTAATTAATGTTATGTTCTTAATTTTTGTTTCTAACAACAATTTGTCTAAAATAAATAAGCTATTCTTGACTTGTAGGAAAGAGACATCAACAATCTACATGGTCTCCTACTCTCATGTCGCCTTCACCCCAAGAGGAATAAAGGGGACAAATATGCTTTGGGTTTTTTCCCCTAAGAGAACGTGCATTGCATGATTGGCAACCACCGATTCTAATTTTTTTCATGAGCTAAGTCTTTCACTAGGTCTTAATCAAAGCATTTCATGACATGATAGCCTAGCCGATTTCAATTAATTAGAAGATTAGTCACCCAAATTACTAATTAGCCAATTCGTATATATAATGCCCTTCCCCAAACTAAAGTAACATTACTATAAAAATATTCTTTTGATCACATCATTTACTTATATAAAAGTATTTATGTTTAGTGGCTTACAAAAAAAAAATTTAATAAATAAAATCATAAGAATCACATCCTGCCCCTTCTCTTATTCCTATACTTTAAGAATAAAAAATGATTGCATATCTGCCTCGATTGATTTTACATATTGATTGGGTAGAAATTTCAAATCTGATGAATTTTGCTAGATAAAAAAAGTCCGACATCTGGCTCAATTTGACCCTTTAATCAACTCCACTCTTAAGGTTGAAATGTGTAATTAAATTGGCGAAAACATAATCAAGCCATGATCTTCCTATCAAAATAATTACATGGAACATACATAGCCTATGCTTTGTAGTTTGTAGTTTGTAGTTCAAGTTTATAGATATAAAACTAATTAAAATACATTATAATATTATTTTTTATACTTGTAAGAAGTAATTTGGATAGAAACCTTTAACCTAGCCCAAAAGATCGAAATGGAGTCACCGCAAGAATAGGACATAGTATGAAATAGTTTAGTTTGTCGCGAAGCAGCATGTTCTTGATGGACACATAATATACAATGAAGTAAGGCGGCCACATGTTTAGGCACCCTCCAGCAAGCATGGGTAGCCGACATATTATTGGTTACTTAATCTCTAAATCACTACTTATTTCTATCTAATCTTAATTCTAATTTCTCTCTCATTTATTCTTGGGTGTTGCAATTGCACGTTGCACCCCTTAATTTTTAAGGATAGGTCTTAATTTGAACATTTGAAGGTGCCATTTGTTATGAATTTGAGAGACAAGGACAAAATCTATGGATTTCAAGTTTTATATATACTTGATACTTTCAATAATTCCTAAGACATTGAATTTAGGTTCTATTTCTGTTACAAGATTTTTCTCACATTATCTTCATTTGGACAAGATTTGCTTACTATGAATTCAAGCTTTATTTGTAACTCACTTTTCAATTATTTCTTAGGACTTACCAATACCTAGAATAACATTCGTTTTGTGGATCTAGGCATGTTTTATTGATCTATAGCCATGTATGTAATAATAATGTTTTCTTAATAATAATGTTTTCACTTGAAAACTTTGAATATATTTTATATTTTTGTTAGTTGTTTGACATGATTATCACTTGAACAAGAGCAAGATACATTGGGGTATAATCGTATATCATATGCAACTATTGTAAGGTTCAAGCGAGGCTCATTACCATCTCTAAAACCGATAGCTAGTATAGACTCTAGAAGTGCAATTGTGAATTATAATGGTGCATTAATGCATTATACTACTAGGCTTGAACAATAGCTATTTAATTATTAATTTTTCTTACTCTCATGTGAAACATTAGAGAAAGTTAAATGAAAATACTTTCAATTTAAGCTATCTAATTACCTAAATAGGTACTTAGATCAAAGTTTCCATAAGAGTGCATACATATTTCTAGACCAGAAATCACGATTAACTTTCATCCAAAATAAAATCATTCAGAACTTGTTCTAAACTTCTTTTCAATTCTCCAAATCTAGACCTTGTTTTAGCTAATCTATGGGCAATCATATTCCCTTCTTATATCACATGAAAAAATGAACAAAATTGAATAATTCGTATTCAAGACTATACATCCAAAATCTGACGTTTCATGGTCCTCTAAGTCCCTAACGAAAACAATTGCTATCTGATTATTCTTATTTTAATAATTATATATTATTATATTGACAAAGTGGGGAGTGAGAAAACAACCATAAACACATTTGAACTCTTTGACTACTAAGCAAATGAAAAAAGTTTGAATTTTTTACTCTCCAAAGTTTTGTGAATGAGCAAAATCTTTCATGCCTTATGGATTATAAAATAAATTGAGTGGGAAAGATCTTTAAATTTTCCAAATGCCAAGTCAAACTTTGTTTACATTAGCCCCACCATATAATTAGCCAATAGCATAATAGGATTAATAGCCCACCATACCATATTAAGGTCTATAAAATTCAATTAAGATACATAAACCTATTCAATCAACCATTCAAAAAAAAAAAAAAATAAATAAAAACCTATTCAATCAAAATATAAATTTTAATTTCATGTCCATCTCCAACCGCTACTTGAACGTGCACATACAGTCAATTGCCGTCAATCAAGCAGCAACTTTTCCATTTACAATTTCTCACTATATTGTCATCTATCCCTAACCAATCCTTTTAAATAAATACACTCGCAAATCACAATACAATAATACGACTCAAACATAACAATATTAAATCTCGTCTACACCATTACCCTCTATGAATCGCTCAACAACACGTGTTATTGCGCGCCTACCATGATCCCGAGTACACTGGATATCCCTCGGGAAGATTTATACTCCGTATATAATAAACCGAGCAGGCGGTAGAAGATAAAGAAGAGAGAGAGGCGTGCCTTCACGATTTCCTTCCCTTAAAAACAGAAAATTGATTAGCTCTTTGCACGTTAATTAAACTACACCCATCACTTTCACTTCCTACTTCTTTTCTCTCTTTTAAACAAATCAATCTTTCAACTTTTTTTCTCCAATTTTCACTCTCTCTTTCTCTCTCTTCAATCTCTCTCTATTTTAATTTTTCTGGGTTCTCTGTTTTTTCATCATCCCCTGTTTCTGTAAACCTTAATTGTTGGATAATATGAGGACACTTTGCCCTAATTTTGACAGAGAAGATGGGCTTGAAACTGTATTAGAAGTCCCAATTCCTGAAGAAATGTTTCCTTCTGCTAAGAATAAATGGCCTAATATGAAATCTTGGATGAAAACTAACCCTGGTAGAGCTCCTGCTAGTTTACCTTTTGCTGATAGAAACTCTCAAATTCAGCTTCTTCTTGGTGTAATTGGTGCTCCATTGATCCCTCTCCCAATTCCTGCTGATCATAAGGTTAACAAATGCATCAAAGATCACCCAATCGTAAGTTTTACAAACCCTCTTGATTGATTCTCTGTTTTCTTTTTCTGGGTTTCTGGGGTTCTTGTTTTCCCATTAATTGTTCGATAAAATGCTTCAATGAAAAAATAGACAGATTATTGATCGTTTGTGTTCGATGAAATGTTTTACAGGAATCATCAATGGCGAAATACATAATTCATCAGTACATTGCAGCAATGGGAGGAGAGCATGCTTTGAATTCGATTGACAGTATGTATGCAATGGGAAAGGTGAAGATGACAGCGTCAGAATTCAGTGCAGGCGAAGGGTTATCAGTGAATAACCCGAAAGCGGATAATAAGGTGGTGAAGGTTAAAGGAGCCAAGAATGGTGGTGAAGTTGGTGGATTTGTTTTATGGCAAAAGAAGCCTGATTTGTGGTGCTTAGAGTTGGTTGTTTCTGGTACTAAGATTAGTGCTGGGAGTGATGGGAAGGTTGCTTGGAGGCAGACACCTTGGCACAACTCCCACGCCTCCCGAGGCCCGCCGCGACCTCTCAGACGTTCATTACAGGTATACTTACACTCCGGTCTCCGGTTACGCCTATAATCCATTTCATTCTGTTCTTAGTAAGATATGATGCAGTGTCTGTATGGATAATGATATTAAGTATAACTTATCTTAATTGTATGATTTGTTTGATTATGTCCTTTTTAGTGAAATTCTGTTCATATTATTACAATGATCATTTACATTAGTAAATCCTATAGTAGTATATATTTTGAATTTTTGATTTTATCTAAAAGAAAATCTTGATCATGTGGTTGCATGCTTTAAAGTTTAATTCTATATCAATTAGTGGGTTATTGACAACTATTGCATGATTGAGATTCTACTCGTTTTTGGCTGTCTTTTGAAATGATTGAAATTATGTAATTATGTGTGTTGCCATTAGAGGCTACTTGATTATTTTGTAATGTCTAAATAATGAACTGTCTAATAATCATATTAAGATTGATATCGTCTAATATTATTGTTTTCATTTATTAAGATTATCATCATGACAGATTGTTAATTGCTGTTTATTTGTTACCTTAAGCTCTAACAACCCAATTTACTCTAGGAAACAGGGTTAATTGCAACATTTTCTTTTGCATCATATTCAATTATTCAATCAGCTTTGTTATTGCTTATTGGGTAGTACACTTTTGCATTGGGCTTGCTTTTGACTTTTAGAACTAAGGCCCTCAAACTCTAGAGTGCTTTCTTTATTCACCAACCAACAGCATTTTCTTCCCTTTCTTTTGAAAATTGGTTGTTGACTAGTCTGAATCTTGAAGGTGAGGAGTTGTGCTCATATATTGAAAGTTGATAAAGTGTATAATTTATCCTTGATTTGATTTATCTTTACTCTTACTGTGGATGGTAACTTCATCAAAGCTAATTACATCTCGAATGTCATGAACTAATCAGCAAATGGAAATTTTTTGTAGGGTCTTGATCCGAGAATGACAGCAAATCTATTCACTAATGCTCTCTGCATTGGCGAGAAAGTAGTACACGACGAAGATTGCTTCGTGCTAAAGCTAGAAGCCAATCCCTCAACACTTGAAGCAAGGAGCAGCAGCAATGTAGAGATAATCCGCCACACAGTTTGGGGCTACTTCAGCCAAAGGACAGGACTTTTGATCCAGTTAGAGGACACTCACCTTCTAAGAATAAAGACTTCGAAGAGTGATAGCATTTTCTGGGAGACCACGATGGAGTCCCATATCCAAGACTACCAAACAATAGATGGTGTTAACATAGCACATGCCGGAAAAACTTCAGTCTCATTGTTTAGATATGGGGAGAACTCTGACAATCATTCAAGAACGCGTATGGAGGAGGTTTGGACCATTGAAGAAGTGGACTTCAACATCAAAGGACTGTCCATGGATTGTTTCTTACCCCCCGCTGACCTAAAAAAAGAGGATGAAGGATTCACGACTGTTGTGCCAAGCACCATAAAACCAACCACTAAAACGCTATGTGCACCAAAGGCTGCAAACACAAAGGTTAGCACAGCTAAGGTTGCTGCTGTCGACGATCATCATTCAGAGAATCTGGATGGGAGCGAAAGGATGTAAACTCCCAATCCCAACCATCAATTTTGTGCATCTTTCTGTACATATGAAATTACCCGAGTGAATTGTACAGCCATGACTAACAGGAAATCTAGGACTGCTCAACAAAAGCTGAGCATCACATGTATAGACCTTCCCAACTGATTGACCAAGTTAGTCACGACTGGACATTCACGTTCCATGATGTAGCTATACACAAGTTATAGTTTCCGGTAGAGGACTTTCTTAAAGGCTTGTGTTTTATGGAAGTCTAGGCCTCTCGGAATTTATGTCATGATCTATATATATTTTGATTCACTAATTGAAAGTAAATTGTTCTTTCAACGTAGAAAACGTTCAAATGACCCTCATTTTTGTTCATTCTTTTGTGAGAAATAGAATCTAAGATACTTTTTCTATGAAGTAATTATGTCCGTGCAGTGTAACAATCTAGCAATGCTAGTAATTGACATACTATTTGTAAAATTAAAATTGCACAACAAAATAAAAGGCAGTAAAGCAATACTGTAATACTCAGCATACCACTAATTTACAATTACAAAAGAACACAATTATATCAAAAATCAAAAGGAAGGTATTTTGTAATACCTCATCTAGTATATTTCCTCTGTAGCTGTTTTTCCACCAGTCCATGAACCCTATAAACTGTATAACTTTTGCCATTATTAGGCATAGCATAACTTCAAGCAGTAGTAGTAGGGTCAATTCAAATACAGGTGGGGTCATACTTTAGGGCACGTCCATTTGGGTGATGGTCATCTTTTGGTAAGGCTGTAAGGCTAATTTCACTTTCTAATCAACTTCAAATTAAAAGCCCATAACTTACTGTGTCCTTGTTGATGGGAATTGCGTTAATCAAGTCTAGTCCATTTCAAATCAGCTTTGTTTTGGATCATGAAAAATTGAGTATAGGTTGGATTAATTTTTAGTTAGCACAAGTGGCTATAAGTCTATAACTATAGAATACGTAAAGGCTGTATAATTTGGAAGACTTTTCAATGGTTAAATGTGCTATGTTGCTATATGAAAGACATTTAAGTATAAATAAACGAATAATGAAAGATAGAAACCAAGATAAAAAAACAACTGAGTACAAACATAGAAGAACATAACAGTAAATTCAAAGATCAAGGACTAAATTTCATAATTAACATTTGTTTCGGTTGAAAACAATGGGACCTTGCCGAAGGTCCACTGAAATGGAGAAGACTGGATTCGATCCAAGTTGTGTTGGGCCGAAGGTTTCCTGCACAGTGAACACGCGTAAACTAGCCTCGGGGGTGTTTCCGAGGAAGGCCCCTCCGATGCTAAAGTCAGTACAATGTGTAGAAGGAAGACACTATGCAAGAGAGTTTGTAGCTTGAGGCTTTTGTGGAATATTTCTGAATGCCAGAATGAGCATATGAATTGGAATGTGAATGTATGTGTCCTTTTGATTGTGTCAATATGATGGCTTTTATACCTCATCATACATGGAGAGGTTGGGCTTTGGCCCAATTGGCTTACTCTGTGGGCTGACCTTTGACTTTTGAGCAGTTGGAGGGTTGAACCTTGACCTTGGGCTTTTAATTGGATCATTTAGTGCCCAGGCCCAATTTTGACTAAATTGGACCCAAACAACTTGCCCCCCAGACCCGATTTGGAAGGATGACGGGTCGGGTTTGATTTAACTCAGAAAAGGAGGGAAGTAAATGATTTAATTGATCCAAAAATTTGAATTTAAACCGTAATTAATGAGATAACAACGGTTAATGATTTGCGGAAGTTGGACGGATAATGGGCAGTTTAATCACAAGACATGTGTTTAATGGTTACTTAGTGGGTATTTAAGAGAAATTAAAGCACAGACTCTTCGTATCCCGTACCTGGAGATATAAACAGAGGCGCGTCATTCTCCTCACTTATTCACCAACACAAACCCAGAATTCTTCGAGAGAGAAACCAAGAACCCGCATAAAAACTTCGCAAATTCCCCGAGCATTGAGCTTAGAAACTGAGACTTGCCACTACGAACTCGTAAATCGGCAACTTTCGCTTCAGATTAAGGTAAATTCCTTTGATTTCAGTTTATTTTTCTTCGAATTCGAACTCCTTCCCCTTTTCTTTCGACTTTTCTCTTCGAAATAATCCATGGCAAGAGGAGTTAGAGGTAGAGCCCGTGCTCCAAGAAGAGCAAGGCCGATTCCCGATCCTAGGAACAGGATTGGGACCTGGAATGGCCAAAGGCCGGAGTCTGACCCTGCTGAAGGGATTAGGGCGACTCCCCTTTCCTCGGCTCCTCCTCAAAGAACGGATGAGCCGAGTGCTTCTGGACGGGATGATGAAATTCCCGCTGTCCTTTGGGATATCCTCCCTGGGTTTTCAGAGTGGGAGAATGCCGAAGTCGCTTCGGCCATGATAAAGAACCGCCCCTACTCATGGTGGGTAGAGAACGCCGATCAATATCGATTTGCCGAGCAAATTGAGTTGCACTACGGCATTTTTGAAGCTGATGGATATTGGTGCCGAATGCCCTCAGCATCCGATAGAATCCATCGTCCACCCCCGGGGTATGTGGGGGTGTACACGAGACAGCTTCAGTATGGGCTGAGGTTCCCTTTGGACGTTTTCGTCCGAGACTTGCTGATCCATTACAACATTTCCCTATGTCAGCTAACCCCCACCAGCATCCGAAGGGTGATGACATACTTATGGGTCTGCAAGTTCTTCAAATATGTGCCGAACCTGCACTGCTTCAGAAAGCTCCATCGGCTAGTGCCAAATATTCAAAGTGGGCACGGAAGCCATGGTTCGGGGTGGTATCGGATTGAGTCCCGGCCCCAATATTTGACCATGTGGCCAAATGACTCTTCAGACAAAGACTGGAGAGGTCAATGGATTTGGGTTAGGGCACCCACAGATCCGGGCCACCCTTGCGTCTTCAGCGCTCCCCGGTACTTAGCTGAGCCTGATCCCGAAATGGGAAGTCTAGGTCCCCCCGCAGATAACGGGGCGGATCCGAACCTGGATCAGCAACATATCTTCGGCAAGCTGCCGAACCCGGGGGGAAGTGGTCGAATGCAGCATATCCCGGAGACTTGGCTCCCCGATACGCATTACGTTTTCCAAGAGAATATGCTAGCAGCTGTTGGCCTCAGCCGAAAGTTTAAGGATGGTAAGCTTCTTCGGCTGGGGCCGAGGCTTTTTAACTACCTCTTTTTCTTCTCTTGCTTTGCTTTTTTTTATGCTGTGCCGACATATCTGAGCTAAACTTTTTTCCCTTTCCTTTTTTCAGAGCGGGACGAGACCAACGTTGGTATTAACTACGCTCGTCTTGGTGTTAACCGAGAGCGAGTTGTAACTGAACGGGCCCCGTCTATCACTGAGCCGAGGCATAGGGAAGTTCATCTGGATTCTTCCCACTTCCAAATTGAGGCTGTTGCTCTGTATCAGAGGCAGAAGCCTTGGTGGAAGAAGAGAGACCCTTGGTTTCAGCTGCTGAACGAAGAAGCTGAAGCTGCCCGCACAGCCGAAGAGGTTGCACGAGTACTTGAGGCTTGCGAAGGAGGAGAAGGGTCCTCCAGAGCTGCTGAGGCCGAAGCTGCAGCTAGAGCAGCTGAAGAAGACGAGGCTTTGCTGAAAACCTCGGTGAGCTTCAGACAACTTTTTTTCTTTTCATTTCTTCTTCTTTTTTTTTTTTTTTTTTTTTTTACTCACACTCTTCTTCCCCCTGTCTGTTACAGTCTGAAGAGAGTAACAGACACAGAGAAGGCAAAGCTCCTGTTCGTCCCGAAGATCAAATACAAGAGTCTTCAGACTCAGATATGGACGAGCAGCCCCTTCTGAAAAGGCGCCGAAGGATGGCCATCATCGGCCCTCATGACTTTCAGCAGAGGCCGATGACCATCGGCGTCGCAATAAGGGAACCTGAGGAAGGCAATGGATCGCCGAGGGTTCCCCAGCCAACACCCCAATCTCCTCAAAAGACCCCTCCGCCACCTCCTGAGATGGAGGTGGATCAGAGAACTCCCGAACCTAAGGGAGGGGTCCAAGAAGAAATCAAGAAGAGTGCTGCTGAGCACGAAAATAAAGATGTCGTGATGTCCAGTGCTGAGGGCTTCACGGCAGATATCGCAAGAGAGGTTGAGGCTTTCGTCCTCACCCCTGAAGAAGAGGAGGTCATAGTAATTGACTCCTCTGAGAAGGACGATGCTGAGACAACCAAAGCTAATCAAGCTCCATCGTCGTCCTTCCCTTCTTTCCAGACTCTGCATTCTGGAGAAATGGGTTTCTCGGCCCCCGAATTCCAATCCCAGATCACATCTGGGACCTCATATGGGGTCAAAACCGAGAAGGAGCTGCAGCCTACTTCGGCAATTTTGGTGGCATGTCCGAAGTAGACAGGGCAAGGATCTGGTCGCTGAAGGCCACTGCTGGGATGGGCGAATCCAGTAGATCAGTTCCTGACCCAGCCAGGTCCAACCAACTGCTGATGATGCAGGTAATTTTCCTTCATTTCCTCCGAAATTCAGCTCTTTAAATATATTTTTTTTTTTTTTTTTACTTATTATTATTTATTTTTTTTTGTCTTCCTGTTTTCAGTTCGTGCACAATCAGACTCTCACTGTAGAGCTGATAGATACCCTGCAAGATAGGGTAGACGCTGCTGTGCACGAAAAGAAGGTAGCTGAGGAGGAAGTTAAGCTTGCTAAGTTGAAGCAAGCAGCAGCTGAAGAGAAGCAGCAGGAGGTTGAGGAGTACGGTAAAAAAGCTGCCGAAGCCCTGAAAACCTTCTGCGATGCTATGGAGAAGGAGGTTTTTCCCCCACTGATGGAAGGGGAAAAATTCCTCCAGGAGCATATGGGAGTGGACGTCTCCAAATTCAAGGCTGCCATTGAGAGCCGAATTCAAGAAGGAACTGCTGCACAAGCTGAAGTGCAGCAGCGTCTAGAGGCTCTTGAAACCAGCCGAATGGCTGCTGAAGAGTTGCTCCTGGCCAAAGACGTCCAACTCTCAGAGGCTGCTGCTGCTGCTGAAGCCCAAAGAGCTAAATTCCAAGAGGCTGAGGATCAATTGCTGATCCAGAAAGTTGAAGTGGCCCAGGCTCAGACAAAGGCTTTTCAAATTCAGCAAGAGCTGAATGAGCTGAAGGGTTCCTCCTCCAAAGTCGCTGATGAGCTGAAGAAATCCAAGGAAGACTTGGAGGAGACCCAGAAGAAGCTGGCTGATGCTGAGGCTTTACTCAAAGTCCGTGTTTACACCCAAGAGGAATATGAGATGGGTTTCAGAAACGGATTCCGAGTATGCCGAAGAGTCTGCCTTCATGCTGAGCCGAAACTGGACTGGTCTAAATGTGCTGAGTGGGTCCAGAATCCCGAAGACCCTCACATGAAGTATGCAACTCCAGCTGAAGCTGAAATTCTTAAGGCTGAGGAAGCCGAAGAGGAAGCTGAAAGACTGGAGTTGGAAGCTGAGCAGAGGGAAAGGGAGGCTCGGCAAAGTGCAAAGCCCGCTTCTTCTGCTGCTGGGGCTGAGGCCACCATGGGGCTCAACGCTGATCAGTCTGATCCTCCGGCTGAAGCATAGGAACTCGGGCAGTCGTCTTCAGAATCTTGCGGTTCATCATGTGCTTAACTTTAGACTTGCCGCTTTCTGAGTTTTTTGCCTTGTTTTTTGCTTCAGCTTGCCTTGTCGTACAGCAGTTTTATTTTTTTGCTTATGTACGTATTTCGGCAGCTGTTATTTTCCGCTTGTGGGCGGCTGCCGATACTGAATTATTGAACTTGTAGCTCAATTTTTGAGAAATATTAATCTAATGCTCTTTTCTTCAGTTGCTTTACTTTTGAATGCTTTACTGTTTCTTTTCTTCAACTCTGCCGAACATAGTTGCACTGAGTGCTTCTTGCCCCCACAGAAATTGAAGTATGACTTCAGTTAAATAAGCAATTTCTGAACTTCTTCAAAATGGGTATCCGAAACACAGGGCCAACTGAAGGCAATGCTTCTGGCATACAAGTCTTACTGAAGATTGACTGTCTGAAAGTTGGATATCCGAAACACAGGGCCAACTGAAGGCAATGCTTGGGATATTAGCTTTCTGGGACTAACCTCTTTAGAACAAGTCTTACTGAAGTTTGACTTCAGCTGAAAGACCAGCGTTCTTAAAGAAGACGCATATCCGAAACACAGGGCCAACTTAAGGCAATGTTTCGGATAATGGCTCTCTGGGATACAAGGCTCAGTTAAGGCAATATCCCAGAATTGTCCATGGACTCATGTCTTTGGAGAACAGGTCTTACTGATGTTTGATTTCAGCTGAAAGACCAGTGTTCTTTAAAAAGACTGAGTTTTATAAGCCATCTGAAACCCAGTTACCCGAAGGCGAAGGTTTCAGACGAGGCTGATTTAAAAAGGCTGTTATCCTTGATTTTCTGTCTATCTTTGAAAAATGGATACCCGAAACACAGGGCCAACTTAAGGCAATGTTTCGGATAATGGCTCTCTGGGATACAAGGCTCAGTTAAGGCAATATCCCAGAATTGTCCATGGACTCATGTCTTTGGAGAACAAGTCTTACTGAAGTTTGACTTCAGCTGAAAGACCAGTGTTCTTTAAAAAGACGAGTTTTGTCAGCAATCTGAAACCCAGTTACCCGAAGGCGAAGGCTTCAGACGAGGCTGAATAAAAAACCCTTAAAGAGTAGATAGAACAAAGAAAATTTTGAAAGGATAAAAAGTTGTAAATATTTATATAAATGGCGGCTCCAAGGCCTTTCATTAGTTCAAAATGTACTTACAAAGATTGTTCTGCCCCGAAGGGTTTACACATGATATTTTTTCAGTACATCAGCATTCCAGTGATTCTTCAACTCAGTTCCATCCAACTGCCGAAGTCGGTATGTCCCTGGCTGAAGCTCATCATAAATTTCATAAGGTCCCTCCCATGTAGCTGAGAGCTTCCCATGGATTCGGCCTTTCTGAACTGCAGCAGCATTCCGAAGGACAAGATCTCCAATTTTGAGAGGCCTTGCATGGACCCTTCGGTTATAAAATTTGCTGACTCTCTGCTTATAGGCGGCCATTTTATCTCGAGCTGAGTCTCTTACTTCGTCGAGGAAATCGAGAGATTCCCTCATCAGTCGCTCATTCTCAGCCGAGAAATGGTGCACTCGAAGGCTCTCAGAGCCAATTTCCACTGGAAGGACGGCTTCGGCACCATACACCAGTTCAAAAGGTGAGTGGCCCGTTGCCTCTTTTTCAGTTGTCCGAAGGGACCAAAGGGTTCCAGGGAGCTCCTCTAGCCATTTGGACTTTTGATCTTCCACCCTCTTCTTGAGGGCATTTAAGATCTGTTTATTTGCTGCTTCGGCTTGTCCGTTACTTTGCGGGTGGCATACCGCTGAATACGTCAGTCTGATGCCGAACTGATCTGTATACCGCTTCAGCGGTAAGTTATCAAATTGCCTCCCATGATCGAAGACAAATACTCTCGGGATGCCAAAGCGAGTGATGATATTCTGCCAGATAAATTTTCTGACAGTTTGCTCTGTAATGTTCGAGGCTGCTTCGGCCTCGATCCATTTACTGAAGTAGTCGACACCAACTATCAGCCATTTTTTCTGGTACACAGCCTCTGGAAATGGTCCCAGTATATCCAATCCCCATTGGGCAAACGGGAGTGGATTAAGGATCGGCTGAAGATCCCTTGCTGGCTGATGGATAACTGGAGCATATTTTTGACATTTTTCGCATTTCCGAACCAGCTCCTTAGCATCTGCGATCATGGTGGGCCAGTAATACCCGGCCCTCAATGCCTTGTGGGCTAAGGTTCTTCCCCCAATGTGGTTCCCACAGATGCCGAGGTGAATCTCCCGCAGGATATAATCTGCATCTGTTGGTCCCACGCATTTCAGCAATGGGGCTGAGAAGGACTTTTTCAGAAGTTCCCCCCTGAAGACAATGAACCTAGAGCTGGTTCTCTTCATTTTGGAGGCCAAAGCTTTGTCCTCAGGAGTTTCTCCCCGAAGCTTAAAAGCTAAAATGGGTTCCATCCAACTAGGCTCTGGATCAGCGCAGCACACTTCAGGTGCTTCGTCGACACTTCTTACTCGACGCACTTCTACATATACAGACCTGTTCAGCTCGGTAAAAGATGAACTAGCAAGTTTGGAGAGTGCATCGGCCTGAGTATTCTGACCCCTTGGGATCAGCTGAACCTCAAAAGTTTTCAGCTCTGCAATGACTGATTTGATCTTGGCAAGATAAGCTATCATGGAGGGCTCTTTGGCCTCATAGCTGCCACTGATCTGATATGCAACTAGCTGAGAGTCTGTTTTTAAGCAGACATGATCGGCTTCCAAGGAGATGCATAATTGTAGGCCGGCGATTGCTGCCTCATACTCGGCTTCATTGTTTGAGGCCTTAAAAGAAAATTTTAGTGCATACTCAAAGGATTTGCCCTCGGGAGAAGTTATCACTACTCCTGCCCCCGAACCGTTTTCGGTGGAAGACCCATCCGTAAACACGGTCCAGACTTTCTTGTCACTGTCCAGCACTTCTTGGTATGAGCATTCGGCCAAGAAATCCGCCAGGGCTTGAGCCTTAATGGCAGCCCTCGGACGGTAGCTGATGCTGAATTCGGTGAGCTCAAAAGCCCACTTGGCTAGCCTACCGGATTTTTCAACCTTGCCAAGAACTTTTTCCAACGGCTGATCAGTTAAGACCACTATCTGATGGCAATCAAAATAGGGCCTCAGCTTCCGAGCAGCTACCGCTACCGCGAAAGCAACTTTCTCGAGTAGAGGATAGCGGGTCTCGGCATCCGTCAGTGTATGACTGACGAAATAAATCGGTTGCTGACTCTTACTCTCTTCCCTCAGCAATACTGCGCTGATGGTGGCTGGGCTAACGGCCACATATAGGTATAGAGTTTCTCCTTCAACTGGGCTAGCCAGCGTTGGGAGCTGAGCCAGATGCTCCCGAAGCTGTTGAAAGGCGTCTTTTTGCTCTTCCTCCCAAACAAGCTCTTTTGTTTTCGGGAGTTTCAGGGCTTTGAAGAAGGGTAACCCCTTATCCGAAGCTCTGGAAATGAACCTCGAAAGGGCTGCCATTCTTCCGGTGAGCCGCTGAACATCCCGCTTCGTTTTCGGCTCAGGAAGGTCGAGCGCCGCTTTGACTTTAGAGGGATTGGCATCAATCCCCCTTTTGCTGACCATGAAACCCAGGAATTTCCCTGACTTCACGCCGAAGACACACTTCTTCGGATTCAGCTTCATTTGATGCTTTCTCAAGGTGGCGAAAGTTTCAGCCAGGTCCTTTACATGGTCCTCTAGTTTTCTGCTTTTGACGATCGAATCGTCAACATAGACTTCCATGTTTCGGCCCTTTTGATCGGCGAAAACTTGATCCACCAGCCTTTGATAGGTTGCCCCCGCATTTTTCAATCCGAAGGGCATCATTTTGTAATTATACACCCCAGCGTTCGTGACGAATGCTGTCTTGGATCGATCGTCGGGGTGCATAAAGATCTGATGATACCCCGAGAATGCGTCCATGAAACTAAGCAAGGCATGGCCACTTGTCGAATCGACTAGCTGATCGATTCTTGGCAAGGGATAGAAATCCTTTGGACAAGCCTTATTTAGGTCCGTGAAATCAACGCACATCCTCCAGGTACCATTGGGCTTCTGAACCATCACCACATTTGCCAGCCATTCCGGATATTGGCAAGGTTCAATGAACCCTGCCTCCAATAATTTTTTGACTTCGGCTGCGATGTCTCGGTTCTTATTGGCGGAGTAATTCCGCTTCTTTTGCTTAACTAGTCGACACGCTGGGTCAACATTAAGCTTATGGGAGATGAGGTCTGAACTTATCCCGGGCATATCAGCTGCCGAGAAAGCAAACACATCTCTGTTATCCCGAAGGAGCTGAATAAGTTCACAACGGGTGTTAGGATCAAGGTCCATCCCGATTGTTACACATTTCTCAGCATCTCCTTCGGCCAACTCAACTTTTTCAGTCTGTTGGTCCATGTCCATTGCCGATGGACTGGACTCTTCAGAATCTGGTCTGCTGCCAATGTCAGCAGGTGTCCCAGTCTTTGTGTTCTTCGGCTGGCTCTCTGAGTCTTGCGGCTCAGCTGAAGAGTCAACCTTCTCCCTTTCGGGACCTTTTTCTCTGGGCACGGATCCTTGGGCCGAAGCACTTAGGCCTTTCGGCTTTTTTGCGCTTGGCTCTCTTTCTTTTTCTTTCTCCTCCTCATCCCTGTCGTCATCTGGGCGACTACTGGATGGCTTGAGGTAGTTGCACCTTCGGGCGTCTTTTTGGTTGCCCTGTATCCTTTCGGGGAAGCCGGCGTCTGAGACGTAAATCATCAGCTGATGATAAGTTGAAACGACCCCTTGGATCTCGTGAATTATGGGTCTCCCCAAAATCACGTTGTACACTGAAGGAGCATCGATGACCAAAAACTCAATTATGACGTTCCGGGCTGCCTCATCGCAACCGATGGTGACAGGAAGTGTCACCTTCCCATCTGGATAAGTTGAAGCCCCATTGAACCCGGATACCGGATAGGGTACCGGCGTAAGGTGCTTGGGCTTCAGCTTAATTTGGTTGTAGGCCTTTCGGAACAGAATGTTTGCTCCGCTGCCACCGTCAACAAGGACCTTACTGACGTCGTGGTTGGCCACCGTGGCGATGATCACCAACGGATCCTCGTGAGGGAACGTAATCCCCCGGCAGTCGGCGGCTGTGAACGTCATGTTCGGCACCGGCGACTGGGGAGATTGAATGTCAGCGTTATTCACCTGGTGAGTCAAAGCTCTAAGGTGACGCTTGTGCTCCCTCCGAGAGTATATTCCTCCCGAGATAACATTGATCGGAGGGAATTTCCCCTCCTGTTTTTTACTGTTTTTCCGGGGGAAATCAAGGTCCTGCCGAGGGTCCTTTGCTAACCTCTCGGATTCTTTTTTCTCGCGGTGATCCGCGATGTATTTTTTCAAGTATCCCTTCCGGACCATGTCCTCTATCTGGTCCTTCAGCTGGATACACTCCTCAGTGTTGTGGCCCGAAGACTCGTGGAACTCACACCACTGATTTTTATTTTTTCGCTGATACCACTCTGGGAGTGGTCTCGGCTTTCGGTAACTCTGCTCCTCCTTCGTCACACTGTAAATTTTGGCGCGTGGAAGAGAGAGCGGAGTGTAGGACTCATATCTGCCTGTGTACGAGGCAAACCTGTCCTTCTTTGGGTCGCTGGCCGGAGATGGCTCCGGAGCCTTTGATTTTCCCTTTGCCTTATGGCCTTGGCCTTCAGACAAAGGTATTTGCCTCTGTTTCCCTCCCCCGGATTGAGGTTGGGTTTTTGCTTTATTCCATTCTTCGGCTCGGATGAACTTATCCGAAGCACTAAGAGCTTCCTCCAAGGTCTGCGGGGTATGCATGACCATGAAGTCTAGGAATTTTCCTGGCTGAAGGCCATTCTGCATTGCAAAAACAGCTAGCCCCTGGTCCAGCTGAGAGACGCTTGATGACTCGTTACTGAAACGGGTCAGGTAGTCTCGGAGGCTTTCAGTTTCCCCCTGTTGCAGACCCATGAGCTCTGCGGTAGTCTTCTCTCGGCGGTTTGCCGTGGAAAACTTGCTCCTGAACTTGGAGGACAGATCATCCCAACCTGTTATGGAGCCTTGCCTTACTCCCTTGGAGATCCACGCTTGCGCGACCCCCTTGAGAGTGGTTGGGAAATATTTGCACCAAGTCGCCTCGGATCTGGGGCAAAGATGCATATGAGTCTCATACGAGGCCACGTGGTCCTTCGGATCCGTGGTCCCGTCATATGTGATATGCGACGGTATTTTAACCGTGGGTACGCGCTCTTCCAGTATCCATTGCTCGAATGGTGAACTAGCGGGAAGCATAATGGCCTTGCCCTTGTTCCTGGCCGAAGGGACCGCGCTCCGCCCTCTTAGAGAGGTAGGAGTGGTTTTCGTCCCTGGCTGGGAAGTCTGGGCCTCGGCTGCAGGGAACGAGAGGCGACTACGCACGCTCGGTTCCTGGCCGCGAGTCGGTCAAGGACGCTTCTGCGAGCAGTCTCGGGTTCCCGGCGAGTAGATTCTGGCCGAGAAGCTGAGCTGCTGCTCTTATGCGCTGCTGGTCTTGAGGATGAGGATCCTTTAAATAACTGAGAGTTCTTTTTCCTCTGTTTTTCATTTTTCCAAGAATCCTCCTCCCCGTCTTCCAGTTCCCGGAAGGAAGGAAGCTTCCCACCGTCATGGTCTAACTTCCTCCGCTGATGCCGGGTATGCGGAGGAGTTCGATCACGAGGCGGTGGCATATTCTGTGCCCTCATTGCCTCCATGAGTACTGCCAGCGCTCTTGCCACCTCTTCCGAACTGGGCCCCGTCAAAGGGGTCCCCGGCCGAGGGTGGTAATGAGGCCGTGCAGCCGATGGTTGGCCTTGGGACACTGAATATGTCCTATGATCCCTGCTAGACCGAGAGTGGTCCGGCCTATAGTGAGAGTCATGCATTATAGGAGATAGGGAATCCTCCTTGTGTGATCCTCCCCCCGAGCCGGCACCCTTGGGAGAGTTCCGGTCCGGCGAGGGCGATGGGGTCTTAGGCTTTTCGCCCGCTCCCTGACGGAGGCTTTTGCTCTTGCGGTTCTTAGCCATGGCTGCTAAGATAATTGCAAGATGATCTTGGTTAGGAATTTGGCTTAAAGATTTTTGAAAGTCTTCCCCACAGACGGCGCCAAATTGTTTCGGTTGAAAACAATGGGACCTTGCCGAAGGTCCACTGAAATGGAGAAGACTGGATTCGATCCAAGTTGTGTTGGGCCGAAGGTTTCCTGCACAGTGAACACGCGTAAACTAGCCTCGGGGGTGTTTCCGAGGAAGGCCCCTCCGATGCTAAAGTCAGTACAATGTGTAGAAAGAAGACACTATGCAAGAGAGTTTGTAGCTTGAGGCTTTTGTGGAATATTTCTGAATGCCAGAATGAGCATATGAATTGGAATGTGAATGTATGTGTCCTTTTGATTGTGTCAATATGATGGCTTTTATACCTCATCATACATGGAGAGGTTAGGCTTTGGCCCAATTGGCTTACTCTGTGGGCTGACCTTTGACTTTTGAGCAATTGGAGGGTTGAACCTTGACCTTGGGCTTTTAATTGGATCATTTAGTGCCCAGGCCCAATTTTGACTAAATTGGACCCAAACAACATTAATACTTGGATCATCACACAAATACACGTACAAATATGCAGATGAGTACGATAGTTAAACACATTTAGTATAATTACGGAATAACATAGAAATGAAACTATGAAAGAAGATTACATAATTAAACACTAATCTTATATGATTTATATTCTAATAATCAAGATTGAACCCATTTAAGCAGCAGAGATGTGAATTGACTTAACTTGAGGCTTCTTCTCCTCAACTTTAGGAACAGTAACAGTAAGAACACCATTCTCCATATTGGCCTTGATCTCCTCCATCTTGGCATTCTCAGGCAACCTAAACCTCCTTAAGAACTTTCCAGAACTCCGCTCGACACGGTGCCACTTGTCATTCTTCTCCTCTTGTTCCCTGTTTCTCTCTCCGCTGATCTGGAGCACATTCCCATCTTCCACCTCAACCTTGACCTCCTCCTTCTTCAAGCCGGGTAAATCCGCCTTGAATACATGGGACTCCTGAGTCTCTTTCCAGTCAATTCGGGTGTTCACAAATGCAGCGGTGTCGGTGTCGCCACCGGTGGAGGTGAGTGATCGAGAGGTGTTAGTTGTTCAAGGGAAAATCTTGGAAAGGGTCGAATAAATCAATAGAGAATGGGTCGAAGACGTTGCTTCGTCGGTTTCCAAAAAAGCTTGGAATCAGCGACATTGTTTCTTTCAGTAATTTCAATTGATCGTTGTTTGGGTTTTTCTGTGTTTAGAATTGCAGGTTTTTTAAGATTATGAATTATCGAATTATTCAGATGAAGAGAGTTATTTATAAATGATAAATAGAAAGTTCTCGTTAATTCTGAGAATGTTTCAGATTTTAAACTGAAATGTTATCAAAAATTGCGAGAGTGATGGAAGAGTGGAGGGGTTTGAAGCATTTTCTAGAATTTTGGGAGATTTTATTTGGGCTTACTAATCACTCGTATTTGCCCTTGGGCTATGGGCCCATACAATACGATGCAGTGCTGACAATAAGCCGTTATTGTAACTACACTGTTGCAATAACAAAATAGTAAGTGTAGAGACATTTCATTCTTGGGTCAAAATTATATCCATTTCAATTCAATTCAATTCACATTCATTTCACTATGTACTATAGCAACACTAGTAGTTGTGTACCAAATTAGTCTTATGTATATACATTTAAAATATCAAAAAAAAAAAAAAAAAATCTAATCTATATGCAGTAGATTGTTTGAGTAAGAAATAGTCAAATTTCTACAATGAAAAATTTTAGATTTAATCTAATGTATCCCTAAAAGAAGACTGAGCATAGTTAGAAACTTAGAATTATTAACAAAAAAGATACGAAGTGTAAAACTTATACCATTCTTATTTAATCATGAAAATATTTGAACACATGCTATGGTAATAACTATAGGATTTCTTTGTAAAATTAAATAAGAATCAATTATCATTCCTTCTAATTATAATCACTTACCAAACATGCCGCACGAGTAATAATTTGGACCTAGGTTACACTAGAACGGGTACGGACATAAAACGGGTACACAATATAGTTGTTTAGAAAGCAGATGATCCCCAAAATTTGGAGCAAATGAATGGTTGGGACTATCAAAAGCAAATGACCCCCAAAATTGTAATCCAAAGTTGAGATCATTTAGAATAGCCTAGAGTTAAGATTATTTTTACCAATTTATCCTAAAAAATTAATGTTCAAATTTAATAATGCTTATGATTTTGGAACAGTCAAAAGTTTTTGGTTTTAGATTCTACAGAGTACATATACAATTTTTAGATTTAATTAGATAATCGGTTTTGTAAAAAAAAAAAAGGATATTTGTGACTTGTGAGTGACTGAATTTATTTTAAAAAAAAAATTGTAAATCACGCCTGAATAAATCTTGTGTACAATGGGTGTACATTAATTTTATTATAAAACGGACAGTTTAAGCATAACTTTAACTATTTTTATGATAACTTTAACTACTTAAAGGGTAAGTTTTAATTTGTCGTTGGTTTGAATTTTATTTTGATGTGTAATTTGTTATAAATACGTGATTACATACTATAAATACTAATATGATTAATCTAATACATTATAAGTTTTTTGTAAGATAAAATTTATTAATAAAAAAATAATTACTTTTGCAGTATAAAGGATAACTTTAAATGCTTTTAAAGTAACTTTAACCCATTTTACAATAAATTAATATATACCCGCCTTTTAGGAGAATTTGTGACCACGTCCAATCGATATAAATTTAGACCATACCGTTTTGGAGCGAAACTAATCCGGTCTGGTCTCTGACTCTCTGATCCTGAAAAAATTGTTAATCCAATCCCAGCCCATTTCAGGTCTAGTCTGGTTTTGGACCGGTGCACTGCCTGACTCTCTCTTTGCCATCCTCACTCCATAATATAGAATTATAGAGCTAGATCTCTACTCTCTGCCCTTAATTTTTATCATACATCTAATTGTTATTTACTCATATGATTAATGACCACATATGCACGCCAAATTCATTTACCAAACCACCAAAAATCGCAATACTCTGAATCACAATTCTTGCATTCCTCACACGGCTAATCCCTTCCCACCAATTCAGAATAATCTACGACACTTAAGTCCATAATATTTCTTTTAAAACAACTACAGTATATTACAAATTAAGTACTCCCAAAATAATGAAAAAATAGTTCAGCTTGTTCGTACTAAACCAACAAATCCCTGACCTTGTCAGCAACTGCAGTTGAAAGGTGGGTCACTGGGCTGAGCTTCCACAATCTGCATAACATTTAGAGAAAATAAATTAATACCAAAAAAAGTGCTTAACAAACTAAGCAAAATGATTTGATTAATTCAGTAACCCAAATGCATAGCATAATACTGATGATTGTTAAAATTACCACGTGGGAACATGACCTGCTATAACTAAGCCCTCCATCGGTTCATACTTCTCTGTTCTCTAATGCCAAGCTCATCAACACTCCCCCTCCTCCCCCCCCCCCCCCACCCTCTCTCTCTCTCTCTCTCTCAGCCCCCGTCCATTTCCATTTGTCTAATCAGTCTTAGTCAAGCTTTCCTACTAGCCTTGGTTTATCCCATGCAGTGGCAAGATGAAATACTAATAGTTGTTCTGAATCAGTTAGTATGAACTCAAGGAGTCAAGGGATTAACACCTTGGTGGAACATGATATGCGTTAATAAATCCTACGGAGTACTTAGAACTTTTTTCTTCAAAAAAAAAAAAAGAAAAATGCTATACATAAGCCTTTAGGGCTACATATAAGCATTAAATACACACTAGAAAATCATATAAATTTAGGAAATCACTAGCCTTAGTTTAGGTCACTTTATTATCAGCAAAAGACAAACGGTCACCCTTAATGGAAATTTTGAGAATCGCTCCCAATCATTTAGATACACGTCATCAGAGAAAAAACATTCAACAACAACAACCACCAGTCCACCACCTTGGTCCTATAGAAAAAAATAGGTTTAAGGTTTGAGAAAACTTTACAAAATAGAGTAAATCAGAACGAAACAAAATGCAGAATTTACAAATAAAAAATGTATATATTTGCTATTGATGACGAGTATTAGAATGTATACCTCGTGAAAAGTCTGGTCACCAATGAAGGGCTAAGGAACTAGCTTTATTTTCTTCTTTTTCTTAATGTTCGGCCTTTTTTTGTAACTGTCTGGGACTCAGGGACACAGCTTTTCTCAAGCTCAATATGGAGGCGGGCCTGAGGCTCAGAAGAAACCAGTGGCTCACAATGGAGGCGGGCTTGAGGCTCAGAAGAAACTGAGGGATCGGGCACATTTTGCCCATTACCAGAGAATGGGCCACCACCCCCAAATGGGCCACCACCCGCAAATGGGCCACCACTCCCAAATGGGTTAAGCTGACCAAAGCCACCCCATGGACCACTAGATCCACCAAATTGCCCGCCAAAACCACCAAGTTGGCCAGATTGGCTATTGTTACCATTAGATTGGCCAAAGCCGAACCCAGATCCACCAGCCATCAACTGTCTCATTTGCTCTGGGTTGGGCTGCATGATAGACGGTTGGTTACATGCCATGAAATATGCCATCATAAAATTTTGCATGTTTGCCATTCTTGTCACTTGAGATTGCAATGCTTGAATTTGATCCAGCATTTGACCAACTTTTGGTCTCCCAGCAAACCCAAAATACTCCTTATTCGAGATGCCTGATCCAACACCCCTAACACAACCACCATGCTCAGGCTTCTTCAATACTTTTGCTAGAATATCATCTCGGCCCGTAGCAGACAAATCACCTTTTTTAGCTTGGGCATCTAGGGTTTTCTAACATCAAATAATGAATAACCAAAACAAGTTAGCAAATGGTAAATGTTTTTGTGAATTTGCAAGTTGCAGGATCTTACAATTGCTTCAGCGATTTCCATATCACCGGGCGCATAGGTTTGATCTGCTTTATTTTCATGAGCTTTAAGCCAAGTCAAATGTCGAGGCACCTTATCAATGTGGATCCCCTGCGCTTCGAATTCTTTTGCCTAACATTACACAAGTTAATAAGGTGAAACAGTTAAAAATCCAATGAGTTCCAATCAAACAAATCAATCAAACTTACAATCTCTTGTTCAAAATGCTGGTACCCTTTTCGGCCCCCTCGGTACCTTGACGTCTTCATATTTGCCTTTTCTCGATTCTTTTCACTTAATTCCTTTTCATGTTAATTCAACGTTAATACACATAAGGAACAATATATTTGAAAGACAAATATTATACAGAAAATATGGAATAATACCTTAAACTTATCACTAGTACAATATGCAGTGAACTTTTCCCAATCATTTTGAGATATAAAGGAATATTTTAATGGCACCTTCTTTCTTATCATTCCAGACCTTTTGTACAGGTACTTCTTCACCAATCTAGCTTTAAAAGCTCTCCATCGCTCAGCAGCTCGCCTTAAAATCCATTTTTTTCGATCAGGCAAAACAATGAATCCTTTCTGCAAGACACATATGCATTACTGGTGCATACAAAACAAATCTCTAAGGTAAAACTATATGCTCACCGTAATGTCATCATACACTTCATTCAGGAGTTCTGCTGGAACATGGGACCACTCCTCATAGGTGATGCTAACTCGCTCACGTACAATTACACCAATTAATGTGGCAAAAATGGGTCGGTGATCCCCACAAGGAATTTTTGCTGCATTCCATTCCAAGCGAATTTTCTCTCCTTTCTGAATCACCTTCCTTACTGCTGCAAGTACAGTACGACCCCTTGTATTCTCATTATCAGAGTCTGAGTCAGAAGCTGAGTCTGAGTTTGACGCTATTTCAACTTGTCCTGACGTTACTTCAGCAATAACTTCAGCAATTTGTTCCGACGTCATCTCAACACCTTGTCCTGATGTTACTGCAGCAACTTGTCCTGATGCTACTTCAGCAGCTTGTCCTGATGCTACTTCAGCAGCTTGTACTGAAGCTACTTCAGCAGCTCGTCTTGAAGCTACTTCAGCAAGTCTTCTCTTTTTTAATTTTGCCATTAACCTAAGATTGAAATTTTAGAAGAAATCAAAACCAAAATAACAAGTAAAAAAGAGGATATGAAGATAAAAGCAACAGTAGTAGCACGAAGGAATGATAACACTAATCCTCAGAAATCAGAAGATAATAACAAAGCTCCTCTGCATTCAATGACACCTAATCAAAGCGAATTGATCCCAGCAAAAACAAGGGGGTGCAGGGTTGAAATTTTTAAAGTGAATTAAAAACAAAGCCACAGCCACAGCCGGTCAAATTATCATCATCACTTTGACACAGGATCATTAGAGCATTATTGAGCTTTCACAATAACATTTTTTAGTCCCACAAATAATACAATGTATTTGAAGATAATAATGTTGAAAGAAGACACATAATCAATCATTTGCATCATAGAACGAATCAACAAAAACAGTTGAAAACAAAGCTCAGCCATTAAAACAAAAGGATTAAAAAGAATTATAAGAGCATTAAACACCCAAATAAGGGCAGTGATATAAGTAACCCTGCCACTGTAATCAACCTTCAGTTTTAAAAGGGATGAGGCACACCAAGGCGCAAAGTACTTGGAGCATAGGCTCAAGAAGAAAGGGTATTGAGCGCCTTTTGTAGGTGAAGCGCACTTTATTTATGTAAGAACAAAATTTAATTAAATAAGTCTAGAAAAAAAAA
This sequence comes from Chenopodium quinoa, assembly GCF_001683475.1. Classification (NCBI taxonomy): domain Eukaryota; kingdom Viridiplantae; phylum Streptophyta; class Magnoliopsida; order Caryophyllales; family Amaranthaceae; genus Chenopodium; species Chenopodium quinoa. The sequence continues at coordinate 947,843 of NW_018744582.1, read as the reverse complement.
TTTGAAAAGGTGAAAGGGTCATGTGATCGATAGCTAGGGTTCTTCTAATGGAATTGGGGGATACAGGATTTCTTTCTCCTTTAGTATAAAATTTAATCTGACCGTTGCGAAGTTAGATGATGATTTTGTTAATAAAATTTTAATACACATTAGCTATTGACACCATACAACATAAGGTGCAAAGGCGCAAAAAGCAGTCTAGGAAACAAAAAAAGCGCATAGGCATGCACATTTTGTGGGTCACTGGGTCTTTGCGCTTGGCAGAGCTAGGGTGCCAGCTGTGGCACCCGACTCTGCCCTGTGCCCAGGCACGCTTTTTGAAACCTCATTCTTTTAAAAGAGAAAAGAAAAAGTCAACTTTTGATGAAATATCATCCAAGTTTACTGAAGCCCTAAATGGAATAAACAATACATCAGCCCTACATTGGCATACCTGATATGCCAAAGCCACAATCATATGCATACTTTTACACTTTGCAACATCTTTCTAAACCAATTCATTATTATTCTGTTCTGGTGGCTAAACCAAACAAAGAGTCAAAGAGTACTAATTACATCTAATGAACCTGTAATAGACAAACCGGGGCAATATTGGTATTATAGTATTATTAGGTTAGTAGTCTTTAGTTTTAGTATAAACAAAGAGAGGAGGGAAAGGAAATAGTAGGCAGAAATTTGTATTGAAGGGAAACCTTAAAGAATTATGGCCTCAAGCCATTGTTAGAGATTGATAGCCTAAAGCTACTGAGAGTGATAGCCTCGAGCTATTAGCCTATCTTATAAACCTTTTGCCATTTTCAATCAATATTCAAGCTTTAATCTTTATTCACTTGCATTGTCAAATCTGAAATATAAAGCCAGAAAATTAGTCCAGAACCCTAATAGATCAAATGAGAAAAAGAGCTTACATAAAAGGGCAGTTCATGACTACAAAAAAAAAAATGGCAGAAATAGAAAGTAACATAAAATTCATCTTTAGGATCTGAAGTATGTTCATATCATATGCTTAGACTCAAATTGCCCTCCAAACATTGTACCATCCACATTAGTTTACAGCAAATTGAATTTGCAGCATCCGAAATTACAATACACGGTGCGCATCTAAGCAGTCTAATCAAGGTTATAACACCACTTTTGACAAATTTGTGAACTTTCCTAGAAATTTAGTCATATACAAGTCAATCATCATCATACGTAATTAACCAAAAAATACTCCAATTCAGAGCAATTAAGTAGTGAAAAGAAAGAAATGAGACAGCATTAAAACTTAGATCACTAAAATTAAGCATTGTAAAACGCAAAAAAAAAAAAAAAAAAAAAAAAAAAAACCCTAAAAAAATACCCAAATTTGCAGCAAACCCACATAGAATCCAAACAAATGACAAAATAAGCAAAATTGAGAAGAATTAAAGGAATGACCTGTAGAAGACTTAAGCGGAAGCCTTCGATGGCGGCAGATGAGACGAATCACTAACGATTAGGGCTGAAATTCAACGAAATGGAATAGCAAAAGAATTAGGGTTACGATTGAATTATAGAAAAATAAAGAAGAAAAGGAGAGTAGGGATGAAATTCAGTGTTACCGGAGGAAGATTGTAATACGGCGATAGCAACGGCAGTCTGTGGTGGCTGGATTTGTAAGAGAGAGAGTGAAATCAGGGGACGCAGAAGCTACAAAGTGATGTACTACGGACTCCGGAGTAGTTTGTTTTTCGGTTTTTTTTTTTTTTTTTTTTTTGGGATTGTTTTTCAGTTTTGAGAGGGTGTAAATTTTTTCGTGGTCTTATTTAAATATTTTTTTTTTTTTTTTTTTTAATCACACTTTATCCTTTTAGAAAGTTTTTTTTTTAGTTAAAGTAGGCCGGAAATTATATTAAATCAAGCTCCGTTAAAGTTATTAACTTTGAGGAAAGGAGTTCATACATACATGTTCCACATTACCGTTAGTATCCCATCTAGCAACTAAGTGGGCAATGGTATTACCGGCTCTTTTCACATGAGAAAACACAAAAGGAGGAATAAACATGATAACTTTCTAATGTCCTCATACATAAGAAATAAAGGAGATAAGCCACTGGCAGCTTGGTTGATCTTCTTTACCCCTGACAAAGTATCACTTTCCACCCATATGTCCTTAAAGTCATGCCTACGCATCAAGAGGAGGCCGAAACGAATAGTTGTTGCCTCGGCCATCTCTGAAGTCCATTGAACCTGCATATGCTTCACAGCCGCAAGTAAAATCCCACCCTTATGGTCACGCACAATAGCACCAAGGTTGACATATTGTCCTTTCTCAATGTGAGCATCAACATTCAATTTTACAATACCTTCAGGAGGGGGGATCCATCAAGCAATTGAGGGGGGGTGTCCAGCTTGAAGGTGGGGCGAGCATACCTTGGAATTATACAATATGTAATCTTCGATTAACCTCACAAAACCAGCAGCTGTAAACTTTGCATCATAATCAACCTGTTCGTAAACGAACTTGTTCTTGCAAAATCAAATTTCCCATGTGTTAGAATCCAACTCCTTTTGATGTATTAGATTCCATTTAAGTGCTTTCCTAGAGATTAGGTTATGTTTTCTTAGCTTGAGGTCCCTTTATTGTGTTACTGTCAGATCAGTGTTCACTAGGGATTCTCTTTGTATGTCATTTAAAGCTCTTTAGAGGGCGATTGATTAATGAAATCTTAAAGCCTTCTACCAAGTGTTGCCTTGCTTTTATGCTTGTTTGTTGTTAGACCTTTATAGATATTGTGTCTTACTTGCATATTAGCTCCCCTCCAACCCAACTTGATGCGCTAAGGACTCGTGGTTCGGACCCGCTTGTGCCCGCTTTGAAGTATCGGCCGTCACAAGCCCCGACCACCCGCACTTCGTCGCCCAGATAGACGTGAGTGCTCCTGAGATTCTATTGCCCGCTTGTGTTGCTTTGTGCTCACAAGCCCCTCTTCCGTTCAAGACTAGCGTTCTTGCCGCCAAAAGGCTAGAGCGCGCCACACGTTTTGGGGTCCAAACTCCCGGACCGTGACACCATGCCTACCCCATAATCCTTCGAACATCTCCTTTGTTAAGCCTACTTTGTCACCACAAGAATTTTTCATTAAAGCATGAGGAAGGAGCAGCACTAATCTTCTCCTGAAGTTCAAAAGAATCCCATACAAGTCTAGCATTATTGCAATCAAACAAAGCATGGCATATCAATTCCACCCCAATCCCGCATAAAGGACACAACTCATCAATAGCAATATACCTCCTTGGTGCCTACACGGGTTGCTTGCGACGAGGTTTGAGCCTCGGCTCTGATACCAACTGTCACGGTCCGGGAGTTTGGACCCCGAAACGTGCGGCGCGCTCTAGCCTTTTGGCGACAAGAACGCTAGCCTTGAGCGGAAGAGGGGCTTGTGAGCACAAAGCAACACAAGCGGGCAATAGAATCTCAGGAGCACTCACGTCTATCTGGGCGACGGAGTGCGGGTGGTCGGGGCTTGTGACGGCCGATACTTCAAAGCGGGCACAAGCGGGTCCGAACCACGAGTCCTTAGCGCATCAAGTTGGGTTGGAGGGGAGCTAATATGCAAGTAAGACACAATATCTATAAAGGTCTAAAAACAAACAAGCATAAAAGCAAGGCAACACTTGGTAGAAGGCTTCAAGATTTCATTAATCATTCGCCCTCTAAAGAGCTTTAAATGACATACAAGGAGAATCCCTAGTGAACACTGATCTGACGGTAACACAATAATGGGACCTCAAGCTAAGAAAACATAACCTAAACTCTAGGAAAGCACTTAAATGGAATCTAATACATCAAAAGGAGTTGGATTCTAACATCCTCCCCCACTTAAGCTGTCGACCACCTCGTCGACTTACGAAAGTTACAATCAAAATTAGAAAACCCTAAACTATCTCAAGTTTCGGATGCGCCGTTGGTGCGGCTATCTTCTGGAATCTTATCTGACTCTTGAGCTGGATCTTCTTTGTTGACGAGGAGCTTGTCTCTGGAGTCGCTCGGCTTGAACATCTTGTTGAGAGCTTCATCTCTAAATTTCCTCCTGGGAGTGGAATCTGTTGAATTAAGGGGACAACTGCTTCCACCATCATCTGTTGGGGAGCTGCTTCGTTGAGACTGTGGTGGAAATCTTCAAGTTGTGGCTGGTGCCTCTTGGGTGACCATTTTCTTTGTAATCCCTTGCACGCGCCCTGCGTTGTTTGCTCAACCACTGTTTTTCCTCCCTCTTGGGAGGTTCTTCTTTGGTGTCTCTTTGGTGTCTCTGGGCTCGTCGCTCTTTGCTTCGAACCTTGTGACTGATTCTGGTTTTCGCGGGTGTGTATCTGGGATGTTGCCAACTCCATGGGCTTCATCTCCCGCTTCTCTGGGTTTCTGGTGCGAGCTTATTTCTTCGATGTTGCCTTCTTCTCAGGCTCCATCACTCGCATTACCGAAAGATATCGGACTTCTGGTTCTCCTTGAGGTGCTATCATTCTCATAGCACTCAGGCGTCGTATGGAACCCATCCTATATGTGGGCTCCTCATCGCTGCTAGTCTCTTTTGTGGCCTCCTGAACGGACATGGATGACAATCTCTTTTGGATCTTGTCAAGTTCTTCTTTATGCTCGCAATCCCACCATTTGTGTGGACCTCGACAAAGTATGCAGTTTATTGCCCTTGTGTTTGCCGAGGATGCGCCGGCCCTCGAGTTTCCTGAGTTGTGGGAGGGGGTAGATGTTTGTCTCTGGGCATCACCTCCTCCACTTCTTCTATGATATGTATTAATGGTGTTGGACGATACTCGTGAGCCATTCTCTGTACCCTTTGGAGAGCTTGGAGACGGACTGTTAGAGCGTGTTGACGTCCCACTTGAATCCTTCTCGGATTGACGACCCTTCCCGACTGAGTAGTCCATCAATCACTCAGCAGCACACATAGCAGCAGCGAGGGTATCAATATTCTGCCTCAAAATCTCTCGCTGCGCCCATTCCTTTAACCCGTTGACAAAGTTGAACACACGATCTTTCTCATTCATGTCTGTGATGTCCAACATTATCGCCGAGTATTCCTTAACATAGTTGCGAAGAGAACCCTTCTGGCGGCACTCTTGCAACTTCATCCGTGCAACAAACGCTGTGTTGACGGGGTAGAATTGTTCTTTGAGTTCCTCTATGAACTCCGCCCATGTATCAATCTTGATCCTTCCTGCTTCGATGTCTGCGTGCTTGGTGCGCCACCACAGCTTAGCATCTTCGGACAAGTACATGATGGCAGTATCCACCTTCTGATCGTCACTTAGTTGACATATTCGAAAGTACTGCTCCATGTCGAAGAGGAAGTTATCAACTTCTTTCGCATCTCTAGCGCCACTGTAGTCGCGAGGTTTGGGCGGCTTTATCTTCGCCGCACCAACACCCAGTGCGTCTCTGCCCACAACGCGCGTTAAGGTAGCACATTTCTCAAGTGCTTCGTCGGCTTTTCCTTGAACAAATTGCAATTGTTCGCGGAGGGCATCTCTGTCAGCCATCAATTTCACAATTTGCTCGGCTTGCTCGTGTACAATGACTTGGAGCTCGGCCCATTTGTCCGCCTTCTCCTCGAGCCAAGCGAGCCTTTCTTCTACGAATTCCATCTTCGTGTAGCCCTCCTTGGTGCCTACACGGGTTGCTTGCGACGAGGTTTGAGCCTCGGCTCTGATACCAACTGTCACGGTCCGGGAGTTTGGACCCCGAAACGTGCGGCGCGCTCTAGCCTTTTGGCGACAAGAACGCTAGCCTTGAGCGGAAGAGGGGCTTGTGAGCACAAAGCAACACAAGCGGGCAATAGAATCTCAGGAGCACTCACGTCTATCTGGGCGACGGAGTGCGGGTGGTCGGGGCTTGTGACGGCCGATACTTCAAAGCGGGCACAAGCGGGTCCGAACCACGAGTCCTTAGCGCATCAAGTTGGGTTGGAGGGGAGCTAATATGCAAGTAAGACACAATATCTATAAAGGTCTAAAAACAAACAAGCATAAAAGCAAGGCAACACTTGGTAGAAGGCTTCAAGATTTCATTAATCATTCGCCCTCTAAAGAGCTTTAAATGACATACAAGGAGAATCCCTAGTGAACACTGATCTGACGGTAACACAATAATGGGACCTCAAGCTAAGAAAACATAACCTAAACTCTAGGAAAGCACTTAAATGGAATCTAATACATCAAAAGGAGTTGGATTCTAACATCCTCCCCCACTTAAGCTGTCGACCACCTCGTCGACTTACGAAAGTTACAATCAAAATTAGAAAACCCTAAACTATCTCAAGTTTCGGATGCGCCGTTGGTGCGGCTATCTTCTGGAATCTTATCTGACTCTTGAGCTGGATCTTCTTTGTTGACGAGGAGCTTGTCTCTGGAGTCGCTCGGCTTGAACATCTTGTTGAGAGCTTCATCTCTAAATTTCCTCCTGGGAGTGGAATCTGTTGAATTAAGGGGACAACTGCTTCCACCATCATCTGTTGGGGAGCTGCTTCGTTGAGACTGTGGTGGAAATCTTCAAGTTGTGGCTGGTGCCTCTTGGGTGACCATTTTCTTTGTAATCCCTTGCACGCGCCCTGCGTTGTTTGCTCAACCACTGTTTTTCCTCCCTCTTGGGAGGTTCTTCTTTGGTGTCTCTTTGGTGTCTCTGGGCTCGTCGCTCTTTGCTTCGAACCTTGTGACTGATTCTGGTTTTCGCGGGTGTGTATCTGGGATGTTGCCAACTCCATGGGCTTCATCTCCCGCTTCTCTGGGTTTCTGGTGCGAGCTTATTTCTTCGATGTTGCCTTCTTCTCAGGCTCCATCACTCGCATTACCGAAAGATATCGGACTTCTGGTTCTCCTTGAGGTGCTATCATTCTCATAGCACTCAGGCGTCGTATGGAACCCATCCTATATGTGGGATCCTCATCGCTGCTAGTCTCTTTTGTGGCCTCCTGAACGGACATGGATGACAATCTCTTTTGGATCTTGTCAAGTTCTTCTTTATGCTCGCAATCCCACCATTTGTGTGGACCTCGACAAAGTATGCAGTTTATTGCCCTTGTGTTTGCCGAGGATGCGCCGGCCCTCGAGTTTCCTGAGTTGTGGGAGGGGGTAGATGTTTGTCTCTGGGCATCACCTCCTCCACTTCTTCTATGATATGTATTAATGGTGTTGGACGATACTCGTGAGCCATTCTCTGTACCCTTTGGAGAGCTTGGAGACGGACTGTTAGAGCGTGTTGACGTCCCACTTGAATCCTTCTCGGATTGACGACCCTTCCCGACTGAGTAGTCCATCAATCACTCAGCAGCACACATAGCAGCAGCGAGGGTATCAATATTCTGCCTCAAAATCTCTCGCTGCGCCCATTCCTTTAACCCGTTGACAAAGTTGAACACACGATCTTTCTCATTCATGTCTGTGATGTCCAACATTATCGCCGAGTATTCCTTAACATAGTTGCGAAGAGAACCCTTCTGGCGGCACTCTTGCAACTTCATCCGTGCAACAAACGCTGTGTTGACGGGGTAGAATTGTTCTTTGAGTTCCTCTATGAACTCCGCCCATGTATCAATCTTGATCCTTCCTGCTTCGATGTCTGCGTGCTTGGTGCGCCACCACAGCTTAGCATCTTCGGACAAGTACATGATGGCAGTATCCACCTTCTGATCGTCACTTAGTTGACATATTCGAAAGTACTGCTCCATGTCGAAGAGGAAGTTATCAACTTCTTTCGCATCTCTAGCGCCACTGTAGTCGCGAGGTTTGGGCGGCTTTATCTTCGCCGCACCAACACCCAGTGCGTCTCTGCCCACAACGCGCGTTAAGGTAGCACATTTCTCAAGTGCTTCGTCGGCTTTTCCTTGAACAAATTGCAATTGTTCGCGGAGGGCATCTCTGTCAGCCATCAATTTCACAATTTGCTCGGCTTGCTCGTGTACAATGACTTGGAGCTCGGCCCATTTGTCCGCCTTCTCCTCGAGCCAAGCGAGCCTTTCTTCTACGAATTCCATCTTCGTGTAGCCCTCCTTGGTGCCTACACGGGTTGCTTGCGACGAGGTTTGAGCCTCGGCTCTGATACCAACTGTCACGGTCCGGGAGTTTGGACCCCGAAACGTGCGGCGCGCTCTAGCCTTTTGGCGACAAGAACGCTAGCCTTGAGCGGAAGAGGGGCTTGTGAGCACAAAGCAACACAAGCGGGCAATAGAATCTCAGGAGCACTCACGTCTATCTGGGCGACGGAGTGCGGGTGGTCGGGGCTTGTGACGGCCGATACTTCAAAGCGGGCACAAGCGGGTCCGAACCACGAGTCCTTAGCGCATCAAGTTGGGTTGGAGGGGAGCTAATATGCAAGTAAGACACAATATCTATAAAGGTCTAAAAACAAACAAGCATAAAAGCAAGGCAACACTTGGTAGAAGGCTTCAAGATTTCATTAATCATTCGCCCTCTAAAGAGCTTTAAATGACATACAAGGAGAATCCCTAGTGAACATTGATCTGGCAGTAACACAATAATGGGACCTCAAGCTAAGAAAACATAACCTAAACTCTAGGAAAGCACTTAAATGGAATCTAATATATCAAAAGGAGTTGGATTCTAACACTGAGCCACCGCCTTTATCAAAATTTCCTTCCCCGGCCTTGATAGGAGCTTCTCCTTCCAACCCTGTAACTTAGTCCACAACTTTTCTTTCAAGGAGGCAGAAAATATTTTTTTGACTTCCCAATGATGGTAGGAAGCCCAAGATAATTTCCGTGCCTCTCAACTTCACAGATCCCCAAAATAGAAACAATTTCTTGTCTTCGACTTGTCGAAACACATTTGCTAAAGACAACATCGGTTTTTTCAAGATTGACACTTTGACTCGAAGCTCTCTCATATTTGCTAATAATATCAGCAATCACCGAGCATTCACTAACCGTTGACTTAGCAAATAATATGCTGTCATCCGCAAAGAAAAGATGTGACACCCGCGAGTCCCTTAGCTCCATATAATAGATTCATCGAGGCGACTCTAGAATTCAAGGTAGAAAAAGCATCTGCCACTAGGAGAAATAAATAAGGGGTTATTGGGTCCCCTTGTCGAAGTCCCCTAGTCGGAGTTACAGCACGTGAAATTTTCAGTTAATCTTGAAAGAGAAAGAAACACTAGAGAGACAATCTAGTATTCTTCTCACCTAATCATCACAAAAACTAAATTTATACATAATTTTCTCCAAAAAAAAACCCACTTTACCCTATCATATGCTTTTTCATGTCTAATTTTAACGCAATCGAACCATCTTTTCCTTCCCCCTTCCTTTTCATGGCATGAAAAATCTCGAAAGCAACAAGAGCATAATTTGTAATCAACCTCTTCGGAATAAAACCACTCCGATTTACAGAAATAATTTCGTTGAGCATTGGTTTCAGTTGTTAGCCAATGTTTTTGAAATTATTTTGTAAATAACATTACAGCAGCTAATAGGCCTAAATTGAGTTATATATTTAGGGCTATCACATTTCGGAATTAACACAACACAAGTACTATTTACCTCCGAAAGGTTGATTTGGCCACGCCACCATTGATTCACAAAGTGAATAACACCATTTCCCACAATGTGCCAAAATTTTTGGAAGAATAATGCATGCATTCCATTCGGGCCCGGGGCTTTGTTTGGGTGAATTTGGAATAAAGCTGATTTAATCTCATCGTCAGTCGGCTCTGAAGATAATTGAGAGTTCATCTCATCTGTCACATTCTGCCTTAGACCAGCCATAACATCTTCAAAGTCACAAAAAGCTCACTGAAATATGATGATATGATTTTTTTCAACGTCTTCCCTCCCTGTGCGCCACTCGTTCTCTGAATTATAAAGCCCTATAATCATGTTCTTCTTTCGTTGGCTCGCTTTGTGATGGAAATAAGTTGTATTTTTATCTCCATCACAAAAATCATTTGCCCGAGCCCTAGCATGCCAGTACGATTCCCCCTGAGAGTGAAGGTTATCGAGCTTTGCAGAAAGAGAAGAACATTGTTGAAGCATGGCAGCATCCGAGTCAAGACATTGGGCAGCCTTAAAATCATCTTCAGTCTCCCTGATCTTTTTCTTTATGCTTCCAAAAGTGGTTTTTGCCCAGCTAGACAGAGATTCAGCACATAGGTTAATCATGTTCAGCATAGACTCTCCATTGCTACAATCCCAAGTCCCTTTAACAACCTCTCCACATTTGGCCTTTGATAACCAGTGAGCTTCAAATCTGAATAATTTTGAGTTATGCCCTCTTTCATAGTGAGTCTTTTCTGTCATAATAATAGGAGCATGGTCAGACAAATATATAGGATAATGTCTCACATTGTAGTTCGGGAAAGCCTCACACCACCCCACATTGGTAAGAAACCTGCCAAGTCGTTCTCGAACGAAAGAGTTTGGATTATTTCCTCTCTTCCATGTATAAATGCTACCCTTGTATCCCATATCGCGAAGGCCATGTCTATCAATCACACCCCTAAAAGCATCTATAAGGCTCTCCGCTTTAGAAACCCCTCCCTCCTTTTCCAGATGACTTACAATTTCATTAAAGTCACCAAATAACAGACATGGTAAAGAAAAAGTCAACATTATATCATCCATCAAAGACCAAGTCATATGCTTATTTTCCGTTTCGGGCCACCCGTAGATACCAAGTGCACGCCAAACAGGAATATTATCATGATTCAGAACATCTGAAATAATGTGATGGATAGAATAGGCACTAATTGAGATATTCACATCCATCCACTATAATCCCACTCCTCCTGACAACTATACACTGCTAACACACAAACCCAACACAAAACCACACTTATTTCGAATTTTTTCTAATCTACTAGCATCAATTTTCGTCTCCATAACAAACACGATTTCCGGCCTCTTTCTCCAACACCAGTCCCAGAGTGTACGAACTTTCTGCGGGTTGCCAAGCTTGCAGCAATTCCAGCTGAATATTTTCATGGCTTTTCGAGGGGTCGGTTGCGCCCAACTCCCTCTACTTGATTTAGTTCGTCTCTGGAAACAAACTCACTTCCATATTTCCCCTTCTTTTCTTTATTATTTAAAATCCCAGACCCCCCAAGCTCCTAATTCTCCTAACTTTTCCTTTTTCCTGCCACACCCCAACACTCACCAAAAGTATTCCCACCACTCATCACTACATCTCCATCATTGGGTCTGTTAACTCTTTTCCAAGTACTCTTCCCACCCATACTTCTTGTCTCCCTCACTCCCTCTTTTTTGTATTGAAACCCTCCCACTTTATTTATCTTACTTAATCCATCCCCCCCCCCCCCTTCTGCCTCATTATTGCCACTTCCCAGCCCCTCACTCATACCCATTCCCTCTCCTATAGGAGCAATGACATTATGTACATCTACCCCCACAATAAGATCTGCATTCTATTTCGGCATACCCATAACGTTATCATCACCCAAATCATGATTTGCCTCAGTCACCTTCATACTTTCCAGCATCACATTTTCTTTACTCACACTCACAGGCCTTAAAACAGATTTGTTGCTCTGGTTATCAGTGATCAGCATCAATGTTGCTTCGCTTGCATGAGGTTGATGGCTAACATTAGGAGACATATGATCAGCAAATTGAAGTTTTCTAGCAGCTCCTACAGGCCCCAACTTGATTGGAGTAGGAGAACTTCCTCCCCTGCCTTTTTTGCTCATTATAGTATCAACTTGTGCTGTCCAGATTACTCATTTTGAATACTCGTAACAATTTGTGTTACTCAAATGGCATTTCTGTAATATTTGTTTGATATGTGTAATAACAGTTGTTTGTTATCATCTTGTTGACGTAGCTCCACCTCCATCTTCTTCCCATTCAAAACCACGACCCTCCTCCACCTCCATTTTTCACTTCTTTCTCCCTCCTCTTCACACCAATTTCAATTTTAACTCTCGGTACACCATTGAAGCAACTTGAGCTTTCTTCTCTCGTGCACCGCCATTTTCACCGTCGTCTTTCTTGCAGCGAAAATGATTACCCTAAAAAAATGAGGGAAAATAGCATAGTTAATCCCAAAGGGTATGAATTTTGGCCTCCTCCATTGAAGCCGATTGCATATTTCATTGAAGCTTCTTCGTTTCTCCATTGAAGACTTTGAATATCTTTTGATTTTTCTCCATTAAAGTCTCTTCGTGAACACTGTTCCCTTCACTTTACCTCGTCTGACAAGTTTACCCCAACCCTATGTAGCAAAATCACCGGCATGTACTTTGAGTAACTTCGATTAATATTGTTTGCCACATTTACAAAGCTTTATTATATTCATTTGTTGGAAATTGTTAAGTTCAAAAGTCATTTCAACACACTCTTAACAAATAAACTTCAGAAATTATTTGAAAGTAAGGGTTCGCCAATAAATTAATTTGAGTTATTACTAAAATGAAGTTAGTTTTGATTATAAAGTGTATTATATGCTATGAGTACCTTATTCTAATAAACGATAATATTTTAAACTATATATATATAAACTTTTTTTGTTAATGTTAATGATTTTTTTTTACTAATACTCCATAATTTTTATTTCAAATTAAGTAATGCAATTTTAAACAATTAATCATAAAATACATCTCTTCATTTATAAATAAATTAAACTTCTGAGCATTTTGCTTGGATATTATGTAGTTTAAAATAAATTAAATCGAATGTAATATAAAACTATACATAAGAACAAATCTAATATTATATCGCATGATTGTATTTAAACGGAGGGAGTATTAACTACAAAGTATATTTTTCAAAGTTATACTCCGTAATCACTTTTATAATAACTTCTATCATTTTTTTTTGGTATCTAATATCCTACTTTTTCACTCAGCGAATTTATTCATTTTTTTTTCACCTATATCCTACTTATACACAACATCTATTGTTTTATTATTATTACTACCTTCGTTTTGCCAAGTGTTACTAGCAATTTACTATGTCTCAAATGCACTAAATTGACCATTAATATATTTTGATTATACATTAGTAAAAATTAAACAAATATATATATATATATATATATATAAAGTCGGTCTCACAACCAGCTCACGAGATAGAGACACTTGACATTTCAGTTTTTTCCAAGTTCCGTGCCACGTGGGAGATAAATAGGTATTATTGTGACACATATGATGCAAAGTAAGCAATTTTTGGATAGATTTTTTAAGATAAAATTGTTGTATAAAGTTTTATTATCGATAAAATTCTAATATTTCATATATATATATATATATATATATATATATATATATATATATATATATATATATAATTAATCATAACTTTTAATAAATATCCTATAACTCAATTCTATTTCCATCATCAAATTCGTTTTAAAAAGTTCTTTAAAATAACATCCATTTATAATAGTATATTTGATCAAAAACTTTTATACGTAGTTAGCAAAACCGTGTTACCAATACAAGAGTTACTTCTTTAGTGCTATAGGGGTTATTTGGTAAGTGTTATAGACTTATAGTGGTTACTCAATTATATTAGTGTTATAGATATGGGTTACTTAATCAGCCTTAATGATGCAATTGTATGCGGCTAGCCACATCAGCCAGGTGATGTGGCTAGTCGCATACAATTGCATCGTTATCTAATTTATTTTTAAAAAAATGTTAGAATATCGGTAAAAATAAGTTTTAATTAGTAAAAATAATTTTAGTTTGATAAAAATACTTTCAGTTCAATGAAAATAATTTAAGTTCAATAAAAATAATTTTAAGTTAATAATAATATAGATATCTATTTACAAACAAAGAATTATTTGACCGTATTTAACATTCAACTAAAAATGTTATCTTAAAATTCTATCAACCAAATATATTGAAAATTCATAACAATATTAATCTTATAAAATCAAACTTGATAATTTTTAGACTTATACTTGTATATATATGTACATTTAGACATGGTTGACATTGTGAATAATAATAAATGGGTAGAACTTAGTAAAATAGAGGTAGTGTATACATTAACTGAGTAGAATTCAAGAGAATTAAATAAAATGGAGGGGAATTAACAGAGTGAAAAGTTGATGTCTTTACCAATTATCCAAAACACCAGCATCCACTTTATATTGATTGTAAACTACTTCGTCAAATTACAAGAGTTTAACCTCTTCACCTTAAGTAAAAGTTAAGGAAACAAGGTCAAACTAGCTGATAATATCCGTTTTAAAAATAAATAAAAAGAGCGTCTTTCAAAAGAAAAAAATAAAAATAAAACAAGCGCTGATATTAAAAAAAACAGAAAGTAAAACAATACCAAAAAAATTTTGAAAATTTTGGTTGCTTCAAAAAATTATTAGTAATAGGGATCAGATGGTATAAAATTGGGGTGCCCATATTGTCGTAAATAAGGCTTGGGGCGGACACCCAATTCGCAATATAAAATGCGAAAAATGACCACTCATCATATCCCATTATCTGCCTGAAGGATCATACTTTAATCATTGTACAAGTTTCTGCTTATAAACAACTTCACCAGCTAATACCTTCTATCTTTACCCAATGTGGGACTTTTTGGTTTTTGCTCTACTTGTGCTATCTGCCTATCTCCGTCGCTTATGCGTCATCTTCCTCCTTATAGTCCACTCTGAAACAGCCGGTGTCGTCGTAAAGTAGCCTTTAGACATCACTGCTCAATGTTTTCTCTTAAGACACCGGGCTATCTAGTGATTGAGAAACGAAGTTGCATATATATTGTACTCTATGCTTATACAATTTACTTATCTACATACTCGCCTTAGTATACTCTTTATACATATTCCCTCTGTTAGACTATTAATTGTCAATAGTATTTCTTAACCTTTTGTTGGAAATTCCTTTACACAAACCTTTAATCTTCCCTTCACTCAACAAGAACTACTCGCCAACAATAATGGTTGCGTGACTTGCGTCATTCCGTTACATATATACGAAGTCGTTCTTTTTTTTTTTTTTGTGAAACATTCACAAAGTATAACATGATTTCTTAGCCATCATAGGTGACCACGTCAGCTGGCATGTGATGCTTGGACTTAGAATCAATTCCTCTTGAACGGGCAAAGGCAGGCCGTGCTCTCATTTCACAATAGTAGTCATTTGGCCGGCCATTGAAATAAGAAGGGACTCGTGTGTACGGAGACAAGCTTGATTAACTCTTTGCTAGTAAAATTTACGAATATCGGAACTTTATTTTCAGCAATGAGAGGAGAAGGGGTGACCGGGTGAGGGAAGAGCCCAACAAGTTCCTATGTGACTACAATTTCTGGGCGGATTGAATAACTACCAGTCTACCAACATTTGTTGCTAAAGCACGACACGTACAAGAATCTATAATAAGGTTAACATCGCTTAATGCACAGTGTAAGAAGACTCGGTAAACTCAATCCATTCCTCGCTGAATGAAAAGTGCACAATCCATATCTTGGTATCAGATAAGTCATTTCAAGTCTTCAAAGTAGTACTCCGTAGATAATTCATCAAATTACTTATATTTGACCAACAACATACATGGGCAATCCAGCAAATTCTAAAACTCTATAGAGGAAGCACGCGACCATAAACCAACATCAAGTCATCAACTTTCCCAAATCGATCACTTCCTCGCAAAATCTCAAATCGAATTCTCTAAAGAAAGCACCCATAAAAGGCGAAGAAAATATTCATGACTATTTGATTCAATCCTAAACTAGTCAAGTCCTTTTGTATAGTCTCTTTGGAGGGAGAATCACAAATTACACATAAATTGCTCAAGAACACCATCACAGATGCTTCACCGGAAAAAACAGTCTGACATCAACATAGTTAATTTACAGTTGTTCATTTCTAAACATACGAGAATGATAGAGAAGAATTAATTAGCAGACATCTGAATAAAGCAAGAAAACAAGAGAATATTTGCTATACAAAATTACATGTATAGCAGAAAATCAAGGGGAAGACAAGTCCTGTTTTTCGTTTATTTTTATTCAATTTTTCCAGGACCAACCTTTAATTTATAATATTATCAAACAACTAATATCAAACAACTAGAATAAGATTAAAAAAAACTAGAGTATTCCGATCAATCTCAGATCAACCTTCACATTCTAATAAGAGCAATCAGTAAACCAGCCCATACTAAGAAAGCCAAATTTCAGGGTTGCTAAACGACTTAATTCTATTTATGGTTAAACAAAATGTGACAAAACCCTCTCTCCTACCTGCATCTGGTATTATAACAAGAGCGCGAAGGACTTCAGATGCCACTCTGCAAACCCTATTGAGAAAGGTAGCTTCACTATTCAAAGGTAAACATAAAAGCATCAATCACTCCAGTACATTTCATTCAGTCGTCTAATCAAGCAAGCTTTAAAGGTTTCTACGGAGTATAAGTTTTCTTGTTCATTTAACATGAATGAAAAAATGACCTAACGCACTTTAATTGTTAGTCGAGACTCCCAGAAAAAGCAATATTCACTTGACAAGAAGCCACGCAGCAGTATAACATGCACCACGAAAGGTACCTGGGAGATCTGCCAACATTTTTTTTTTTTTTTGGACAGGAAGCAAAAGCCATTTATTAAGCTTCAATAAGGCTTAAATCAGCCAAAACAGGTTCCATTACATCACTAGGATACTCCTCTAACCAAACCCTTAACTCAGAAAAAAGATTACAAGCTTTTGCTTAACCATGAGCTACTTGGTTTCCTTCTCTTTTCACAAAAGAAAAGGAGACACAATAACACAAACGAGAAAGATATAGGATATCATTAACAATTCTACCAAAAGGAGTAGGAGGGACTTCTCCCTTCTTCAAGTGGCTGTAGAGCTTCAAGCAATCCGTCTCCAAACAAAGCCGTAAGAAACCTGCTTCCATAGATATGCCAAGGGCGTGTCTCATGGCCAATGCTTCCGCAATATCCACATCAAAACCACCCTCCATCCGGCAACAAGTAGCAGCCACGACATCACCTACATGATCCCTCATCACTCCCCCCAAGCCCACCACATTTGGCGTGAGTAAGGCAACATCTGCGTTCACTTTTATCATTCCAGCTATTGGAGGCTTCCACCGAGTTTCTAGCTGCGTGGCAGGTGGGTTAATATTGTTTACCTCCTTTGCTTGCTCAAGTTCACCTACTATGTTCACTGCTTTACGAATCACATCAGCCCCCTCCCACCTCCTTCTGTTGAAAATCCAATCGTTGCGTCGCAGCCACACACCCCACGCAATATTCCAAAACAGACTCCACCAAATAAAATCTTTAATTGTCTTCCATATCGAGCTACACCACTCTCCAAAATTTTCCCCTTGGTAGTGGGCTACAACCAATCTCAGAGGGGAGGTGTACCAAACAAGCCTAACCTGATCAAATTGAGCCAGCATATGAAGAGTACTCTCAGCAGCCTCGCCACACATAGGGCATATCACATCAGTATTTACACCTTTTCTCGCAAGATTATCACGAGAAGCAATCCCATTTCTAACACATTTCCAAGCAAAAAGCTTGATTTTTTGCGGAACATCCACATTCCATACCTTGTTCCAATCAAACAGAACACCTGCATTTGACGAGGAGGCAGTCTCTCGCATATGCTCAACAGATAGCAGGTTGTAAGCACTCCTCACCGAAAATCTGCCATCCTTCGAGTAATGCCACATCCACGTATCCTTGCTATCATATAAGGGTATAGGGATGCTCCGTATCATTCTAATCTCTGCCACAGAAAAATAATTATTTAGAGCATTTATATCCCAGGCCCTATTTTCCCATAATTGTCTCACATAAATAGGGCACTGATTATCCTTCTTTGGCTCGACGTTACTCGAAACTCAGGCATCTTTGGAACCCACGGGTCTCGCCATATGTCTGTCGAGGCACCATCACCAATATTTCTCCTAACACCCATCATCAGAATAAAAGAAGCCTTGCCCAGAATAAAGAGTATTCTTCCCTACCACCAAAAAAAAGTGCTCCAAAAATATCAGCACTACTAAGATAAAATAATTAGATATCCAATTACAGACTAAAACAACAAATTCAGTTACTGAGGTCAACTATACTCAAAGAAAAGTTAGTATCAGAATCATGACATGACTACTTGTGAGCATAAGTGATGAGCTGCAAAGGCAAATAGAATCAGATTAGTAACAACAATAAAGAAGTTGCAAGGCTGAACTTAAGATACATGGGCACAAAAAATTCAAGATATCATCTGAAAAGAAATATTCATGGACCGAACAGGATTATATAGAAAAATTCTTAGGAAGTACTCCAACAAGGGCCTTTCGTTGGGTTCTCTAGGTAATTTGTTCATCTCTTCCTGCCACCACGCTCCCTCAAAGAAAGAGTCAAGGTCTCTCCATCTCCAATATTGTAATAAGCAAGTTTGAGATTATCCTTGAGAAAACCGGCCTTCCCACTCAATTTCTGTTTGTTTGCTGGAAGTTGAATTTCCCCAGATACTTTTTCTTTCAGACTACCAACGGTTTCATTCAAGGACATGATGATTTCCAAAACTTGTCCCTTGAGGTTCCCTTCATCAACATTGGGAACAGATATGTTGATCCTGACAGTCCCTGAAGAGAAAAAACATTCAAAAGCAACTATTAGCTCCATCTCATGTAATTCAGGTAGGGTTAAGGATTTAGCTCAGACTATGCTCTGCTTCTTAATTAATGAAGGTGGCAGCTTGATTATGTCTGCCCAGAACAAAGACACCTTGCAATAATCGGGTCTAGATTGCATACATCTAAAGGTGATGATGGAAAGGAAAAAGGTACATCAAAATGAAGTTATGAGCAGTATTCACTTGACAAGAAGCCGCGCAGCAGTATAACACGCACCACGAAAGGTACCTGGGAGATCTGCCAACATAATAGAAGGAGCCTTGCCCAGAATAAAGAGTATTCTTCCCTACCACCAAAAAAAAGTGCTCCAAAAATATCAGCACTACTAAGATAAAATAATTAGATATCCAATTACAGACTAAAACAACAAATTCAGTTACTGAGGTCAACTATACTCAAAGAAAAGTTAGTATCAGAATCATGACATGACTACTTGTGAGCATAAGTGATGAGCTGCAAAGGCAAATAGAATCAGATTAGTAACAACAATAAAGAAGTTGCAAGGCTGAACTTAAGATACATGGGCACAAAAAATTCAAGATATCATCTGAAAAGAAATATTCATGGACCGAACAGGATTATATAGAAAAATTCTTAGGAAGTACTCCAACAAGGGCCTTTCGTTGGGTTCTCTAGGTAATTTGTTCATCTCTTCCTGCCACCACGCTCCCTCAAAGAAAGAGTCAAGGTCTCTCCATCTCCAATATTGTAATAAGCAAGTTTGAGATTATCCTTGAGAAAACCGGCCTTCCCACTCAATTTCTGTTTGTTTGCTGGAAGTTGAATTTCCCCAGATACTTTTTCTTTCAGACTACCAACGGTTTCATTCAAGGACATGATGATTTCCAAAACTTGTCCCTTGAGGTTCCCTTCATCAACATTGGGAACAGATATGTTGATCCTGACAGTCCCTGAAGAGAAAAAACATTCAAAAGCAACTATTAGCTCCATCTCATGTAATTCAGGTAGGGTTAAGGATTTAGCTCAGACTATGCTCTGCTTCTTAATTAATGAAGGTGGCAGCTTGATTATGTCTGCCCAGAACAAAGACACCCTGCAATAATCGGGTCTAGATTGCATACATCTAAAGGTGATGATGGAAAGGAAAAAGGTACATCAAAATGAAGTTATGAGCAGTATTCACTTGACAAGAAGCCGCGCAGCAGTATAACACGCACCACGAAAGGTACCTGGGAGATCTGCCAACATAATAGAAGGAGCCTTGCCCAGAATAAAGAGTATTCTTCCCTACCACCAAAAAAAAGTGCTCCAAAAATATCAGCACTACTAAGATAAAATAATTAGATATCCAATTACAGACTAAAACAACAACTTCAGTTACTGAGGTCAACTATACTCAAAGAAAAGTTAGTATCAGAATCATGACATGACTACTTGTGAGCATAAGTGATGAGCTGCAAAGGCAAATAGAATCAGATTAGTAACAACAATAAAGAAGTTGCAAGGCTGAACTTAAGATACATGGGCACAAAAAATTCAAGATATCATCTGAAAAGAAATATTCATGGACCGAACAGGATTATATAGAAAAATTCTTAGGAAGTACTCCAACAAGGGCCTTTCGTTGGGTTCTCTAGGTAATTTGTTCATCTCTTCCTGCCACCACGCTCCCTCAAAGAAAGAGTCAAGGTCTCTCCATCTCCAATATTGTAATAAGCAAGTTTGAGATTATCCTTGAGAAAACCGGCCTTCCCACTCAATTTCTGTTTGTTTGCTGGAAGTTGAATTTCCCCAGATACTTTTTCTTTCAGACTACCAACGGTTTCATTCAAGGACATGATGATTTCCAAAACTTGTCCCTTGAGGTTCCCTTCATCAACATTGGGAACAGATATGTTGATCCTGACAGTCCCTGAAGAGAAAAAACATTCAAAAGCAACTATTAGCTCCATCTCATGTAATTCAGGTAGGGTTAAGGATTTAGCTCAGACTATGCTCTGCTTCTTAATTAATGAAGGTGGCAGCTTGATTATGTCTGCCCAGAACAAAGACACCTTGCAATAATCGGGTCTAGATTGCATACATCTAAAGGTGATGATGGAAAGGAAAAAGGTACATCAAAATGAAGTTATGAGCAGTATTCACTTGACAAGAAGCCGCGCAGCAGTATAACACGCACCACGAAAGGTACCTGGGAGATCTGCCAACATAATAGAAGGAGCCTTGCCCAGAATAAAGAGTATTCTTCCCTACCACCAAAAAAAAGTGCTCCAAAAATATCAGCACTACTAAGATAAAATAATTAGATATCCAATTACAGACTAAAACAACAAATTCAGTTACTGAGGTCAACTATACTCAAAGAAAAGTTAGTATCAGAATCATGACATGACTACTTGTGAGCATAAGTGATGAGCTGCAAAGGCAAATAGAATCAGATTAGTAACAACAATAAAGAAGTTGCAAGGCTGAACTTAAGATACATGGGCACAAAAAATTCAAGATATCATCTGAAAAGAAATATTCATGGACCGAACAGGATTATATAGAAAAATTCTTAGGAAGTACTCCAACAAGGGCCTTTCGTTGGGTTCTCTAGGTAATTTGTTCATCTCTTCCTGCCACCACGCTCCCTCAAAGAAAGAGTCAAGGTCTCTCCATCTCCAATATTGTAATAAGCAAGTTTGAGATTATCCTTGAGAAAACCGGCCTTCCCACTCAATTTCTGTTTGTTTGCTGGAAGTTGAATTTCCCCAGATACTTTTTCTTTCAGACTACCAACGGTTTCATTCAAGGACATGATGATTTCCAAAACTTGTCCCTTGAGGTTCCCTTCATCAACATTGGGAACAGATATGTTGATCCTGACAGTCCCTGAAGAGAAAAAACATTCAAAAGCAACTATTAGCTCCATCTCATGTAATTCAGGTAGGGTTAAGGATTTAGCTCAGACTATGCTCTGCTTCTTAATTAATGAAGGTGGCAGCTTGATTATGTCTGCCCAGAACAAAGACACCCTGCAATAATCGGGTCTAGATTGCATACATCTAAAGGTGATGATGGAAAGGAAAAAGGTACATCAAAATGAAGTTATGAGCAGTATTCACTTGACAAGAAGCCGCGCAGCAGTATAACACGCACCACGAAAGGTACCTGGGAGATCTGCCAACATAATAGAAGGAGCCTTGCCCAGAATAAAGAGTATTCTTCCCTACCACCAAAAAAAAGTGCTCCAAAAATATCAGCACTACTAAGATAAAATAATTAGATATCCAATTACAGACTAAAACAACAAATTACGGTTACTGAGGTCAACTATACTCGAAGAAAAGTTAGTATCAGAATCATGACATGACTACTTGTGAGCATAAGTGATGAGCTGCAAAGGCAAATAGAATCAGATTAGTAACAACAATAAAGAAGTTGCAAGGCTGAACTTAAGATACATGGGCACAAAAAATTCAAGATATCATCTGAAAAGAAATATTCATGGACCGAACAGGATTATATAGAAAAATTCTTAGGAAGTACTCCAACAAGGGCCTTTCGTTGGGTTCTCTAGGTGATTTGTTCATCTCTTTCTGCCACCACGCTCCCTCAAAGAAAGAGTCAAGGTCTCTCCATCTCCAATATTGTAATAAGCAAGTTTGAGATTATCCTTGAGAAAACCGGCCTTCCCACTCAATTTCTGTTTGTTTGCTGGAAGTTGAATTTCCCCAGATACTTTTTCTTTCAGACTACCAACAGTTTCATTCAAGGACATGACAATTTCCAAAACTTGTCCCTTGAGGTTCCCTTCATCAACATTGGGAACAGATATGTTGATCCTGACAGGTCCCTGAAGAGAAAAAACATTCAAAAGCAACTATTAGCTCCATCTCATGTAATTCAGGTAGGGTTAAGGATTTAGCTAAGAATATGCTCTTCTTCTTAACTAATGAAGGTGGCAGCTTGATTATGTCTGCGCAGAACAAAGACACCCTGCAATAATCGGGTCTAGATTGCATACATCTAAAGGTGATGATGGAAAGGAAAAAGGTACATCAAAATGAAGTTATGAGCAGTAATCAGGTTTACATTGTTTTAAATTGCAACACTTGTAATTTTAAAAAATAAAATACCCCACTTTGACAAGATTACTCAAATATACAAAACCAAAAGTCAAGTGTAAAATGTCACTGGATTTGTTTCGATGCATGATTTCAAATATCAACTTGTTAAAAAATTTACTAATTAAAGTAAGGATATTAATGGTTCAATTGTGAGTTGTCAAAGCATGAAAGTCTAAGTGCTGCAATTATAAAGAATGAAGTTATATAATAATCAATACCTAACCCAGAACAAAAAGAACAAAGCACATTATACACATATCTACACTTGTAGCGACCCAGACACTGGCAGCCTACTCACTGCCTATATCCTACAGTGGACATACCAGCAATGACACATTCACCGCCATTATGCTTGAGACTAAAATTATTCCCTCTTTTACAATTCTTATTATGTGTCAGAATACTAGCTAGCAGAAGCCTAGAATACGCCACAATTGAATACCCAGCAATACACAAATCCATCCAAATCATAAAGCAGCTCAAGGAGTTTCACATTATCACACTGGGCTTTAAGAGTTTCACAATATCACACTGGAATACTATTTGTAATTGTTGATGTCACCATGTATCACCTATGTATTAAACAAAGATGTAGGAAAATTACCTTTAAAACACGCACAAACACACACACACACACACACACACACACACACAGTAAAAAATAAAAATAAAAAAAAATAAAAAAATAAAAAAAAGGGAACAATTTTAGCAACCCTTCCCTTGATTATGACCAGAAAAGGTTTTGGAATGTGGTGGAAACCGAAATTAATGATTTTTAACAAAAGAGCACTTTTATTTTACTTAAATTAGAAGAAAAACACTTAGCTGACTTCAGTATCTCTATATATATGCTATTAAAGTTTTTTTTTTTTTTTGTTTTTGTTTTTTCATGTTCAGAGATATAGAATATAAAATAGTTCATATAACTAGTATGTTACAATAATGCTTATGAGTCTTGTTCACACAGCTTAAATATTTAGCTGTCCTTTCAACATTCACGCCTTGTAAAACAAGACATCACAGGTCAGTATTACCAACTAAAGAAATATGCTATAAAAATACATGCCGTAGAGCCTCACTAAAATAAGAGAAGTAGCTACTAAGAAAGCATAGTAATATGACAGAAAGAGCTTTAGACAGTAGTAAATTTGCAGATTTTGTGACAAAGCATTTGACAGACAGACAGACAGGAAGGAAAATTTCAAGCACAGAATTTGGCAGGGAAAAAGAAAGCATACCGCATGTTGAGCAAGGAACTGCTCTTCCGGAATCAATGCAGAGTCATCCAACTTCTGTCTCTTGGGCTCTGGTTCCTCAGGAAGTGGAGGAGGAGCTTCCTCTGGTGGTGGGGGTGGAGGCGGCATTCCTTGAGGCATTGGTGGAGCAGGCATACCATGTTGTGGAACAGGTGTAAAGGACCGGTGAACACCAAGCGGGGTAAATTGAGATCCAGGTGCAGGAGGTACTGGCATGCCAGGTTCGTTCATGGACCCAGCTGGAGGCATTGGTGGGCGATTCATCATCATATGCTGCTGTCCAGGAGGCATTTGCATAGGAGGTGGCGGAGGACCCATTTGGCTTAAGGTGTACATAGGACGAGGTGGGGGTGGTGCCATAAGCCCACCAGAGGTTGGAGTAGAATACTGAATATTGCTGGTTGGTACACGTGGCATGTTCACAGATAAATTAGCTGGGGGAGGAAGTGGACGAAGCATAGGAACACTGGGTCTTGGTGGAGGAGGAGCAGCTGGACCAGGGAGAGACCTCCCATCATTGTAATTGATCTCACTTTGATCCTCACCACCCATACTCTGCGACATGGCCTGATTTGCAGTGCGACCAATGCTCCCTGTATGACCATCCCATATGACTTGCTTAGGCTGCTCATCCTTTTTCTTCTCTATCTCAGCTTTGACGGCATTAGATACTTCTTCTTCTGTAGTACCAAATATATCTGGACGAGTACGAGCAAGTCCCACAATGTTTCTGGAAATTTCATCATCATGAGCAAGGGTTGTCTCTCGAATCTTGGCAAACATCCTCTCCTTTTGCTCCTTGTATTTTGGATCAATTAGAGAAATCCTCATATGTTCTGACATCTCACTTATGGTAATCAGTTCACCGGTAATTGGAGAAACCACATACTTTGTTGGGTCTCTTTCAGCAGCAATTCTCTCTTCAGGTCGCTTCCAGTTCTTCACAATTCTCATTGGAGGATCATCTTCATCCATATCAGCCTTAACCTCATCCTTCTTTTCCTCACCATTTTCCTCAAGGGTAGCACCTGTCATACCCTCTTGAAGAAGCTGCATCTCTTCCTCATCCATTTCCATCGCTACCTCCTTTCCTGGCTCAACAATTTCCTCTTCATCCCCATCCTTCGTTGAAACCTTGCTTCTCCTTATAACTTCTTCAAGAGTCATTGGCATAGGCAGTGCCTCATCTTCATCATCTGCAAAGTCAATTGATTCAACCACAACAAAATCATGCCAATCAATCATAGCCATTTGAATTCTTTCTTGCTCAATTTCATCTTCAGCTTTCTGCCTAGCTTGCTCCTGCGAATTTTCCCATTCAAGCCTATGCAAACACCGCTCAAGGACTGTTGTCCGGTCAGCAATACTCTTCCTTAGCTTTTCAGTCAAGCCTTTTGGAGGCATCAGAACCTTAGAATAGGCATCAGCAAGGGCAGTGAAAAACATAAACATGCTATGTGTAGGCTTCAAAAAATGGAATTGGGGGTTGTTCATCTCTCGACTAGTAAGACCTGTCAAAAAGGATTTTCCGTTTCGAGCAACAAATTGTGCAGTAAGCTTAATAATATCCAATTCCTCCCCTGTAATCCCCTCTGGCAGCCTTACAGTATATTGTTCAGCTTCTGGAGGCTCAAGTACCTTACGAACAGGTCTGAATTGCGCAGAAGGATCAGGCTTCTCATCTGCAGCAGCTACATCATCGGCAAGGACACCAGACTCAGCCTCCGAGGCCATCGTATCACCAGGCTGAGAAAGCGGTTGTTGACCTGAAGATTGATTTTGTGCTCTGAACTCCGACAACCGATGTTGATAATAAGCATGGTAAGGATCTGAAGCATTAAGAAAATTAAATTTCACATTCCCTGCATTACTGGCAATAATCCTCTTCTCAAACTCGGGCCCATTCTTTGCCACGAATTGAGATGTCTTATCAACAATGTTTCTAATATCCGGTGGGGGGTGGATAATTCCAATGGGTGTTGTATGCGTTGGCACTGAACTCACGTTGCTAGCTTTGTTTTGATCTTCTGCTTCTTTCATCTCATCGTCAGGAGGCAACTGAGCAAGTGGGGTTGGGCCAAGATCCCCATCTTCTGGTGGAGCTGGAAGTGGTAATATTGATAATGTGCCCATCATATTGCAACACCCTGTCTGTCAACACACAGTAACAAAAAACTCAAACTGATGCAATAAACCACAGAATCTCCAGGGCATTAGAGGCTAAGTATCAGAGGGTTAAACCACTGCACTTCGGATCTGCATCAATAATAACCCATAAAATAAGAAACTTTACACTTTTACTCGTTTTATGATATGAGAAATGACATTTAAGAAAAAACAAATACAATATTAACAAAAAAAACTATATAAACAACATTGGGTAACTTTTAGTAACATGTACACGCAGGAAGGCACATGTTTTCTATGATATCCACATATTCCAAGGATATAGAACGGCCTTGCTGCTTGTCTTTCCATTCTCAGACTAATAACACCTCACATAGAGACTCTTCCAACTATCAGCCACCCTTAACACAAAGCATTCTAGTGTTCATTCACTGTTTAATATTGTAAGCGAGAAAGCAATTCACAGGTTCACATCCTACTGTTTATTGCATTAGCTTAGCTCAGACCAATCGCTTTTTTCCAGATCGCAATTCTCAAGGGATTGATAAACAAATTAGATATCAAAAATTCTATACAGTTGCACATCTCTATGAATATCCCCTTAACCTAAATTTAACCCCAAGAAACCATAGCCCTAAGAAATTGAGTGAAAATATGGAAGACAAACATTAACCAGATAATGAAATAAAATTAAAACGAATCCAAAAAAAATAAAAGAAACCCAAAATACATAAACCCTAAAATCCAGAAATACGACCGCCCAAATCGAATTGATGTAATCAAGTGAAATAAAAGAAACTCAATGAACCGAGACATGCAATATTTATTAATTAAAGCTCAAAATTCCGAATCAAACCGGCAAGAAAAAACAAAAGATTTATATATTTCAGATTCTAATCAAACCGAACAATTAGTAATGAAAAACAACGAGAGGGAATTCATACCTATTAATCTCTTAGAGGAGATCAAAATTGTCGCCACAACAAGGAGCGGAGGATTGATGAATGAGTTACTGCAAGTATGTCGTCTTCTTAGGAGGCAGGATATCAAACACGTAGGGCTATTTGATAAATTTTCCCTTTTTTATTGGGAAATATTATACGAAGTATATAATTTAGGAAATTTGAATTTTGCTACCACCAAAACATTCCTATATCACTTTTGCTACCACCTAAAACCAAAAAGTATAGAGCAGCCGCCCAAATCCACCAATAACTCCCCTGCTCCCTGCACACAGCCACCCCACAAAACCAACAGCAACATCACGTTGCAGCTTCCCCTACCAACTACTCCACCTTGCACCAGTCCACACACCACCTCTGTCATCGCATAGCAGCATAACTCTCACCATTCGCGGATTCGCCCCACCAACAGTAGCCGCCAACATCGCCAGCCGCATCTTCCACTACCACCAACTAAACCTCAAATCACCATCTCACAACACTGACCACAGCAGCCCCATCTCACCCCTGTTCGGCCATAGCAGCCGGTAACAACCACCACCGGACTGCCGCACACCAACAGAAACAATCAGCCGGCAGCCCAACACCAATAATCGCACCAAATCAACCAGCCACCGTCGCACCACTCTGCACCGAGAAGCACCACGCCGCCGCGCTACTGAGCAACGCCGCTATCCCATAATCCAGAACCGCAAGCTCCAATTTTAGCCCAAATCGATAACCCTTTGCTCAATTATTTCAATTTGAGGCCACGATTTCTTCAATTAATCAAATTGCTGAGATTCTTAGCTTATTAGTAGTAATGATCGGTGTTGATGATTGCGTGGTGGGGAGTAGCCGTAGAGCGGGTGGTGTTGCCGGAGAATGGTTGGGAGTTTGGGATGGGGCTGCTATGAGGAGGTTCGTGGAGAGAGAAAAAGAAGAAAGTGGAAGGAGTTAAATAAGTGGGTCCCACAAACGAAATAGTAATGGAAAATAATGTTTTTTGACGGGAAGTAATGGAAAATAAGTTAAGTGCCAGCAAAACTTATAATTTTCGGTTTTGGCCGGTAATAAAATAAAACAAAAATTTAGATGGGTAGTAAAAGTGAAATAGGGTTGTTTTCGTAATAACAAAAGTTAAAATTTCCTATAATTTAAGATTGTTTTTCAACATTCAACCACAACACTCCCAACCCCTTCTCAAAACCTAAGCACTTTTTTTTACAATAAACTTTAAATAACTTTCACATCTAAAAAAAAAAAACTTTTCTATAACTTCCACTTCTACTATTTTTTCTTTCTAGATATACATACTACATATAATCGTATTACATATAATCGTATGTATATCCCGTGTGTTAGCACGGATACACTCTAGCATCCATAAATCGAAAAGTATTTCTATTTGCCGCCTTTATCGTATAAACATTTTTTTTTCTACGTATCACACTATTACTCCCTACGTTTCGTACTCTGGAATAATTGCAATATTTTGAATTTTGCACTACTCGGTATTTATATACTTACCTCGACTATACTTTTATCAATATATAAAAAAACATTATGTTGTCATGTAAAATACTTATGGACTAGTATATTAACCTTTTATACCTTTTTTTAATACTAACTAGTATTTAGCCCGTGCGATGCACGGATCAAACTTGCTAGTTAAATATTTTTGAATTATTTGATTAAAGATTTTTTGTATTATATACTTAGATTGCACTACATTTAAATCAAATCAAATTATATGTTTATATAAATTGCATTGTAGAAAATACTACTTATAATTTAATTCATTATTCTTAATTAAAAAGTTGTATGATATCTTCTTTCAAAAAAAAAGTTGTATTATATCATAATAAATATGCATGTTTATTGATCGCGAAGAACAATTTATATTTTTGTTTATGCATCCAAAAACATCATTAAGCATAATTAAACACTAATACATTAAATTTTGATTATAGCACTCATTATTTAACACTATTGAAGATGCAAAGGAATATACAATCATTTATACATTACTAATCATCTAAAAAATCTTAAATTATTACAATTTTTTTCTCACAAAATTGATGTAGCTACCATCCAATATATTGTTCAGTTTTTTAATAAAGAATTTCACCTGCAAAACACACAAAATCACAATTAATAAATAAACAATACTTAGAGAAGTAAGCCAAATCAACCTACCAATTTTTCATCCTGCATCTTGTCAAATATAAATTTTAGAGAAGTAAACTATTACTAAATTTCGGAGAATAACCATGCCTACCTCACCTTCTAATGATCCAAAATAAAATGAAACTATATTATGGATACAATTAAATCTGATTTTCATTTGTCAACAAAAGAAAGGATTATACAAAGGAATTCATTATGATATTTCTTACAAAAATAATTACAATAGTGGTATTCATCAATGTATTTCTTAAAAAATAAACCCATCAAATAATAATATTACTCTTTATTAACAAAAAAAAAAAAAAAAAAAGTAAAAATTAGAGAATAAAATCAAGGGAACAAGCAACATTATTCATGCATCTAACTTAGAAAATTATGGAAGATATCAAATGAACTAAAACTTTCCATCAATTCTAAAGGAAAATAAATTTGGAATAAGATCCAAACCTTATAAACTTTAACTAACCATATATGTTCAATCCTTTTTGTTTCGGGGTTTTTTGATGTCCTGCGGGAGAGTTACAATTCTGGGACTGGATCCGTGCGCCTGTACCTTAAAAACAACGGAAACCCCAGGGATGGGGGCTCCGCCTCCGACGATCAAGTTAGAACGTGTTTGAGGAGTAAATGGTACGAAAAGTAAAAGGGGATCTGGTTCCTCTGGAGAGAGGAGTGATCAATCTGGCTACGGTGGGTAGCCTCAAGGGGGTGCAATTAATGCTAAGTAAGGTCTACCGATTAGTATGCACGTGTGTTTAGGCTTCTCTCGGTAAGTTAATCCTGTGTTTAATGGAGGCTAATCATCTGCTTTTATAGCCTCGAAGTACGTGCCCAATATTAGGTTAAATGGAAAACCTAGGACTGATTGGGCTTGCCTCGGGATTCGGGCCTGATGGTCGTTTTCCAAGTTGGCTGGTTATGGGCCACATGGCATGGCCTGATTAGTCCATGTTGGACCTCTCATAGAGTGACAAGTGGCAGACGCTGATTGATCCTTGTGGCGGACACGTGGCAGGTTCGGATTGGTTCACAAAATAAAAAAAAAAAACACAAAACATATGCAGCTTCTAACAAATCGACTAATCATATAGAAATTGAAAAACAATTGAAAAAACAAAACATCTGAGACAAAATGTTCTCAAATTTCTGTTAAGTTTTTTTTTTTTTTTTAAAAAAAAAAGTTAAATCAAAATAATGAAACTCCTTGAAAAATAAAATAATTGATTAAACTCCAAACCAGGAAAGAGAAAAGGCAAGAGAGATAGTAGTATTCAATCCCAAATTTGATTAAGGGTAGTAAAGAGGGAATGCAAATTAAATTCATTGCTAAAACTAAATTAGGGGAAGAAAAAAAAAATTCATTACCAATTAATTGAAGAATTGTCGCCTCAACTCCATCAACATTCAATCAATTAAATCCATTTATTATGTCCCTACAGCCAAAAACAACATTGTAATCAACAAATTGAAGAATCGACTTGACACCATCAATCAACACAATTATCAGAAAAGCAATTGATTAAAAAATATGAGAAATTAAGAGGAAGGAAAATTATAACTAACCTTGAAAAATATAATCAGATAAATTGTGAGGAAAGAAAAAGATGATTGATAAAGTAGCAGTGAACAATTTGTAATCAATTCATCTATGAATATTTAATGGAGGAATTAGAGGATAATAGCGTCGTTTGGGAATTACAAACTGATAAGAACATATACATCCTTTTTTTTTCTTTTTTTTTTAAACCGAACAGATACATCGTTTGGGAATTGGGATGGAAGGAAAAAGAGGATAGAAACCTTATTTGATTGAATTTTTTGTAAAAAAAGGGAAAAACAAAAAATATTTTAAAAACACGAAGAGGACAAGTGTTCTTCCAACTTCCTGTTTTAAAATATTAGTATTGATATATAATTACAAATATTAATGGTCAAAGTTGTGCATTGGTATGTGTGTCAGTCAAAATGTTGTGATTATTATGAAACAAAGGAAATAATTTTCAAGCCTTTTTTAAAATTTAGGCGACATGTCTCGTAATAGTTTGTTCACTTAATAGTACTATCACCATATATAGATAAATCTATTACTATCACAATAGATAAACCTGTTCAAAAGTTCATGTATGAGACTCGCTATCTATTACAATTCATTAATTCTTCAAGGCAAAAAGTGCTCCTAGCTAGCTGAAACACTTATGAACTTGCAAAGCATTTGAAAGGAAGGATCTTACTAACGAACGTCCCCGGGGCTTTGGATAAGCAATTACACAAACTATTGGGTGCGGTAGTCCACACCCAATAGTTCGTGCGACAGCCCTCCCCTTCAAACACATTACCCATTCATTACAATTGTCGAAGAAAATTGGGATTTTAGGGCTCACAATTCACAAACAAAGATCATTTTGCTTAAATCAGCCAACCAAATCGAAGAAAATGATGCATTTTCCGATTGAATCGAAAACCCTTCAAAACGAAGATAACGAAGTGCGATTTGCGATGGACGGTGGTTGGTGATGCATTGCACGATTTAAGTTCGCTGGTGGAGGTTCATCATGGCGCGTTGTCTTCGGCCATCAATTGTGGTCGAAAAAAGCAACCTCCAACGAAGAGGGTGGTTATTGGGTTGAAAAGGGAGTTGCGTTGAGGAGAGAGAAAGTGTGGAGGAAGGAGAAGGTGTGGACGCCGTTAATGGAGCTTCAATTTGGGGATTTTACTGCTTTTTTTTGGGTTTTAATTGAGCATTGATGATGAATGAATAAGTGCTACTGTTGCTAATTATGCGTAGTACTAGTACTCCGTATGAAAGAGAGAAGAGAGTTGAGGTTGCAAAAAAAGAAGAGTGATTTTGGGCTGAGATTATGAATCTCTAATTAATGTTGGCCCCTGATGTCATATGAATCTTCTCTACTTTATCTTATTTCCTCCGTCATAAGATCAGCAAAGAGAGAAAGAATGCATGGGGAAGAGAGAAATTGCCCATGATTTTGTGAAGAAGAGTGAAGGGTAGAGAAAGTGAGAAGGAAATAAAAAGACAACAAATGACGCATATCAGCCAATAAAAGTAACATATAAGCCAATTGATGTTTGATATCAGTCAACATTAGGGACATATCAGACATTAATAAAAACGTATCAGCCAACAAAAGGAACCTATCAGCTAACCAAAGATACATATCAGCCAACAAGAGGAATATATCAGCCAACAAAAGGTACAAATCAGCCAATAGAAGGAACATATCAACCAACAAATGAAGTATATCAGCCAACAAAAGGATGAAATCAGCAAACAAAAGCAACAGTTAAGCCAACAAAAATAAACATATCAGTCAACAAAATGAAACATATAAACCAACAATTAAAATATACATATCAACCAGCAAAATAAAAATATCATCCAACTAAAGAAACATATCAGCCAACTGATGTCTGATAGCAGCCAACAAAAGAAACATATTAAAAAAAACAAAAAAAAAACATTTCAGCCAACAAAAGGAATATATTAGCCAACAAATAAAACATATCAGCCAACACATACATGAAACATATCAGCCAACAAGTGATATATATTAGCCAATTAAGTTTGTGCACGCATAATTTGCGTGTGGCAATCCGCACCCAATACCTTCTCAAGCATTTAAAACAATTTTCTAAAGTGGTATTAATTTGGGAATGCATGCCAAAATCACGCGTCGATCGTTGTAATTAATGTTCATTTTAATTTAATTTTTTCACTTTTAGTCATCTTATCTAACGTTAGCTTTTACCTGAAAGGAAATACAAACCTTTTCTTTTTTAAAACTCCCAACAACAATAAGAGGTTTTTTCCACAAACTTGAAAAAAGGTAAAATAAGCCTCTACATAAACCTATTATTACTATGGAGTATTGCCCTTAATAAAAAAAAAAAACTTCATATGTATCATACTAACATCAAATGTATTAACGTGGTCAAAATAAAGACGTATTTGATCGTAGATTATGATTAGTACTCTATGTGTATATATAAAATAGCATGTAAGATATCGTTTAAATCTTCTCAATGTAAATTTTTAGATTTAACTTACACTTAATCATAGTTGAAGAAATTAATGGTTAGAGATGAGCATTAAAGACCGAGGAAAACCAGTGTTTTGAAAATTAAAACAATATAGTACTAGGCTATCCATCTTATCCAAGTAATTCTTTCGTTTTTTTTAGTTAACACGTTTCTTTAGTCATGTTTGTCAATGTACATATTCAACCATTAATATTTTTAATTGCCAATAATAAAATATTATAAAAAAGTTGATATTTTGAAGATATGTATCGTGACTATATTTCATTACTAGTTTTGTGCCCGGGCGATGCTTGAATTGTAAATAAAATTTTAGGATTAATTTTCCGTTTGAATGTTAAATACGGTCAAATAAATCCTTTCGATAATGCTGAATAGAATATATATATATGATTAGCATGAAAATAATTTTTTTTATTGAAACACTTTTTAAGTGAAAAACCGATAAAGTTCTAAGACATTGCTAAACATTGATATAAATTCACTTCAAGATTCCCTTGTATTGTACAGTTTTTGTTGTGTCCTAATATTAGTAGTTTTTAACTTCTTTAATTTCATTAACAAAATCACAAATATACACAAAAATATTACAATCGAATGTGAAGAATACCCGATTAAAAAGCTTTAATGGTATCAGTGGTAGACTAAAACAACTAATGATACATGACCATATTTATAATTATAATTGCGTGGTTATTCGCATAAGAGTAAAATTCTATTGTTAATTGGATATTCATATTAATTATAATATGTGGTGGCTGTTATAAGTAAAATTCTATTGTCAATAATTTTTTTTTTTTTAATTATAAATTATTTCATGTATACTTTTTAATCCTAAACAAATTTATCCAATTTAATCTAACGTGACGTCTAATCTAATCACAATAATATCTATATTTGTCGCCTATGTGGCTTGACACTTGGCGAAAAACTGGAATGTCAAGTGCCGATGTCTCGTGGCCTAATTGCGAGACCAATTTTATTTATTAGTGATATGATATGATGTATAAATCACAAAAGCGGTCAAAGGGAAAATGTGTGAATAGTGTTAAAGTCAAAACGCGTCATCTGAAAAGAAAAAAAAAAGGGAAGCATATCCTAACGAGTTTGATACTCCCCATTTTTTACTTTATTTAAAAATTTCTCCCTATTTCTTGTGGTCAAACTCAAAAAACTCATAAGGAAAACAGTCATATAGTATTTGATAGGATTAAACCTCCAACCTCATGGTAATGATCATATCTTTCTACTGCACTTGTATTATATAAAAATAAATACATAATACAATGTACAATGTCTCAGATAATATGGAAAATTTCCAAAAAAAAAAAGGAAATACGAGTACAAGATAATATGGAGTATAGTACAAAGTACAATTTTGGGTGATTACCAAACTATAGATTACCTTGAAAAATAAAAATTAGGGTTTTTCTAAGCTATACCCCTAAGGTATTCGAGTTTCTAAGGTGTATCCATGCTTTTTCAAGTTTCTAAGCCGTGCCCTTCAACTGCTTATCAATACTAAAATGTACCCTTATTAGTTGTTTAAAACTTAATTGAGAGTGTGATTTCGTGGCTTCAGTTTTCGTTATTAGGCTTGCAATGGCTAAAATTTCTTTCTCCCATCATTTCCATACCTTTTATCATATTTTTATTAAATTTATAGTTAACTTTAGGTGACGTGGAAATCCCAAGAAGGGTACCATTCATTAATGGTAGTGAGTTGAGGGGCATAACTTAGAAATTTTAAAAAGCATGGATACGCATTATAAACTCGATTATCTTAAGGGTATAACTTAGAAAAACCCTAAAAATTAAGTAGGTTATAAAAACTGTTAATTAATCACATTTTCCACCTGTCATTAAATCGACCTCGTCGCCAGGAACCTCGCCGGCGGCATTCCTCCGGTAATGGTGGTGCTCCGAACGCTGCCGATCCAACCCACATCCTTTTTCTTCGAAACGACGCCGCCTCCTCCCCCGGGTGGCGCGGTGGTGGTGCTCTTATTGGGCGGAACGAGACTTCTGGAGGATAATTATGTTAAGGCTTTCATGGATTGTTTTGGTTAGTTTCATTTCCACTCAAATTTTGGTTTAATTCTTAAATTCATTGTTTATGTTTGCTTGAAATTCACCCTCTTAATGTTTATTCAAAATTGACCTTTGTATAGTGATTGAGATAATATGAAATGCTTCTATCTTTTTTTGTGTTTTTTTTTTGTTAAGAAGTTTGAAATCTCAAACCCGGTCCATAACCGGATCAAGCATGGATTTTTTGCTAGGTATTAGAACAAGTCTGGTCTATAGTCTCTCAAAATAGACGATTTCAGCCTCTTGCCCTCGTTTGGATTTGGACCAGTGTATAATAGCCTTTGATATGTGAGATAAAAGAGGGGGGTGGATTGTAGTAAGTTCTTTATAGGCCAATTATCGCGGAACTAAAGCAAAATTACATAGCAACTTAAAAGGGAAGACAACAAAATTAACAAGAAAACCTTCCAGGGAATTAAAACATCAACTCACTAGGTATTTTCCTAAAAAACTTTTCACCATAATAGACCAAAACTCCTAGTTACAACCTATTACAATTGGACTTTTCCACAATTGTTAGAGCTTTCCCTCGCTCTAACCTAGTCTTTTAACCTGCCAACATACATAACTATTCACTTGTTATTTTTACATTTTACTTATCATTGTTAAATCAAATTATATCAAACCAAATCAAATTATAAAGATAATAATTCAAACTAGACCTTAAAATTTTCAAATCGGAAGACCTTTAAATAATAAGGTGAAGATGAAATAGTCTTAAGGTAACTTTCTCAAAAATTTATGTTAGAAGATACTAAATGTTCTATATTTGGTAGTTGCAAATCTATGATACTGTATATATTTAAAGAGTCTTTCATAAAGTTCTTCCACATGCTAGTATGCTCCTTTTAACATTGACACTGTTTATTTTCTTCAGAGCATGATGCACACTTACGTGCGATCTCATACAATGGATACATTGATTAGAATGACAATAGATAATTAGTGAGATTCTCCAAGGATTTGTATGAGGAGCCACCTTCCATGACAGAAAGAGTTGCTTTTTCTTTCAGAGCTGTGATTCTATTTCTCATTGTTTCACCTTCTTCTTCCACCATCAGTTTTCTGATTGCTCTCTCTATTTCACCTCTTTTCACTCCCTTGTCCAGCTCCATTCCGATCCTCCAATGGTCGCTTATGTGCCTCGTGTTTATATTCTGATCAGCAAAGAAAGGTAGGCAAAGCATTGGTACACCTTCACTAATACTCTCCATAATTGAGTTCCATCCACAATGAGTCCAGAAACCTCCTACTGCAGGGTGGGCTAATACTTCTTGTTGAGGTGCCCAGTTAACAATATTCCCTCTTTGACCTATTGTGTCTAAGTAACCCTCTGGCAAGGGGAGTGGATCAATTTCATCTGATCCTTCAATCGAGCCATGACGAACTACCCATAGGAACGGCTGCTTGCTGTTGGCTAATCCGCAGGCTATCTCTACAAAATCAGCTTTGCTCACTTGTACCATGCTTCCAAAACTAACATAGAGCACTGACTTGGGGGCTTGTGTATCTAGCCATGAAATGGATGTATGATCTTGCGTCCATATGCTAGCCTGAAAACTTGGTGAGTTTTTGTGTATTGGACCTACTGCAAAGATGGGGATGGGAAGGACTTGGTGTACTCTTGTTATATAAAAATCTTCAAGTTCCTCAAAAGTGTTGCAGATGATACCTTGTGAATTCTCCATTTCTGTAATTATATCAACCAAGAGGTTATGTTTTGCTTCTGGAGGTAGGTCTTTGACTTTGAGTGGTGGAAGCTCTGGTACTGGCTCATCAGATTTAGTCTCTGAAACATATGTTTGTGTGAGAGATAGACCTAGATGAGTGGTCAAAATTTGAATGGAAGGAAATGCCATAAAGAATAGAAAATTAGAATTTGCTAGTTAATGCAATGAAATTCAAAACTACAAATAATAGTGAGTATGAGGCCTGTTAATGACATGTTAAATCTTAAGACATCAAGTAATAATACATGTACTTGTGTGCGGCCCGTGAGAAATAGTTTTAAAACATTTAGTAAAATACATTTACAAGTGTGGCCGAGGTGTTGCCCCGAGTTGTTGCTTTGATAAACATATTATAGTGTTGACACGTGTTAGATAGGTGCTTAGGGCCATTTTTTGTTTCTTTGATGATTATTTTGAAAGCCTATAGTTATTTTAGCTTGGCTTGTGTCCTGTTTTGCATTTGAGTACATGGTACGGAGTATATGATTGATGAATTCTTCTTTCTAGCCTTTGATGTTGAACCATGATGTTTATGGCGCATATGAGGTAAAATTTGTACCAATTTTTTGCCTATCTTTTGTGCTGATACCCGGAACTCTCTGTATTTTTCTGTTTATCAACAAGTTGAAGAAAAATCCAGTACAAGAATTGTTTAAGATCCTTGTATTAAACAAATTTACGCTTTTCCCCTTAAGTTATAACCACTTTTCTCTATTGTCCCCAAAAATTAGACAAGCTATCCAATTAGTACAAGTTAAACTTTTTCATCATTATCCTTAATGATTCCTTAACAAATATGGATTAGTATAATGTTTATATAAAGATTACGTTGGTATGGGTTATATGTTAGTGATAAATAATTATGTACGATTATAATTTTAATTCAAATACTGCCAAAGCAAAGATGTTGAGGTTAGTACCTTGGAGAGGATAGTAACCCTTTTCTCGTAGAAATGGCAGGGAATGATAAACGTAAAAGGTAGACATGCTAGCACACCTCAGCACGATCCTGGGAAGGCTGAGGCTACTGGCAACAGACTTTGTGAATGACCACATAGGATCTGTAATAAGGCAAGCAATGGGCTCCTTGCTCAAAATCTGGGTTAAGCAATTTCTGAACGGTTCTGAGCAGTTTGTGTTTAGGGTGTCTAGGATCATGGTGTGATTATTTGGATCGAATGTGGCATTATCAGGCAAGCCATCATCTAGGAGGTGAAAGGTGAAGTGCGGGAATAGGGTAGGATCAAGAGATTTATATTTTGTTTGGGTGATAGTTATTGAGAAACCTTTTGAGTGGAGAAGAGTGGCTAGATGGAACATTGGTGTAATATGGCCTTGCAAGGGTAGAGGGAATAGGACTAATCTTATCTTGCTTTGCTGTGTCGCTCCCTCTTTGGGAACTTTGGCTAATCTTTGGGACATTTGGTCAAAGGTTTCTCTGTGATATGTTGTATAGCAGTACAGGTTTTGGTACGCCCAGAAATGCTTACTAATTTGTAGGGAATTTATAGAAGATGCAGAATCCGAAGTGGTAGCACCGTCAGTGATTTCTTAGAAATTTGCCTGTTGGAATTACATTGAAAGCAGCCAAAAGCAGAAGAGTACATGCATGCGTTGTAGCACTAATAAAACATGTGATTGTGCATGGACAACTGTTTCATTGATATTTTTTCAGCTTCCCCCATACCATGCACTGGTCCCATAATGCATTGGAGATTCAAAGCTTTTGTACATGTGGTTTATGTAAATTTTTTTAGTATGTGGACGAGGAATTCTTAAACGCCAAAAGAGACGAAGATTGAGGGGGCTGATTATTTTTTGTTTGAATGTGAGATGTGGGGGAGGGAGGGGGAGGGGTGGATACGGGAATCTTAAATTGCCGGAAGAGACGAAGAGTGAGGGGGCCGATTAATTCTTGTTTGGATGTGATTTGGGGGGAAGGGAAGGGAAGGGAAGGGAGAGGGGCGAAAATAGATGTTTCCTCCTTTATAATTATTAAACCTTGAAAGTTTTGAGAAGATTGAGAATTAATATGCAAATCGATTTCTTCCCTTCCCTTCCTTTCTCGTTCCCTCTCTTTCCCTAATCTATCAGTTTTCCTCTTATTTCTTATTGAACATAAGTCTAACGGTGTGTTTGGATAACAATGGTGGAGAAAAATAGAGCAGAAGGGAAAGAGAGGAAAGGGACTAAAAATGGAATTTTTTTTATTAAAGAGGGGAGGTGATTTTTTATCAGCATCACAATCGAGTTTAGACTTCTAACTGAAGAAAATTTAGTCCAAGTTACAGCCATAAATGTCTAAATACATTCAAGAATAATACTCTGTAATAAAAAAGAAAAGAGTTTGAATAAGATAGAGGCCTCTGTTATTTCACCTTGTAGAGTAAAAGTAATACTTTGTAACTCAATTGAGTCTATGGTATTACTTGAGTTCATATCCTAGGTCTTTCAGTACCACGAAATGATATAATGTGATTAGTTAACTGATCCAAAGCTTCATATGAAGACCCTCCTTCCATGAGACAACTATGTGCTTTCTCTTTCAAAGCTGCTATCCTTTCTCTCATCTCGTTGCCTTCTTTTTCCAACATCAGTCTTCTGATTGCGCTCTCTATATCCTGTCTCTCTAGCCCTTTCTCCAAATACAACCGGATCCTCAAGATATCACTGACATGTCTAGTATTCATCTTCTGATCCCCAAAAAATGGAAAGCAAATCATGGGTACTCCTTTGGAAATGCTCTCAATAGTTGAATTCCAACCACAGTGAGTCCAAAATCCTCCAACACTTGGATGGGCCAAAACCTCTAGCTGTGGTGCCCAGGTCACAATATAGCCTCTCCCACTCACAGCCTCGAGAAAATTTTCAGGTAATTTGTCTTCATCCGTATCTGAGCCATTAATCATCCTGGGTCGGACCACCCACAAGAACGGCTGTTTGCTGTTGGCAAGACCCCAAGCTATCTCTTCAAACTGATCCTTGCTTATTGCTGCAATAGTCCCAAAACACACATATAATACAGAATTTGGTGCTTGTGTGTTTAGCCAGGTGATGGAGCTGTGGTCTTGATTGTGTTTTCCACCCATACTAGTTGAGGGGTATATGTGCAGTGGGCCTACTGGAAAGACGGGAATACCGGGAACACTTCTGCCAAATTGGTCTAATAAAGACCCTTCTAGCTCCTTGAATGTATTACAAACGAATCCCAGATGATAACTCTTGGCTTCTTTAACCACAGCAGCAATTTTATCATGATTTGCATCTGATGGTAGGTC
Source organism: Chenopodium quinoa (assembly GCF_001683475.1). Classification (NCBI taxonomy): domain Eukaryota; kingdom Viridiplantae; phylum Streptophyta; class Magnoliopsida; order Caryophyllales; family Amaranthaceae; genus Chenopodium; species Chenopodium quinoa. The sequence goes on along the minus strand of NW_018744582.1, from coordinate 907,478 downwards.
TTTCACTTTGAGGGGTGGAAACTCCAACACAGTTGTTTCTTGTTCACTCTCTGAAGGATAGAGGCAGTTAAAGGAATGAGGAAAAACATAAATACATGTGTACAGAATATATATATATATGCTCATCAGTATTTCCTTTCTTGCTTGCAGCACCTCATATTAATTAGAATTGATTAACGATCACATAAACTTTTGTGTGTGCTCGTACATGTATGTGTATGGCTAACTATTTGCATGAATCATGGAGATGCGAACAAAATCATCGTCATCTAAACCCAGGCTCTGGAGATTTATGGTTATACAATGACAGCCGGTTAATTTGAAAACTACCAGATCTTAGGTTTTGCTGACACTTTGTCTTTCCTTGTATGCAGGTTGACTTTGTTTTGGATTTGGATGGAGAAGTTATTCAAGTTGACAAGCTAGGAAAGTAGGAAATAGACATACCTTGGAGGGAGAAGTAGCCTTTTTGCCGTAGAAGTGGCAGTGATTCATATAGAACAAAAGCAAGTAAGCCACCAGTTCTTAGAGCAAGTCTTGGAAGGTAGAATTCATCAGCAACTGTTCCTGCGAAATCCCATATCGGGTCTGATATCAGACAAGCAACTGGCTCTGTGCCCTTAGTAGCATCCTCCAAGACCTGGGTCAAGGATACTCGAAAAGGCGCTGAAAATCTCTTATTCAGTAAAGTTACTATCTCCCAAGGATCGAATGAGGAAGCCAGAGTTTCAAGACTCCATTGTCCTCCTTCCATGTAGTGGAAGGTGAAGTTAGGAAATGCAGTTTGATCATAAGAGTTGAGACGAGTTTGGATGATATTGATGGAAAATCCTTTAGAATAAAGCGCGTATCCTAAATTGAACATTGGAGTTGTGTGGCCTACATATGGATGGGGAAGCAGTATTACTCTGCAACCCAGCTTGCTGTCTTGCTTCTCCATTGAAGTACTTCTTGCTGTTTCTTGTTGCCTGCAGATTTTCTTTGACAGCCTAATTAAAGCTCTAAACAACTTTTGTTAGTCTTGATTTGTTTTTTGATTTTTTAAAAAAAGTTTGTCTTGGTTCATGGTATGAAAGAATTTGCAGGTTATATGCTTGCGTACAATAATTGGAACTTGCAACAACTTTCAACAAGATAAGTTTTTGTTGAATAAATAATTGATCCTATTGTCGTTTTGGCCTTCTAGCATGTAGACTGGTACATTCTGTTTGGGTCTTGTATGTAGTGAAATTGCAATTGTTATCGGATTTGTAAATGGCTAAAACATCTAACGCCCCATTTGGTTGGCATTAGCAAATACTCTCACTGTTAACACTTGATTGGACGTGTTTGCCAATACATAACTTTGAGCATTAATATATTTAATTGTCAATTAAATTATAAAATGTTGATACAATGCAAATATACATTGTAACATTTATAACAACATTATAATGAAGTTGTTTGCTATTATCTTATCAAAGCCACTAACTGAATACTTATAGTGCAAACAATCAAAGTGTTGCATGAGTAATGTTATATTTTGTAACAGTTTAGGAGAAAAGTCTCCACTTGTCATTCGTATAATCGTATGCATGCTATTGTTTGTTGTATTTCTTTATAGAATGTTTTTCTTTATAATTTCTCTTTATTGTTTGTTGTATTTTGGAATAGTTTTGGAAGAAAGTCTCATTTGTCATTTGCATATGATATTGGTAATACTTAATCATCTCCAAATAAAGTATGTTTTTCTTCCTAATTTCTCGTTATTGTTTAGTGTCACATCTATAGTTGTAATGTATTGTACGGTACAAGTAAAAAAGCAGCTATTAGGTGGATGACGCTTCCATTTTCTATTTTTCAGGACATTGATACGAGTTTTTATTTCAAAATTACAAATAAGCACATATTTGAGGTTGAAATCCATTACCATAATTACTGCCTTTCAATCGATGTAACGATATTAGAAATAGGGGTACTAAATCACGTCCGGTATTCATCGGGTAACTCCCGTATTTTTATATGAACTCCCTTAAGTAACTTTTTCTTAAATAACTCTTCAATCTTCTCTCTCTTACTTTCACTTTTACTTTTCTCTCTCTTCACCTTAAGAATTTCATCCTCAACCACCACCAAGCAAACCACCACAATTCCGTCACCATCAAGCAAAGCCACCACAATTATGTCGCCACCAAGGGTTGCGACCGGCTACAAGGGACGATGTCAAGAAATCGGAAGGTAAGGGGGTTGGCAATCAGGTACTTGTTTTACATTTTTTTTTTTTAATTTCAGTCGTTCCAGACGAATGCCTGAAATTTTAGAATGTTCCATGGAAGGAACACCTGAAATTTTAGAATCTCCCCCGGAACATTCTAAAATTTCAGGCGTTTCCCCCCATAACATTCTAAAATTTTAAGCGTTTCCCCCCATAACATTCTAAAATTTCAGTCGTTGCTTCCTTAAACTCGTCCATTCACCGTTTGCGCTAATTGGTGAAGAGTAAAACAATTTTTTTTCTTTTTAAAATATGACGTGGTGGTTGTTCGTAGGTGATGGTTGTTTGGTGGTTGGTGGGGTAACTAGTTAGAGAGTGGTTAAAGAAAGTGAAAGTGAAATAGGGTACATTTTATATGGGGACATGTTTGTAAAGTCATGTTAAAATACGGGCATTACATGGTAAATACCGAACGTGGTTTAGCTATTCACTATAAATATGAGTTGTTACTTCCTTTATTTGGAAAATTGCCGCCCATCATCTTCATTTTTTTATTTTTTTTGACAAGGTAACACTCAAACATGTTGTGTAACAGAAAAGCCTATTTGCCTAACAGATTAGGCTACGAATACTAGACAAATATAGACAGCTATACCAATAATCTGGAATTTGCTTTTGTATTTTTGACTGAGAGTAAGGAGCATGACTTCCAGTCTTCTACTTACTTACAGTTGCCGCACTACTGTATTTCAATACAATTACAAAGACTAGTTGCTATATTTGCTCAGAAGATGTTCAATGTTCAATTAAAAGAAAAAAAAGTGTAACTAAAGCTCTTGACTCTTGAGTAATGATCAATCTCATTCAAAACGACAAAATATGAGCAACTAAACTCTCCAAGGATTGGTAAGATGATCCACCTTTCTCAATGCAAAGACTTGCTTTCTCTTGTAAAACTACCACCCTCTGTGTCATTTCTTTGCCTTCTTTCAACACCATTAGGCTTCTGACTCCCTTCTCTATATCTTCTCGTTTTAACCCCTTCTCAAACCGCAATCCAACCCTCCAAACGTCGGTTACATACCTTGCATTATTCATCTGATCACCGAAGAAAGGCAGGCAGATCATAGGCACTCCTTGGCATATGCTTTCCAAAATCGAGTTCCATCCACAATGAGTCCAAAACCCACCTACAGCAGGATGTGCCAACACTTCTTCTTGTGGGGCCCACCCAACTATCCTGCTCCAGCCCATGACTATCTCCAAGAACCCATTTGGTAATGGAGCTCGCCCATTTAATCCCCGGACCAATCCAGGTCTAATGACCCATAAAAACGGCTGCTTGCTATGAGCCAGCCCCCATGCAATTTCATGAAATTGAGTCTCATCAATAGCAGCTATGCTACCAAAGCTAACATATAACACAGACTTTGGTGGTTGAGCACTTAACCAAGGAATGCAACTCCGGTCCTCCACCAATAGGCTACTAAAAGAAGCCTTAACCTGTTTCTGAAATGGCCCTATTGCAAAAACTGGTATTTGAAAGTGTTGACGAACCAATGTGAATGAAGAACCCTCAAGTTCTTCAAAAGAGTTAAACACAAGTCCTCTTGCAGCTTTGGTTGTTTCCATCAACTTATGTGTTACTTCATCATTTAGCTCCGGAAATCGAGTGTAAATCCTAGGAATATCTTTCTTTTTCAGAGGTGGAAGTTCCTGTACTGGTTCTTCTAGCTGAGTGCCTGTGACAGCATGCAAATTAAGAAACGTGTAACAGATGAAATAATCTAATACTACTTTTTTTTTCATTGGATAGGTTTACAGTATACTAGAAGGTTAGATAACTGGAGATGACATGTGCAATACCGGATCAACCAAGAACTAAGGTAGTAGACAAGTAACAATCTACTACAAACTAAGGTTGAAAATTGAAATCAGTAGACTTGAATGAGAGAGTTGGGACCAAACTAGAAATCTATAGTAATTGAAGGGCCCAATTAACCTAATGACGATCATGAACTTTTTCTTTTCTTTTTTATATACTTATAGACTTATTGATTCATTGTTTGAATACGACCCAAACTGAAGGATACTTTTGCCAACTATAGCTACTAAACATGTAGACTGTCCCAAGAAAATAACTTGCTTATCTTGATGTCTTCTTCACTATTTCCAAAAGTATCACATCTTAAGTCATAACAAATCTAAACATGCACAACAGGGGCTCAACTAATTTATAGGGGATAAAAGAAATACATCTACAATATTCAGCAAGAATTCAGTTAATTTCAAAAAATTCAAGTAGTAATTAGATATAACCATTGAAATATAGACATCATAGAAATCAAGAAAAGCTCAAATTTCATGCATAGAGAGCAAAGATGTCATGCATGTTTATGTGTCAAAGCACTGAGCAGCACAAATTCAAAGTCATTAGCCAATTAAGGATTAAATAAGTAGATATCAGACTTGAGCTCTTGACCAGCACATACTTGGCAGGTGATGAATAAGTGTTGGGAAATTATTTAGCACCCACCCAACTTCTACATAAGTGATTTTCGAGGCTGAACATTGATAGTAGATTTCTTTCAATATTTTTTGACAAAAATAATAAAATGAAGCTACTGTAAACTCATAACAGTACAAATCTAACATCGTAATTTTTATTATTTCTATTGATTTGAGAGGTATATAACATCAAAGTTAGACATCAAAAGGCAAAAATATCACTTATTTAGAAACAAAGGGAGTAGTCCTCAATTAGGAGTTTAATTTGAGGGTGTATAAATTGAAACCAATTTAAGTTCATAAAACACAATGCAAGCTCATTTTGATTTAATGCAGTATCACTAGGTAAAGAAAACACCATTGCCCATCTTTCCATCATTAATGAATTACATTCAACATTTGTCTCTTACTAATATCGTACAAATTATTTAAATATATTGATTTTAAGGAATATAGATGTAATACAGAATAATTGGGTAGGAGCATATATGGTAAGGTACAAGTATAAAGCACGAGATAAAGTGTGGTGACCTTCCATTGTTAATCAACGGGGACAACGTTAGTGTAAAATGAGGGGGAAGGAAAGAAAAAGAACAAAGACTGGTGCCGCAAAGGTTGAGGCCGCAACAATGTGCAAGCTCTTAGAAACTCTTATCATCTCTCATTCAGGTTCTTCTCAAATCTTATCCCTATGGAAGCTTCTAGGTAGGCTTCAAATGCTTTGCAGAAGATAGCATTAGGCAAGGTAAAAATGACAGCTAAAAATACAAGCTTTAGAATGTACCTTGGGCAGATAGGTAACCCTTTTCTCTAAAAAGCGGCAAGTAAGTGAAAGCCATGAAAGAAGATGGATTATTAGTCCGCAACACAATCCTTGGAAGGTCAAAGCTATCAGCAACAGCTTGCGTGAAATACCATATAATATCTGTTATTAAGCAAGCAACATCAAATTTTGACATTAGTTGTGATAGAATAGCCTCGAAAGTCGCCACACAGTTCGTATTAAGGTTATGCAGAAGCAGTGTAAGATCTTCAGTAGAAGCTTCACTTTCTGACAAGTTATCAGGGATGCAGTGGAAGGTAAAATCGGGGTAATTAGCAGGATTAGGAGAGTTGAAGTTGGTATGGATGATAGATATAGAGAATCCTTTAGAATACAGGATGCTTGCGAGTTGAAGCATTGGAGTCTGGTGGCCTTGCAATGGCAAAGGAAAAAACACCAATCTTCGTCGATCCATCTGTTATTGCACTACAGGCAGCCTAGCTAGATTTTAGGTTGAGGGATACTGGACAGCATTACCGCCCTCTTATTTAAGAAAAGCTTGCATCAGACATCAGTATCCCTGGAGTCCTGGACCACAACTTCCCTGTTTCTGAAGGTGGACCAGAATTTTATTAGAACATTGAAAGCAGTGATATCAACACATGTTGAGAAATCTATAGTTTGCATATAAAATTGATGGTACACTGTAAATTAGATATAGATGTGCATTTTGCAATGTATAAGCTGCGTAATTGCTTTGACTTCTAACATGTTTTTCCACAGACTGAGACAGCCAATTTTATCATCAGAAAACTACAGATAAAGGAGAGGAGCTAGTCATTATTTGAGAAAGGCATAAAATTAAATACCATTGCAGTGCAGATAATTGGGTACATAGAAAACAACATTTGATCACATTGAAAAGTCACCTACACTTAATTAATGTCAAGGAGAGGGTCCAAAGGGGTACACATTTATCATGAAGTAAAATAATCAAAATGATAAGATATGTGAAACCAAGGTTTCCAAGGACTTGTGAGAGGATCCACCAGCTGCTAGACAAAGACTTGCCTTCTCTTTCAAACATGCCAAACTCTGACTCATCTCCTTGCCTTCGTTTTCCACCAGCACTCTTCTGATAGAGTTCTCTATATCATCTCTGTTTAGTCCATTCTCAAATCGCAAACCCACCTTCCACACATCAGTTACATGTCTAGCATTAACCATCTGATCACCAAAGCAAGGAAAACAGAGCATTGGTACACCTTCACAAATACTTTCCAAGGTCGAGTTCCAGCCACTGTGAGTCATAAATCCTCCAACTGCAGGATGGGCCAAAACCTCGTCTTGTGGGGCCCATGTAACAATCCGGCCTTGCTTTGCAATTTTCTCCAAGAACCCAGTTGGCAGTGGAGCAGGCCCATCTAAGCCACGGACCAACCCAGGCCGAATAGCCCATAAGAATGGTTGCTTGCTATTTGCTAAGCCCCAGGCAATCTCCAGAAAATCTGCCTCACTAACTGCAGCTATGCTTCCAAAGCTAATATATAGCACTGACTTGGGTGCATGAGCATTCAACCAGGAAATGCAGTCTCGTTCTTGCGTTAACAAGCCACTTGATAAAGATGGAGCCTGCTTGTGAAACGGGCCAATTGCAAAAATGGGAATGTTAAAGTCTTGTTGGAGCATGGCCAGTGCAGGACCTTCAAGTTCCTCAAAGGAGTTGAATATGAGTCCTCTTGAGGACTTGGTCTTTTCTATCATGTTACAAACTAATCCATAAGTTGCTTCTAGATCACGTGTGCCAAGTATGGGAATGTCTTTCATTTTCAAAGGTGGAAGCTCTGGCACTTTCTCTTCCAATTGACAACCTGAGGAGCATAAGAAGATTAAAAAAAAAATGGGAAAACTAAACGAAAAGTATAAGTCCAGTCCTGATCTCAGAGAATCAAATGGTCAGAAAATAAGTCCGGTCCTAATTTTGAAACAGTTGCTTGTCAGCATATATTGTCTTCTACTCCTATATTTTTAAAGGCCCTTAAAGGCTACAAGTGATGTATAATACACACACAATTACATAATGAACTAGGTAAGTTTGTGTCTCATTTTACGATATATCAATTTCTGCACAAATAAATCTTTGTAAACTTCATCAAATACTCCACACATTGTACACTACTGTATGACTTCTAGCCGTATTTTCATGGATTCATTTGAAAGAAAAGACAGCGCGTAGAATGATATAATATCTACAATGTTGTTAAGCCGACAGAGGAGCTTGCAACCAATGCAGCCTCCAGAAGAATTTAAAACATATAGAGCTGCTCAGTCCTTTATTGTATTATTGCCTGCTCTTCTCTATAGGACAGCAGAGGATAACCTTGAAAATTTCAAAATCTGACACAGGACTCCAATGCGAGATCATGATATTGACACATATTCACATGATGACACTCTCCAAATAACAAAAACATGAATCCTAACATGACACTTGGAAACTATCTGAAGGCACGAGTTAAATTATTGTTCGTCCGGATTTAAAATTTTCAAAGATGTTAAAGAAGGGAAAGGAAAGTAACTAGTATTTCACTGAAATAATTCATTAATTTGGTAATTAATTTTAGAGGATTTTGAAAAAATTATGAAGGAAAATCTCATGTATTCCATTCTATCCAAATTCATGATTGTGGGAGGAAAAGCTATACATTTACTTAAATTATTTTCCTTTCTTTTCCATTTTCTACTCCTACCAAACAGCTAAATAAACAAAGTTTGAAACATGAATAATTAGTTTTATAAATAATATGGTGGCATTCAGACATTGTATTTTCCATTTCTTGGGGATAAATAGCTTCTCAACTAGGGAGTGATCTATTTGTACTTGTTATTAGCAAGGCAGTACAAACAAAAGTGGAACAAAACAAAAGCAAATGTTTTGATATCATACCTTGAGCCGAGAGGTACCCATTTTCTCGAAAATACGACAAAGAAGAAAATGCAACAAAAGATGATGGATTACTGGTCCGCAACACAATCCTTGGGAGCATGAGGTTGTCTGCAACATCTTGTGTGAAGTGCCACATAGCATCAGTAATTAAGCAAGCAACAGGCTCTTTGACAGCGTTCTGTGACAGTATCTGAGCCAAAAGATCCCTGAAAGGCACCACACAGTAAACGTTAAGCGTATTCAGAAGTCCTATAACATCTGCATTAGAAGCTTTACAGCCCAACAAGCTCTCAGAAATAGGATGGAAAGTAAAATGTGGGTAATTATCAGGATTAGGTGAGTTGAATTGTGTATGAATAATAGAAATGGAGAAGCCTTTTGAATATAAGATGCTTGCAAGCAGAAGCATGGGTGTCTGATGCCCTTGCAATGGTAAAGGGAAAAGCACCAATCTTCGTCTCATCTTATCCAATTCAGCTGGCTTGGCTCTAATTTCTGGTGTATATATCAAACGTGTAAGATGTTTGCTAGCAGAAACATTGGTTTTATTGTTAAGAGCACTCCCACCATTGAGGGAAAAACCCCTCACGAGTGGAATAAGAGTGTAAAATAAAAAACCAAGCTTTTACATCAGTAGAGGAAAAATCCCCAAAGTTGAGAGCTTTTGTTCCCGCGCAACTATTGAGAGGAACTTGATGATGAACAGTAAAAGGCGTGGGCCCCACTGCATCAGCATTTTTCCTTTTTTTTTTAAATTTTTGCAACGGCAATATTATTTCAAACAGTATATTACCGTTTAAACTATAAAAAAAAAAAAAAAAAATCACCAACGTCATAATTTTTTTTCTTACAAATAGACATCCATTTTCATATTTTTTGATATATTTTCAAAAACCAAAAAAATCTCCTATATTCACTAATTTCTCAATTTCTAATACATAATTATATTAACATAATTATAAAGAATATAAATAAAGTGATGTGTATTATAGTGGGGTATAGAAAATAGTGGGAGAAAGAGTGATGAGGAGTTTTTTTTTTAAAGCATTAGTGTGGAATTTCTCATGAGAGGAATTGGATGCGAAGAGTGAGAAAGTGGGTAGAGAGAGATTGAGAGGTTTTTTTTCTCCTCACTGCGGGCAATGGTCTTTAAACTTAGTTTTTCCTAAGCTTAATTAAATCTATAGTTAGTCTCTTCAAGACCAAGTTGGCATATAGCAGAGAGGAAATTAGAATCATCAAGAAAACATCTGCATAACAGGCTAACATACATCTTCTATTGACTGACCTTATCTTAAAGTGTTGTCTAACGTGTTTGTACGAGTTGAGACTTACTACTCCGTAATTGTCATCCACGAACATGTAACGTACATTCACACTCCGTATTATCGACTGTTTAATAATGTGACACCATGTATCGAAAAGGAAGTAATCCTACATTCCTACTACGAGACGTACGAGTACAAGTTTTCACTAACCTTGCATGTGCAATAATTAGACTCTGGTAGTCATATTTCAAACGACCACTATAGAATTTCCAATGCAAAGGACTAATGATCCCTGATCATGATTGTTTTTTTTATTTCACTATTTTTTATTTTTTATTTTTTTTCCAAACAATTCATGTTAGCCTATCCTAAATCATTTTGGTAGGATTTAAGGTTTTGTTGTTGTCGTTATTACAATGTGTAATCATCATATCAATTAAAAGAAGCAAATCTTGCACAAAATTGAATGTCAAAATCACAATAAAGCAATGAATTTAAGGGGGTATATTGGAAATAAACCAGAGGGACAACTTTTAGCCAGTAAAGGGAGAGGCAGTACCTTTGTTAAGGACAATTTGCCTGTATGCCCGTTCACATGGTTTGAAAGATACTGAAAGTGACCATTTATAAGGTAATTTCCCAGAAATATTTTGAGCTGTATTTGTTTATACTCTGAGCTAAACTCCATTGGAGCCCTGTTTTTATCCCTCTTTCTCTTGAGCATTTTATCGAGCACGTGGTGGCCAATTGGATACACTGGTATCAAAAAACAGAGAAGATGTACCCCGGTAATTGAGCGGTTACAAATTTCTGAAAATATATCGGGTAACAATTTAATAACGCAGAGCCCAATAAATAACAAAATGAACGACCCAAAATACGAATCATGACCCAACCCAATCATAAAATGTACGGAATAGTGGAGTACTAATATTATTGAGATAAAATTAGTCTAACTTAATCTCGAATTCTACCTTTTTCCTTACTCTATTTGTGAACTCTAATTATATTAAGTTATTTCGCATTTATTAGGAAAATTTGTCAGAAAAAAACCTTTTAAAAACACCATTTTGCGAAAAAAGATCTTTTAAAAGCTTTTTTGGTTAAAAAAAACCACCACGTTCATTTTTTTTTTTGCAAGAGGATACCTATATCCTTAATTACCTTCTAATTAACTTAATTAAACTCTGATTTCCTCCCATTTCTTCTAATTAATCTCTAACCCATCAAATTACTAAATAATTAGATCTAATTTATATATAAAAAAACCACCACCCCCAACCACCAACCAACCACCCCCTCCCCTTCCTCCTCCCTTGGCAGCAACCTCCTCCCTTGGCGCTGCATGTCAAAAACATGTTAAGGTAGGTGCAATTTGGCCTAGACATGGAAACTTGACAAGACTTCATCGACTTAGTTAGTACAACATGTATAGTGAGCTTATACGTAGATCAAGCCTGATAAGTCATGACACGACCCATAACCACCTTTAGGTAGAATTTTAATGCAACAATAGGTTTGTGGAAGGAGGTATGATGTTTTTGATAGTATGATGATCATGTTTAACAATTAGGGTGCATTTGTTAAACGACAAACATATAAAATGGAAGATAAATTATGTACCAAAAAAGAGTACTGAAATGTGAACGAATAAATGAGTACTGTGATACGTATAAATGTATAACTAGTTACTTGTACCAAGAACGAATATACGAGCATTTTTATATGTTGATGATAAATAGGTATGTAGTTCATAATCACTAATATGTTAAACTTAACACGAGTAAAAATTCTTTAGTTTAGAGATTTTTTTTTTTTTTTTGATTAAATGGTGTGTAAAATAAATTCTAAAGTAAGTGATTCTAAACCACACCCCAAAAAAAAGCCATAAAGCCCATAATATTGACATCGATTTTACCATGCTAAGAGAGAAAAATTGAGAAATTTCATGTCTAGCGTAGAACGTTCTAGACACCCAATGGACAGTAAGCTCTAGGCAATTCTGGGTATTCTACATTCTTCCCATCAATTCCTCCATGCTCTCCCTTTAACACGTTATCCACTTTCCAGAAATCTCATGAAATCATCTCTCCTTCGTCACCTTCTCCTATAAATTCAACCCCCTCCATCTGCATCAGAAATCAGCAAATTCACAGCAAACAAAAATTCTCCCAAAAAAACCCTAAAAAAAAAACACAAATCTCTCCAATTTGATCATCAATCAATCAACAATGTCGCTAATCCCAAACAACTGGTTCAACACCACCAACCGTCGCAGCAACATCTTCGATCCATTCTCCCTCGACGTATGGGACCCATTCTTCGACCTCCCTTCCTCCCTCACCACCGTCCCTCGCTCCGGCACCGCCTCCGAAACCGCCGCCTTCGCCAACGCTCGCATCGACTGGAGGGAGACTCCGGAGGCTCACGTCTTCAAGGCCGATCTTCCCGGAGTGAAGAAAGAGGAGGTGAAAGTCGAGGTTGAAGACGGAAATGTCCTCAGAATCAGCGGGCAGCGGGCAAGAGAAAAGGAAGAGAAGAATGATACTTGGCATCGTGTTGAGAGGAGTTCTGGTCAGTTTATGAGGAAGTTTAGGCTACCCGATAATGCTAAGGTTGATAATGTCAAAGCTGCTATGGAGAATGGTGTTCTTACTGTTACTGTTCCCAAGGTTGAAGCTCCTAAACCTGAGGTTAAATCTATCAACGTTTCTTAATTAATTAATAAACCTTGTTTTCTGGGAATTTCGAGTGAGAAACAAGTTCGATCGTCTGTGAGTAAACTCTTTTGTAATAAATTGTCGAAAAAAAAAATTGTGGTCTCTGTTTTTATTCAGTATGTTTTCAGTTCGAGTAGTATGTAATATATGATCGTTGTTAAATAATAATAAAAACAAATTTTGTGTTATACTATCTCTCATTTAATTTTGTTTAATTTTATTTTTTTTTCCAAGTTGTTTTGATTCATACAGTTGTATTAACCAGTCAAATATTACTCTGTATAATCTACCCCTGTTTCTGGATATAGATCAAGTTAAATCATATATTCATAATATAACTAAAATTAGTTATGCGATAGTTGAATGAATTTTGAGGGATGTATTGGCGGTAATTGAAGCTGGTATAGGTTAATGGCAAGAGATTTTTGAGAATGTTACAGTTAGCTGCTGAAAGTCTACAAAAGGGCAATATACATAAGTTCAAAATTAATGTAAATAATGGGCGAATAATGGAATTAGATGAATATTGATGTGTCAATCAAATCAGTAGCTTGAGTGGATCATTAGTAGGAAATTAATATTCTTAAGTCCAATTTGGAATATCAAACCTTGAAATCTAAAAATTTCCATGAAAAATATCTTTGTTGGTTGGTTGGTTGGAGATATTAAGCACGTACAAGAGTTAATCCGATTTAAATTCTGAATTTATATAGTTACAAGGTGATCGCATGTAAATACTCGTTAAAAAAGAATGATTTCAATTGTGTTATTCCAAATTCTAAAATGATTCACTTAACCATAGTTCATTTTCTATTTGTCTGAAAGGGGTAAGAATAATGTTACCTTAGGGTTTAGAGAGGTAATAATAGTGAAAATCATTACCCTTAGATAATGGTAATTGTTACCAAAATCTTTTAACTAAATACTTAGTAATGATAATAGTTTAATTGAATTCATTTCAAAAAAAAAAAAAAAAAAACTCTCTAACCAAACATGATCTAAAGTTGTGTAAAAAAAAAAGAAAAAAAGTTCTATTAGAGTTGATACTTGTATTAGGCCCTGATCTATTGAGCTTTTGGGCAAAGTAGGGCAGAGCAGAGTAGCGCAAAGCTTAGCAGATTTCAGCATTATTATTATTATTATTATTATTATTATTATTATTACATTATTATCATTAATTATTTATTATTATTATTATTATTATTGCTGCATTATTATCATTATTTATTTATTTATTATTATTATTATTATTATTTGGTTTTTTTTTTAGATTTTTTTTTTAATATTAGAAAATGTGTTAAATAATATAAAATATTAAATTATTATCAATATTATATATTAATTATTATTATTATTATTAAATATTAATTATAATTATCTATAAATATTAGTTAGTATTATTAAATATTAATAATTATTATTTTTATTTTTATTAAATATTAATTATTATTTTTAAGCAGAGCAGAGCAGCTCAAAGGAACAAGGTCTTATTCAAGTTTGACATTCTAGCATGTTTCGCTCACTGATTTTTCACTGATTTTTCACTCATTTGTAAGAGTATACACTAATTATCTTTTGAATACCTCTAAAAAATGTCACATTGTATGACATTATTTCACTCACTTGTCCCAAAATGTATGATTCAACTATTTTATTATTTCGTTCACTCATCTATATAATAAATATGTTCTATGAACTTTCGACCTTAATTTTGCCTTTTTTTTAAGCAAATGTTAGCAACACAATTTTCAAGTAATAAACTTAAGGTTACCCTCTCGATCATTGTCTGATTTTGGATGGTGCTTGGCTTAGTCAGGATAACAATGCAAGCGTGGATTGGTCCTGGAGGTTTTATCGGATAGAGTTCTTGAGGGTAGTGCCAGAGCTAGTTGGGCTATCTGTGCTTTCCAGGCGGAGCTTTAAGCTTGTTTGTGGGTTCTTCGGGCAGCTGTTCGCCAGGGTTATCTTCGCCTTCTCATTTACACGGATTGCGCGGCATTGATCTCCATGTTTCGGCATTATGGTACTACCGATATTTCCTATTTGTGGGTGTTTCAGGAAATTCAAGAGATTCTCCCCCGCTTTTCCGCTTGTCGGCTTTGTAAGGTGCCTATGACTTGGGTTGCTCTCGCACATTGGTTGGTTGTGCGTGCTCGCGACTGTCGTTTCCTTTGCTGGTCTTTTTAGTTAGTTTACTGTAGTGTTGTTTGTTTGTCGTGACCTTTGTACAAATAAAAAAATAAAAATAAAAATAAAAATAAAAATAAAAAATAAAAAAAAGCTTAAGGTTACCCAATGGTTTTTTTTTTTCGTTTTTTTTTATCTGACACATGCCCAATATGTTATTAGGGTGTATAAAGATGTTTGATGACCATGGACAATTAATACTACTCTCTAACCTTGTGTGTTAACAAAATAAAATAATAAATATTGTGTAAATTATAACTGGTGTATTCTATTAAATATTGAGGGAAATACGAAGTATCAAAGAATCAAACCAAATGGCTAACAAACTTTATAAAATGGGGAATCAAATTTGAAACAAAATTCAAGAAATTATTATTGAGTACAAAGTCAATCTTCTCCTTGTGTTGTTAGATTGGTGAATGGTGAGACGTTTGAGTTTATATGCATTGTGTAATACGAGTAATTTCTAAATCTAAATACAAGTAATTTGGAACATAAAATTGATAGGTCCTTTAATTTTGATTTGTCGGATAATATAACATTAGCTGAAGGTCATATTTGAGTGAGGAGATTTCTCCGTTCACACATGCAGGTCGGGTTATGTCAAATTTATGACTTATGAGTTATAAGCTTGCAATTTTTCCAAAGAATGAAAAAAAAATACAAGGTTACAAACATACAACCCGCTATTATCACAACTTACCAACTTGGGCCCTGTTCTTTTGAGCTTATGGGCAGAGCAGAGCAGGGATTAGTAGAGCAGAGCAGTTTTCAGCAAAGCCGAGCAGATTTCAGCAGAGCAGAGCAGGGCAGAGCTTCCACACACTGCAGAGCAGGGTAGGGCAAAGCAGGACAGATTTCAGCAGAGCAGCTCAAAAGAACGGGACCTTGGACTTGCCTGAAATAGTTTCACGGCCCAAAGTCCAAACCCGTTGATTCGGTAAACACTGAAAACAAATGTCTCGAAATTTACAATTCCAAACGACGTTGCTTCCCCAATTTTCCAGCTTACTCTCACTTGCTCCCGAACTGCACATGTTGCTCAAATGTACCGATTTCAGTCATTTCTTTCTCCTCTCTCTGTCTTCACTACTGTCAAATTTTCTGCAACTATATTGAATTTCCCATTTATTGAAGTTTGAGCTGAATAATTACCACTGAGGTCTTGCTTGGATTAGGGGTACTATATTAAGAGGGTAATAAAAGTCAAACTTGAAAAAACATAAGTAATTAGAGGTTTTGCTGTAGGAGGCATGTTGTTTACTAATAAAATAAAGTAATTGTGCCATGAGGAAAGAGGGAGATGAGGAATTATTACTCTCGTAGTGAGGGTAATACTTACCCACCCTCCCCCTAGTGTAATTATTACCCCTAAAATGAGGATATTAGTTCCTCTTTCTTCACCTCATACCACACCATCACTAAATAATTTTTCTTACCATCATACCATCACTATCACTTCTCTAGTTTGATTTTTATTACTCTAATAATACATCTCTCCCAATCCAAGTCTGCCCTGAGTATTAATCCAATCAGAAAACCCTAATTTTTTCACCGAAAAGTTAGCTTCAATTTTTTGATCAAACATTCAGAAATATAACTGACGAAACAAGAAATTGCGAAGAAAACTTGATTAGATTCTTAATAGAGCTTCATTTTCCCAGTAATTTTGGGGCGGTGGAAGATGAATTCAAAGCTGATTCAATTAATTTGGATTCTAATCTTTGTAGCTCCCTCCATCGTCAAATCAAATTCTGTTTCCGCTAATTCTCTTCTCGGCATCTCCCCAGAAGGTAGTTTGTCCATTCATATTTCCACAATTTTTGTTTAATTTTGATATTTGATAATGTAGTTAAGATTATTAAGATTATCATTGGTTTTTATCAGATGGGAAGTATTACAACACAGCGTTAGAATTCATAAAATGCAAAGATGGATCCAAGAAAATTAATCGGAGTCAGCTTAATGATGATTTCTGCGACTGTACTGATGGTTCCGATGAACCCGGTATGTGTTGTTGAAAGCCTTTTTAATGCACTTTCTTTTGAGCTATGCTATGTATTATGCTATGAATTGAATTGTGTGATTAGGGATTTTAGCTAGCTGCCTTGCTCGTACGATTTGCCTCATTGAATTCATTTTCGAAGTAATAATTTTGAACGTTTACAAGATGACTGGAAAAAGTTGTCACTTTTCGCGAAATAATGGTAATTGGTCGCAGATGGGTTTTCCATGATGCCCCATACTTGAAAAGTTGAAATGAGTGAGGTGAGGAAGGTGGAAGAGTTATTTTGGAGAAATCATATTAATCCTTGTATATGATGATTAGAACAATGTACTAGGGAAGTTGGGACTGATCAAACTGTATATTTAATAGTGAAGGTGTACGTGTCATGTTTAACGATACAATTTGATGTGTACATGAGCTGAACTTGCAGGGACATCGGCGTGTCCAAATGGAAAATTCTATTGCCCGAATGCAGGGCATATCCCTGTTGTATTATTTTCATCGAGAGTAAATGATGGCATTTGTGGTAAGAACTTGGTTAATTGAATTCAGTATGATGTGTTATGTTCTGTTTTGCCTTTTTGAGCATATGAAGAAATTTATTGCCTTAGTGTAGATTGCTGTGATGGAAGTGATGAGTATGATGGTAAAGTTAAGTGCCAAAATACATGTTGGGAAGCTGGGAAGGCAGCTAGGGACAAATTGACAAAGAAGATTGCAACATTTAAGGAGGGGGTTGCATTGCGGAGAAAAGAAATTGAGCAAGGGAAGCTAGCTTTTGCCAAAGATGAGGCTGAGTTGTCCAAGATCAAGAATGAGGAGAAAGTATTGAAGGGCCTAGTTCAACAACTCAAGGGTATGTACTATCTTTCTTTAATAGTTATGATGATTAGGGCCATGCTCTTCTCATCTATTTTATTTTATTTTGGATAGTCTTATATGCATGGAACTATGGAAGTACCATAAACTCAGGACATAAGTTTGAACTTTGATGTGTCATTGAAATGTCTTACCAATGTGTTGACAACTTGCATGAAGTCAAGTTGCTTTAGCCGGCTTTGTCTTTTGAATTTGAATGCCATTGGCAATTCCTACTCTATAGAAAGCTGAAGGTGCTAGGGTTGAACCCCAATGGCAACGATGACTCCTATGTATTCTTAGATATGGCTCAGGTCACATGCCTTGCCAAACTGTGGTCCATGCCCATGCCTAGTCTGCATGCTAATCAGGCCTTTGGTACTTATTTTTCTAGTATCTACAAGAATTCGTAGTTTGACCTTCGTGCCTTAAATTGTGTCTGTGTTTTACATGTCATTTATGTTTTTAAATCTGAAAGAATTACTAAATACTACTATTATTACTATGCCATTGAAAGTAGTTAGAAGTATTTGTAATAAGCTAATGGTTTTATTAATATTCTAAGTGAATATTAAACTAAGATATAATTGGAAAAAAAATGTTAAACCCATGGTTTATTTTTCTCATCATTTATGGTAAGTGACTAAGTGGTAACTATGACCTAGGTAAGGTCCATGTCTTCATGCCCCTGTTGGGTCGTGCCACATTTTGGACCTTACCGTGGTTGGTGCTGGCCTTGCCTATGTATTCTGTACATACTGTGTACCACACCCAATAATATCCCCCAAATGGAAGAGTATATGGGTCAGTGGGGATCTCTAGCCAAAATTTAACATAAACTGATGCTTGAACAAAGTAAATTCTTGCTTTCCCAAAAGCATACACACAAATAAATAGGAGAGCATTCACCGCAAGATTTTTAAGAGATTTGTCTTATTCTAAATTGGGACTATTTGCCTCCAACTTAAAGTCCGTTTTCTCCATCATATTCATACCACTTTCCTTGACAAATGGTGCTCAATTGACTTCGTTTACATCAGTTACACCATTAATTCAACGTTGCTATCTGCTTAGATTTGCTTTTTTTTTTCCCCCTTTCTGCCGATTGCATGATTTTGTGGTAAATTTTGGGATCCCTTAGTTCCAAAAAAATTTCCACAGACTCTTGGGGGTTCTATATCTGCAGTAATTGATGTTTTGCATCTTCTGTCTTGTAGAGCGTAAAGAACAGATTGAGAAAGCAGAGGAGAAGGTACGCTTAGAGAAGGAAAAAGAAGAAAAGCTCAAGGAGGTGGAAAATGAATCTGATCTGAAGAAAACAGAAGATGAGGAGAAGGTGGAAAGTGGGAAGGAAAATCATGGTGATAGTACAAATGACGATGTCATAGGCAATCTTGATGATTCTTCAGAGAAGGTTTGACCAAATGCCTAATCTTTCTCTACATATGAGCATTGATTGTGCCTTTTTGGTTATTAGTTTTTGACGCCCCTTCTTTTGGTCGTTTAATCATGTTCTCCGTAGCTAAGGGTGGACTATACTACTCTGTATTGCATAAGTCTAGAATTTGGTACTCTAAAGCTTATTCTTTCTTTTTTTTTTGTATCTATTTGGCTGTATTGGGCTTCAGAATTATAGCATCATGCTTTCTTCCTCTTTCATGGAAAGTCCATAGAGATAGATTATGTGAAGATTTTATGACTTAGTATACTCAATTTCTCCACTATTACTTACAAAGTATATACTTTTGTAATTTCATCTTGTTCCTCACTTCTCACCGTTCTCAGTTTCTGCATGTTTGAGTTATATCTAATTATTTCTGACATGCTATAGACTCAATTAACTGATTGCTTGAATGTAACAGTAAACTCACAAACAGAGGGAAGCTTGGGATATTTGATTGCTATTTGTGAATAACGGCTACAATGAAAACTGAGGTCTAAGCTAAAGCTTGACTCTTGGAGAAATACTACAGCTACTACTACTCTACTATAACATCAACAATCACATAAAAACTACTATTGCATTGCTATCCCTTTTTATACCAAGTTCCCCCTCATTACAAGGACCCTAATAATGAATAGATTTTATCATGTACTGCTGTGGGTGGCCTTCAGAAAATCAGAACAGTCACCACACCCCTTAGTGATGCATTAAACGATTTTGTCCTGTTCCTGCTCCTTGTTTGCTGTTGCTGGCTGCTCTGTTGTTGGCTGCTCTTGCTGTTGTTTCTTTCTCCTCTCATAGACCCGTATGGCTTGTGGTGGGTTAACCCGATTCATTGCATGACACAGGGTGTTGCAGAAGTGGATTCCAAGATTGAGCCAGTTGATGGGGCTTCTAACAATGAAGCTGAGCCGGTAAACAGGAATTTGGTTCATTATAGCAATTGCTACCCCTCCCCATTAGAAAATGATGTTTCATTAGAAATCTCTACATATATTTTTATCATGCTGATACCTTATATTTAATGTGTTAAGCCTGCAAAGGAGAACAATGAAGAGCACGCTGTTGCATCTGAATCTGATTCTGAACATGAAAAGGAGGTCTGTCCCTGAAACACATTTTCTCAATATAATATCATTCTTAATAGTTAATACTATCACTTAACAAAGTATTTTTGTATGATTGAATTTTGTGTGTATTTTTTACATCATGTTTGCAAAGTTTTGGGATGTATTATATGTCATGATGTTCTGGCAAGATGAGAAAGTGTTTTATGTTTATTGTCAGTTTGATTGACCATGTGATAGCATCCTAATATGTCTTTTTACGTTTATTCAAAAGTAATGTTTTCTTGACCCCAAGCTTTGGATTTGCTTTATTTATTGTAGCATGAGACAGCTGGATTGGAAAATACAGAAGGTTTGTCTAAGGAAGAACTGGGCCGTCTAGTTGCTTCTCGTTGGACAGGAGAAAAAGCTGAACACAAGCCTGGAGAATCTGATGAAGTGAAAGATAATGATCATGTGGACGAGCTACCCAAAGATGTGAATGAGGAAGATTATGATGGCTACGCTTCAGAACTCGAAGAGAATGACCACAAATATGATGAAAATTATGCAAATGACCACAAGTATGACGAAAATGATGCTGACGAACACTTGGATGATGATTTTACTGCAGGGGATCATGAGGATTCCAGTTCATACAGGTCAGATTCCGACGATGAATCAGTAGAGCCAGGTATGTAGTTTCTGTCTTCATTGGATTACTGTTCATTATTTAATATGCCTTTGTTATTGCACTGGACTTATGGCTTTTCTATTTGTTGGTTGCTTGGAATCATCACATGGTGTTTTAGATCTAACTGCCTTAAGTAATCCATCTTGGTTGGAGAAGATACAAAAAACAGTGAAAAACATACTCCAGGCTGTTAACTTGTTTCAGACTCCATTGAACATATCAGGTGCATTGGTCTGCTTTGATCTTTTTAAATGTAATTTCTATTGCTGCTACTGAGGCACAGAATTTTCTTTGTTGACTCCTATATGTAGATATGCTGAATTTATTCCTTATATGACATCTTTAGATGCTGCTCAAGTTCGAAAGGAATATGATGAATCAAGTGCCAAATTATCGAAAATACAATCAAGGATTTCAAGTTTATCTGAAAAATTAAAACTGGACTTTGGTAAGTATAGTAATTAAATGCTACTTGTATCTATTCTCTTCGGTTGGAAATTATTAGTGATGCTGTCATCACCTTCAAGTTTATATCCTTCTAACTATGATTCTTAACAGGACCCGAAAAGGAATTTTATTCACTCTATGATCGCTGTTTCGAGACCAAGCAAAACAAGTAATTACATATTCTTTTCTCCCAATAAGTAAAAATTATAAGAAAGTGATGATCTAAAAATACATATTGAGATGACTATAACAAGATCCCACTTGAATTATATGCCAAAGATAGTCAAAGTAGAGTGTGTGAATAGTTTCTAAGTCAAAATGTTGCAATTTTAAAGAATGGAGGAAAGTAACTAGTTTTGGATACAAGTAAAATTGGAAATTCAGTATGCGGAATCATTGCTGAAACTTGTGCCTAACACAATTGCTTTCTACTCCTAATTGACCTTGTCTTCCATAGTTACATGTATTGCTGTATCATTAGTTCATTACTTTCATGCTTGTTATTAAGTATCCACTGAGTCTGGCATCAAAAAGAAAGTGGGGCAGATTTTTGCATCCTTACCTGTCTTATTTGTAAATGCTGAGTCTCTCATAACCTTACCTGTTCCATTGGAGCCTTGATCTCCTTATGTGACCTTACCTGAGTAATATTGCTGTTTCTTTAATCATCCCTATTCCTCTATTAACTCGTAAAAACTTACCTTTCTTAAATGTCCTGGTCACTCAAGACTCAATCCTTGTCCTATGTATGTAGGTTATTAGTTTGACCAAATAAGATCTCAGATAAATAACTTAATTTTGAGGACCAATCCCTACTTTCACCACCTAATATAACACATTTCTCAACTATTAATAAAGTATGTTACATACCTACTGTTTATTTGACTTTTTGGTTGTAATTTTAGGTATGTTTACAAGGTCTGCCCTTATAAAAAGGCTACCCAAGAGGAGGGACACATGACCACGCGTTTGGGGTAAGCACTTGTGGCTCTCTCGTATTTTCACTGATGCATCATCGTTTATTGCTCTACTTAAATAAAGAGTTTGCCATATTGTTTACTTTGATGGTTTAGCAAATTTTGAATTAATCGAGACGGTAGCACTTTGAGGCTCAGAGAAACATTAGGTCCAAGTGGGTAGTGACAGGAGTCTTTCTGCCTTTCTATTTATGCTTTTTTCTTCACTTAAGATCTTTTGTGCTGTGTCGTTCTGCCTGAAATTGTGGAACAGTAAATCTTGAATTTGCAGCACTTGTTAGAAAAGCTGAAATTCAAAATATCTCCAATTTCCTACATTATTGGAACCTTTTGCATTCAAAACTATGATATTTATATTTATTACAGCAGTTAGGCTCTTTTCAGATTGAATTGAGAAAAGGAAATTATGATATTGTATATCCACACCTTGTATTTAATTTCCAACCCTGACTTATATTATGATTAGTACTTTATTGAAATTCAATTGAGTACTATATTTGGCTTGTAAAGTGTTTATTAGGCTTTGTGTAGATGTAGATACTATGTCAGAGATTTTGATTTCTTTTATAGCTGCTCCTGCAATTTTTTTTAACCTATGAAGCAATTGGTTTCTAATGTTGGAACATCCTGGTTTGTCTAAAATTCTTATTTTCAATTATACAGACAGTGGGAAAGGTTCGAGGACTCGTACAAAACCATGCTCTTTTCAAATGGTGATAAATGCTGGAATGGACCTGATAGGAGTTTAAAGGTATATCTTTTAAAATTATACTGATTTTAAAATTTAGTTTGAAAGTACTTCCTTAAAACTACAATCTTTATTTTTCCTCAGGTCAAGCTCAGGTGTGGCTTGAAGAATGACCTTACTGATGTAGACGAACCAAGTCGTTGCGAGTATGTTCCTTGTTTCTTCTAATTCACCCCCCCCCCCCCCAAACTCACGCACCATGTCAAAATTTTGGGTGGAGTTCGGGTAAATTTTAGTGAGATGGAAAGAGTTTACTGCCTGTTTAACTCAATCTTGTTACAGGTATGTTGCTTTGTTATCGACACCAGGTGTCTGTGTTGAAGAAAAGCTCAAGGTATTTCACTTTCCTTATGTTTATAGACTTATTTCCTTTCTGACTCCCGTGACAACATATCTGATGCAAGTGGAGTTCACTTGAATTTTGTAGGAGTTGCAACAAAAGCTGGATGCCTTGAACAGACAGCAACCGCCCAATCACGATGAGCTATAGAGTCTGTGAGGGTATCTTGAAAGAATGGATATTATACTCTGAAGAAGCCTCGCACCCTCTTGCTGGAAGCTGAAATAGTACCTGGTACTGGTGCGTGATGTTTCTGAGCAGATTTTGCAGCTAATAGTTCTAAACAGATTAAAGCTCTCAGGTGCTTATCGATAACAAGTCAGAAACAGCCAAATTTTAATCCTGTTATTGATGACACTGTTCATTTGAACCATTGAGCCCATATGAAAGAATCTCACGGCATAATTTATTGTAATAGAGTTTAAGATTTTGATATTTAGGATCAGCCAGTTACATCATCAGGAATCTGTAACAATCTTATGGTAATTAGCATAATTTATCTGCTGTCAAGAGGGTTATGGATTGAATTTATATTTTTTACTAATCCAATGTTTTGGTCAGTTAGCAAATAGACATGCTGGTTAACATAGGTCATAAGGTAATTGGGAATCAGGAATCTTTTTTCACCTGTATTATGTGATATAAACTGGCCAAACTAATATATATCCAAAAATGAAGTTCTAACATGGACCAAGTCCAGCTGCAAAAATTATTTGCATTAGCCCCTAAAATTTTTACTATGGTGCTCTTATACTATTTTTTTGTGTTTTATTTAAAGATTAGAACAATTACATTAGGTGGCCGTCCTTTCGAGGGGAATCACTATGAAGAATCGAGAGGAATTCCAGGCTATATAATACACTAGTGTATATATATGTATATACACCTATATTTACATATAAAAAAAATAAAAACCATATGTTGCTAACAATGTCTACGAGTAATCTAATTTTTAAAAAATGTAACAATAGATTTTGAAATCAGCCGGCCCCAACAAACCTTGATGTTCATGGGATACTTTGGTTAAGAATAATAATTAAAATGATAATGTCTCATTCGGTCTAACATTATTGCTAACAGGGCACGCCTTGCTAGGACTTGGTGGATGGCTGCTCATCATGAGACAATATTTGACTTTTTAGTTTTGTTGGGTAATCTACATGCATCCTGTTGACTTTCTATACCTCGTTCAGTTATATTATAGACAAACTTATTATAAAGGATCCTACAAAATGACAAATCATCATCCAAATAGATGCGAAATTGATTAAACAAAGATAAACTAATAAGAACACATATTTAATGTGGTTCGATAACAATGTGTTTACGTCTTCTATGATAGATAAAATGTTGAAATTTAATAAATTTGAAAATTCTAATTACTGTGGATAAATTTGGATTAAGAGTCTTATACAACTATTAAAATAAAAACAAAATAGGCCCGGGAAATAAGATTGGACTAAAAATTATAGCATAACTTAGAGTGTATAGGTTGCAAATTAGTAGGTGCATCCAGACGCATAATGCTAAATGATGCACCCAAGTAAAATAATATTCTATGTTCTGTTTTTATGTTCATTGGGTGTACGAACCAATAATTGCCCTTGGATCACTCGAAGTAAAGACTTGACAATAATTACCGTATTCTTAATTTTTAGAATCCATCATTGGAGTACATATCAAGTGATAAATGATAATTACTAATTATGGGAATGTAATATCTTATTTAAGAGGGAATATCCTTGTATATAATAATAAAAATTTAAGAGGGAAAATCAGACTTCTCCAACAACCAAGTGAGTGTTAAGCAGTAACTAACAAAAAAAATTATGCATGGACGTATTATTGATAACAGAAATTTCACATGGTAGCCTTCATATCGTGTTAATTAAGTTACATCATAGCACATGGGTTCTGTATGAAAGACTAACAATTACTCCTAAATTCTCTCAATTAAGAAACTGTAATTGGCGTTGATTAGGCTTATCAAAATGATGTAGCCATAATTATATTGTGATAGTGAAACTAAGCGCTATCAGTAAAGGGTCTACGACAATTACCAAAATAATTATGGAGATCAATATGATCGGTGTGATTGTATAGCACCTTTTTCCAATTGTTCCGATGTTTTAATGGATTTAAATTAGAATCAAAGCGTTAAAAAGATGTAGTAACAATACAATAAATCATTAAAAAAAATAATTAGTAAACTGAAAAAAGAGTTGTACGATATAGACATGTACGAGTACAATAAAGGAGTGGGTAATACGCTCAGTCGCTCAATAAGAATTGTGTATTGTTGCACTATTAAAAAACGTGATTAGATTTAAAATCAAAAAGAAAAAAAGTTGGATTTTGATAAGACTAAGGGATTATTTGATGAAGCAATAAAAAGTACTCGGGAAAAAGTTAGCTACTATACCATATATATTTGATCAAAGTTGTGTTGTAAAGTAATCAATCCAATTGGATATATCATTAAATGGTTGCATAATTTGACTCCTATACTAAAACAATTCTACTTAGGCAACACGCTTAATCCAATATTGATTTCTTTTAATAATAATATTTTTAAGTAATTCATGTGGATGAAGATTTTATTAATAAGTACTTTGCTTGGAATGCAAAATTTGGGCCTATGATGTCAATCATGTATCTTTTGCGCTGGACCTTATCTTATATTCTTATACTATATGATTAATTCATTAATTGAGTATCCATTTGTGGACAATCATTCTCCCTTCACAAATATCAAAAGGACCAATTGAGATAGATGAAAAAACACGTATTATTTCATTTGAAATCATATCTCTTGTAAATACTTGCTTGTTTTCAGCCTCAAGTAAAGATGTGATTTATTTACACGAGGATGATTATTGTTGACAATTTTTAGCTTGTTTTGGTTTATGTGTTAGCCTTTACTTGTTGGGGAAACTAGTTAACTAGTAGGTCTATTTAATTAAGTGTTTTTTTTTAAAGTAAGGAGAATTATCCTGATCAGATTTTAATGTTTGCACTTTTTTAAATCCGTATCAATTAAGCGTGTATGTGTTTGAATGTTACTATATCCTCGTACAATCTATTGTACATACTTCATTTCATGAGCTAAAATACAAAAAAAGTACTTCGTGCATTGATACATTCCAATTAGTTGTTGCGCAAGCTACTTTAAAGTAACAGCTCTAGATGCACAAGAGCACCCTAGATATAGTTTTTTTTTTTTTTTTTTACACAAAATCACTATTTGATATATAGTGCGGCTATTTAATATTCTAATAAATAGGAAAGTGAGATGAAGAAACAAGGATCGGATTTGTTGATTTTTATTGTAAAAATGACAGTATCCTATAATTGATCAAATTTATCACTAGCTTTATACGAAGTATTAAAGATTCTAATAAGATATCCCTAGTAAAAAAAAGTAATTTAATATCTTTATTTGTAAGGTTGTTAGGATCAGGATCCTACCTTGGATTGATGAAGGGGGTGGGATCGAATTGATAGAATCGGATCGTAGGATCGTAAGATCCTACTTAGTTGCGAATAATATTATATATTATGCTATAAATTGACTTAAAAACATTTCTTCTAAGGGGTTTCAATGCTAAAAGACATTGGTTTGCTTAAGAAAGGTCGATCTTCATTTAGCTTTGTCTGTATGATAGTTAGAAGATTAATAATAATACAAGTTTAAATTAATAAATTATGTGCAAATTTGTCGAGAATGAGACCTTAACTATGACAATTGCAAGTTGTCAATTGATAGAATCGTATTAATGTCTCGGATTCGCTAATTTATTGGCGATAATTATTAAATACATTAAATTTAGATGCATATAACCTAATGAGTAATAAAAAATATGTCAAAATAAATCAAAGTCTCATATTATAGTAAAATGTTGGATCGGATCGTAGGATCGTAATAAAATCGTAGGATCGTGTTCAGATCCTACCACTCATAATTAATATCGGAGTAAGATCGTAAGATCCTACAAACTTTAAGATCCTACCATAGATCCGGATCGATCACGCAATTTTTAATCGTAAAATCGTAGGATCGTAAGATCCGGATCGGGATTTTAACAACTGGTTAGTTTTTTACATAATAAAGTTCGGAGTGGTTATTAGATGTATACCAAACACTAATGATATAAGCAAAAATAATACTCCGTGTTAAACCACTATATGTGATTTTAATTACTAAAAGTCAATTTTGATAATAAAAAAATCAAGTTAAGTGTAATAATTACTACTAAATTAGTTGAGTTTCATAATAATTAGTTTAAAAGAATTCGGATTAAATCAAGTTAGACTCTATCATCAAATCAAAACACCTTATATTTCAAAGAGAACAATTTGATGTTACAGGACCATCTCAACCAAAAAGTTTAACCTTTTGGTTGAGTTGTTCCTTTAATTACAAAATTTTAGTTGAGAATTTTCAAAAACTTCAAACCGAAAATAGTTTAGGGGTCTGTACTTCAAATTTTCCGTACCAGAGACGATTAAATCTAATGGGCAAAAACAAAAATTGGTATTACTGTACATAACTTGTAAAAGCATAATAGCACTGTAGAATGTAGGGTGTGTAGACCCATCGAA
Organism: Chenopodium quinoa; assembly: GCF_001683475.1. NCBI lineage: Eukaryota > Viridiplantae > Streptophyta > Magnoliopsida > Caryophyllales > Amaranthaceae > Chenopodium > Chenopodium quinoa. The sequence goes on along the minus strand of NW_018744582.1, from coordinate 879,727 downwards.
AGCAAGTTGGGTGCATGAATTACACGTAATTGACGGCTAAATATGAGCATAATATTAGAAATTCTAACAATATTATTAAGCAATTCTTGTAACTAACTTCACAAGAAAAGAATCTTAAAGCATCATTATTCATGTAACTTTCCCATGTGCTTTTTCTAATTACCTTATTAGAGATAGCTTTGAGGTATATAGTAACAGTTTTCATATGATTGGTAGCACCTTTTATGCATCAAAGTGGTAATGCGTAGAATTGATCGATATACTCCAATTACAGGTGATTTTTGTGACGAGTTTGATCCTCGACTCAAAGGTGAAACATAGTGTTTAATCTTTAAAGATTAAGGTAGTTATCTGTTTTATTTTTTCTTAAATAAAGTTCTCATCAGTTAAAGTTTTTGGAGGTGGAAAAAAAAAGATTTTGGAGGTAAAAGCAAAAAAATAAAAGTTAGAGGTAAAAGCTAGAAAATTACCAAAAAAAAAAAAAAAAAAAAAAACAATCCATCACTATTCCATAGTTTGCCGAATATCGATTTTTTTTTTTTTTTTTAACTTCTTTTTCTTATAAGTGAAAATGAAGCTTTAGGTATCTTAACATTCCTAAATTATAACATTAGCATCTAATTATGTGATTGTCTAAGGTGCTTATTATAATACCTTTTTCTTTAGATTATAGGTAAGTAGATTTACCTAGAGTAGACCATAACCATTATAGTATACTGATCCTGAGTACAATTACCATGAAAGTGTAGGAGAAAGGTAAGAGAATCTCATGCATCCTACGTACTTTTATTTGACAAGATTCGAACATCAAAACATCATGTAATGTAAGAACATTACTAGATGAGGCAAGTCGCACTTTTATTTGATAAGATTCGAACCTCAAACCATCATGTGATGTAAGAACATTACTAGCTTAGATGAGACAAGTCTTGTTTAGTGTTGTGGTTGTACCAAGAATAGTTATTTTTGCAATAATCGAGCATAGAGTAATACAAGTTCATTGGATTGTGGCCATTACTTAATTATGTGTTTCCTTCAAAATTAGCTAATGTAAGTATACAATTATACACAACGTACTTTGTATTATATATTTAATACTTCGAATGTGCGCACTTGTACTTGTGGTTTTGTAGATAAGTGTAGGTATGGGGAGATAGAGAATGAACATGCAATTTTCAGAGAGATGATTAAAGGCATAATTAGTTTATTAGTTGTCATATTCAAATATGGAATCAACAAATAACAATTGATTAACTGTATAACTGTGTTAAGCAAAGCTACGGTTATGAAGGATGATGTTTCTTAGAATAGACTTTTCCTCCTTGTTTTATGCTACTAGACAAATTTTGTCTAATCTTTTTTTTGAAAATGCTAAGTAGCCTAAGTTCGTAGTTAAACTACAATGATTTAATTAGAAGTATAAATTACAAAAGTTTGAATTACATTAGCTAATATAATAATCTTAAAGAATCTTGCCTAATGGTATCTTTTCAATCAATTAAACAAATAAGTTCCTAATTCTTTTGTTTTTTTTTCAATTTTCTTAAATTAGGAATAATTTCATGTAAGAACAAAAAAGAAGTGAACAAAATGTTAGTAAGACCAAAACCTTGCATGTCTGTCAAGTCAAAAAATTGAAGGCATTGGATCTTGAGCAACACAGATCAGATAATTATTCTTAATTCTCTGTAATCTGTTTATTCTTATGCAGGCCAGCTGATTATCATATGATCAACCCAAAATTAGCTTTTTAAAGGGTCTAAAGCTGTTTTTAATTAAAGAATTAGTTTCATAATCATATTATACATATTACTAGTTACAGGTATTAGTGGATTTGCACAAGATATCCAGACTGTTGTTTAGTGTAGTTAACTAAAAAGTCTGACTAAACTTTTTTTAATTAATTATTCTGAAGTAACAATGTTTAGTGATGGTTCATGCTGTTATACACAGTTAAAGAGAAAATGAGCTCAATCTGATATATTTGTGCAAATTCAGAACCTGAAATCCAAGTTCTATACTCAGAACATACATGATTCTGCTCTTTTTAGTGAAAAAAATGGTAGATAAGAGGAAATGCCTTTTATATGTATATGTTCTAATACAGGTAAAAAGTGACGGGAGTATTTTTCTACTCGTAGTAATTAAAGATTAATTTAAGCATTACCTAAAGAAATACCCTGCATGTTGACATAAATTTCAAATACTTGTAATTTCAACTCCTAGTTATTTTTTTTTTCAAAAAAAAGTTGACGTTTTTGTATGGATTACTAACTTGAAATGTTGTGAAAATGTACATATTTTCCCTACCTTTTTCAATGAGAAGAAAATATTATTCGATCTCACTGAGAATATGGTGTATAACTTTCTAATAGTAAATTGTCAAGAACGTATAATGTAGTCGGAAACATGATCTCATATTTAAGACGACATCCTTAACCAAATACCATTATTGTTTTAGGTTTAAATTTCCTTACCTGGATAAATTGTAAAAAAAAAGAAAAAGAAAAAAATCATACTTCGTATTATTAGTGCGTGCGGCATGACGAGCCAACATCCAATGCAAAATACAATTACCGAAACGTATGTATTAAAAATTATACGGAGTACGTGATGTATTGCATAATTATCATTAATTTATGTTTGACCAAGTCAACAAAAGGGTTAGAAAAAACCACTGAACAGCACCAAAATCACAACCACCAAGGATGTCTTTGTCTTTATCTAAAAATTTTACAGCCTCAACCTCAAAAACATCCAAAAGCTTAACCCAAAAATAAGATTAATTTTTTTTGAAAAAATCATAATAAAAGTAGAAAAATAAAAATAGGGTAAAAAGAGAGATAAAAATAATAATTTGGGGAAGACAGTAAAAAATGGAAAGATATGTTAGGAGTGTCGTCCCACAAAATTAGACATGGTACAACTAGTGGGCACTTCCCCATCCCCCCATCCCCCCCTCCCCCCACACACACAAAGCTGAGTGTCCCTACATTTGTAAGTTGTATTCTTGTAATTTTGTCAAACTTGCCCTTCTTGTACAAGCAACAAATATTTATTTACATTTTTATTTTATGTACAGATTAAATGTTGTACCACTTTTTATTTCATCCTTCACCCATGCCATGAACCCTCTTGTATTTCATTGGTTTGATTTTTATGGGCCAACATATCATATCCTCTCCTTTCATGTCCCTCATGTTAGTTTCCTTCATCTACACTACATGCCTCTAGCTAACTATAGTCTCATCTTCTTTCCAAACTTGTACATGCATGAAGTTTTGGATTCAACACCCAACTTCATCAACTCCATGTGTGTACAACGACACTAAAAAGGTAGGAACATTATTGATATAGACTTGTGTAACACGCATTGTATTCCAAATTCAATATATATATAATATACACGTGTTGGCCTTAAAGTGGAGTTTTAATCGTTTTAGTATGTACTTCATGTGTTTATATATTGTTAAATTTTGTTAGACCGTTTACATGATTTATATGCGCTTTGAGTGTGTAGTTGAATGTTTACTTCATCTATCTCCTAAACTCTATATATATTTTGAATTATCTATCTAATGAATTTTATAGGAGTAGTTTATTTGTAAAATATAAATGACCAAAGTTGAAAATGATTGAATACTTGTATAATTTGAATTTGAATTTATAATAAGTATGCATATTATAATTCAAAACTTTCAACTGCAATAGCTGAGAAGTGGGAGAATTTGGGGAAATGTCCAAAATCATAGCTAAAAAACACCAACCATTTGGCTACCAATTTGGCTTTAGAAGCTATTAACAAGTGTCTTTTCTTTTGGTGCAGTAAGTGTCTCAATATACAGGAAACTTGTTTTCAAGTTATGTCATGCCTAACAACCATAAAAATAAAAGGTAAAAACAAACATTAACACACTACTCAATCTTAATCAGAGACTTTGTACTACCTCCGTTAAATATTATGTGCAACTTTGGAATACACTACTCAATCTTAATTAGAGACTTTGTACTACCTTCGTTAAATATTATGTGCAACTTTGGAATATTTTATAATAATTAAAGGAGGTAGTATATTAATATAATTGATTGACTAATTTGCACTATGTTACCTTCAATTTAAAAACATACTATACTCATGTAGTAGATAACTTTGATTTCAAATTGCATTGGTCTAAACCATAAATTAGTCAAGTGGTAACGAGTAGGCTATCATAAATTTGGTATAAAAACTACCAAATTAAACCAAAAAGTCAAACATAATAAGCCTAATATAGCCAATAATTTTGAAATAGAGAAAACAGTGAAAGCGAAATGGTAAGCTTGAAGAGCTTAAGAAAGTCTATTCACGGGAATGTCGCTTAATAATTGAACTTGATATTCACCACTGTTTCCCTATACATTATCATTCATTGCCACATACCTCTCACATGATAGCTGCAGCTAATTTGACCAATCAATTTCTAAGCACCATTTTCATTTAAACCAAACCAATACAAAGTATCCGTACTAATTCCGACTTCAAGACTTTACCAATTAAGCAAGTTATGGAAGCAAAAAAAAAGACCAATCAATTCCTAAGCACCATTTTCATTTAAATCAAACCAATACAAAGTATCCGTACTAATTCCGACTTTGATATGTACTCAGACTTTACTAATTAAGCTAGTTATCGAAGAAAAAAAAAACAAAACAAACGTAAATAACATAAGAAAAACAGCAGTAATAAGGCAACTATTATGATTCCATTATTGAATTATAAACCCCACCAAGGGGAAATTACATCAAACTGACGGCTTTTTTTTGTGTTTATCATTACAAAAAAAAAACGCAATGTCATCACCCCAAATCACTTTATATTATGACTAAGATATGAAAAGGGGGGAAAATTAACAAAATCCACCTTTCCCTTGATTAAGCAAGCTAATTAACCTAATACAACCCCTAATTATATAATACTACTACAAATTCCTAAAAATAACCCCCCCAAACTTTATTACAAACCACAATAGTAATATTTTGCATGAAAATTTTAAAAAATAAAACCTTGCATTTCATGCCTAACTTCTTCCTACTTGTATTTTCTTCTTCTAACCCTTCTTTTGATGGAAGTCTCCTTTCAAAAGCAACATCAAAAGCTGCATATCTTCTTTCAATAAAGACTTGTAAAATATTAAAAAAAATAAAAAAGAAAAGAACTGGATTTCCCTTATTCCTTTCATCCCAATTTCCTACTACTAGTACTTTTTTTTTTCCTTTTTTCACCCTTCAAACCTCTTCTGTTCTAATATAAAAACCATATACTATACCCTAATTAAAGATCTAATCCTCAAATTTTCTCTCTCCTCAACAAAAGAACCCTAGGAGAGAGAAAATGAGAATGCCAAAGTCAGTAAGTCCAGTCACTTGGAAGCCGGATTTCATCATTCCTTATCATATTTCTCCTTTGCTCCAGAATTGCATTTCTCCTTGCCATTATAATATCTGCAACATTTTCACAATTACTTTAATTAATCCCCTAAATAAAACCAATTAATTACACAATTAAATTAATTAATTAAACTAAGAAGAAATTACCGTGGTCAGAAAACAACCCAGACCCAAACCGTGAATGAGCACTCGGGTTAACCTCCTCGAAATCACGATTCAGAGCATGGACTACTCTCGCTGGTAGTATCACTGTAAAACACAAACAAAAAATGTAAATAATCTAAGTTACAGAGAATTCAAAATTGTAACAGATCTGAAAAATATAGGGGAATATATTTTTTTCATTTTGCAGAAAAACCAAACTATCAAGAACATTAGAATTTATTTTTTTTGGTAACAGATAAAACGACAAAGACCCAATAACGAATTAGACACGAGAAATGGATGATACGATGCACTGCATTACTACAACTACGAACGAATACAAGTATACAACTATTTTCTCTCTCCTCCAAAACAGAAGGAATTAATTTATTTACCAGTTGGTTTTTTGCGAGGTTCAGGGGGTGGTGCTTGATGAGTTGTGGTACCAGCTCGCCTTGGAAGAAACACACCGGTTCCTGTGGACTGACGCTTCATTCCAGGTGGGCCGGACCCAGGCCCGTTAATGAAGACAGCCCGCATCCCTGGCCCACCGCCATTGGGCTGGCGGTGGTGGTTGGGTCGGAGAGATGGCCATGCAGACTGTGGTAGTCCGAGTGGTCCGCCGCCGCAACTTCGCCTTTGTTGGTGGTGGTGGTGCTGTTGGCAGTAGAAGTTTCCGGTGTTCCCCTGTCTCTTCACTTGTTCATACTGAAATTCCTGCCAAAAAAAAAAAATCAGAAATCAAATGAAATATTATAAATAAATAAAATCATTAAAAAAAATTGCAGAAAATGTATTAAAATTGTTCATACAGGAGTAACGTGAGGGAAGTCGTAGAATGAGTTGAGTTGTTGACGATGATGATGCGCTTTAGAGAGAGAAACGTTTCGAGGAGCAACGAGAAGACCTCTGTTCTGTTGGTTGTTGCTGTGGTGTTGCTGGTTCACTTGAGCAGCGATTGCGTTCATTTTCAGGCGAGCAACTTGACCAGCGGCTTCATACAAAAGCTCCCAAGCGGCGTCGTTTTTGGGTGGAGGTGTCACCGGTGGTGACGGAACTCTTGGTGAAGGTCCGTTAGGGCTGCCGTTACTTGAAAACCCGCTCCGATTCGACCAGGGTCCAAACCCGGTTAGCGTCGATTGTGGCGACGTTGAGAAAAGCCATGGTTTCTAAAAATAGAAATCAACGAACAAATTTAGTTTCTCAGATCTATGAGTTGCTTTTTAGAATGAATTAGAAAGTTTATTAGTATATTACCTCTGTGTTGGAGTTGGGGGAGTCCTGGAGAGTAGACTGAGCGAGATGACGAGTCAACTCGGCCAAGAAATCGTCGTCGTCTTCATTAATGTTAAGCTTCTCGTCATTGTTGCTGTCACCACGTTCAGTCTCAGTGGAACTAATTGGCGAGTCAAGGGACGAGTTAGGGTCAAACCCGAACGAGTTCGAGAATATGTCGTCCTTCTTAAAGTTCTGGTGAGGTTTGTCGTCGGCGAGGAAGTCGTCGTCAGTGAGAAAATGAGTGGGAAGCCAAAACGCAGCGTTTTCCGTCTCCATAGTTTCGCCCATAGTTGCAACAGAGTAGTAGTATGAGTGAGGTTGAATGTTGTGCTTTGAAATGGAGTTTTAGAGAGAGAATGAGGGGGGGGGTTAGAGAGAGAAAGTAAAAGGGAGGGAGTTATGAGTGGGTGTGTTGGTGCGTGAAGAAGATTTAATTATAAGGAAGAGGAGGGAGGGAGGGAAGGAAGCTTTGTAGCTCATGAAATTGCAGGCCGAGGGACCCACTCAGACCCAGCTAGCTCTGGAGAAATTTAAAATAAATAAATAAATAAGGAAAAGGCAGAGAGGAGGAGAGAGAAAAGGTATGTGTGGGGGGTGTGTGAGAATGTTGAAGACAACCTGCTTTTATTAAGGTTTCTTTGATGGGGAAACTGGCCTCTATTTTTATTTTATTTTTTTAACAAATGATTTAATTAATTACAGTATGAGATTTCAAAATTGAAAGTTTAAATTAGACATGGAGAAAGTAAATGTGGTGATTCTGGTGAATAGTAATCTGGAGAAGAAACTACACTGCTCAAGTGTTTATTAAGATATAGAGTAATACAAGTTTTGATAAAGTAATTATTAATGTGCTCAATTAAACAATTATCGAAAATTCCTCTTAAAATGAGTTTGGTGAAATTTAACCATTGTTCTTGTATATGAAAATCGAAGAGCTAGCTAAATGTTCTATTCTCTTATCTCAACTAGTATTGTATAGTGATACGGTGGTCAGAAGATAATGTTACTACTAGATACTTTTATTTCAAAAAGGTTTTTGCATAACTGCATAAGTATAGAGTAGTTGTGACAAAATTAACATAAAAATTCAAGTTTATTGCAAAGTTTAAATAGAAATTAATTTTATTTTAGAGAGAAAAATGAGAGACTGGAACATGGAAACAAGTGGAGAAATTGGCCCTAGCAGTTGGGGACATTTGTTCTTTTGTGTAGAGACCCACCTGCCACCTGTGCAATTTTTTTTTAAAAGAAGCAGAGGGATTTTTTTTCGTTTTATTTCTTTTTTAAAAGTTTTATACACAAATCAAAAAAATAAATTAAAAAAAAAAAAAAAAAAAAAAAAAAAAAAAAAAACTACAGCTAATCAGGTAAGGTATAATTGTACATGGACCTTCAACTCTTCAAGACTTCAATCATGCATACATGCTCACCCTAATTAAGACTGAAAATTGCAGAAAATATTAATGATTTTACCCTTTTTTCCTAATTATTTTTCTACAATTTCAGTTAATTTTTTTACAGTTTATTGTCCGGTAAAAGTAGGGAACAGGGAATTTTTAATTGGAATTCATAGGGAAATGTGTAACAGGGTAATTAAGAGTTTAAAAAATGGTGCTTGGTAATGTTCTTTTGCATTGTTAATGACAATTGAATGTTCCAAAGGTATTCTATATCATTAGTATATGGATTACAGTAGACACATTGACTCTTCGAATAACGTTTTCCAAACAACCATATTGTCCAATTAGTTGGAGTGTTATGTTTTTGTTTTCGTTTGTGTTATGATAAATTGCATTTAACATTTAATTAGCAACATAAAACATTCAAAAATTTAAATTTGAATTTGATTAAATTTATTATGAAGTATAATTAGGTTAGATTACATGCGATGCACGGTTATTTTTATATTTTGTACATTTTAAAAAAAATGGATAAATATAAATAAAAATTATGCATCTTGTACAAAAATATTTGTAATTTTATAGTTTTAGATTTTCATCACTGTTATTATATAATACCTATTTAACGTCGCCTAGTACATATTTCAATGTAGAAGTCCATTTATTAGTGCGCTATTTACAATTATTCATTTTTTAAAGTTAAATTGATAGGCTGTATTTGTAATGTAGAAGCTACTAATATTCAAATTTCAAAAATGTTAAATATGGTAGTTCCAAAAAAAAATGACATCATTTATGCATTTACGCGGAAAAAAATTTATTATGTGAGTAACATGTGGATGGTGATGACGTCAGCAACGTTTTGTTTTAGTAATAGTTAATAGATTTGAAATTTTGAATCCATGAAGTTTAAAACTTAAATTTAAAATTTGTACAAATTGGATCAAGTAATTGGTAGAATTGAAGAATTACAAGACTAAGGTCGAGTTTTTTTTTTTCCCCCTTCTTGTGGTCACAAGGGGCAAGCCCCATAACAAAGCAAAAGAAAGTAAGAAAAAAGAGAAACAAACAATCAAGACAACAGAATGAAACTAAGAAAGCAAGTAGGTTGCACTAGCATGACTAAGGTGTGCCAGCGCCTAGAAGACACCCTCCTTGGCCTCGTCACTCTCCTCAGGTCCTCCAATAAAACGATTCGAAGATCTTTCGGGACCATCTCAAAGAAGATAAATTTTTGATTCAACGTCACCCCATAGTTGGTTAACCAATCGGCTGCTTGGTTAGTCTCCCTGTAGCAATGTCCAATCGAAGTTCCAATCGTGTTTATTAACTAAGGTCAATTATTTGTCATCATTCTTGTTTTCATTAAAGGAGAGACATAATTAAATAAAAATTGTAAGTAAACCTTGTCATCCTTCACCTTAGCAAAGTGACCTGAATTTAGCTATTGGAAATGACTCAAATTTAAACTTGGAATGGTTATTTGCTTTTCAAAAAAAAAAAAAAAAAAAAAATCTCCAATACCTTTAGTCTGATCGGATTTTTTTATTTTTTTATTTTATTTTTTTAACATATGACATTAATTTACTCTTCCTAAAGCTAATAACACTTTCATTCATATGCAGTTTTCGTAGAGCATACACTAGCTCAATATATATTCTATCAAGATACAAACTCAATACTCCAAACATCCTTATTATGTGTACAACTTTAGATTAAACATTATGAAGCATTGTACATGAAATGAAAATATGATTATGTAAAGTTTGCTAGCTTCAAACCCTAAGTGTCATGTGTAGAGGGAATCTTGATTAAAAGATTTGTGAAGCTTTTAATAAGATAATTTCAAATAAAACCAGATACATCAAATAGAACCCTATACACTGCTCATGAATCACAATGTATCTCTTCTCTTTAATTCTCCAAGACTTACCCTTCTTCTATTTCATACTCTCCCTTAATTTGTATTTCGTTTAGTCACCCTTTGCACTTCGTATCTTGATATGCTCATCTAGTCATCCCTATCATTCCAAAACCAAACCAACAATGAAACCTATTATACCTTATTGTGTTAAGTTATTTGTAAAATAAACTAGGAATTTCCTTTTAAATCTCTACCAAAATTTGACTTAACTCTAATTTTTCTTAACTTATATGAACTATACTTAGGACGTGTTTGGCAGTATTTTTTAGTGGTTTGAATTGGTCAACCACTAATTATATATATATATAAATATATATATATATAAATATATATATATATATATATATATATATATATATATATATATATATATATATATATATATATAAGTGTTTGACAATGTAGTGATTGATGCAGGGTTTAGTGGTGAAAGAAAGTAGAGGTAGCTAACAGTTACTCTCACAACTAATAACTACTACCACAACTAACAGCCACCTCAACAGCTATATTTTGCCGAACACGTCTTTGCTTTTGGATTGTTTAGTCTCGCTTTGACTATTTAAATATGCAGTAATTGATTAAATAACCCTACTCATAGTAATTGAAGTGAATATACAATACATCCATGCTAAAGATTTGATATTAAATGGTCCACTCTATGACCCTAAAAATATGAATCACTTGGTGGAGTACATTGGTCGCATCTATAGAGTGTATAGCTAGTAGTATTAAGTAGGAGTAAATCACAAAACATTAACAAAAACATAAAAATGTAGCACTATGATGTGTGATTGGGTGGGGCTTATGCTCCCTTAGTGCTAAAACACAAGATTGTCGTGAGTAACGAGGGTACCCGTGAATTGGCCGGGTCAAACTAAGCAAATTTGGTAGGCTCCAGTCGCTCCACTTTAGAATCTTGAATCTTTTTTAACGCTAGCTATTCGGACCCCATCTTCATCCGTTGATTTTTTTTGGCACGTCGCCATCCAACGGTAGTCAATATTTCGGTTACGTGTCCCACATTCCACCCCGTATTTGTTACGGAGTATTCCGTACAAAAATTACTTCCAAGTTTTAACTTACGGAGTATTATATTTGGGTCTTGTTTAGTTGATGTAGAATAAATAGTATAATTCTTTGTTTATGAAATATTACATTCTTAATAAAAACTCTCAGAAATTACACAAATACGTTTGGATGTTCACGTGGGAATTTGTAAATCTAATTTATGAATGACCAATTGCGGGGATGATATATAAATTTTCATATTTTGTGAGAAGTTGAAATTCTCATGAATTGTGACTTATTATTATTTATTTTTTTTCTTTTTACTATGTAATGTCAACCAAATAATATGATTAAAAGGAAAGTCATGAGAAATTTGTATACCTATGAAAATTTAAAACATCCAAACAACACCTCGATGCAATGGCGGAGCCTGAATTATGGAAGGGCCTCCCTGACCATATACTATCAACAACAAAATAATCCAATATAAACACATTTAAAATTAAAAATAATAATAGACCAACCAATTAACAAAGACTACCATTAAAAAGGAACTATCATTGATAAATTAATCATCCGTCATAAAGCAATTTATAAACCCAACAATTATTATTAAAAAAAAAAAAAAGTGAGCATAAAATTAACAGCATTTCAATATGAGAAAAAATTTAAAGACCAAAACAAATTATAAGTAAAATGTAAATTCTTAGAAAATTTAGTAAGATCAATTAAATATATCTAACTAGGTTGTTTAAATTACCCAATCCGTTTTAACTAGTCCAAAAATTTAATCCAAAATTTTGGGTTTTTTTTTTTTTTTTTTCGGGAATTTCATATTGGATATGTGAATAAAAAATTTCAAGTTATTCGGATTAGATGTACTATCCAAAAACATCAATTTTTTATAACTTATACTCCTTTCCTTTTTTTTAAACTTTTAAGTGCCCCATTTGGAGTTTTGGCATACTCATTAAACATATTTTAACCAATGTTTGTGAATTATACATAAGAAAAAATTTAGTCTTGTGAATATTTGTTAAAATCGTCTTAATAAGTAAATTATTTTTATTCAATTTTTATAATTTATAGTTAATAATTAAATATATTATGATAGAGTTTTATATCGACATGTGTATCATGTCATCATGGGACACCTAAAAACAAAGAACAAGAAAGTGTTTATTACACAATCAAAGATATAATTGATCAAATTTGTGCTTTGACAAATATATCAATCAAACCAGGACATTAATCTTAAAAGAGAAAATACAGTAATAATTTTAGTGAGCGTTTTTTTTTTTCTTCTTGTTCTAGATAGTAATTTACACATTTCCCGCCAAACAGAACTAGATAAAAAATATCCGATAGAATGGGAAATTTCATGAAATAGGATAAAAAAGAATACAGCAAAATGGACCCAACTTTACCTGCTGAAAATGACTAAACATTGCAAGTCAATTTGGCGGGAAGATATACTTCTATGGGAAATTTCTGTTCTTGTTATGAACAAAGAAACCAGAAAATAAATATAGTAATATGAAGTACTAAAATAATGATTTTTTTATCTTTCAAAAAAAAAATAAAAAGATTTTTTAAAGTATACTTTCTTGTAATTCTACTATTAAATGATGGAATTGCATATTACGGTTGGTGTAACGTGTAAGTAGTGATTAGTTACAAAGGTTTGATGTGATATTTTTTATTTGTAATTTAAGTTTGAAAATGTTTGAATTTGGAATCTTATTCCCAATTATCTTAAGTGAGTTCGATTATTAATTTTCAAATTTAGTTAGTGCATTGATGTGGATTTGAAGAATGAGATATCAATAATGTTTGATTAGCATAGTGTTTAAATAGTTTGCATCATTGTCGCAATATAATATGGAATACAACCCTCTAAAGTCTCTATTGTGATTTGACTTCTTGTTTTGTCACATAATGTCTATTCATATGCTTCATTTGTATTATGGGGGTGTTTGTTTTGGTGATAATAAAGAGAAAAATAGAGAAAAGAGAGTAAGCTAAGGATGAAAATGATAGGGAATAGGATAAATCTTCTTATAAAATCTTATTGAACGAACCCATATAAGTTCAGATAAATTCATATATAAATTCAGATAAGTGAAAATCTGGTGAATAGAACACACCGTTAATGAGAATATATTAGCAATTTTATTATCTATTTCATCTTAATTCCAATTCATACCAAATACTTTTCCATTATTCTTTACTTGTAATGTTTTGAGTTTTGCGCTTACTAAGCTAATGTATATTTTTATTTATCATTTTGACTAGAGATGACCTCTCAATTTGGATGAATATGCTAACTTTTGAGATGTGATTATCACAAATTCACAGCTCATGTTACAATGCATGTTAAGGATTTCATGAATAATTTTCAAAGTCTTAGGTAATAAATTTAAATAAGTGAAAATCAGGTCAATAAACACATACATTTTGTAAGAGAGAATGGTTGAATCATTTTGATGTGCATGATAGAAGATCAATTGATTTACATACAAAATACTTTGTATTGATATTAATTATATTTTTACACCATATTATATGTGATAGTTGTACTCCAATTAAAATTTAGTTGGAAAATTTCTATATAATTCAATGTTATCAAGGCTGGCTATATTGCATTTTGAGCCGGAAATTAACAACTTTTATTTTGCTTAAATCAGCCATATTATAGTTGAGTCCGGCCATAACTAACCCTAATACTTCCTTTATGTTAACACTTGATTTTCTCACTCATACAAAAGCAGAATGAAATGAAAGCTTAATTGAAAAGAGCTGTGATTTCACTTGCTGATTGATGATATAGTGATTGCATTTGTGATGAGTAGTATGAAAAGAGGTAAAAAGGCCTTTACTTGAGTTTCCCGCAATAATCATAATAAGGATAATTATACAGAAATACCAAGTAATTAAGAAAAATAATGTTTGGATTTCCCGCCGAAAGCAGAGTGACTTGTCCAATGTCTATCACATACGTCGTTGTCTGAGTGTTGCTTCCCCACTCCACGTCATTCCAAATATTTTGAATTGTCAACAATTAGATAAACCAACGGCCACATTTCCCATTCTTTGCTTTTCATTTTTTTAGTCCCGCTCCTATCTATCACAACATTCCCAACAATTCACTTACGCTTTATTTTACTTTTGTTTAATCTCTACGAGTATTTTATCATTATCCATTTGATACGTACATGTTCCACAAATTTAGTATTTCTCGAGGCTTCAACCAACTCCACTAGTTAATATTTACGATTGCTAATTTGCTGATAATATGATAAATCAAACAATAGGTTTCACAATTGATTATATTGTGTAGTTATAACTTAAAAATCCTCCTAAGTACTTTAATTTTTTTTACTAGTAGCTTTTTAAAATTTTTTATTACTCCGCAGTAGCTAATTGAGCTTATGAAAAATGACATTTTTCATAAGCTCAATTAGTTTTTATTGTCTTACATGCATACAGGATTTTTTTTTTCAATAAAGTATACTTCTGGTGGAGATAAATTTACAAGGGTACAAGATTTATAGTATTTTAATTTGTTAAAAAGCGCAGATCTTGATCTGAAATCATCCGATCATAAAAAAGAAGTTTCTTTTCCTAAGAGTGCTTTATTTTTTCTTTCTAGCTAGTGTTATATTCAAAGACATTCTTGGTCATAAAAAGCAAAGTCGTCATATTATATACGAGCTGAGTGATAAAATTACCATATTGGTGCATTCTCATTGGCCTGGTGACGAGTATTCGAAGAAAGCATAGTATTGGAATTTATCATCGCAGGGCATATATAGTTTGGGAACTAAAAAAAGGTTGGAAAATTTATGGATATGGTTTAAAAAAAAAAAAAAAGGTAAAATCATTTTAGTTCAAAACATATTACTCGGACATCAAATTAAACAAAGTCTTAGTATTGTTATAGCATAACACGTACTCCATAGTATTTAAAAAAAGTTATAATCATGTTGAATTATTTGTTAAATTCGTATTATATATTTTTAAAATATCAACTTTTTATAATTTTTTATTAATTATAATGGACAATTAATATTGATAAAGTTGTACTCCGTACATAACTCATACACGGTGAAAAGCGATCAATTAAAAAATTAGAGAAAATAAATAATATAAGTGTTGCCTCAAAAAAATAAAAATAAAATATAATTGTGAAATAAGTGATAAGGAGTCAACAATTAAAAAACTTTCCTAAGTATTACCACGTATTGTATAATCATACAAGTATTACCACGTACCTACACACTAGAATATCATTGTAAATTTTGTACTCCTTAATATTCATAATAATTTGACTTGATGTACAAATGTATAATCTTGTCAATCTAGCATGATTGGTGAAAGTTACAAACGGAAAAGAAATTGTTTGATGACAAGGTTGAAATATTAGGGAGCATAGTATGCATGAAATTATTGGGTCCATACCGTATAGGTGGGTAGATGCCGTAGATTCGTTACAACTTAAAGGGAATGATTTGGGGAAACTTTTGAGCTTAGCTTGGTATTCCATGAAATCACATGTTCACGATCCACAATATGGATGTTGCAGCAATCGAATCGTTGTGCAAGGCCTGTCTTTGTTGAATTGTGTCTAAGTGAGATGTATACTATTTACTGCTTGCTACGTATTTTTCTTGTTTGTCGTAGGAGAAGGTGAAACTAGATTGAGCGAATTTATGTGTTTTGGATATGTGTTGTTCTCTGTAATAAATCATTCTACAAGTAAGAACAGAATAATGGAAGAGGAATCCATGCAAATTAAATAATACCATTTGTTTAAAATTATTTCGGGTGAAAACAATGGGTCCTTCATCTGGACCTTTCTCGTGGGATGAAAACTGGACTCGGCCCAAGTGATGATTGGGACGAGGGTTTCCTGCACAACAAACACACGTAAACTGGCCTCGGGGGTTGTGTCCAGTAAGACCCCTCCAATGCCGAAGTCAGTACAGTGTTTCTAGAGAGAGGAAGCTATGCAAGAGAATTAATCGCTTGAGGCTTGAAGTGAATGAATTGAGAGAGAGAGAGAGAGGTGAAGGCTTTTATACCTTGCTCAAATAGAATAAGTGGGCCTTGAGGTCAAATGGGCTTGCCATGTTGATTGGGGCTTTGATTGACTTGGCATGACTTGAGAGAGGGTTAAACCTCCTTTGGGCTTATAATTGAATCATTTGTGGACCGGCCCAATTAGAGTAAATTGGACCCAAACAACTTGCCCCCCCAGACCCGGTTCGGAAATTTGATGAATAGGATTTTGACTTGCAAAATGGAGGTAAGCAAATGATTTAAATGTCATTTGAATTTATTTTGGGAGTTATTAAAATAATAACTGTTGTTTGGAGTTAATGGAGAACGTGGACAGTTTAGTGAGAGATTAACGTGAGAAGAAGACGGAAAGGTGGAGCATTGAAGCGGAGTTAGTGGAGACTTTAGTGGCGCGAACTCCCAAAATTCCCATTTCTGGAAGGTATTTAGGCAACTCATCCCACTCTCTCTCCTTATTTCATTTCGCTAATTTCGAATTTCTTCTCGCTAATCACGCCGCTAAACCCTTTTCCTTTTTTCACTCATATTCAGGGATCCTAGGCTTGAAACAGAAATTTGTTGCTCCGAACTTATAGATCGGCAAATTCCGCTTTTGATCAAGGTAATTTTCTTCGAATTTTCTTCGGTTTTCTTGCTTTTTCAAGTACCCCCCTTTTTTCCGTTTATTCGCACAACCACCGTTGAGAATGGGCGGCGACCGTGGAAAAAGAAAAGTGGAGGTTGAGCCGAATGTTGAAGAAGAGGAGGAGGAGGTTCCGCAGTTGATTACGCGGCGAAACCGGCCTTTGACGATGATGCCACCGCTCAGCGACCAGAACCCTAGGGCTAGGAGTGGTGCTGCCGCCGCTTCTAGTGGCTCTGCCATTGCACCGTCCCCCTGACCACTTTGCCCCCCGGGCTTCGTGATTAGCTAGTACTTTTGGCCGAAGCGAGGCTTCGACGTCTAGGCCACTGACCCCAGAAGAAAGGGAATGGCAGGACGAGGCTGCAAATGTGGGCATCATGAGTTTCCCGCCTTACAACTGGTGGATTGGGAATGATGCCGAATACAATTTCGCCTGGCAAATTGAGGTTTTCTATGGGATTATGGAGGAGGATGGGTATTGGTGCCGCATGCCTACTTCGGATGATCGGATTCACCGCCCTCCTCCGGGTTACATCGGAGTTTACACTCGTCAGCTGCACTACGGGCTTCGATTCCCACTTCACTCTTTTGTAACCTAGGTGCTGAACGGTTACAACATCTTGTTGTGCTAGTTGACGCCGGTGAACATCCAAAGGTTGATGTCGTACCTTTGGGTGTGCCTGTTTTTCAGATTTACGTCGAGCGTACACTGCTTTCGATGTACCCATAAGCTTGTGTCGAATGTCCAGGCAAACAAGCATAATGGGTGGCAGATTGAAGATGAGAATGACTATCTTTCGGTCTGGCTGAATGATACCTCTGATAAAGATTGAAGGGGTCAATGGATCTGGGTAAGGGCGCTCCAAGACGAAAAACACCCAAATTACTTCGGTGCGCAGAGGTACTTGAGAAAATCTGATCTCCAAATGGCTAGCATCGGCTCTGATGAGTTCACCCTTCTAGATCTGAAGCAAATGGAACATTTCGGCCGGTCTACAGTGCGCGGGGCCGCTGGCCGAATGAAGACTGTCCCTACCACTTGGTTGCCCTGCTGCCACTACATCTTTGGCGAGAAGATGCTGGCTGTCGTCGGTCTCAGCCGAAAGTACCAAGGCGGTAAGGAGCTTAGCTGGGGCCGTTGGCTTTATTTTTTACTTCTTTTGTTTTTCGATGTCTGTTTTCTTCAGTGAAGCTAACTGTTGTTTTGTCATTTCACTGCTGTACGAAGAGGACTCGGGCATCAATTACAGGGTGCTCAGGATCACTCAAGAGAGGGATCCGGTCACAAATACACCAAAAATACCAACTCGAAGGATCGACCCCTTAGCTTGCACAAAAAGAGGCTTCAAATTTCCATCGCGATTGAATATCAGCAGAAGATAGTCTGGTGGCAAAAACGTGACCCTTTTTCCTTCTGTTTGCTGAAGAACAAGCCGTTGCAGCCCGTGCTTCTGCTGCTGCTAAGAACTCTACTGCTGCTAGGACTTCTTTTCCTGTTGCCGAGTGAGCTAAAACAGCTGCTCCAGGAGTTGAAGGAAGTGAAGACAAAGACGAGCGTCTGCTCAAGACTTCAGTAAACTTTCAAGCTTGACTTGTTTGTTGTTGTTGTTGTTGTTTTTTTTTTTCTCTTTTTTTTCTTACTTACTTACATGGATACTTGCCCCCGTTGTTTCTTTTTCTGCATTCTGACGGAGAATAAAGGGACGAGAAAGAGTCCGCCGAAGCTGTCCCAGAGTTATCTTCAGACGAAGAAATGTCTGAGCTGAGGAAAAAGAGAGTTGTTATCAAGTCGGAGCAATTTCAAGCTGCCCCTATTCATGCGAAGAAACCTCGGCTCGAGGAGGAAAAGATAGAAGAGCAAGTTCCCCCCCTAGGGCCAACTGAAGAGAAGATTGAGGAGAAAGCCGAGGAGCAAATTCCTCCTTCTGAGCTGTTAGTTGAGGATCAGGAGGTTCAGTCTGAGGGTCTGACTCCTCCTGCATCTCCGCGGCATCATGCCGAGGCTTTTGCAAATGAGATTCAGCAGGAGGCTGATGCTTTGGATGACCTGTTGGTCCAACCTGAAGACGAGTTGGAGATTCTGGATGGGAAGCCCGAGGGTTTCGAGGCTGAAACTCTGAAGAGTGCTGAAACCGTGAAAGGACTTAAGACTGTGAAGGGAGCTGAGGTGCCTTCAACTTCCATGGACCATTCCTTCTGAACCTTGCAGTCTACAGACATGGGGTTCGAATCAGCTCCATTGTTTCACGTTCCTAACAGTACTAGGAATGTCCTCTGGTCGCACCGAGAATTAGCTATCATCTTCTTCGGCGACCTATCCAACAAGTCTGAGCTAGAGAGGGCGAGGACCTGGTCTATTCGGGCCACAGCTAGGATAGCCAAGCCTCCTGTAAGGGTGCCTGACCCCTTTGCTAAAATTCAGAGGTAGCTGATGTTGGTAAGGCTTTCTTGCACTTAAGCATTTTCACTTAAGTGTTTATTTTTTTTTTTTTTTTTTTTTTTTTTTTTTTTTTTTGTAACTCCTTTATTTTGGCTGTGTAAGGAATTTTTCAAACTCAACTTTGAGCCCCACTGTGATCATACTTTTAAGCATGGTGGCGTACAAAGGGAAGGAAGCTAGAGATAAAAGAGTCGCCAACAACTTTTAGGAACTTGCAAACCGTTCATGGGTGTGAAGGTTACACCCCATTCACAATCACGGAGATCGCTAACTCCATAGTGGTCCGGAACTATGACTGGATATTCGAGGATGTTGGTACGAATCCAGCCTAAAAAAGATTGAACCCGTCTTAAATCGGCCTCTACTTAATTCTTATGATATTCACGTGCGCTTTTCGATCAACATTCATACAACAAGTTAGCCCTAAACCTGTTAATCTACGTTGGTTGATTATAAATGCACAAATAAATCTATTATTGGCGATCACTTGAATTAAAATCATGTCAAGTCTATATCAAATTATTAATTATCTTATTAGGCGTGATTTCAAGTACAAATTCTCTTTAAACCTGCAAGAAGGGGCATGATCCAACAATAGCAATCAATCACGAATAATCAAGCAACATATAATAATTGACACAATAATCATCATAATAATATCAACAAAGCATGATTAATAGCAAGGTCCTAGGCATGATACTAAATTAATTAACAACAAACCCTAGCATGTCACTAATAATAAAGATCAAAGCATTAGCCTAAACATGATACTAGAAAGCACGACATTAAAAATATTAATTCACGCCCTAAACATGATACTAGGAATCAAAATCAACATTCTAACATGATAATAGGAATTAAAGAATAATTAAGTAATCGAATTACTTACTTTGATGTCTCGTATCTCTGTCTATTAATACAATACACACGTTAGTAACTTCAAGAAAGATTAAATCAAATAAATCAAACAAGGATTGAAATATAGATTTGGGACCAAACCCTCAGAACTATTAACCTTTCACGTCAAGGTTGAAGACAACTTCGAGATTGGCTATGAGTATTCAAAGCTCGCGAAGGAGGTATGGTGTTTGATTAGGGAGGCTAAGAAAAGAATCATGAGAGAGAGGGAAAGTACTAGAGAAGGGATTAGATGATGATTGTTGGTGATCAAGCTTGTTGATGATTGAAAACGGAGGAAAACGACCTCTATTTATAGGGAAAAAAGAGGGTGGAAGGGTCAGAAATTGAATCCAAGTAAAATAGATTCCATCGCGGCGTGATTGTCCTGTAATTTTGCGATTTTTTGTTTTTATCATAACTTTTGATATAGAAATCATAATAAGATAAATAATATATCGTTGGAAAGCTCTAAAAGTCTAATTTCCAACCCAATTAGAATCAAATTGATATAATTTATAGAATAAAAAATATGATCGAAATAGTGGGACATCGTCAGTTTTGGATAGAGTTTGGTATTTCATTCATATCTTTTTCGTTATAGCACGGAATTGGGATTATGATATATCATTGTAAATATAATTTCAAGGGCTATCCAACCATTTAAGATTTGGATAAAAATTATGATTTAAGAAATCATATCTGAATGTATTTGAATTCGAACAGAACAAGGACTTTAAAAAAGAAGAGTTTTATTCAATTTAAAACTCTTTGATCTTTATCTTTCGAAAAGGATAGATTAGAACCTTCTAGATACTTCTAGAAGTTCTTAATGAATCCTAATTGGTTTAGGATTGGGATTAAGGTATTTGGACCCTCACATGATTATTGGGTCGTAGGTAAGATGGACCTAAGTCCGGTTCAGGCTCGGTTTAATATTTTGGCCATAACTTCTTCGTTATAAGTCGGATTTGGGATTATAATATGTTGTTGGAAAGATATTTTCAAATTCCATCCAACTAAACAATAATTGGACCAGGATCATGGACCAAAATAGACTGGTTTGGACGTTTTTATAAAGAGGTCATGAAATGAATGATTTTCTAAGACACGAAATGAATGATTTTGGGTTTAAGGACACGAAATAAATGATTTTGGTTTAGAACATTTTAGGAAAGGTTAGAAATATGGTCAAAGCTAGAGGAAATTCACGAGACACTTCAACTCTTCACCTAACTTGATAATCAAAGATGTGAAAGTCACTCTTATTGGGTTTGGTTTTTGGGGAGACACACTCAGGTGTCTACAGGACGACTAGTTTTTAACCTCTGCAGGTTGTTCAGAACCACACCTTGGCAGTGGAAATGGACGAGGACCTAAAGTTCAAACTTGAGGAGGCCGAAGTTCGAGCTGACCTTCCTGGACTCAGAGCCAAAGCTGCTGGGGAAGAAGTTGTTGCAGCCAAGGATGCTTTATAGACTATCTTCAAAAATCTGGAGAATTACATCTTCCCCATTTTGGATCAAGGATCTACATTGCTGAAAAAATACGGGGTTGATGACATCCCTGGTCTTGAGATTCAACAGCAGCATAAGGAGACTCAGCGGATGATGGCTGAGGAGTTTCGTCAAAGGTCCACCACTACCGAGGAGGAGTCAGTGAGAAGACAAAATGAGCTGCAGGATGAAATTATGCGGCTCCGGAACGAGCTGAACGCCAAGCAGGTAGAGTCCTCCAAGTCTCAGGATGAGCTCAAGGAGGCTCAAGAGTTGCTGAAGGCACAACAAGAAGAGTCCTCCAAGACTCAAGCTGAGCTCGAGAAAGCTCAGAAGCTGCTGAAGGTGCGGATCTACACCGAGGCTGAGTATAATGAAGGCTATGAGAACGGGTTCAACGTAGCTCGACGGTTGGCCTTCCATGCTGAGCCCAACATCAACTGGGATTAGGTGGAGGTTTGGGCCTCAGATGAGCACGCAGGATGTTCATCTTAGGAATGCCAGCCAAGCTGAAGTTGATTTCCGGCTCATCAGGCAGAGGCTGAGGCTTGAGAGGAGGAATAAGCTGCAAGGAAAGAGAGGCAAATAGCTCAAAAGCTGGAGGCGAGCAAGGCCTTAGCTCATCCTGTTTCGTCCTCGGCTGGTGCTACAGCTTCTGATGGCCAAGGTGTAGCTGCTTCACCTGATCCTGCGAATGCTAAAGCATAGGAACTCGGGCAGTCGTCTACAGAGTCTTGCGGATCAACTTGCTCTTAATTTTAGAATATGCTGCATTTATTTTTACCTCTTATACCTTTTTGCTTCAGCTTACCTTGATATACAAACTCTTTATTCTGATTTTTGAGTAGTTGTACTTAGTTTGGCAGATGCTTTTATCCGTCTTGTGGACGGTTGCCGATTAGTATTTAGTTTCCTTGAATTTTCTTAACTTGATTTAATGTAGCTTGATGATCCGAGCATAATTTGTTTTCTTTAAATGCAATACTTTCTCTTCCAATTACCTTGCCTGTTTTACTTAGTTTTACAACTTTCTTTTTGTTTGTTTTTGCAAAAAAATTTCTAAGTGTTGAGATTCGGCTTGGAGCTGCTTGGCCCCAACTTGGTGGAAAAATAAGACTGATCTGAGTGCTTCTTGTCCCCCCAGAAATTTGAAGTTTCAGTCTTCGAATTTCTAATGTGTTTGCTCGGATCTGTTTGCTCAGACGAAGCCTTGCTTTACCCTGCTTTGTATTACTTAGCAAAATTTTTGAATTTTCTGTTCTTTTCCGTTTTTTTTTTTTGGGGGAATCTATGAGTTCGCTGCTCAAAATTCTTAAACTCCAAGAGCAGTATTTTCTCGATCCTTGAAAATTTTTCGGGGGAATGACTACCTGAAGCACAATGCCGGAGTTTGGCAATGCCTCGGATATAATCCTCTGAAGCACAGTGCTAGCGTTTGGCAATGCTTCAGATTTGTCTACGGCCCCTTTGCCCAAAGGAACTAATTTATCCGAAGTACCGTGCCTCCATAAGGCTATACTTCGGCGGTGAAATTACTGTTCCCCGTTGGGCGAGTTTGACGGCAATCCAAAGTACAGTGCCACTGTTGAGCTATACTTCGGACAGTGCTGAAGTGAAACCCCTTTCAAAAAACATAAAAGCAGTAAATAGAAACTTGCAAAATTGATAAAAATGGTGGCTCAAAGGCCTTTCATTAATTTCAGAAGATGCACTTACATAGATTATTCTTCCCCGAAGAGCTTATACATGAAATTTTTTCAGTGCATCAGCATTCCAGTGGTTCTTCAGTTTAGTTCCATCCTACTGGCGAAGTCGGTAGGTTTCGGGCTGTAGTTCATCATAAATTTCATAGGGTCTCTCCCAAGTGGCTGAGAGTTTCCCATGAATGCGGCCAGGGAGTTCCTCTATCCACTTGGACTTTTGATCCTCAACCCTCTTCTTGAGTGCGTTGAGGATCTTCTTGTTTGCTGCTTCGACTTGACTGTTGCTCTGTGGATGACAGACCGCATAATAGGCCAGCTTGATACCGAACTGATCAATGTACCGCCTCAGTGGCAGATTGTCAAATTGACTCTAATGGTCGAAGACAAAGACCTTCAAAATTTCGAAGCGAGTGATAATGTTCTGCCAGATGAAATTTCTGACAGTTTGCTCGGTTATGTTCAAGGTTCCCTCGGCCTCGATCCATTCGCTGAAATAGTCAATGCCGACTATCAGCCATCTTTTCTGGTACGGAGCATCTGGAAATGGCCCTAAGATATCCAACCCCTATTGAGCAAATGGAAGAGGATTCAAAATCAGCTGGAGATCTAGGGCTGGCTGATGGATAACTGGTGCGAATTTTTGACATTTCTCACACTTTTTGACCAGCTCCTTAGCATCCAAGACCATGGTGGGCCAGTAGTACCCCGCCCTCAATGCCTTATGGGCCAAAGTTCTCCCCCCCCATGTGGTTCTCACACTCTTTTGCCTCATACTTGTCTCGGATCTGATTTGTGACAATCTGAGAGTATGTTTTAAACAGACATGCTCAGCTTCCAATGATATGCACAGCTCTAGGCCATCGATTGCTTCCTTACATTTCACTTCGTTGTTCGAAGCTTGGAATGCAAATTTGAGCGCATACTGAAAGGACTTGCCTTCTGACGAGGTAAGTTCAACCCTCGCCCCCGATCCATTTACGGTGGAGGATCCATATGTAAAAATGATCCAGGTTTTCTTTTCTTCGTCTAGCATTTCCTGGTATGAGCATTCGGCCAAGAAGTCCTCTAGAGCTTGTGCCTTGATGGCTATTCTCGCCTGGTAGCTGATGCTGAGCTCGGTGAGCTTGAAGGCCTACTTTGCTAGCCTACTAGATTTTTCGACTTTGCCAAGAACTTTTTTCAATGGCTGATCAGTTAAGACCACTATATGATGACAATCGAAATAGGGCCTCAGCTTCCGAGCAGCTACCACTACTGCATATGCAACTTTTTCAAGTAGGGAGTAGCGAGTCTCGGCATCCGTCAGAGTGTGGCTGACAAAGTAGATAGACTTCTAGATCTTATCTTCTTCCTTCAATAGAACCGCACTTATAGTGGCAGGTCTAACTTCCACATATAAGTATAAGGTTTCTCTTTCGGCTAGGCGTGCCAGCGTTGGGAGTTGAGCCAGGTGCTCACAGAGCTGCTTAAAGGCCTCTTTTTGCTCATCTTCCCAAATGAGCTCTTTTGTTTTTCAGAGTTTCAAAGCTTTGAAGAAGGGTAGTCCCTTGTCCAAAGCTCTAGAGATGAACTTTGATAGGGCTGCCATTCTTCCGGTGAGACACTTAACATCCCTCTTTGTTTTCGGCTTGGAAATATCGAGCGCTGCTTGTACTTTGGCGGGATTGGTATCAATCCGCCTCTTGCTGACCATGAAGCCTAGAACTTGCCTGACTTCACGTTGAAGACACACTTCTTCGGATTCAACTTTATTTGATGTTTTCTTAGGGTGGCGAAGGTCTCAATCAGGTCCGCAACATGGTCTTTGTCCTCTTTGCTTTTGACGATGGAATCGTCAACATAGACTTTTATGTTACGACCTTTTTGCTCGGCGGAGACCTGATAAACCAGCCTTTGATATGTTGCCCCGGTATTTTTCAACCCAAAGGGCATCATTTTGTAGTTGTACACCCTGACGTTCGTAACGAATGCTGTTTTTGCTCGGTTATCGGGGTGCATGAAGATCTGATGATACCCTGAGAATGCATCTATGAAACTAAGCAGAGCATGGCCACTTGTCGACTCGAATAGTTGATCGATCCTCGGCAAGGGATAGATTTCCTTCGGACAAGCCCTATTTAGGTCCTTGAAGTCAACGCACATTCTACAGGTGCCATTCTCCTTCTGAACCATTACAACATTGGCCAGCCATTCCGGATACATGTAGGGTTCGATGAAGCCTGCATCCAAAAGTTTTTTGACTTCGACTACAATGTCTCAGTTCTTGTTGGCGGAATAATTCTGCTTCTTTTGCTTAACGGGTCGACAGGTAGGGTCAACGTCTAGCTTGTGAGAGATGAGGCTCGGGTCAATTCCAGGCATGTCTGCGGCTGAGAAATCAAACACATCTCGGTTGTCCCAAAGGAGTTAGATAAGTTCAACTCGGATGTTCGGATCAAGTCTAAGCCTGATGCTGACACATTTTTCTGAGTCTCCTTTGGTCAACACAATTAATTCAGTCTGCTGGTCCAGCTCAATTGCTTTGGAACCGGACTCTTCACATTCTGGCCTACTATCAATGTCAGTAGGCGTCCCAGACTTCGGATGGCTTTCCAAATCTTTCACTTCGAATGAGAAGCCAGCCTTTCCTTTCCCCTTTGATTTTTCTTAGGTAAGGGTCCCTTGGGCCGAAGCACTAAAGCCTTTCTGCTTCTTAGTGCTTCGGTCCTTTTCTATTTCTTTCTCCTCTTCATCCTTGTCTTCGCAACGCTGTTTGGATGGCTTGAGGTAGTTGCACTTCTGGGCAGCCTCTTGGCTTCCTTGAATTTTTTCAGAGTGGCCTTCGTCAGAATCATATATCATCATTTGATGATACGTGGAGATCACTCCTTATATATGATGAATCATGGGTCTCCCATGCTCACGTTGTTGACAGATGAAACGTCCATAACCAAAAATTCGACCATCACGTTCTGAGTTGCTCGATCTCTGCCGATGGTGAAGGGTAGGGTACCGGACTCAGGTCTTTGGTCTGCAGATTCAGCTGGTCGAAAGCATCCCAATAGAGGATGTTTTCCCTGCTACCACCGTCGACGAGGGTTTTCCAAACGTTGTTGTTTGGATCCCCTTAATTATTACAAGCAGGTTTTCATGGGGGTATGCCACCCCTCGGCAGTCTTCGGCTATGAACGTGATGTTCGGCACCGGAGACTCTAGACCTCGGATGGAGGCGTGGCAGACTTGATGGTTTAGACCCTCAAGTGGCCTTTTTGGGCATTGCGAGAGCTCGTCCCCTCGGAGATGACAAGGATGTCTGAATTCTTCTTATCCTGCGTCTTGTCCCTCTTTCGGCTAAAATCAAACTGTTACCGAGAGTCTTGCTCGGGTTTTTTCTCTTCGCGGCGATCCGCGAGATAGTTTTTCAGATACCCCTTTCGGACCATATCCTCAATCTGGTCTCTCAGCTGGATACAGTCCTCGGTGTGATTTCCAAGAGACTCATGGAACTCACACCATCGGTCTTTATTTTTGTTTTGGTGCCACGATGGAAGTGGCCTCGATTTTTTCCACATCTCTTCCTTCTTCGTTATGCTATAGACTTAAGCACGCGGAAAAGCGAGAGGAGTGTATGATTCGTATTTCCCTAAGAATGGGGTCTTTTCTTTCTTTGGCTCAACTGCCGAGTACGGTTTTGAGGCTTTCTCCTTCCCTTTCCTCTGGCTCTGGCCTTCAGACGGTTGTTCTTTTGCCTTAGTAGTCCCAGTTTGAGATTGAGACTTGGTCTTGTTCCATTACTCGGCTCGGATGTGTTTATTCGAAGCGTCGAGGGCTTCCTCCAAGGTCTGCTTGGTGTGCATGACTACGAAGTCAAGGAATTGTCCAGTTCGCAGTTCGTTTTGCAGCGCGAAAACGCCTAGCCTTGGTCTAAACTTGTAATTTTGGATGACTCGTTGCTGAAGCAAGTCAGGTAGTCTCAGAGGCTTTCGTCCTCCCCTTGTTGTGGGCTCATGAGCTCTGTAGTTGTTTTCTCTCGGCGGTTTGCCGTAGAGATCTTGCTCTTGAACTTGTTGGAAAGGTCTTTCCAACCGGTTATTGAGCCTTCCTTTACCTCCTTGGTGATCCACACTTGTGCAACACCTTTGAGAGTGGCCGGAAAATATTTGCATCAGGTCGCTTCAGACCTGGGGTTCAAGTACATGTGCCCCTCATAGGAGGCAATATGGTCCTTCAGATCCGAAGTACCATCGTACGTGATGTGTGCCGGGAGTTTCACCGTCGGCACTCGTTCTTCCAAAATCTAGCTCTAGAATGGGGAACTGAAGGAAACCATCACGACTTTCCCCTTGTTCCTAGCCGATGGGACCTCGTTTCCCCCTCTCAGAGAGGTAGAAGTGGTTTTCGTCCTCGGCTGGGACGGTGCAAGCTAAGGTGCAGTTCCTTCGTGATAGGTGAGGCAACTATGCACGTTCCCATCCCTCGCGCCGATACGTTCGTGGACGTTTTGGTGAGCAGGCTCTAGCCGCGTGGAAGCGGTGTTGCTGCTTTTGAAGCTTAGGGGTTCGGACTACTCAAAGAACTGGGGGTTTCTTTCCTTTCTCGTTCAGTTCTCTAGGTGTCCTCCTCCCAATTTTATTCGAGCTCCCTGTGGGATGGAACTCGCGCATTCTCCCGCTCCTTGACCGATTCTCCTTCTCAGGATTCTCGGCAGCTCAAAAGTGTCAGCGTGTAGCGAAGGAGCGAGAGATGAGAGCTGCTGGGTTGCTTGAGCCTTAATGAAGTCCATGAGGACTGCGAGGGCTCTTGCCATCTCTTCCGTAGTGGGACCCGTTTGGGGCGTCCCCATTGGACGAGATTGGGAATGACGGCTAGGAGTTGGACTCTTAACACTTGCTTGGCTCGGCCGCCAAGAGTTGGACGGCTGACCAGAGTTGTGAGGTGATCTCTCCAGCGTCAGATGAGGTACCCTCCGAAGATGAGGAAGAAGGTGGACCCTTCTTCGAGGGAGAAGATGGAATTATCTTTGAGGATGTTGGGCTTTTCTTCGAGGAAGAAGGGTCGTTCATTTTGGCGCTCCTCTTGGCGCTCTTTTCGCTTTTAGTCATGTTGCTAACATGATGGATTTTTGGCTTGTATTTTGAATGTCTTCCCTACAGAAGGCGCCAAATTGTTTCGGGTTAAAACAATGGGTCTTTCGTCTAGACCTTTCTTGTGGGCTGAAGACTAGACTCGGCCCAAGTGATGAATATGACAAGGGTTTCCTGCACAGCAAACACACGTAAACTGGCCTCGAAGGTAGTGCCGAGGAAGGCCCCTCCGATGTCGAAGTCAGTATAGTGTTTCTAGAGAGAGCAAGCTATGCAAGAGAATTAATCGCTTGAGGCTTGAAGAGAATGAATTGAAAGAGAGAGAAAAGTGAAGACTTTTATACCTTGCTTTAATAGAATAAGTGGGCCTTGAGGTCAGATGGGTTTGCCATATTGACTAGGCCTTTGACTGACTTGACATGACTTGAGAGAGGGTTGAACCTCCTTTGGGCTTATAATTGAATCATTTGCAGACCGGCCCAATTAGAGTAAATTGGACCCAAACAACTTGCCCTCAGACCCGGTTCGGAAATTTGACGAATAGGGTTTTGACTTGCAAAATGGAGGAAAACAAATGATTAAATTGTCATTTGATTTAATGGGTCTCAACTTTCAAGTCATCCTATTGCCCAATGCCATCTTTTTTTCTTACCACCTACAAGAACAAAATCCATCAACTCCATTTCAAACTGGACTTCGAAGTAACAATTGATACATAAGAACCCAAGTTTGGATAATTGATTTAAGTTTGTTATAATTGATATTTACAAATCATAACTAAATTCCTATGATTACACACCAACTTTCTTTATCAAATCGATACTTCTTACGGGTATGTGATTACCAACATAATATATACGGAGTACTGATTAAGAATCAAATGTAATTTAAGCTATTATTACATGCATTGATTCAATCTACAAGTATAATGTTTTCTATAAGATGAGTTAACTATTTTGATAGTGACCGTAATGTTGTACGCCAAGTCGCCAACTGTTTTCCTAGGTTTACCATTTGATTTGTGGGCCCATAAAAACACAAAATTTATCCCAAAAAGACACAAATTTTATCCCAAAAATAAAAAATGTGGGAAGAAAACGAACATCAAAGAGTAACATACCCCACGCAGTGGTTAAGTTTTTATATTAATCGGGAGAATAAGAATGAACCAATGAATATACAACCTACCAAACTTTAGTTATACTCACAATTTTTCATAATTCTGTCTTTTGAATTTTTTCCCTCTTTTTTATTTTTCAAAATTTTTGAAATATGGTTTGTTGGACCCACTATTAAAATAAGAGTGAGTAATTTGCAAATTCACTAGTGGTAGTAGTGTACTTGTGATCATCTTTTGCTGGGTCATGGAAGTGGAGGTTGAATGAATCTTCAATTCATCAAATTGCTTTAATCTAATTTTTTGAGTGAGTGGGATTTTGCAAGACAAACTTGGGTAGCAAGTGATTCTAAATTTCAAACGGTGAAATGGGGTCCGAGGAAATTATGCAAAAGGATTTGGATTCTTGTTTTTCAAGGGATTACTTTCTTCATTATGATTGTCCTTATCATGTGGTTTAACTTAAAGGTAATGCATTTTGAAGAAGATACTATGAGATCTTAGGATTATAATTTTATTTCTCTTTTTGTATTTTTTTTCCCATTTGATCTTATATTGACCGAAAATACATGCATACACATATTGATTAGTTGTAAGTTTGTAACATAGATTAGAAAAACCTCATAATCAAGACATACAACAGTAGTGCTATGTACAGGTAAATCTAGTAATCCGTAGTATACGATATGAGTATAAGGAGTATCTGTCATTTTTTATCTTTTGGTGTTTGGAGAGCCATAAGGGCGAGTAATAATCGACCTCAGGATCTCTTGAAACCGGGAAGGAATCTCTAACCACTTGACATATCCCTCACCCTCAAGTAATATCTACCATGGTTCTTGAGATATTTGTAGATCCTTTAAAAAGATTGATGCGGCGTGGTGACAGAAATCTTCGGGTGTATTATTTCATCTAAAAAAAGTTTCAAGTCTAATAATTTTAGATAAGCTCTAATCAAATTCAATTAATTCAGATGAGATCTAATAAGCTAGTTGTATTGAAAATTTGTAATCATGTCTAATCAATCCAAATCGATTTCAATCAAATCAATCAATTTGAATAAGGTGCAAAGAACTAATGCACCTTAGCTCAATAGTTCATGATTTGAGTAAAATGTAATCTTAGTTTCACAAAGTATAATTATGTTATGTTTGTGCAACAGAATCTTCCATCATCAATTCATCACTCTAATACATACAAAATCTTGCATTAACTTCGTGTACTTCTTGATAGCACATTACTGAATACTGACACTAGTGTGAAGGATAAGGCAACTATCCATGTCATATCTATGTTAATTATGAGTTTATGACACATACTTGTAAATGATTACCTATAGTCGTCCTAAGTGCTTCACTATCTAAGCATGTAGCAATAATGTAGGTACAAGGTTAGACCATGCATCTCTTTACCTTTGTGTACTTGCAAATTCTGTTCAACTCACATAAGAATTAAATTTTCTGTAAGAAATTTCATTATTTTAGGAGCTTTTCAAATTTCCAATATCCACTCTAAGAATTTACCTATAGTACGGTAACATTTTTTGTTATACGAAGATTTTACACTACTGTAATAAGTACGAAGTATTTGAATTGTAGACGTTACAACACTACTTATATTTAATTTTATAAATAGACTTATTCCACGATTGAAGTTTATGCAAAGTTATACTTATACATGTTTCATCTTGTGAATTTTTTCTTCAAATGTTATACAATGTGGGAGACATGACGAAAACATTGGTTCAAATGTTCAATTGACGATTGAGTGCTTTGCAACTCACAGATACGAGTATGTGGGTGTATATTATCTTGACATACTATTCTTTCTAATCAAAAAATCATTCACTGTCAGAAATAACCTTATTATTCGATCCTATCTTGCTAGTAATCTTACTATCTAATTCCAAGAACATTAAATCCCCATGTACAAAAGCCACTAAACCATCTCTGTCAATCAAACACGGACCAACAAGATCTAAATATTCTCATTTCATTCTATATCCGTAGACAATGCGAAATGAAGTTACGAGTAACAGCTAATAGCTCCGAAGAGGGCTCAAGTGACAAGAATAAGCACAAAGTATAATCAGAAAAATTCTACCAATTCAAAGAACTTGATATTAATAGTCATATTACTAAAATCAACAAGATTATATATATGTTGTAGTAGTGTATTCGATTTGCATGTGTAGGTGTTTACATTGAATATGGACCAACGTAACCAAGATATAAAATTTATGTGGGCGATCCAATAAAATTAAAAGTAATTGTATATGCAAATGAAGCATAAATTGTAGGATAAAATATCATTAGAGGCAGTGTGATGCCATGCAAGCATGTCTATACCTTTCACCAACAAGATGTTGTGTTACTTGTGTACATCCACATCATTAAATCATGGGTTCCCTGTTTTTTTCCCCACTTTTATGATTTGCATTATGCTGAATAATATAGTCTATTATTTATGGCAGACATTACACATAACTTATAAATATATGGCGAAGTGTACGTGTGAATCGCCCCCTTTGTATTTTTCTTACCTAACTCTTAGGTACTTGTATTAAGCAACTTCCTAACATAGTGGCTATTAAATATTTTTCCCGATCAAACTAGAAACAAATTTTATTGCTTTTGCCGGCTTTAAACAAATTATGTAATTAAGTGGAATATACTTGTATAATTTAATTTTATAAGATAAAAAATAAGCTCAAAATACATGTGTGAAATTTTTCACTAATCAACTGGGTAATGGAATAATATATTTATTTTAAAAAAACTCCACAATACAATTGTGCACAAGTTGAAAGGGTATGATCTACAAATATACAATACATTAAAATAAATATAAAGCGAAGTTTAAGTAGGATTGACAGTTTATGACATGAACTAATTACCCAATTTGAAATTAAATCCAATTTGTATTGAACTCGAAAAATCCGAGTTGAAGCTTCATGGAATTTGTTATATACATCTTGGTGCACCGTACTCAACTAACCCAAGGTTAGTTTTTGCTTTTCATTTGATGATTAAATGAAAAACAATTATTAAAATTAGAACAAAATACTCATGGATGTACGGTGCATTCGGATGTATATAACAATTTCTCTAGGCTTCAAGGTGTGAAAGGATAAAAACAACTTTAACTTTATCAGTTATCAATACCAGCCTACAAGCAATTTCGTTGCTGTGAATTCAACTAACCACAAAATAATTAAGATATCTCTGAATTCTTATTGATCGAGAAATTCTGGATTCAAAGGTTAATATGTCATCCACTATTGCAACCATCTCCATTTTATTTTATACAGTTTACCTGCCACCCTTATACTTTTATAACATTATTGTCTTATTTGTGACATTTCTTTTGAGCAATTTTCTTACCAGCTAGAAAGTGATTCACTGATTTGTCGTACTTATTAGAGTATTAGTATCACATAGGACAAAAGCATATGAATAAAACTATTGTACAAAAGTTTGTCGTTGCTTGATTCTTGATTTTTTCAAGCTAATTTGGGATGTCAAAAATAAAGTCTTTTTTTATAATTCATGTTGATCAAAATCACTAAACAACATATCCTAAATAGAATATAGACTATAGAGAGGAGTTTATTATCAGGCCTAAACAACAAATTTGGTTTTAGTTTTTCTGTGATTATTGACAATATTCACACAAAAAGTAAAAATCAAAATTTTTAGCATAAAACACAAACTATCGATATCTAAAAGATAGGAGAACCTAAGGCACTTCACCTAATTTTTTTTTTTTTTTTTTTTTCCCGCATTTTGAGCCTTTTTCACTTGGATCTGGGGAAAAAAAAAGTTGTAGATGTTTAATGGCTATCTGTAGGACTTATGATGGTGAATCATATGCAAGGGTTTGATACTCCTACTAAAAAAACGAAGAAAGCAAGAGATGAAAGGAATACACAAAAGCATAGGAGCCAAGATCGAACTCCAGCAGCCTTCTTTTTTGCCCTTTTGATTTCAATCTCAAGGGTCATAGAGTTTCAGTAACGAAAACAACATTAACTTAATTTATATTAAGATACTTAAATTATGATGAATATATGTGAAGAGATTTACAAAAGAATTATTCAATCTAATGCACAACAGCACAAGTGATGATTTACAGATGGCAATTTAAGCTAATTTCCAAACCTGGGGATGGGTACATGTTGTGAAACTTATAACAGAGGATGAAATTGTACATGCGAAGGATCATATACACAGTTTACTGCACAAGTT
This sequence comes from Chenopodium quinoa, assembly GCF_001683475.1. Lineage (NCBI taxonomy): Eukaryota > Viridiplantae > Streptophyta > Magnoliopsida > Caryophyllales > Amaranthaceae > Chenopodium > Chenopodium quinoa. Next base: position 845,873 of record NW_018744582.1, on the reverse strand, counting down.
TGTAAGTTGTCATGGATCTTCATTAGCATGACCTGAGATTAGCGGAAATGCCTCTTTGTTATATCTCTGATCAATTGAAATCTGTACCATAACAAGTTGTTAAACACCATTCTGTTTGAGCATCTGCGGAGAGCTAAAACTAACAATAAGAGCACAGTGAAGAGTCAATTTCGATGTCCTGATCAAGAAAGTCAGGAAATTACCAGTAGAAGATCCTCATCTGTACCAAAAGATTTGCGAGCTTCATCTAGGTGTTTCGAAGAGATTTTCTGATATTTCCTGCACAGTTCCAAGTTAATTAATCTCTTTTAGAAACGAAATAAGCCATTAAAAGAATGCTCCTAGCAAAGAATGAAAGCTAATAAGAAGAATAGTATAACACTCTTAACAGATTTTCTAGTATTACAGCCAAATGTACTTGAGCTAAAGGATGAGCATGATCCTTAAAGCAATATCTGATGTGAATGGATGAGCGTTGCATGATCTATGAGTTGACCAAAATAAAATGCATCTAACTCATACCGCCAAACCATCTAAATCACTAAATTCCTCTCATTTTCACAATTCAATCTGCCTATTGGTCTTCACTCTTCATGATATTAGACTGTAAAATGAGAATACAAAAGTCAAAAAGGATGCAGAACCTTGAGCTGGCAGGATCCCTGATTTCAAACTCATCTTTGTCAGCATCATACCCACAAATTACAACATAATGACCTGCAGAAAGCAGCAGATTAGTAATGACCACGTTAACATGTAAACCAATGGATTTTAGAATCTGTCAGCACATTTGAGCAACCCTTAGCTACTCTCACTTAGAACAGTAGATTTTAGGGAATCAAGAAGGTTAAAAAGATTTGATGAAGAAATTGGTAATCAGATTAAGGGAAAACTAGTATTATATGATTGTTATGATGATAGTCATGTGGAAATCACTGATTACAACCTATAGAGGTTGGTGCTCTGCCAAGAAACAATCTCTCTCTCTCTCTCTCTCTCTCTACTTCACACACTTTTATTTCACCCTGATTTAGACTTTTTACCAACCTACTTAACTATCTTCTTCTACAAGCTACAAAGAACATCATTATCATGCTACTACCTAAGGTGCCCATCCCCTTAATACTGATGCATAGCAAGTTCTAGTCCAGTATCTCATATACTAAGCACTCACGTTGATCTTGATAACTGATAAGAACTTTTTCACTCAATACAAATAAGAAAAAGCAAACTGGGTACAATTTGAAATGTACTACATGAAAAAGAAACTCCCTAGGACATATTTCTTAATATGTCCAACCGAAAAAATATTTTGAATCCCTAAATCATTCAATGATTTTGACACCATCCTTTCCTTTCCTGAATTGCTACAAACACAATTGGTCCCAAGCCATAAGTCTTTAATCTAGACATAAAGTTAATTAGCATATTTAGAAGGTATTAAATTCCAGCGCTGGAATTGATTTTTTTGGAAAAACAACTCCCAATATTCATACATAGAATTGGTTTCTTTCACCTTAATTCACATTATTTTATATTATTTCAGAAAAAATAAGTTCAGATAATTTCAGGTAAAACAAGTTCAGAAAAAATAAGATCAGGTAAGCTGAGCAGCATACTTGCTCAAATGACTAAAAATACCAGGATTTCTGGCTTCTATTACAAAATGGAGAAACGGCAACACCAGTTCTCACCTGTATAGCCCAGATTGCTTCCACATAATTCAGAGATATGGTAGTCCTCCAGCCATGACCGACTGTAATAAATGACATCGCTTAGAAAAAGGTCATTGCCAGATTTTGAAATTAGCAACAATAAAGAAAGATTCAGAACTACGGCTTTCTTCATTCCACCAAAGAAAAGCAAATTCCAGGAGAATAAGTTCAGACAAAGGCTACCCAAGTTTATTTCACAACCAAAAAAAAATCATGTTAAGTTAATTACTCCTTCCATTTCTAAAAGTTTTTCTTGTTTGGATGTGATTGTCTCACACAAAAAAAAAAGAAAAGAAAAGAAAAGAAATTTTAGAGACAGAGGGAGTAGTTCATATCAGTTTCCTTGCCTCTTTCACTGTTATTGGCTGTGTGTGTGTGTGTTGGGGGTGGGGGGGAGGTGGGGATAGGAGGAGGATAACTTGTCAGCTTGGTTCATTTGGGGTGTCAGGTGTGTCCTAAGTTGATTTTTAATTTTTTACGCTTAAATTAACTACTGCAACTACACCTATTTGGAGGGATAGTTGTTGTGCCTAAGATGGGCAAGATAGCAACAAACGCCATGATACTGAAGTTACTATATGATTTGAGGAAGATGCAAAGGGTACATCAGAGTTATAATCCCTGGATGAGTAAAAAGCAAAGCACGAAGATTTCACAACATAAGGTACGTTTCAAGAATATATGGATCAGGGAAAAGCTGAAATGGAAAGATTAAACAACACCATGGAAAGAGATATGACTGCATTGTCATCCTTGAGACAATTTAAAATTAATAGAATCAATGAAGCAGCACAAGAACCAAGTACTAACTATAGTTTGCACTGATCAACCAAAGCAATTGCTACGTATCTTCCCGACAAGATCAAGAGAGGTACTTCTTTTTGACTAAACGATCTGCACTGAAAGAGAAAGTAATGTTGATCAGAAATAATCAACATGATATTCAATTTAATGTAATGTCAAAGCTGCAGGAGAAAAATTCAAGTTTTAAAGCTTTTGTTTTACCTCTATACTGATTCCAGCCTTAAACGCTCTTTGAAATAACATATCTACTCGGACCAAATCATGTGGTAAGTGATCCTACAAAAAATTTAATCATCACTTGTAAATTTGTTATACATCAAGTGTAATGAAACAAAAAACTTTTCCATCATGGTAAAGGTGTAATAAGAACACTTAAAACACTATACAACAAAACTAAAGCCTTGGGCCCTTGACCCCAAAAGGATGGAGTTGGTTGCATGAATTTATCTCCAGTTGTCGTCCACGAGTATCCTCTTCCTCCATACACTTCTATCCTGCGCCAAATGCCCTTACAAGCCCATTTTCTTCATGTTAGTATTAACACCCTCCGTCCAAGTCATTTCAGGCCTCCTATGGCCTCTTTTAAAATCCATATTATACCAAGATTACCAACCCTCTACATTGCTTAACAGTGCATGTACCCGGTTGATGTAACACACGCCCAAACTACAGAAGGCATAAATTTTCATCAAACTAAAGGGAACGAGAAACTATGAAGCATAGATAACCAGAGGCAAACCCTAAATTATTTAGAGGGACTTAAAGAGTAGACGATAACTCCCGGTCACTATAAATAACAATTAAAACATGGCAACAGTAAGGTAAAAATTCAACAATATGTGTGTAGGCACGAAAATTTTGCTCGAAATTTGTGTAAACAATGTGTAAGGGAAATTCTTGTATGTGAAGACTAACCCTCTCTGCACGAAACCAAAAATCATACAAGCTCTTCCATTCATGACCAATGCTGAGAACTCTGTATCCACTGGAGGACAAGGCATTATAACTCAATAATCTCTATAGCTATTTTTTTATTTTATTTTATTTTTTTCACCGGCGACTAGTACACTAAACACATTAGCTTTCCTTCAAAAGATTATCCATAAGTATACTTACATTTAAGCTTTGTCTATATTTAGGCTACATATGAGGTAAAACACACACAAAAGTATATAAAAAAATCATCATTAGTAATGTATATTTATATCCTTATTAGCATGTATGTATTTCATCTGACACAATCGTTCACCTCAAACATTCAACTGAAGCAGGTCATTACCTTGACCTCAATAAACCCTATCAATTATTGGCCTTCTTTGATCATTGGAATTCGCTTACATGTGGTCAAAAAGGCTTCTTCAAAAAAACATTTGGTAATTGGATATTTGGTTGCCTTAAAAGACATTGTTTTTAGTCAAAAGCAATGGCTTTCAGCTGTTTTCTCCAAATGTGGATTATTTAACACAAACGCGTAACAATCAACAAATGATTTTACCCTATCTTTGTAAAACGATAATATAAAAACAGCCAATACAAAGGGTTCAAATGAGCCAAGTGAACTAGCCGACAACCAACTTATTGTCAAATAAGGCCATAAACTAACATGAGTTTAAACAGCCTTTTCACATGCTATAAAAGCCATGCCTGAATTTCGCCATAGCTGTTTATTATTTTATTCTTTTCTTAAAAAAAAAAAAAAATTAAAAACTGTAATCTGCTTGACCCTCTTCAATATTTACAAAAATATACCCTATCAAACATCCCCAATTAATAAGCCCAAGGATCTGTTAAGTATTCCCATTGTATACTGACATACCTCTCACCCTATTATTGTGACTTTCAGACTATCAGTGAAAATGTCAATCCAAAGACTAAGAAAAGCAACATTCTTTATGGAAAACTTTAATGGTTAGACACCAACTAAAAGATAAAAACACCAACATTAATTTTCCCAATCTTTGCAAGCTTACATCAACTAAAAGATAAAAACACCCAACATTAATTTTTCCGATCTTTGCAAGCTTACATCAACTAAAAGATAAAAACACCCAACATTAATTTTTCCAATCTTTGCATAATGAAGAGAAACATACTTCATGAGCTGCTTAGTTGTTCCTTCTAATTTAAATGTCAAATAACATACCACCCAGTTCAATACAACAAATGCTAGTAGGAATACTGAAAGTGTAGGGGAAAGATAAAAAGGGGTATATAGGACTGGAAGCTACCTTATAAAATGACTCCACAGAGAAGTTTGGATTTGCTCCTATAGTCACAGTGAAATAGGAAAAGATGACAGAAAATTTTTGCAGCAAATATGCCAGATCAACAGTCCATATGCTGCCAAATCAAAGATAATTATTAGAACGAAAACACAATATATATATATATAGAAAGAAATATACAAAAAATTTCCAATGAAAAGTTAACATGCCAGCAAAAGAGCTAAGTTTCTAGATACATTCAATCGACTATTTCAGAATTTAACAGCTGTAACAAAAGCCAATGTGCCCTTTTTAGTGAGGGACGTATGGTCGTATGCCAACATCACAGTCAATTATTTGTGAAAAAATTATCTAGAGGTAATAGGAGGAAAAATTAAAGAAACCAAGTCACGGACCATCCTAAATTCCTGTTGCCAGAACACATAGGGATATTCTTTTCACATAGAGGAAACTTCTACTACTTTTTTAGCATAAAGTTACTGCTAAAAAAAGCCTTATCTACCAGTGTGTATAACCCTGGTATAGATGTATGAATTGAGCCAAGGTAATTGTTCATAGTAAGTCTGCGAATACAAAGGTAAGGATATTGCCAAGGAAAACGTAACTGAAAAAATATCAAATGTATAAGGGTGACAGAAGTACAAACTAAAATAGCAGAAACGCAGAAGTGAAGGGAGAGGAAGATGAAAAACTGCCAGAGAGGGTTGAGAGAGGAGGCCATGAAGGTGATAGATACCAACAACATCAACTACAGCAGCCATCAAGGATGATTCTAGTTATTGATGGTGTCTGAAGAGACTCAGATGTATATGGATTTTATGCAACCTAAACCACCCTGAGTTATACTGCAATAAGGAGAAGTGACTGGTCCATGAAGAATTTATTTTCAGCTAAAATTTCTATTTTTTCTCTTCCATATGTTCAGAATTTTAGGGAAGACAAAATATGAACTCCCTCATTCTTGCTACTTCTTTATCTAAACATACAAGAGAAGAAAATCACTCTATCTGCAAAGCACAATTAGTACCCCTTGCAAGATATCATGTTAGTTAGCAACTGCTCCTATTACCCTCTAATCCCAACAGCACTGCCGCTATGAGATTCAGAGTTCATGTAAAGAAAATAAAAGTTCCCAAATATCTCACCAATCTGTATACTCATCATCTTGCATAAGTGCAAGACCCCTTGAAAAGTATTAGCTCTCCATAGATGGCACTTCATTCTTAACCAGACCCCACATCACTAAGCCCCATTTCACTGCTTCCAACTTTTGCAGATAGCTTAGAGCCATATACAACTCAATTGTCCAAAATCCTAAAGAAGGCCTCATCCAGCTAAGTGGGGAGCTACAAGGACTTGAAAATCAAGCAGCAAAAGTAATGGGCAGGATGGCCCCACTGAGGTTTATGTAGGCAACTGGATTCCTGAAGCAAAAGACATAGAAGATAATTGCACAATCTTCTGAAGTTTATGAATATAGAAAAATGGGTGAAAAGAAGAGAACAAAAAAGAATAGGCAGAAATCCAAAAGCTACCATCCATCCCCCAGAATTCAAGCTACAAAGTCATTACCCTGTAATCTTCCATTCTTATATATATTTTTTTTATATCAGCCAACGGAAGACCACGTCGAGGAGCAGACTGTGTAGATACTATCTTTAGATATCAATCCCTAATTCCCTAGGCATAAAGTTGCTAATTATTTCAAGAAAACACAATGCTTCACGTTAAGCTGTTTGCCTGCTTCAATGATGCATTGCATGCACCTCTATGGCTCTATCTACTTCTTGTTTGCGATTTCTCTCTGAACAAAGTAGTGTGTAGATGCCCATGCCAAGATAGCAATGAAACAATGCAATTGCTTAATGAAGAGCCTCTGCATGCAGGACAAGCCCTATCGTATATATATTCTGCAAAATTATTTGACTAGACTGAAAACAAGGGTCCACATATATATTTCAATATTTGAAACCTATATATACTGTTTCTAACTTAGAGGTCTGGACCCCATTGTCAAATGCCATCAAGGATCAAATGAAACTATAAGTAATCAAGCAGACCATATGGTATACTACAAATTTGTCAAGCATGAAGCAAACTATTAATGCTTAAGCTTCCACATTGCTATAAGTTTTTAAAAATTACAAAGTAAATAAGTACATCAACACACCTCCTTGTGCCGCAGAGCTTCTCCAATGTATGCAGGCTGCAGTTGTTGATCCCAATCGTTTGCAAAACCATCAGAACACAGGCAAGACCACAATCCCAATTGGATAACTGATTGACATGAGGAACCTATAAATATTGTAACAAAAGGCAGTGTGAGCATATTTGCACATAGAAATTGAATAGATTCACTTTACAAGCATATGAACTGATGCACCAGACATTAACATAAAGCACAATAATTGACTGGAATGGAAAGTCAACAAGAATTTGATGCTCCACCTCAATGAAACGTAAACGGGGCAATATCACATCGTGGTCTATTCCATCAGTTAATGAATAGAGGGAGCAGGAGCCAGATAAGCTACAATCTGAACTATTTTGTGTAACCTCTTCCAAGCTTAATAATTTATTTACAAATTCACACAATGGCCACATTGGAAAATGAACCGGAAAAATGACCACTTTAGAAGTTCAAATCACTGGTTTGGTTCAACAAAGTTCATCTCCTGGCCTGCAGTCCACCAACTGCAAGTCTGCAATAATAAAACAATAGCACAACAATGTCTATTAAAGGATCAAAAGCAAGAGCTGACCAAAACAAGCAGCTTCATAAAGTATATAAATATCAATGTACAGGCACAATACAAAATTGAAAACTAATCGAGAAAATTGAGTTGCTATTGGATTGACTCATCTCGACCACAGGAACTTAATGCATTAACTGAGCTTTTTTCTTGTATCAATTCAGTAAATATTGGAGAGACAGCACCACTCAGAAAGCATTTCTTAGAAGTGATGCTTGCACTCTGAAAGTCCAATACAACATGCCTCTCATCCATGCTTCCACACCAATCCTTTTATCATAAAACCATACCATTATATACCATCAACTGTCTGCTACCTCTTTTTTTTAGCCATAAGGAATAGAAAGACAATACGGATTTGAAGTATATGGATATGAAGGAGTTAGGAAGGATATGAAGTATATGGATTTGCATGAAAATGAGGAATTTGATAGTAAGGGATGGAGAAGGAAGATTTTCGTGGATGACTATACGGAATAATTACTTTTGATTCATTTAGCCGACCCCACTTATGGATTAAGGCTTTTATTGATTGATTGATTGTATAGAAAGATAATGCAGTAATTGTCCATGTAATTCAACATTAAAACATATTTCAGAATCGCAAGAGTACTTATCCAGCAAAATTCAGTTAGAGTGCAAAATAATACAACATTAGCTTTGAATGTTGAGTTACTGACCTAACCCTACCAAATTATCCCGAACAAAAAATAGTGCCAAAGAACAGACAAAATTTCTGGAACTTAAAATAATCCAAAATTCTTTCAGATTGCAGCAGTAATAAGTTAATAACTATGAACTAATTGATCAAAAACCCTAGATATTTAAAATTTTAAATAGCTCGAATTTCACAGAAATAAGCTAAATTACGCAACAAGTACAATAATCAATGACCTAATAAGATCGAATTAAAAAGCTAAAATGCTCATTAATTTAACTATAAATCGATACTTCGTAATAAATTCAGATTAAAAAACAACAGTAATTAAATCAAAAAACCTAAAAAATGGAACTGATTCAACTCAAATAATAAAATTTATGTACCTGAAATTCGAGAAATTAGGTTGAATTATAGTATTTGAATAAGAGCAGAAGTGATGAAATACGCTTCTCAAACAATTCTTCAATTATTAATTCTGGTAAAGTTTGAACATTCTTCCTGATACTAATAATGACTCTTCCCAATTTCTTGAATCTTCTCTCTTATAATCTGGGGTTTAATAATTGTATAATTGTCATTTTCCTTAAAATTATAACAGCAATTACACACAGAAAATCGCTTGCATTATTGTCGGTAATTTTGCACGAGATTTTCTATGTTTGTTTTTGTCTTATTTCGCTCTGATTTGTGGTAAAGCGGGAGGTAATTTAGGTGAAAAAAATTTAAAGTAGGTAGATCATAATTCATTAATGACGGATTTAATTCCCTCAACTACCTTTAATTACCCTTATTAAGCATATCACGGGTTCAAATTAAGATAAGCTCTGTAATCATGACGAGCTATTGTGTCTGTCTCGAGAAATTATATAATGATATTTAATAAGTACAGTGTACACGTTTCTTAAAAAAAAAAAAAAAAAAAGTACAGTGTACACATAGTAAAGTTGATATTTAAGGTTTTTTTTTTTTTTTTTTTTTTTTTTTTTTTTTTTTTTTTTTTGGTGAACATATTTAAGTTATTTATCTTGTGTTGTTTTCATGTTCGATATCTGGTTGTTAATTTGGGCCATACACCAATAATCTTTATTCCAAAAAAAATATGGAAGTAAAGTGTACAATATATAACGTGTCAATTTCGGATTTGTTTGTAAGGGTATATGTTAATATTGTAGTTTGTTTCTATTTACGACTAGATAAAAGGTATTGTGTGAACGTTTGAGTTATAAAGATTTTGTTTTAACTATTAGTTTTTAATGTAATATATTTTGATTTTAAAAATTTTGTTTAACATATTGTGAGCCATTTTTTTTTCTTTTTTAAGTCTTAAAATTCCAAAATAATATTACTCCATATATTGTTACATTTTGTAAAACTTAAAATGATTTAAAATATCATAACAATACTTTTGCTTTAAACATTTATTTCTTCATTGTGCCAACATTGTTATATGAAATTTTATAGCCAAGAATTTTTTTTTAATTTTTTTTTTTGGACACAAAGAACATAATTAAAAGTGAATAGTGTATGAAAAAGTACTAAAGTTAGACGTATAGTACCACATATAAATAAAAGGCTAATGTTTTGATACAAACTAAACTTGACCTACAATTACTAGAGAGATTGGAATTTGTTCATGGGAAAATTTAATGAGTGGATAAGCTTCTTATTAATCAACAATAATTGGGCAACTTTGTCTTTCATCCAAATAGTATTGGACAACTTACCTTCTAAAAAGGACGACTTAACTTTATTTCACTATCTTCCTCCAAACTCCAGTTCGTCTTCAAGGCCCCCCGCTTATACATGTGATCCGTACTATTATTTGAGTTATGGGCTTGAAATTCTCCAGCTTATTCAAAATTCATCGTTAATAGTCCATTATCAATTATTCAAATTTGGAGAAGTCCATTATCAAATGTTGATATGTCTATTAGTTTTATTTTTTATTTATTTTTTTATTTTTTTTCAAAACATGTCTATTAGATATGGACATATGCTTCAACAACTTGCTAAACTCACTCTTTCAATCCCAAAATTAAGAGGTTATAATCTATGATTTTGGACCAATTTTGGGAAATTTTTCCAAAGTCAAAGTAAATGCGTGGGTTGTCCCTTGAGATCATAAAAGTTAGTTTGGAATCATAAAAGACCTATCAATTGATGTATAAAGTCTTGAGAATGAATTTAATTCAATAGAAACTTTTGCGTGAGACCGGACTCACCGTGAGTTTAATATATCCGACAATAGTATTCTAATATATGATATTAATATTTTAATATCTGACATAATATTTGACATTAATAATCTAATATCTGACATTAATAATCTAATATTTAACATGAGAAATCTAATATATGACATTAATAATCTAATGTCAGATATTAGATTATTAATGTCAAATATTAGATCATTAATGTCAGTCTGTCAGATATTAGAATATTAAGTCATATATTAGAATATTATTGTCAGATATTGAATTATTATTGTCAGATATATTGGATTTACCGTGAGTACGACTCACCCAATTTTTTTCCATTAATTCAATTATGTAGCTATTTAGGAGTAATATTGTATTGATATTGAAGAATTGGATGAGGTAGTTGTTTATATCACCAACTTAGTTTACTCCAAATCTCCAATATGAGTATATATGAAGCCAACAATGATTAATATTGCCTTGATAAATCCAATGTAGCCAAATGATAATCGAATTAGTTGCGATTAGAAGCTATTAATCTAAAACCTAACTACTATTTAAATCTTCTTATCCACAAGTCAATCTCTAAGTGTAGCAAGTCTATCATATCTATACACTAATAATAATGCATAATGTTGGACGAGAATTTGAAATAAAGGACAAGAACAATAAGGTATATTATCAACTTTCTATTCTTACCCCATTTTCATTGCAGCTTTGGAGGCATGCAACAATTTGTCACTTACATCGAGTAGTGCACTAGCTTTTGATTTAAAGTTTGTGCCAAATTATCATCGGTTATGTTGATACCTTTAGTTTAAAATGGTTCATAAGGTAGTAAAAAGGTTGAATTTTGGGGTTGTGGCTTGTGAACTTTGAATAAAAAGTGAACTTTCACTTGATTCCCTCTTCAAAAATCAAAATGTCAATTGTTTGTGACTTTGTTGTAGGACGCAAAACGGCTACTCCGTATTATCCGTTCAAGAAACCTAAAACGGCTACCAAATTAGTTTAGCTCATGTCCCTCTAGTTTTTAAGTACTGAGTATTCTAGAGAAGTGCAATTTTATCTTTTTAGATTGACGTTTGATTTTATCATAAATTTTTAGTCTAAAACTTTAAAATTACAGAGTACACCACTTTTTACTTAAAAGAAAGCTTACAAAAAATTGTAACACTTTAACATTTGACATGCTTACTAATTGTACAGTACTAAAATATCCTTAATTTTAAAGGTTGGATAAAAGTGAAGTTGGATAATACGGAGTAATATGGAACAAATTAATGATATGGAGAAACCAAGAAACAGAGAGAGTGTCATTTCACAAAAATGAATTGTATACTACCTATACTACATTACATTAATCACATCAATATTCTTGTCAAAAAAAATAAAATAAAAATAAAAAAATTACATCAATATTGTATTTTTTATTATTTTTTCCATAAAAATAAAGTAATCAGCAACAGAAGTAAACAAATCAAATGAGCTACACACTAGTATTACATTAATTTACCCCATCAACCATTAGCATATTGTCTCCAAAAGTAAATGACAAGGTTGGGATAAATCAAGTAAATGACAAGCAATAGCTTGAATTTCAACATTAATTTAGAATTACGGCCGTTCATCTCCACCACTATCCATAGAGAGTGCTTTTTACCTTATCTTGTCTTAACTTCAAAATATGTGCCTTTTTCTTTACCATCCTATTTAAATTATACTTCCGAAAATGCCCTTGTTGGCTGCCTCCAAAGTAGAGCAGTGAGCTTTGTGACTACGTTTAAAGAAGAGCGTAGACTTAAATTCTCATAAATGCGGGATTCACAGGCAACTCTCTCTTTGGAGCCTTCATACTTCATAACTTGATAGGTTGACATTTTTCCATGAATATTGGTTTCAATTGACCAAACAGACTGAATCAATGACGAACCAAGATTTTCTTACATGCCCATGATTTTTTCAGCCTCGTATTTAATGCTACTTCACCTTGGTCAATCATGGAGTATCTAGCTAGTTGATTAACTTAGAGGTCAGGCAATCATGATTAAAGGTTACTAAAAGCAAGGTAAATTATTCCAAAAAATACGCATAGATTGATAGGCGTAAAGATGTTACGGAGTAGTTTGTAAGGTACTTGTATAGTTGTATAGATCAATTGTTTCTTGTTTGATCAATAAATGGTTATGGGTAATCTCACGTTCATTTTTGTTATTTCCTCATTGATGTTGTTAAATATATAATCCTAATAATGTATTGATTTAAGTTACGATGAAAAAGTGACTTAAGCAACTAACCTATGGAGTACCAACTTTGTTTTTTTACATAAATTAAAATGTAGAGTATTTATCAACCTATTAATTGAAATCCAATCAAATAATATATGGAGTAGTTTGTGGGTTACTTGTTTGAGTATACAATTGTCTGGTATGTTTAGTACAACATTAACTTATAGTTGGAGGGCATGAGTAATGGCTTGCTACATTACTTAGTTGCAAATTGTAATTATGGTCAAGCAAGCAATATATAGTGTAGTTATCAGCAAAGTGTTGACTCACTTGGTTAGGTTCTTATCTCAGATCCTATAGGTGTGGGGTTGGAATTCTATCAAGTGAAGGTACTTGGAGATAAGGATTCCCTTACCCTCCCCTTTTTATACTCTCAAGTGCCTGACACGCAAATAGTGGGCAAAAAAAAAAACCGTGAGAGTTATAAGGTTTGGTCTACCAAGAAAAACTAAAAAGGGTATATTGGTAAATCAAAGTCACGTTGGCAAAAAGCCAAGGACATGCATTGTCTACTCCGTAATTCCTATATAGCCGTTCAACAAAGTGCCATATCATATGTGACCATTTCAACCACTCCCCAATATTTTATTATTAATTTGAATTGTAGATAAAGGTGGGAAGTGAGAGAAAAATACAGTGAAAGAGTAAAGAGACGTTGGAAGATCTCAGCATCAACCCACCATTTTTAAGTTTTTGACAGTTACTACCTCCCAATCTCTCCTTCATCTTCAAATCAACTTTCACAATTACAAAAGAGGTTAAATAAAGAATCTTAATAAAGATCATATTTTTAGGCCCACTATTTTCTTCCTTTACAAAAATTCCCAGTTTAATAAAAAAGCTTCTCATACTATTCAATCTTCCCCCATTCAAAAACTCAAATGTTTGTTCAAGATTCGAACTTTATTTTCTGGGTTTCAAATTTTGCTTGAAAATCTTCCTTAATTTTGATCTGGGAATTCCAAAGATTGAAGCTTTTTGATGATGGAAGCCTCGTTTAGGAAAGATGATGGGTTAGACTTAACTGAGTCAATTGAGTCAGTCACTGAGTCAAGTGCTGAGCGTAGAAGAAGCAGGGAGAGTAGCTCTGATAGTAGACCAAGCTCTGAAGCAGTGACTAATTCAGGAAAGAAATCCTCTGTTTCGCCTACTCTGTTAGGTTGGCCGATTAAAAAAGCTGCAATTCCCAAATCCGCTATTTCAGGGTCACAAAAGCCCGTTTTAGCTGATGATTCTGAGCTTAAAAAGCATAATTTGAACCTCTCTGGTTAGTTTTGAAGAATTTAATTTTGCTTGTGCTTTAATTTGATTGGTTGTGTGATTTTCTTATACTTAATTTTGGGATAATGAATGTTGAATTTTAACTGTTTGTTGAAATGTTTCAGAGATGGAGATGATGAAAGAGAGGTTTGCAAAGCTATTACTTGGAGAAGATATGTCAGGAAGTGGAAAAGGGGTTTCCACTGCTTTAGCTGTTTCTAATGCCATTACTAATTTATGTGGTACTAACCTTAATTCTTAACCTTCTATTTTTAGATTCAGTGTTTGAATGGTTTGTTTTTAATGTCTAATATACTTTGAATTATGGGTTTATAGCTACAATATTCGGGCAATTATGGAGGCTAGAGCCGTTGCCGGTTGAGAAGAAATCGATGTGGCAAAGAGAGATGGAATGGCTGCTTTGTGTTGGTGATCACATTGTTGAGTTGATACCAACTTGGCAGACTTTTCCTGATGGAAAAAAATTAGAGGTACTCTATTACTTCAATTTTTCTTTTTTATTCTGCATTTCTCTATTAATTAATGTATTGAGCATAGGAATGTTTTTAGTCGATGAAACAGTGTCATAAGATGGAAAATATGCACATTGAAACTCCTTATTATAAGAAAATGTTACAATTCTGTGTAATTCTGTAGTATTTGATCTTTAAATCTGGAAGAACAAGGGACAGTGTGAGGATACATAAAATATATCTAATTGTGGACTAATTGGGTGTGTCCAAGTCTCATCACATGTCTTTAGGTGTTTAAGAACATAAATGGATACATTAAGATGGAATTTATCATTGCAATTTTTTTAGAACAGTCATCTTACATGTTACATATTTGCTGCAATGCTTTTCAGGTTATGACTTGCAGACCTCGGACAGATATATTCATAAATCTTCCTGCTCTTCGCAAGCTCGATAATATGCTCATTGTAAGATTTCAATTCTGCTTTACTTCATGGTAAATCAGTGGTTTCCAGCTTCCTATAGCTTAACTATTTTATGTTTTCGCGGTTATCAGGATATACTCAACAGTTTCTGCAAGACCGAGTTTTGGTATGTCGATCAAGGAATCGTAGCCTCAGATTGTGATGGCTCATCCTCTTTTCGAAAGACATTACACAGGCAAGAGGAGAAGTGGTGGCTACCAGTACCTCGGGTACCGGCTGGTGGCCTGCAGGAGAGTTCTAGGAAGCAGCTTGATCACAAGCGCGAATGCACCCACCAAATACTCAAAGCAGCCATGTCTATCAACAGCATGGTTTTAGCCGAAATGGATGTTCCTGAGTCCTACTTAGAAACCCTTCCAAAGGTCTATAATCTCATATTGTCTCATTGTTTATCAATCTAGGTTATTTTGACTATTATTTTGCTAAAATCTGATGTTTTGTTATATAATTTGATTTTATCAGAATGGAAGAGCTTGCCTAGGAGACATGATTTACCGGTACATCACGTCAGATCACTTCTCTCCCGAGTGCTTGCTTGATTGCCTTGACCTGTCATCTGAGCATGTTGCTCTTGAAATAGCAAATCGTGTGGAAGCCGCTATATATGTCTGGCGGCGAAGACACCATCCGAAACCTGTTAATAATCCCAACCGTACCACCACAAAATCGTCGTGGGGGATGGTCAGAGATCTGATGGTTGATGGAGGAGATAAGAGAGAGCTCCTCGCCGAAAGAGCTGAAAGGTTGCTGCTAAGCTTGAAGCAACGGTTCCCTGGCCTCACTCAAACTTCTCTAGACACCAGTAAAATTCAGTACAACAAGGTTAATTTCGAATTCCTTAATTTTTTTTTTTTCTTTTTGTTTTTTTACTTATGTACAAATTGAATTCATTTTTCTCCTGTTGGTTCTTAATTCAAATTCCTTGCTGCAGGATATAGGAAAATCCATTCTAGAAAGCTACTCGAGAGTTCTAGAGAGCTTGGCCTTTAACATTGTGGCGCGCATAGATGATCTATTATATGTTGATGACTTAACCAAACATACTGATAAGTTATCCTCAGCGCCTAATGTGAGTGTTATGGCTCACAAGAAGGTCTCCTTACCACATTCAGTGCCTCCCACGCGTACACCTTACGGGTCATCACTAACCACTCCAAGCTTCTCACCTGGCCCGTTAATTAGTCCAGCAAGAGGAGTAGACAGAACTCCTTTTGTCAACCGTGAGATTATTAGTAAGCCTTCCAAGCGCGGTATTGGGGTTAAGAGAGCACTCACTAACTACCTAGGTGGTGAGTTGAAGGCTAAGAACAGTGCAAACCAAATAGAAGGCCCTCCTGCTTCAACAAAGTCAAGCATTGGCTCAGGGTCACCTGCATCATCTCGCGATGATTCAGAGAACATTGATCCTCAGAGAGTATCGATAACCCATCAGAAGCCTAGCAGATTTCGATGAAATCTCCACAAAGGGTTACTCTTTTACTGACATATGAAGGATTTTTTGTTTCTTTGGATTGGTTTTAGGATACTTTACTAAGCATGTTTGTAGTTTTGTTGTTTATTGAATTATTTGTCCAAAATATGTGTATCTATGTAGATTTCATATTGAGAATATAAAGATTGTTTAGGCATTGATCATTGCCAACTTCTTGCCTGTTTTCATATTTAAATCCTATATTCATCAAAAGTATGCTAAAACCTTAAGGTTCATATATTATGGCATGTTATGATTATAAAAAAACGCGATGTAGTTCTCTCTTGATTAATTAATCAATGACGGAAATGGAGATGATTAAGCATAAGTCATGGATGTTCGAGAACAATATCTATACAGTTGTAAGAAGGTACATATTGTCAGAGAACATACGAGGAAGTCAATGTTACAGCGTTCTAGGCACGTAGGTGATGTTGAGAAAATCAATGAGGAAGGATGTCAATTTGGGAAACAAAATTAAGATTCGAACTTGGGGCTTCTTTGCACCTAAAACAAGAATCAATGAATCATACCTCGAGACCAAATGCCTTTATTATTTCATTAATAAAAGAGCAGTAGACCCCACACACTTCTTTGATTTTTTTATTTTTTATTTTTTGATTTTGATCAACTTTAATTTGAGTTTTTGACCCTTTCTTTTTGGACCACTTCCCCCAGTCCCCACCCATAATACCACCACTCCTCCACCGTAGACAGTTCACTCTTCTCCAACAAAACAACCAGGTCACCACCTTTGACGACTGTTTATTTCCCTTTGACCCTTTCTTTACTAGACTTCTTGGTAATTCTTCGCATTGGGAAACAATTTGGGTACTCCCAAGTCCCGACGATTAACTCCCACAATATTTTGTACCAGTATACTTTTACAAGAAGGAGTGTCAATATCAATTTTTCTAGTTTATTACTATTTTACACACGAATAGATCCAAACACTAGAAAAATGAACACTAAAAGTCTTTTGTACAATTGTACTAAATCATTTTTTTAAGCATACACTTGATTTTACCTTTATAAATGCAGAATAATATAAGTACCAAGTATATGGATTACGAATTAGCTATTTTCCGATTAATTACTTATATTTCCTCCTTTTGTTAGTTGACCCATTTTTTTCAATCATGTTTTTCAATGTAAAAACTTTAACAAAATCCTACATAATTATATTATCTTTTAGATATTAACAAGAATAGGAAAAATAATTAGGAATAGATTGAGTGTGTATTACTCTATTAGTCCAATACTCCAATCATAATATAGGTTTGTTTCACATACAGTACATCTCAATAACATAATGTAATAAAGTTGACATCATAAATCAACGTACGATCAGAATCCGACCCGTTGCTGACTTGCATCACCTAATCGCGCTACACCTTTTCCTTTAGCTTTGGACCAACAGTGTAACACTCTTCCCAACAACTCACTATAGTCCACCTACTAGATCTACCACTTAGAAAAAAATGTCGACACACCACCACAAACCCTTAGGCACCGCCATACACATCACCGCACTCGACGGCATCATCCACGTTAACTCCATCTTCACCCTCGCCGTCTTCATCGGCCTTTCATGGAACCCAAACGACCCATCAAACACTCTCATCACTGACCCATCTTGCACTTCTTACAACACTTCTATCGCTGAAAACATCGTCGCTTTTCACGTCTACTCCTTCGCTTCTTTCCTCTTCTCTAGTCTCGTCGCTTTGGGCCTCAAACAGGCCTTCCGAATCTCGGCCCATTACGACTCTTACCGGGCCTTTGTTCATACTTCGGGCCTTCGGGTCGGGATGCTTGTTTCTGCTGTTGGATCTGTTTCTGGGTGTGCTTTTCTGATGTTGGCTTTGATTAATGTTGCTCAGATTAAGCTTGGTAGTTTGTCTTGTGGGAGTTCTCATACTTTTGCTGCTGTTGTTCCTCTTGTTATTTTGGTTCCTTCTGCTCTTCTTATTTATATTGCCTTTGTTCTTTATGCTTTTACTCGTTAGCCTTATTTTGTTACTTTGTACTTTGATTCTTGAACAACTTTGTAAAAAAACGTATGGGAAGTTGTTGATTTGATGATAATGACAAATGGGGTTTTTTTATTTTGATGATTTGAATTGGTAATTGAATAATTGTAAAATGTTTGCTGTTTTTGATTGATTGTTGCCTTATTGGGATGATGATTTATAAAAACGAAACCCGAAAAACCCGAACCGAAAATCAGGGTTACAATTGCTAATTACAGTAGTTCTTTATCATAGCTTGTTGTACATACTTTTTCAATCTTGTAAGGGTCATTTTTAGTGGGGTGGAGGGAGTATTATTGTTTGAACTCCGTGCAGCAATCTATCAAAACCATCAGTGCTGAATTTCACAGCTCAAATGTTTTCTGTATTCAATGGAAGTTGAAACATATAAACTTCAAGTTAAGACACTAACCTAAACTTAGAAACTTAATTGACTGACTTATAAGTACTCTTATAAGACAGAAAACAGAATTACAGGCACGATTCGATTGGAATGGACATTATTTCGCTTAATTGTGTATCTCTCAGCAAGTAATACAAAGTATGATTCTTTGGATTCTTTCAGTTATGTAAATTTCCCACATATAACTCTTCCAGTTTGATTTATCTCTTAGCTAGATTGTCTTAGATTTATACATACTAGGATGCTATTGGTTATGATCGTGTTTCGTTATGTTGGGGGGTGGCCGGGTGGGAGGGTTAGGTGTGTGGAATTACATAAGTGAAAGATGTAGAAAGTGGTGTATGCAGTAGTGAAACCTTGTATGATAGCATTAGCATTTGCTGTACTAAAATTACCCTGTTAGTATGAGCCAAATCACCTTATGAAATAATTTTTTCGAGCCGAAAGTGCTGTACTATGTTTTCTATCCTAGATTAGTTATTTAGTGCTCTTATAATGCTTCCTCCACTACATAATGGAGGACATTATCATATTTTATTTCTTACTAATCTTGACCTCCTCCTCCCTCTATATAAATTCCCAAGTGACTGATCATTGGACATGCATAACTTAATCACAGTGAAAATTGAAGCAACTAAATCTTCGAAAATGAAGCATATTATTCTGTCTGTTTTCCTTGTTCTTGTCTGCATTGCAGAGTTTCATGGGGTGAATGCTGCCGGTGAGTGTGGGAGATCATCCCCGGAGAAAGAGGCATTTAAACTTGCTCCCTGTGCCGAGGCATCTGAGGATGAGAATGCCCCAGTTTCAGACAGCTGCTGCGCTAGGATTAAACAGTTGGGTCGAAACCCAAGCTGCCTCTGTGCTGTTATGCTCTCCCACACTGCCAAAAGTGCAGGAGTCAAAGCTGAGGTTGCTGTCACAATCCCTAAGCGATGCAACATTGTTGATCGTCCTGTTGGTTACAAGTGTGGCGGTGAGTTTGAACGTTACTAGAACTTATCTGATTGTTTACTTATTTTTATTTTTTATATTATTACAATTGTCACCATCTTCAGTGGCTGTTCATATACTGATGTCTGACTGACATGTTTCTCTCTTGCATTGCAGCTTACACATTGCCTTGAAGAGTTCAAATTGACGAACTCATCTTATTGATGAACTCATCTTATTATATCGATCTTTCTGTGAATAAGAATTGGACATAGACCTGGAAGTTTGCATCTGTATTTAGCTTTTCTAATGACAGATGTAATACAACTTGATCTTGATCAATATGAATAAATGATTTGTTTTCAGTTCAGTACTTTTGTGCCTTTCAGCTTTCGCAAAGTAAAATGGAACAAGTTTTCCCATCTTTAATGTCATCAAACCCATTAAGGTATATTGGTTCAAGTATAGTTTGGCTAGAGTAATTTTCTCATTATGCAACGACATTAAAGAGCTTTTTAATTAGAATGAACATTCAAATAAGAATATATATGGATTTAGGGTATAGCGAAACAAAACACAAGCAACTTACTATTCCAGAACGCGAGTTTTGATCAGCTTCTGAAACCAAATAACTTGAGGATCCTACAAGATTTTCTTGGTTTTCTGTGGTAAAAAGCAAGAACTTCATCTAGACTCACATATTACCGAGAAGTCATTAGAGATCATTTACCGTTTGGATACCAGCAACATGTTTCTTTTGCCCTTTCCAGGCAATCAAATATTAGAGAAAGCCACCAGAAATTTAAGCAAACTCGACATTAAAGCAAAAACCTTTACTAAGTGAAATTGACATTAGGGTATATTGAGGTAGTTAACAACTCAATCTGTTTACAGAGGAGGAGTTCATAGTCATATACTATAAGCATTAAAACTGAACTATACTATACGTCGTCAGACAAAGCTGATCCTAGGAAATTTAAAGCTAATAAGCTAAGCTAAGCCCTCCTCCAAAGAAGCCGGGAGCAAAAACAAACCCCAGCAACTTGATTCAGGCCTTAGCTGATCTAAGACTAGTAAAATTAAAAGCTGTTTTTCTCAACTTATATGGTATATTCTCTTATGCTAAAGTCATAACTTGTGAAGATAGCTATCAAGAGGCAGTCCCCCCCATATCTCTGCAACAAAACAATATAAAGCGAACATTTTTAGCATTAGCGAAAGTCAAATTGCTAGGGACAAATTGAAATTAACCCAAGGAATAAATAATGCAACAGAATACAGAATAAGTTGAAAAAATTGATAATAATGTGTAGATTCTTCTCATATTCACTTAGAACATATATGCATAATGTATGCCATGCAGATTCTAGACAAGTTGTTGTATGCTTTGCTTCTTTGCTTATGCATCAGATTACGTAACGAACCCAACTGTATGAAAAATATGAGTTTCTCTTTTCCTTTTCTGCATAAATGCGTTTCTAGAAAGAATTGTAAGTCTACTACCATAAACATCTAATTTTGAAATAATGTGAATCTTATGACCATATCTTTAATCATTTACAAAAGTCTTAATGTACCTTAGTTTCCAAGAGGGGCAGCCAACTCTTGTTACAGGGATGACTAATAATAGGCCGATCCTGAAAATTAAAACAAGGTTAATCAATACAAATAATCAATAAACAAAACCACCAAACTGAAAATTTATACTCACTCCGTTCCCATACTAAGGTAACATAAACCAATTTTGTCCATCTCAAATTATGGTCATAGCCCTTTCAGCAGTTATTCACTCTTGTGTTAACTAGCATAGAGACGGAGGGAGTATGTTACTACTATGTATAAGGAATTTAATCATAAGTAAATAAATCCAAACCTTGCCACCAATTTCCTCTTAAAGCACTTTTAGGATCTTCTTCTACTCCTGGATCATTTGTCTGTAAAATCGAGTATAAGACTTCAGATACAATATACTATATCATCCAAAATGTAGTGTAAAAAAAAGCGAAAATTAAGGTTAGAAAAAAATGTGTATGTACAACACTCACAAGAGATTCATCAGGACGCGTAGTTGGAGAATAAACTTCGTCTTGGCCACCATAGTAGATTGAAGAGGTATAGTAGCAAGGCTGATCAACTTTCTTCTGCTGATAATAAGAGTACTTGCTACTCTCTGCTTTGCTTACCGGTGCTCCATTATCTACAAGAAAAAGATGTACATATAACATAAAACACTAATAAACCACTTGAATATGATAGTAAACACACTAATATGTCAATCAAGCGAAGAAATAACTTTGATAAGTTTATAATTAGAGAAATATATTATCATCAAATTAAAAATTTGACTCTAGAGATTGCAAGTTGTCAATGATAAAGATTATTTTAATTAGGACGAATGAAGTATAAAAATTACCAGGAAAACTATGCTTGGCATTCCCAACATGGTGTGTAGAGTCTCTTCCTCCTCCCTAGATTAAAATCGATTTTAGATGTAAGAAATGTTGTACACGTAAAATATTATAAAAATTACAAAAGGCAACAGAGAACACTAAGATGATGATTACTATCCAATATCAAATTAGATCACATAACTTAATTAAGCTAGAGAATTAAGAGAGTTAAGCAGATTAGCGTGTATAAAGCATATACACATATGGGTCATAGGCAGCATATACGGGTCAGTCAATAAGTAGATAATAATCCTGTACATAAAGTTAATTATCGTAGTTTAAATTTTTTAATTTGTTAAATGGAAAAGGAGGCATTAGGAATATGCATATGAATATATTATTCTTGTTAAGTAAAATAATGAATTGATAGTCTATTTAGATAAACTTTGTACTAATTTATGTATCTTTCTATTAGTGCATTTCTTGAATCTCGTTAGTTAAACATGTTATGCAGTGACTAATGATTCAACAATCTCTTTAGACATCAGCTCAACTCAGGTCTATTATCAACCATTAAAAAGATTATCATTATGGAGTCATTATCATTTCATGTGGGTCTAGAGAACAAGCATCTAAAGTAGGAACCCACCTTTGTACTTGTGCCTGATGTCACTAACAGCCAGAGATCAAAACTTTGACAAACTCGTGTATAAGACGATCTCACAACATATAACGTACACATAAGCACTCATCAAAATGAAAAAAAAATTTCCTTTATATTTTTGAGTAAAAGACGACAAAATAAATTAGTACGAGATAATCTCACCTAATAGCTGGCTCCGAAGTAAGCCAATCTCACCTAAATGATTCTTTACCAACTCAGAATAGAAAGGAAAAAAAAGGTTGGAACCTTTAAAAAAAGAAAACTCCATATCATATGAAAGCTAAGAGTTTGAAGATAAACTTTCAAAAAAGGTCGGCAACTTTTTCATGTAACCCAATAAAAGTAAAAAATAATTTTGGACTCTTTAAACACTGGCTTAATAGCCTACGTCTCTTCCTACTTCTCACCTTAGCCAAAGGTCCCAAAATCTCAAAAACAAAACCAAAAAAAGCATCACCATCATTGAAAATTTTGTGTATTTTGCATTAAAAGACAAAATTAACTAGAATAAGTAGCAACAAATTGTAATTTGTGAGATCACAAAGACATGCAAAAAAGTCAAAAACAAAAATAAAAAAAAAAATCAAAAAATTGATAAAAGCAAGGGCAAATAGAAGAAACCAATATTTAGGTAAAACCTTTTGCATTGAAAAACTCATCAAATTCTCAATTCTAAAGAACCCCAAATGAATCAATCCCAATTTGATGCTCTAATTCATTGCATGCATGCCTTTTATTTTAGATACTTAATCAATAATCGACTTGGTGCAATTCTTTGATAACCCTAACACAAAAAAACCCGATACGGGTAAGGGAGATGACAAGAAATTATATACAACGGTTGCACGAGATATTTGTGGTTAACCCGCTAAACCCTACAAAAACACTAACTTTAACAATGTTAAACATAGACATATTATTATTGCAAATAATTGTACACCCAAAAAAATAATCATCAAAACTTGAGATTACATATTAATAAAACATGAATTAAGAAAAGAGTAAGAAGAAAGTTAAGTACCATAGAAGGAGGGCCAAAAACAGAGTTAAACAAGCTGGAAGAAGAAGTAGCAGAAGAAGGATTAGGGCCAAAAAGGTCAGCAATGGTGGATGAAGCAGAGGAAGAAGACAAAGATGACCCGCCGACTTGCTTGGATTTTGATTTTGATGATGAATTCTTTGCCATTTCTTTTTTTTTTTTTTTTTTTTTTTTTTTTTTTTATAACTGAAATAGTATTATTGATTGAAGTGTGATATATTTATTTATATATAAAAGAGTAAGGATGTATTTATGAAAGGAATGAAGAAATCTCAACTATAAAAACTACTTAGGACCGACAAGAATAGAGGTGTAAGCAGAGGAAACAGGGGGAAGGACGAGGAGAAGAGAGAGAAAATAATGAGATGAAAATTGGAAAAGCACGTGAAAGTTTGCAGATGATCGATGTGGGTAACAATACTGTAACGGCCTCCCCTTGTATTTATAAGCAGCCCCCAACTGATTTTCAGTTTCTTTCCATTTTTGCCCATCTCGTATCTAATCTAATCTTCCATGTGCCTCTCTTTTATTATTTACTAAAAGCCCGTGCGATGCACAGTTTTTTCATTTAAAATTTTTAATTATTTGATTTATTCTATTTAATTATTTCAGACAAAATTACAAAAGTTTAATATTTATTTTTTTACTATAATTTATAATGAGTTTATTAAATATAAATAAATTGTAAATATGATATTTTTTTTGTTATAAAATCTTTAATGTGAAATGATAAATTTTTAACAATTTAAATCCTAAATCATTATTCATTGTTTTACGATATTTTTTATTTCGATAGAATCACCAACCTCGTCCACAACCAACCTACTACATCAATGGATAAATCGAACCGTGAAATGTTAGCCAAACTGAAATTGATATAAATTAAATCTTTACATTTATATAAAATAATTCAATATATTTACCAATAAATGAAAAATTGTTGCGATATAAAATCAAATCTATGCATTGGAATTTTTTAATCATCTCCAAAAATAATCAAAGTCATCCATATATTAAGTATACAACATCTAATCGTATGTCATTACAAAAACAAATAATCGTTAAGTATCGTAAATAAATACAATGTAACTAATAATTACAAATATAAATTTAAACATAACATTTTAAAAATTGCCCGAACATTGATGACCTAAAACTAACACAAAATTACTAACACAAAATTCGCTTGATGGAGTTTTATATTGATACGAAATTTTATTTGTGTCGTATGATGTATTAGATCTGCATGTAAAAAAATATTTAGTAAATAAAACATAAACATATAATCGTTGAGTATCCCAAATTAATACAATGTAAGTAATAATTAGAAACACTAATTTAAACATAGGATTTTAAAAATTAAGCTAAAAATTACCCGGCCATTGATGACCAAAAATTAACACAAAATTACCAACACAAAATTCTCTTGATGGGGTTTTTTTATTGATACAAAATTTGTTTGTGTCGTATGATGTGTCAATTTATAATGTTAATTATAATTAACGAACAATTTGTATTTCTTATCATAAATACTATCAAAATTTATCTTATAATGATAGGTATCAAACTTTATCTTATAATGATAGGTATCAAACTTTATTATAAGCGTTTATCATTTAAATATTTCTTAGTATATTTTTTTTTTGGATTTCTTATACTCGTAGTATTGAATTAATAAATTTATCTTTTTCAATATTTTTACTTTATTTTTTTTATTAAAATAATTTAATTCGTGGAATATAATCTACGTGGCATTAAAATTTTAGATATATCAAATCTAATTTGTTACTTTTATCTAGGTGGCTACATAATTTTTTTAATTCAAAAAAAAAAATACAAATCTTTCTTCTTATTGGTCGAAATAAGAATATTTCTTATGTGACGCTCCGAATGCTCTCCAAAAATGCCTGCTATATATATATATACATATATATATATATATATACATATACATATATATATATATACATATACATATATATATATATACACATATATATATAAAGGATTAGGATCATGTAAAAACAAGTCTTAGGGTAAAAACTGAAAACAATTAATCCTAGCCGTAGATTATTGTTTCGGGGTTTTTTGATGTCCTGCAGGAGAGTTACAATTCCGAGACTGGAACCGGACGCCTGTACCTGCAAAACAACGGAGACTCCTTGTGGTGGGAGCTCCGCCTCCAACGGTCAAGTTAGTACTTGCTTGAGGAGTGAATAGTGCGGAAAAGTAAAGGTTGGAAGATCTGGTTCCTCTAGGTGAGGAGTGATCAATGTGTTTTGACTTCTCTAGGTGAGAGCCATTAATTGCTGCATTCCCTTTAATGAGGATTAATTAAGTATTTATAGTCTTGAGAAGCGTGCCAATTTTAGGTTTAGGTTAACCAGGGGCAAATTGGGCTTCTCTCGGACTTTGGGCCTTGGTGGCCATTTTGCCTATTTGGCATATGGGAGGCCACGTGGCATGGCCTGATTAGTCCATGTTGGACCTCTTAGGGTGACAAGTGGCGGACGCTGATTGGCCCACGTGGTGGACACGTGGAAGGTCCGGATTGGTCCATTTGTCATGGGTAATTTTTACCCTAAACATTTGCCCCTCGGAAGGAGTAATTTCTCTTTCCAGGAGGGATTTCTCCTTTCGAAAGTTAGACCCTCGAAGCTTTGCTAGGTCGGCATCTTGTCTAGTTCTAATGGGAGATGGACTTGATTAACTTAGAAAATTTTGATACCTTGGGCGGTATGACATTTTCAAAGTTAATCAATCATAATAATGATTGCCGCCGAACTAGACAGATGCCGATTCTTTGCCCTACTATGCAGATAGCCCCTCATCAGGTGGACTGTCAACTATTGCACAAGGGGTAAGCGTTTTAGCATTATTCGGCCGTTGGCCTCTTTTGATTCAATATACTAAGTTCGGTACTTAGTTTATTTCGTTGGGGGATGGCTGGTCGTCTGCTTTGGTGGCTGCATAGAAGCAGGCGTCAGACAGGACGTCCAACCAAAGTAGCTACGTCTGTTGGGTTACAGACGACAGCTTTAAGTATAGCCAACCTAGTAAGAATAGTGGTCGAGTACCTCTGTTTACCAAAAAACAGGCGGACTCCTCATACCTTTTAGGTTCCGTACTAAGGAGGGCGACTGGTTAACCTTGCGGTTAGTCAATCACTGCCTATTTTGTTTGAGTGGTAGGGAAACCAGGCGGCGGGGGCCGGATAGTCCCCTTGATTCGCCAAGTTTTTCTTGGCTATTAACTCAATGGTTGTTAACCTAGCAGGAGTAGTGGTTGAGAGCCCCTGTTTGCTAAAAACAGGCGGGCGACTCATACTTTTTAGGCTCCATACTAAGTTTGAGGGAGTGACATAGGAGTTACTTAGTCTCCGTCACACTCTAGCTTGAGTAGTAGAGGTACCAGGCGGCGGAGGCCGGCTGATCCCCTTGATTCGCCAATGTTTGTTGGCTATTAACCCAAGGAGTGGTTACCTAGTAGGAATAGGGGTTTAAGTGCCCCTGTTTGCCAAAAAACAGGCGATCTACTCAAACCTTTTAGGTTCCATACCAAGTTTAAGGGAGTGACTATGAGTTAACGTTGGTGTTACTTAGTCTTCGTCACACTCTAGCTTGAGTAGTAAAGGTACCAGGCGGCGGAGGCCGGCTGATCCCCTTGATTCGCCAATGTTTGTTGGCTATTAACCCAAGGAGTGGTTACCTAGTAGGAATAGGGGTTTGAGTGCCCCTGTTTGCCAAAAAACAGGCGGTCTACTCAAACCTTTTAGGTTCCATACCAAGTTTGAAGGAGTGACTATGAGTTAACGTTGGTGTTACTCAGTCGCCGTCACTCTTGCTTGAGAAGTAGAGGTACCAGGCGGCGAAGGCCGGCTAGACCCCTTGATTCGCCAATGTTTGTTGGCTATTAACTCAAGAGGTACCCCCTGCATTTATCCCAAGTAATACAGGCGGTCATCTGACTCAGATGTCAACTGCTACCACTGGTTTGGTTAGTGATAGAGTTATCCTTGTCTCAAAAACGGCTACGTGGTTGCCCTTGGGGACAGTCGTATAGGTGGCGTGTAATTAGTTTATAAAGCAATGTTCCACCCAAAAGGGAGCTGCTCTCTGCGACAAATTTCATCCGGATGGATGCTGCCGGACGCCTGCTATGATGTTGGGACAGGTCGTATTAGTTTAAAGATTGGATCAGTTGGCTTGGCGCCTGGACTGATCATTCGGCTTGTGGCCTTGGTTAGTTCTTGGTGAACGTAGGTGCTAAGTAAGAGGAGGGTAGCCGCCTGTTTAGGCACAGGGTCGGCCAGGCCCTGATCATTTTTTAGCTAAGTATAGGGGGGTGGCTGTAGCCAACTGTATGTCCAGACGACATGCCCCTATGGTGAGTAAAATACTCAATGGAGAGTAGCCGACTGTAAAGGTACAGACGGCATGCCCCTCTGAAGATAGAGTAAAATACTCAATGGAGAGTAGCCGACTGTAAAGGTACAGACGGCATGCCCCTCTGAAGATAGAGTAAAATACTCAATGGAGAGTAGCCGACTGTAAAGGTACAGACGGCATGCCCCTCTGATGATAAAGTGAAATACTCAATGGAGAGTAGGCGACTTTAAATGTATAGGCGGCCTGCCCCTCTGAATCAGTATCAAGTATTGAAATCATTTCAAGTGTTAGAGCAGATGGATCACCTAGTTCCCTTCCATAAAGGATGGATGGTGTTATTAATGAGAGTCGGTTGCTTTCATAGCTACGAGACTTCATTGTATAGGGGGCCGACTACTATTCATACCGCCTCTCTTGCTTGATAGACTTAGGCAATATTCTTTAAATGAGAATGACAAGTGATCACATAACTGGGATAATCATAATAATGATTGAGGTAGCTTTAACAAGGCTATGAAACCACGCAAACCATAGAACTAGACATTCGGCATGCCGCCTGTTTTGAAAAACATCCTATTCTTTGATGGATTTCATGCCGCCTGCTAGCCTATTTGTGAGGACCAATGAAGGTGCCATCGAAGTGCCGGCTACCCAAGCTGAAGCGTCCACGAGAAGTTGCTAAAATAAGAGTAATAAAGGTTCTGACTTATCAAGAAATTGCCGGTTGTTCTCATGATGATTTGCTTGATGATCTCGTCCATCCATGCTTATTATGGCTTGTCTAACAAAATACGAAGGTTGCTCTGTTTTTCTCATATCCAACCAATAAGGGTTGCCCACTTTAGTTAACCACTGACTTTTAAGTGAGCATGTGCCACTTGCTTTGTAACATTGCTAGCTCCATTGCCGGTTAGTGGCTTTCTTGCTTTCCTTGCTTAGCCAAGTTCGAAAGGTTAACCACCTTACCGCCTGTTTACATGTGAACAAAGGTGTCATTTAATCATGGCTTTGTTCATTGCATCACAATACAATAAGCCATAATGTAAATGCCGGCTGAAGCTAGGTGACTAGCGCATGATGCCGGTTGCATGCTATTTACGTGCTTGGCATTATTTAGACAAAAATGATCATAAGACTCGGCCCCTATTTAAAAAGTATGAAGACCCACTTTTGCTCATGCCCTTTCAACCAAGTGCCGGTTGTTTAAGGTGAGTCTAGCTGGGACTGGGCTTGAGTCTTGAAGAGCACTTGTGGCCGCCTGTTTTTATAACAAGGGTGGCCGACTATTTGATTTTATTGAGCGTCTGAGCACTGAATGCCGGCTGAAATAAGAGCAATGAGGATTCCCTAACTTAGCAAGTTGAGTTATATACTCTTGGGCTCATAAATTTGGCTTGGATGATCACTTCATGCGGCTCTTCAAACACATGGATACACACTTGGTTGGACGAATGGATAGCTTAGCATCTACTTGGCATGTACTCGTACCCAGCATCAACGTCAAATCTCAGCATGATATTTAAACTTAGCACGATAATTGTGTTTCATGTGCCGCATGTTTTACTATGGCTAGCTTCTTTGGTTGAAGTGCCCCCTGCTAGCTTGAGCTACGACACCTAGATGCCGCCTGCTCTCGAATGCTTCGACCATCTGAACTCAGCCAAGACGGATGTGTTTTAGAGCCGCCTCCTTGCTGTGTTGCTAGGACTAGGCCGGCTGTCTATAGACATACAAGGGACTTGCTGTTGCGTGCATACACATGGTGGCTGTTTCTTTACAAAAAATAGCAATGTGTCGTTTGATTCTTGATGTTTACCCATGATACTATGAAATTTCAAAAGGCACTCATTTTGAGCTTACATGGTGCTTTGGTAAGGATGCCGAGCTGCTCTTCTCAATGGAGCTAACTTTCAAAATTTTATTCGGCCACATGATGTCGTATGATCAGCTTGCCGCTTGTTTTAATTATGTTTTGATCGTGTTGGGCATTATTTAGACCAAAGTGATTCAAGACTCGGCCCTCATTACAAAACATGAAGACCCATATCACCTCACGCATTGCTTGATGCGTTCGCTGTGGATGCCGCCTGCTTTCATAAAAGACAAGTGGTTTGTTGGATTTACTTGATGGCTAAACAGCCGGTTTCAATGCTTCCCATACATAAATACAGTTGCCTAGCTGCCTATTTTTTACATACACACGAACTCATTCGTCTCGGCCTTTTGAGTTGCTTGTTCTTGAAGTGATCAATCCGGCTGTTTGGTGGCTCGGATTGGGCTGGCTGTTTAGGTGTCGCCTACATTAGCATGGCTAGCTGATTTGTCATGCTTCGTGGCTAGGACTAGGCCGGCTGTCATCTGGCCGCCTGCTTCCTTGGGCGAGACGCCAATGCCCAGCTTTCACAATAAGAGACTAGCACATGAACAAGTTAAAGCATTCACTCTCATGGCCAATTATATTACTACGAGCCAAGCGCTACTCCTCTCGGCAGGCCGAGAGATTTTTATATGTGCGAGTATTTTGGCTGTTTGCTTTTGGAAGAACAAGCTGGAACCAAACTCATTTGTATCAAGTATACTTGGCATTATATTTTGAGCAAAAACCTTGCGACTGTACCTTGATAAAACATCATATAGAGCCGGCTGTTTATGCGAGAATGAGGGTTGCTCTTATGGTTGCCGCCTAAAAGCTCAAAGGCTCGACGTTGGCATGCCACTACTGCACTCACAGTCGGGCCTTTATCGAAGAAAAAACAGCAGGCTTCCTAGACATGTAGAACAACCGACCGAGGAAGCTGTTCGTGACAAGCATCATGGGAGCCGGCTATGTATATAGCGATGTGGGCTGGTAGTTATGATACTACTTATGCCACTTGATAATATCAAATGCTAAGATTAACTTTGTAGTAGGTTGCCACCTAAGGCTCTTAGGTGGAGCTTTGCCATACAAAATCAGTAAGTTAGGCGCATGTGGCCGTATGATAATGATTTGATAATAATGAATTTTTTTTTTTTTTTAAAATCAATATTATAATAATGATTTGATAATAAAATTAATAATAGCTTACAAGCCTATCCATACGACTCTTGGCATCCGACCGTACGACGCTTGTAGTACTTGGCTGTCGGGCCGAATGCTGGGAGGCTGATATTTTGCCGGATGTACCCATTGAGTGTCGTGCTAGGCGTATGTAACTTCAACTGGGAGTGGTTTGATTTGGCCGATTGTTCCTTTGCAGGAACAAGCGCCCTTTGGTTGATCAAGTCTTGGATCTCCCCCTTGAAACTACTCATGAGGGTCATGAGTTCATTCCTGGTGATAGGGGCAGATCCCTCGGCCGCCTGTTGATGATTAGGCGGCGGGCCGACTGGTTTACTAAATTCAGCCAGGCAGTCTCCCCGTTCCTTCCTTTCGATGGGACGGGTGCGTCGAGCTCTGAGGGACCCGTCAGGGGCCGTGTGAGTCTCGACTTCATATTCTTCGTCGGTACCCTGGTCTGACTGGACCAGGGGGTCGTCCATGGGACGCTTCTCACTTAGAATCGGTACAGACTGTGATACCATCTCGAAAGTACTCTCCCCACAGACGGCGCCAAAATGTTTCGGGGTTTTTTTATGTCCTGCGGGAGTGTTACAATTTCGAGACTGGAACCGGACGCCTGTACCTGCAAAACAACGGAGACTCCTTGTGGTGGGAGCTCCGCCTCCAACGGTCAAGTTAGTACTTGCTTGAGGAGTGAATAGTGCGGAAAAGTAAAGGTTGGAAGATCTGGTTCCTCTAGGTGAGGAGTGATCAATGTGTTTTGACTTCTCTAGGTGAGAGCCATTAATTGCTGCATTCCCTTTAATGAGGATTAATTAAGTATTTATAGTCTTGAGAAGCGTGCCAATTTTAGGTTTAGGTTAACCAGGGGCAAATTGGGCTTCTCTCGGACTTTGGGCCTTGGTGGCCATTTTGCCTATTTGGCATATGGGAGGCCACGTGGCATGGCCTGATTAATCCATGTTGGACCTCTTAGGGTGACAAGTGGCGGACGCTGATTGGCCCACGTGGTGGACACGTGGCAGGTCCGGATTGGTACATTTGTCATGGGTAATTTTTACCCTAAACAATTATAATCTAGCGGATGACATCTAATGTATATAACCTAATTTTCTCTCTCCTCCCGCGAAAACACCTTCTCTCTCCTCTGTTATTTTCTTCCTCCTCTTCCTTCTCTCTTCACTTTCTCTCTCCTAATTTCTCGACATTTTTTCCCCAATTTTCACGCTACTTTTTCAAACACCGCTTCAATTATTTTGATTTTTAGCAATTTCTCAGCTCTACGATCTATTATCAGGTGAGTTCTTTGTGGTAATTTCGCTATTTTTGCACGATTTGAGGTTATTAGGTTTCTGAAATTTTGTTTGCTGGAATTTCATGAGTATTTTTTTGTAGATTCAACCGGAAATTTAATGTCTATTGTGTTTTTCGTGTATGCTTTTTGTTTAATTTTGTCATTTTGCAAGTTTTTTTATTTATTTTTTCGATTTGATTTGATTTTTTGATTTTCAACTTAAGTTCGTTTTAGTAGGAGTATTTTTGCTCGAATTTCTACTTTTGTTGTTGTTCTTCACCTTCTTAGTAACACGATTTTTGTGTTTCTGATTTTAGTAAATTAAGTTTGGGTAATTTTAGTAACATGCATGTTTGATTATGACGAGATTTTGCGTGTTTCGTTCATCAATTTTGTTCGATTTCCAGTGCGATTTTGCGACTTTTGCTCATCAATTTTTTCGACTTTTTTCATCAATTTTGTTCGATATTGTTTTATTTTGCGATTTTCTGTTCGAATTTGTTCAATTTTGTTCGATTTCCTGGTTGATTTTGTTCAATTTTGTTCAATTTTATTCACTCATTTTTTGCTTTCAATTTTTTTGATTTGTGGGTATTTGCAGGTGAAATGTGGGAATTGTGGAGAGGTGACAGAGAAGGAGAGTTATGTGATGTTGGGAGAAGTTGTTCCTATCCCTAAGAGTCGTGTCCAGGCTAATCTTGTTCAGAAGGTTTATCTCTATTACTCTCTGATAACTTGTTGTTCTATTCTGATTTGATTGTGCTCGCTCTATTTGAGATTTAGTTGTCGCATTGATAGTGTAATTTGAATGAGTAATGTTACAATTATATTTGAATGGAGGTAGTATTTTGGCACTATTGATTGGTTTTGTCAGTGTTAATTTCTTTTTCTGGACTAATGTCTTGCCATTTAGTTTCATGAGGGTTTTAGCATTATATTGACTATTTCTTGGTTATTGTAGTGATTGTAGTTATGTGTTGATCAATGAATCATATGCTGCATTTATCTTACTGTAAATGTTACATGGTTATTGTAGTGATTGTAGTTATGTGTTGATCAATGAATCATATGTTGTATTTATCTTACTAAATGTTACAAAAATGTGTGTTATCTGTAAGATGATCAGTGTTTATGAAGTCTATTTCTAGCGTATCTTATAGTGAAGGAAAGTGTTTTAAAGTTTTTGAGAACTTGTGGGTTCTAGGAGCTTTGAACTTTCATCTTTTATGTTTAGTGATGATCTTTCGTCAATTTGCTAGAAGCGAGTTGAATACCCCTTAAGCTTCTTCATCCATTACAGGAGTATTGAACATGTATTAAGGATTATGAACACCAGGGTTGCAAACTGGAAATTTCTCCTCGTTGTTTTGATACCTGTCTGATTTATTGAACTGTTCAACATGATATAGCGTTTAAGTTTGGTATGAAATTTCTGCAATTTTGTTATCTTAGGATTATTTGCTTAGGAATTAGGACTTGTTTAGTATGTTTCTTCCGGATGTTAATTGATGGCCTTGTATTGGCACTTGGGGAATGGTTTATGATAGTGTATTGATGTTGTACTAGTACTTCTGCTCTGGCTCTTAGAATTCTTTTTTTTATCTATTGTTCATTCATTTGTTGTACTGATTCCATCTTTTTCAATAATAGTGTGCCCGTTCAAGTGATATATGGCTTACGTTGTTGCTATATCTGTATTGACTAAGCCTTGAATAATGTCCTGCAGCTTATAGAATGTGTTTGATGCTTTGATATGTATGAATCACGTGTTGCATTTCTGCATTTTTCTGGTTTACACTTAATTGACATTTGATGCCTGAATTATATTACAATGTATACATTTTCTGTGAGCTGTTAACTTTGTTCCATTCCAGCTATTAAAATTCTGTTGCTTTTTGTGTGTTATTGCCTTCTAAATTTTGGATTTTCTTACATTGGTAATGGTGATAGTTACATTGTGTTTTTGGCTTGTTGCTAATCAATCACCCTTTCATTATTTCAGTGCAAGTTCTGTGGCAGGGAGGGTACTATTACAATGTTACCAAAATCTGGCTGCTATCTAACAGGTGATGACTGACTGTGAAGCAGGAAAGTTTGTCCGTTTGATGAGCTTTGACTGTCGGCTTTGGAGCCAGTGGACTACTCCTTTGGTGGTGACAAGGAGGAGCAGCAGAAATTATCTTATGACAAGGAGCAGCAGAAATTATCTTATGATAAGGAGCAGCAGGAGAAGTTATCTGATGACAAGGAGGCCGGAGAAGGGGAAGTTATTTGATGATAGTTACCTTACTTTTGTAAATAGTGACATCTATATAAATGTGGTCAATGTTGTCAAAATTTATATAATTACCTTATTTTTATATATAGTGACCTTCGTTATTTTTATATATAGTGGCCTCTGTATAAATGTGGTCAAAATTGATATAGTTACCTTATTTTTGTATATAGTGACCTTTATGTAAATATGCTCAAAATTGATATAGTTACCCTATTTTTGTATATAGTGACCTCTAAGTAAATATTCTAAAAATTGATATACTTACCTTATTTTTGTATATAGTGACCTTTATGTAAATATGATCAAAATTTATATAGCTATCCTATTTTTGTATATAGTTACGTTATTTTTATATATAGTGACTTTATGTAAATATCGTCAATTTAGATAAAGTTACCTTATTTTAGCATGTAGTGACCTTTAAAACGTTGCGTTTGTCAAAAAAAAAAAAAAAAACCTTTAAAACAGTTGAATTGATTATATGTAAGGTTGGAATGATCTTAGGGCTTTATAACCGTCTGATCTTTTGTGCTAAAAACAGAGCTTGTGGTGAAAACTAAAAACAAGCAATCTTAGCCATTCATTACTAGCACAAAAGATCAGACGGTTATAAAGCCCTAAGATCATTCCAACCTTACATATAATCAATTCAACCGTTTTAAATGTTTTTTTTTTTTAACAAACGCAACGTTTTAAAGGTCACTACATGCTAAAATAAGGTAACTTTATCTAAATTGATGATATTTACATAGAGTCACTATATATAAAAATAACGTAACTATATACACAAATAGGATAGCGATATCAATTGTTACAATATTTACATTAAGGTCACTATATACAAAAATAGGGTAACTATTTCAATTTTGACCATATTTACATAGAGGTCACTATATACAAAAATAGGGTAACTATAACAATTTTTACAACATTTACATTAAGGTCACTATATACAAAAATAAAGTAACTATATCGACTGAGTTTTTGACACCATTTACATAAAGGTCACTATATACAAAAATAAAGGTCACTATATATAAAAATAAGGTGACTGAAACAAAATTTACAACATTTCCATAATTCTAAGGTCATTATATTGAAAATAAGGTAACTATATATTAACTTCGGGTAATTATATCAATTTGACACCATTTACCCATAGGTCAATAAATATAAAAATAAGTATTAAAAAAGTCTATGTAGGATTCGAACCTACATCACGTGATTACACAGTGCTCGACCAATTGAGCTAATAGGCTTTCAACATGCCAAAACAGCCAATAAAAGCATACCAACATCACAGACTGAAGCAAAACAAGCTTGACAAGATCAACGTTTCAAGGACAGAAGCAGAGGCAAATAAAAGCATACCAGGATTTCATGATACGAGCAAGCCACCTGTATATGAGGAATCCCAACAAATATAGATATTGAACAGGCAGGCACCAAAAATCATAAATCTTCATAAAGGCTGAAGAAGGTTACTACACTAACTCCAGCCGACAAGGTAAGATCAGGCATGATAGAGCTCACAATAACGCAAACTAGCATACTCGAATTCTAGAAATAAATTTCTAAAGACACGCTTCTACCATTTAACTAATATGTCCTTTACCCTGCATATTTCAAGATGAGAATAAAGTATCAACAATTATTGGAGATCAAAGGGAAAAATTGATACAACCTATAAATGGTCTTGAAAGCATTGTACAATCTCAACAGCTCTAGTATATTAAAACCCCACAGAGGCCTACTCAATAACCTATAGATACTACTACATGCCAGACCAAAAAGGAGCAAAAGGAATACATACATACAATCTCCCAAAGGACAAATAAAACAAATCAGATCAGTAATCAAATCATTACTCCTAGATCAGTAATCAGGATGGATGAGTTTTGCTAAAAATTTAGTCTTAAGCTCAATTAAACAGAGGAATTTCAGAAATCTGCAAGCTTCACCTGATCCTTCATCTGCATGAGAGCCAGGGGATACTTTGATGTCAACCTGTGTAAAAAAGACAATACTTGTATTATTCGTCTGAGAAAATCATGATGTCCCCATTACACAAGAGCCAGAATATCATGGTTCCCCTTACACAGCTCGAAATCACATTGAACGAAAAGTATGACTCAAAGGACAACCAAACGATCAGTTTCAGAAATAATTACTCCCAGATCACCAACATGGTTTTATTTCAGATTACTCAAGGACTGAAGACGACTAGATGACAATGTAAGACATCATTCTTCTTGTTGGATATGTTAATGAGCTGTCGATTTCAATCTATGGCAGACTGGCACACAAGCTAGCAGATGTGATGCATACAAAAACTTAAGACAAATGACAATTAGAGAGTGGAAGTATCTATATCTGAGCTACCAGTATCAACCCACCAGTTACTTAGGGTAGATTTTGTTCTTCACTCGAGTTGATCTATACATTTTGTATTTATTGTATGGCATGACGAACAGAAATGGGCAGTCTCGAAAGGCTTCTCAGATTATATTTCAAGCATAATCAAACAGGAAATCGAACAAAAATCACAAATGAAAACGAACAAAAACCAAGCAAAATCAAACAGGAAATCGAACAAAATTGAACAAAATCGAACAGGAAATCGCAAAATCAAACAAAATCGAACAAAATTGATAAAAAAAAGTCAAAAAAATTGATGACCAAAGTCGCAAACTCGCAGTGCAAATCGAACAAAACACACAAAATAGCACAGAAATCGAACAAAATCGCAGAATTTTTTTTGATAAAATTACCAAATGATATCGAAAATTAAAAATCTGAAATCTAATCAAATTATGAAAAAAGAATATACAAATTTGATGAGAAAAAGTCGAAAAATCGCACTAGAAATCAAACAAAATTGATGAACAAAACACGCAAATCGCACAAGAAATCGAACAAAATCGCAGGAAATTTTTTTTGATAAAATTGCCAAATAAAATCGAAAATTAAAAATCTGAAAATCGCATAAATCAAATCACAAAAATCGCAAAAATTAAAATCGGAAAAAAAACGTACCTGATTTGAGCAATTTAGGTTGTTTATGCGAAATTTGAACAAAAATTCTTCAATTTCTAGCAATTTGTGTTTAATTTTGGGATTTGAGGAGAGAGAAAGACAAGAGGTTTGCAAGTTTGAGGAGAGAGAAAATTTTGGACGGTGGTTGAGGGAGGATATGTGTTTAATCTCAGCCGTGAGATTTGATAGGTCATAATCTACGGTCTTGATTATCCGTTTTCATGTTTTTAGCTATAGGCTTGTTTTTACATGATCCACACTCTCTCTCTCTCTCTCTCTCTCTCTCTCTCTCTATATATATATATATATATATATATATATATATATATATATATATATATATATATATATATATATATATATATATGGTTTGATTAGAAGTATTGAATTAATAAATTTATCTTTTCCTATATTTTTACTTTATTTTTTTCATTAAAATAATTTAATTCGTGGATTATAATTTATGTGGCATTAAAACTTTAGATATGTCAAATCTAATTCGTTACTTTTATCTAGGTGGCGACATAATTTTTTAATTCAAAAATAAAATACAAATCTTTCTTCTTATTGGTCGAAATAAGTATATTTCTTACGTGGCACTCCGAATGCTCTCCAAAAATACCTAATTTATATATATATATATATATATATCAGATTTTTATTTTTATTTTGACAGGTTTTCTATCGAGTTTCAAAGCTGCTACGTACTTGTATGTGGTAACGAGAAGTGTCCTATTGGATCTGGTCAGTATCTTTCTTGATTATTGTAATCGAAAAGGATGACTTTTAATGAAAAGATAATCAAAGACTCAAAGTAGATAATATTTGTGAAACTTCTTTAAATAGTAGGATATGATATGATCAAATCCTATCAATATTATTATCTACTAGTTTTGTGCCCGTGCAATATCCGGGCTGTTTATTGAATTTAAAGATAAATATTTTATATATATATATGCCAAACATACATTTGATACAGACAGTACAGTGTTACGTAAGAGGTGTATATTTTGACGTATCATATTGTAAGAACGCAATAATATTATAGAATATACTTTATATGAGAAAAATATCTATATATATTTAGATTTGCTACTCATGAATTAATATTTTTTAAAAGTACCCTTATTAAAATATATCATAAATAGATTTCTTTTGAAATACTCTTTTTATTGAAAATAAAACTCTAACTAACTTTTTTGTCTTACAAAATCTATCTAAATCTATCCAATATTTTTATCCTACGTGTCAACTAATAATTAGTTGTTGCCTACGTGGCGCAACTTGACGAGCGAAACATTAAAACGCCAAGTGTCACTATTTTGTAGCCTGGCTAAAAGTTTAACTTTATATATTAGTTACGTTATATATATATATGATATGATTGTAGTTCTATACTTCTATTTGTATTATATGAAGTATTTATTCTGTATGAGAATCAAGAATTAAGGGATTAATAAGTCTTTTAGATTCTGATAGATATTATATTTATGATAATATTTTGTCGCAGATTAGGATAGATTTTGTGTATATTTTGTATCCTTATTGTATTAGGTTTTCTAAAATGATTAGGCCTAATCTTGTAAGCTCTATATATATTGATCAAAGGTACATGTTCCATTTTAAAGAATTTTCCCGAAATCTAACAGATTTCTTTTGTTCACTTTTATATACTCTCTTTTGGTAAGTGCTATCGATTTCTTATGATTCTATTCCTATAATAAAGATAAAATGTCACTTTATATGAAGAGTTTGAAGAGATTTTTTGGGTGTTTTATGGAGAATCCATTAAGACATCAAATTAAAACATGATTGAGGTGTACTCAATTAGATAATCAAAGATTTTCTAGTTATTATTCATGTACTCGTAGTAAAGATTATAAAACTTTGTTTGTCGTTGATTATAATATAAGGCATGTATGATGTATCAAGTGGTATATTTTGATATTATATATATATATATATATATATATATATATATATATATATATATATATATATGTATGTATGTAATAATGTATCTTACTAATTTAATATCAACTTTTCATATCCTCATTGCTACGAAACTAAATACTCCGTACCATAATATGTATTTTTATAATTAAAAAAGTGCGCAAAAGATTACTTTAAAACAAATTGAAAGAGAATGTCACTAAATAATTACATTGACTTATTTTTGATTAATAGAACCATCTCATTTTGGATGTATACAAACAATTAATTAGGTTGCGATTTATAGGATATACATTTATATACAAAGTAATTTTTGTTGTGAATTGAACTTACGTAGCTTTTATATTAATCATTATAAAACTAATTTTTCCTGATCTGAATTTAATATGAATTAAGTCTTATTAGAAAAAATCAGAGCCATAATACAATTTTCCTAAATTGATATTAATATATATGCTGCCACTATTGCAACTCTACTACAATGTTTCATCCACCATTAATGCTCAAGTTCAGGGGAGGAGATTGAAGGATATTATGTTGTTGAATTGGCATATTCCATTTCTTCGGTAGCTAACCAATAATCCAATGTGCTGCTCTATTAGCGTATGTCCTGGTAGCAGTTTCTAAGGATGGCACTGCACCATGCGTAAATTATTGAGTTATACTCCATCGGTATCACTTGAAAATTCTATGATATTCCCTGATTATTATTTTCATATATGTATTAGTATACGACTGTATTTTTATTGTTTATAAGATCAATACAGAGTAATATAATAGATAGACCTAATTCTATATTCCTATAATTTAATGGCGCTAACTTTTAAACTACGTAAAAGACTAAAATGAGCAACTCTTTCATTTTTTTAACGATATAATATTAATATATGAGATCATATTTGCGAAAAACAGAAAAGGGACGGTATGTCTATTTCCGATGTTACATTATTTTTTACAATTTATTTTGGGACTGTGTGACTCCGATGTTAATTTATATACATCATGAATCATGATATGAATAATTTTATCATATTTAAATAAAAAAAGATATGTGCAATCTTTAAGGCTGCATAAAAGAAGTTAAAAGTAAAAAAAATAGACAATAAATAAACATTTATTACACCAATTTACTCATAAATTATCGATATATATTAAAAAAGGAAGTATATTTGCATATAGCATTACCCTATTTAAATAGATGATTTCGTTTTCATTCCCACACAATTTGCACCAAGTTCGTAACTTTTGTTTTGTTTGATGGTACCAAATTCTTACCTCATTCACCTTTAACAAAGATCTTTTAGAAGATAATTACGTGTGTATTATCTATTGATTACATTTTATAAAGGTAGTACAAAGTCTAAGCTAGAAAGTAAAAACACATTAGTTCCAAGAATTGAAACTTGAAGTTTTATAAATCTATTAATTTTAAAGGAAATCATAAATATTCACCATCATAAGTCCCCTTAACGTTAATAATAGCATCATATCTATTATATATACATTCGATTACCTACTATATATGGAGTATCTAGAAATATAAAGTAAGAAGTAAGCTAGTAACAGATAAAGATTTAGATGATCGATGGACAACACTGTGAATATAAATTTTACATAATGTCATGTCAATTTTGTTATGGAAAGATATTAGTTTAAATTCTTATATATATTTAAACTATATCATTAATATTAACTCAAACCTTAATTCAACTATTACATGGTTGATAAGGTCTAAAGAGTTGTAAACATAAGGTAATTGAAATTGGAGTTGATCAGCTGTAATCAAGTCGTCTAATAAGTTTAATTTAGATAAGTTTAATCATACCTT
Organism: Chenopodium quinoa; assembly: GCF_001683475.1. NCBI lineage: Eukaryota > Viridiplantae > Streptophyta > Magnoliopsida > Caryophyllales > Amaranthaceae > Chenopodium > Chenopodium quinoa. Next base: position 804,258 of record NW_018744582.1, on the reverse strand, counting down.
TGTGGTAAATTATAAGTATGATTATAGCGGTTAATGACCGACAACATGATTACACGTGGATGCATAGACTAGTGCCAAGTGGACAACGAACCCAAGTACATACAGCAATTAGTTAAGCCATGTGTCTAGGAGAAGAATGAACATGGTATGAGATGCATATCCCTGACTATATATGTTATGGTCCCTCCTCAATTACTCATTCATGTTCAAGACCAAAAGAAAAAAGAAAAAGAGCAAAGAAGGGCAGAAATGTACATATTAATGAAGACACAGACCCCATAAATTAGTGGATAAGGGTAGTTGCCCCCCCACCCCACTTGTCAATTTAGCTTATTCGGATATGTTTGGCATACCACCTTTTAAGTCCTTAATTAACCCCAAAAATATGAAAGACGGTTGACTGAAAAATATTATTATTCCTATGTTTCTCGGCTATAGGGTTTGTCATTCACATACAATGGAAGATATTAAATGCTTCATCTTTTCATTCTTCAATTCCCCTTTTTGTTCTTTTAACGATTCTCTAAGTGGAGAATACAAGATTCTAGTGTGAGAATGAGAGTTTACTCTATTTTTCAATAACATCATAATATAAGGGTGGAGGGTTTGACTTTTGTCTGTTTGCTCTTACTTATGCTAATGTATGGTTGGGGTTGGGTGGATCGGAATCCACATAGGCACATATATGTATGAGACGAGTATATGATGGCGTTATATATAAGTGATGAGTTGAATTTTCCTACTACGATGATAACTTTGTTATGCATGATTAATTAAGATGAAGATCAGTTTGTTGGTGATTTCTAATCAGAAATAAATGATGTGATAAATTTTATAAGATCAATTTAGGATTTGCACTGGCCTTTTATGTGTTTTATTGAAGCGACGACTCCTAGTGTTTAGAATTTAAAATTGAGATTTGTGGTCTTAAGGATTCTACACTTTTATGCGGGAGGAATAGTTCAGTATGAGTTTTCTTGAAAATTCATGGAGTTTTTAGAAAACCTACACTATATTTTAGTTATTATTAATAATTATTAGGATTTTGCCTATGGGTTTTTACCTTTCAATTGAAAGGATTTTTCTATTTTTAGGCTTTAAGAGTTTTACTTATTAGGATATTTGTTTGTTTAATTTATTTATGTTAGGATAGATTTAGTAATTGGTTACAAATATAATTAGGAGATTTATTAGGATTAGGATTAGGATTCTTAATATTATATCTTATTTTAGGATATGATTATTAGTTTCCTATCTTATCTTTGTACGATTTTCCACCCTATAAATATGGGTGCATATCAATAGTGATTTTTAATTAATAATGATGAGAGATTTATTACGGGAATTAACCCTTTGAGCGTTGCTCGTTTGATTATTAATAAAAACATTGCGACTTGTGATTATCTTCTAGTTGCGACTAGGAAGAGACCCTCTATTCTTGCGAGAATTAGAGTATTATCCTTTTAATTATCTTGTAATTCTTTAGTTTTTATTAAAATCCGAAGATCCAATGTTATTATAACTTGCGAGCCTTGTGAGGTCTTGAGAGATCCACATCATTCATTTAAGAGTATATATACCCTCAAGAGTCAAAGAGTATGTACCAAAGAAAAAGTATAAAATTGGTCTGGACCTTTTGTATTTCAACTCTTTTTCTTGATCTCCCTAAGGAATTTTAGTAGAATGCTTTGAGTATTAGAACTTGTCACATTGAGACGTTGATAAGTCAAAATTAGTAATTGTCTTAGTAGATGCCAATAATTATAGCATGTAATAAGCCTTTGTCTAAAGCTTCGAATACATACGAAACACAAATAACAATATGATATTAAATTAGTTGCAATCGCTAAAATATTTAACCTAAACAAAAGGATTCTACTATTTCATTTAAGAGTATATATACCCTCTAAGACTCAGAGTATGTACCAAAGAAAAAGTATCAATTGGACCTTTTATATTTCAAATTTTCAACTCTTTTTAGGGGTCGTTTGGTTGGGGTTATTCATTAAAGGGAATAGGAATCAACTGTTCGTATTCCCTTTGTTATTGTTTGTTTTGCCTTTTCCTCTATTCCCTATACCCTCCTCATTCCCCCAAATCCTTTCAACTTGATTCCCCACCTCTCTTAGGATTTTCCATTCCCTTTCCTTAGCCACCATTACACAACCATACCCACACCAGCCACCACCTTCCTAACCCTACCCCCATCACCCAGCCACCACCCAATCGGCTCGTCGCCCACCGCACCTCCTCTGCCCCTTGCCACCCCTGAAAAAATCCCCAAGGTCCACCCCAGCAAAACCCTAGGAACGCCTCCCCCTCCCCAAAAAATCATCAGCCGCTCCCCCCACCCTCGAAACCCTAGCCTATAGGATTATTATTATTTGGATCTTACTAACAAGAATTTCGGAGCGTTAGATAACTTATTAATAAATTACTTAAAATAGTATTAAGTTCGGAATGCATGACAAAATCACGCATCGATGGATGTAGTTAATATATATTAGTTTAACTTTAATATTTCCACATTTAGTTCTCTTATTTAATGCCCCCGGCTCCCCGATGGCTTGTTAGCTTTTACCTTATTATTTAGTGATTAAATAAATAAATTTTATAGATTCAAAATTATCTTTAACAAATACTTGTATTATTTTAAGCTAATACAAATATACCTAATTTAAAATTAACATCGAAAGAACCACGACCATTGTTATATATTCTTTATGATGAAAGGTAGGGATCGGAGTATGTGATTAGTGGGATCAATGGTGAGTGGTGACTGATTCATATACACAGACTTTATCGGGGTAATTATCCTTTCGATCTTTATACATAGTTGTATATAATATGGTTGGCAAATGATTATCTACAAGTGTCTACTTGATCAAAGTTAATGATTGTAAACAGTTTAATGATTGTACTTAGTGGTTGGACCACCAACCTCAATCCAAAATGTCATACTCATGATATGATTGAGAAAGACAAGTGATTAAGTGAAGAAGCCATAGACGAAAAGGAACAAGATCAAAATCTATTTAAAATGATTGATAAATTGTATTTCTATGTTCTTTCCTAAATGACTTGCGTTTGATTACGTTTATAATAGGTAAGACTAACTACGATTACATAAATTAATTGATACTTTCATTTTTTACATTATTCATTCATATACTTAAATATATAATCTTAATTACGGAGTTTTTTTACTTAATAATTATATATCCTAATGGTTAAAGTAGTGTAAACATATAAATAAAATGTAACGATTGTGTTAAGGACTGATGGAGTATAAAAAAAAAAGTACTATTAATCAATATAGCTGTTTTCAATTAGTAAATTAAGTTTTAGGTTATGTTTCCTTCCTTATTTGATATAATTTGAAATGGAATTTATTGATTAATTTTTTTTAACTATTATATTTTGCTTTGTAAGGTTAGATTTTTATTGATTAAAACTATTTTTTTTCTAATAAGTAAAAATTAATTTCATTGACAAATTACTACTTGGTGACTTGGTGTATCAAGTACTCATGTTATTTTTAGAAGTGATTTGTCGTGCATCTTTAGAGAGAAGTCATTATCATTATAACACTCATTTTGAATCTACTATCATTCACTTATTACAATATGTCCTCCCGATTCCAAGATATCTCGGGATCGATTCTCATGACCTGTCCTATGACTCTCTAAACACCAAACAAAAAAAAAAATAATAGGCCCTCCTTCATATTTGCCTAAATTGGACAAACATGTAACACCCCCAAATCTCCCTCTACGGAAATACTAGTATAATATGTATAATTATATCGTAGATATAGACTTAGGCGTATTACTGCCGCATGATTACACAAGGCTACTCAAAAATTCTTAACTCAATAACAAAACTTGCAGCGGAAACTCAACTTTCTTTTATTAATGCTTATAAATATAGTAACATTGTTATGAGTACTCAAAATAAAGACAAAACCAACATTCCTAAACTAGGTGAAGAACATCCCGGGACTCCCATATGCTCAAATATTGACTCCACCTGAAAATAGTCAACCTAACACTGCTTACCATTAAGGTAAACAGGCCGAACCAAAACAAATAGGAAATACGGATTAGCAAATATGCTAAGTACGATAAGTACAAGATAAGTAAACTCAATATATTTGCAAATATGCTTTTAAAAACCAATTCCAATGTTAATCCAATAATTCCAAAACTCATAATTTCAAAACCAATTCTCAATATTCTGAGAGCAATTCCAATAACTCAATAATTTAATAAAAACAAATAAAACCAATTCCTCTTTTGAAAACTAATTTCTTACCCAAGTTTGCACACCCCCCAAGCTAGTCTCCTACTATTTCAAGGCTATTCTTCAGAAAGACTCGGTCATTCAAAGGCCAAGGTCTTATCAACCAAATCCGCATAGTGGCTTTAATAATAAAATTCAATAAATTCTCTTTAAATTCATCTTTTGAATAAATCAAACTTTATAATAGAATAACTCAAAAACTCCTTTTGTATTTAATTCAACAAGCTTTTAAAATCAAACCTCTTTTTTTTTTTTTTTTTTTTTTTTAAAAAAAAAAAAAAAAAAAAAACTTTTTAAATCCATCCAACATACTTTTAAAAACCAAATTCCTTTAAACATAATAAATAATTATAACACTCATTTTGAATCTACTATCATTCACTTATTACAATATGTCCTCCCAATTCCAAGATATGTTGGGATCGATTCTCATCACCTGCCCTGTGACTCTCTAAACAACAACAAAAAAAAAAACACAATAGGCTCTCCTTCATCCTAAATTGGACAAACCTTACTCAAATACATTCTTCTTTCTCCTTTGTTCTTCCACTCCCATAATTTGTCCAAAGAAAAAGAAGTCCTAAAGATATGATTCTACTATACATTCAACCGGAGATCAAAGCTTGGAATTGCGGCTGAGTAAGAAGATTTATCAAAATCAAATCAAATCATATCAAATCAAATAATACTTTCATATGCTAAAATTTTTATAATGAGAATCTTTAATTTTCCTTTATTTTTCAATTCATGACAAGACTATGATTTTTATTCTTTGAATTTAAAGATGTTAGCTAGACTAGATAAACATTGAGCAAATAATTTATAAGATAAGGTTTTTTTGTTACATTGTAATGACCAAAAAAGTTAAAATAGGAAGGAAAAAAAAAAACTATAAATTGTTTTTAACTGTCTTGCCTATATTTGGGCAATGCCGACTTTAGCTGTCTAAAAGATAAAGTTGGAAGTTTTGATATGATCAAATACAGTTAAGAGAGGTTAAAGGAGGAAATTGGTTGCCGAATCAAATCAGATTTACGTGTAGATTGTTGAATGGATTTTAATCCCAAATATAATTGAGGTATATGCATGTACTCTTAGAACCATTGTTTAAGAATTTTCTCGATTGATACATTAATGTTCCAAAGTGCCCTTTTGATAAGGGAAAGATAAGATATGATATGATGATGCCACCAATAATCTGCTTTTTCATTGAGAATGATATGTCAATTGAAGAATCGTGGATTTAATTTTTTATTGATGATGAGTGATTAAAGTTAAACCATCTTTATTTTCAATGCAGCCTGTATATATTTAACATTTTATCTTTTAAAATTAATTACATATATGTAGAGTATTAAAAGCGGGTTAAATATTGTATTTTTTTTCTTTTTGAATGATGTTAAATATTGTATTTAAATGCACAATATATAATATTTTTATATATATAAAATGTGCATGACACGTATTGGTATATAAATTACACGTGACTAACATGTACACATTATTATGCTGATATATGTGACACACATACCACATACATAGTTCATGCGATAGCAAATATTGTACGTACATGCATTCATATTAATTAAGTCCACAAACCAATTTTGTCAAAAAGATATATTAGCTAGCTTAGCTTCTTTGAGTACCTTTCATCTTTATCTATTCACTCAACGAACCTTTCGTACAAGAAATTTTTTCTGTTGTAAAGGAATGCTAATTTTAATTAATAGCTCTATTAAAATAATTCTTTCTAGTTCTATTATGTTTGGTTGGTTTATTACCTAGCTTGCTCATCAGCTTGCCAGTAATTTACAGTCCACTTGTTGAAATTATGAAGTTTGCAACTCGAAACAGTAAATAAGTGAATTAGTGAGACAATAATATGCAACACACAACTGTATGATCCCCTTTAATGATCAAACTATATATTGCAAGATGCTATCGTTGTAGCTAGTAGGTTAAAAAAAATCAGAGATATGAAGTATATATTATGATTTGTACATGCATGTTATAATACTTAAATAAAAATTCATATCACTTTTTACTATACGTATTAGGTATATTGAAAAATAAAAGTCGTTGATTCTGGCACTCCAAATACACGATAGCATCTTGCAATATATAGTTTGATCATTAAAGGCGATGTGTGAGAATCAGAATAATTTAGGGTGTCTATTATATAGGAATGAATAATACTTTCATTAGAGATGAATCAAGAGCTAGTTTTTAAGAATCCAATAGATCAAACTAATTCAATTTATACTGACCAAAAATGTGCAAACATATGAGATTCTTTAGTCAATGTACACCATATAGTTTCTCTATGCTCCATAGAATTGAAAATAATAAAGACCAAAAAGACAAGAGCCATGTGCTCTTTACCTAGTCCATCCTAGATCCTCTGTCTACAATTTCACAATTACTTTTTTTTTTTTTCCAAAGCTTTCACACCCTAGTATATCTTCAATTCCTTCTCATCATTTTTTGTAAATTATAATGCTTCACTCTAATCCGTTCCTTAACGTTTCTTCCATTTAACACTAGTATGCATAAACTATTATTTATATCTAAAATATGGTGAGTTGATATTCAACAAAATATTCAAACTAAAATCTTGAGTCTAGGTTAGTTGTTAATTAGGGATTTTTGTAGGGAAGTCAGTGGCGGGTTAAATAGGAGACTCGCCCCATGATGGGTCTTGATTTGGCGAGTGATGGGACAGGGATGGGGATAAAAACCACACTCGCCATGGGTGATGGGGCAGGGGTGGATTTTAGGTTGTACCCGCCTCATCCCCGCCTCGCCCCGCCCCACCCGTCCCACTTCGTAACCGCCCCATCCCCACATCTATATATTTTTAAAAACAAAATTTTATATTTTAATACTATTTTATAAAAAAAATTATGTAAAATAAAATAGTAAATATAATACTTTGTAATACACTTATATTATAAACAAAAAAATGTGTAATATTAACAATAATTTATTTTTTTTGCAATCTTTATTAATTATGAAGGATTGTGTATTTGGGAGGCGGGGATTAGGCGGGTCTTAGGTGGGGATTAGGTAGGGGTGGATATCCAAGTGGGGGGTGGGGCGGGGATGGTTTTGGAGTTGTATCCGCCGGGGCGGGGATAGGGATGAATTTTAGACCCACCGCAGGGATGGAGATGGGGATGAAAATTTTAAGTGGAGATGGGGATGAGAAGACCAACATCTGACTCGCCCCGCCTCATTGACATCCCTAGATTTTTGCAATGAAATATTCGCTTTTTATCTATACATTTATTAAAAGGTGTAAGACATTAGCGTCGATATATAACATATGTTGATTGTAAATCAACATGAATCCCATCTTCATCACTCTTTACATGTTCGAGGTGAGTTGCTCGTGATGTTTTTGGTCTACTAGAATCATTCATCAAATACACGCGTCTTAATAGTTATGTATTAACGCACTAAACTTAATTCAATTCATCACTAGCTACAATCTGGTTTAGCTTTAGCCTATGCTTGGAACCTAAGATATAAATTATTTCCACCATCGATACATACATGTAGATCTAAGCTATTATAATCACTGCATTAGTGCCTAATACTCGAGTTAGGGAAAAAGAGGTGATAGGAAAATAAAATGAGCTTAAAGGCTTATAAGGCTGTTGTTTCATGCGCGACTAAACTAGCTTTAATTAATTTTTTTTTTAATTGTACTATACTTCGTATTTCATTTGCTGTATGAATGCAATACATGTGCATGACTGAAATTTGTACAGTAGTTATTGTGAAGAGAAAGGTCGATGACCGTTATGGAGTTGACAGTGCAACTAACTAGTTAGTTTATAGTTGAAGTCTTACTTCCATTATGGGCTTGAGGTTGAGGCACATGATAGCTATGCCTTATATACTACGTGTATTTTTTAAAGTTGATTTAAATGATGCAATTGAAAATCTTACATGACAAGAATGAAATCAAAATATATTTGGTGAACACCAAACCGTTTCTTATTAACATAGCTAATTAAATGTTGAAATAAAAAAAAATATATATATAGAATTTTATATTGAGGTTATGAGTACATTATCATTGTCGCAGATGCATACCATTCAATATACCTCGTAATCTCCGATCCAATTCAACAACCGGATTTTAGTTACTAAGAACAATCAAATTTGAATGACATTAAGTTAACTCAATGTCAGTTATGATACGCATGTCATATTTTGTAATTATATTTATAAGTTACGTAACTTTGTATATATACTGTATATTTATACCTCTGGTGTAGAATCACCAACTCTACTATAAATTGCAGTTGGACTAGATTGAGGATTAGAACTAATGATATAAACAAATAAATGGAGAGGATCATATGTAAAGGCAAAACGATGGATCAAGCAACATAGAACGTGGAAAGATGAGGAAAACTGGAATCTAGAATCTCAAGCGTAAATAAATTAAAGTAATGGAATACACAAGATTGTATTGGGTGCTCTACTTGTTCAATGTTCATTACCTAGGTCAGTGTCAGTCAATTAGTCAAACTCATTTTAACTAATTTAATGACCAAATGTGGTTTGTCCCTAAAACGGTTATAACGGTTGATAAAGTAAAAATACTTATATACCTACACCTTCCTATTTCATACAATGGTTACGGTATTTTTTTTAGTCATAACTAGTATAGGACCCGTGCAATTGCACCGTATAATAGGTATTTTTTTTAGTCATAACTAGTATAATACCCGTGCAATTGCACGGTATAATAAGTTTATTTAGATTTTTTTTAAAAAAGTATATTTACACTAATTACTGAAGTTATTTTCAGTTCAACTTATTTTAGAAATAATCAGATTAAACCAGCTAGCAAATCAGATCTTATCTGTTTATTTGCTTTTATTTATCGTTGAACAATTATATTTTCGTAATTTAAAAAATTATGCAAATTTCATATTTACAAAGTGCATATTAATTTCGTAATATGAATCAAATGATATCTCATCTTATAAATCTGGAAATCAGATCAAATAAGAATTTAGTCAAATCTGGAAATCTGGTGAACTGTACTGAACATAACCCAAGGTCAAATCTGAACAATCAAACATAGCCCAACAATAAGTTAGGTCAAATCTATAAATCAGATTAGATCATATCAGGAAAAATTATTTAGATTAGATCATATGAACTGTATATAGCCCAAATCTTAATAAATTGAATAGTGATAATATAAATATATTTCATTTAAAGATATACATAATTTACATATCAAAAAAATTTAGGATATGTTCGATTCACTTAATTTTTACTTATCTAAACTTATCTTATTTGAACTTATTAAAACTTATTAGACCTTATTTGAACTTATTTTAGTTGTAAATTTAACTTAAGTGGCCCTTATCAACACTTATTAGAACTTATGTTTCTTAAACTTATATTATCTAAACTTAATTAAACTTGTTTTCTCTGAAATAAATGAAAATAATAAGGTGAACATAACAAACCTTAATAATGATAAAGTGGATTGGAAATCAACATTTCTCTAACATTCACAACTCCTAGCAACAATGTAATCATATCATAACTCTACACTGATATTTACATTACGAGATTAATAATTAATCCATTACTGTTTTACCAATCATATTATATATTGACTTTAAAATGATGTAATTGATTAAAAATTTTAGTCTTTGTTTTTCTCCGTTCTTTTTTGTTCTACTCACTTTCTATTTTAGGTTGTTCTTTTTTTGTTTTATTTACTTTGCTTTATTCCATTTTTAACATGCTCATTTTACCATCTTATCCCTTCAATCCAACAATAATTACACCTTTTCATACTCTCTCTCTTACTTTATTTAATTTTTTCTTACACAAATCCACTTTTTTACATTATCTCTATTACTATATCTTACACCCATTCACATTTTTCAACGACCCTTATTATTATAACTTATTTTCCCTGGACTTGTGTTATCGATCTAAAGTTATTTTTCCTGAAAAAGTGAAAATAAGGTGAACAGAACATGACTTTAGTTGAATTAAGATTATTTGAAATTACCGCACGCATCATATGTATATAAGGCTAAATAAGGTGAAGAAAATATGGATTACATGCAATATTCAAAACATAAGAGTAATTTTGATGGCTTGCATTATTTGGTTATTCTAGAATTTCTTCTACATTCCATAATATTATAGTTAATTATCATTATTATATAAGCCAAAGGGAAGGGGAGTGAAAAGTTGGTGTCCAACTTTTGAACTACCCAAATAGCCTCTAAAAGCTAAACAAAAAAAAAAAAAAAAGAAAGATATTTTGCATAATAATGTGAGTTTCCAAAATTTTAAATAACTATTCTATTAATAAGAAACAAAAAGAAAACATTTACATAAATATGTCAACCAATCAACATTCATATGTTGTTGTTAAATTGATCACTAATGTAATAATTTTATCGTTTTCATCCATATACCACAATGCATAAAAATTATTTAAAACACAATTTAAATTATGTATTAGCAATTCACAATATTCAATATATAATTATACAAGATTTATTAATTATTATAAGAAGTTTTGGAAACTTTTTAATAACAATCTATCTAGCATTGATCTACGGAGTATTAAAATAGTGCATAGTTTATGACCAAAATAATTAGATTTTTCATGCTCTGTATAATTTTTTACTATATTGATTATTCTTTAAGTCATAATCATGATATATTTTGAATTTATATATAGATCTTTTTAACATTTTTTAAAGTTTTCAACTAATCATTTGTGAAAAAACCTATAAGAGGTACTTACCCAGGTCGTGTATTCATTCTAAAATATTAAATATGAATTTCTTAATGGTAATTACATGCATTCTAGCTAAAATCAAGCACTCATCGCGTGCATAGAGTACTAGTCAAAGTATATTGTATACGAAGTGTATATTAGTCAAATATATGCATGTTATCTTACACTAAATTTATGGTCAGTTAGTATATATGTATAATTGTATGAATGATTCTAAATATATATATTTGACTAAATTCTATTATATCAAAGCTTTGTTCGGCTGCATTCCATTATATTTAGATAAGATTCATCATTACCGAAAATATAAGTTTGAAAATCTCACAAATAATTGCACGAATTACTTAAATATCATTATCATGAGATCAATTTAATGACCATTAGTATAACTTACAAGATTTTTCTAACATGCATGATAATATACAACAATAAATTATAGAATTATTTTGCAATTACATGGGAAACTCTATATTGTGAGAGTGACATGTGTCATTTTAGCACTTAGGTGCTTGTGTTTTTGTATAGTTATAGATTAACATAAATATATTCAAGTTATAATTACTTACATGTGTTATAATAATTTGACAATTTTACTAAATATATTACAGTTTATATTATTATTCTTCTTTATAGTTTTGACAATTAAGCTAATAGATTCTTATTTATGGTCAAATTTTTGCGTCAAATTAATCGTAACTTATTTAGCTTAATACTTTTTCGTATATCTCAATTTGCATGACATTTGACAAATTTAGATCAATATAAGCTAATAGCTAGTCTAATATTTCCTTAATAAAAAAAAAATTGCGTGACATTTGTCAGTTTGTATGAGTTGTATGAGTTGCCGCAATTGCATGATATCACATAAGATAAAAATTATCAGGCAATTTAATTATAAACTACAGCTTAAGATCAATATTTTTGTCTGATATATATAGTCTATTAACAGAACAATAAATCTTGCGTGAACCTAGTCCACAATAATATTATTGTGGACCCGAGGCTTATACGCACGTAGCTGACATTATATTGAACATAGTGACTCCTAATTTTAACATAGTAACCTTATTATTATAAACCTAAAGTACGATGTTACGTTAAAGATAGTGACCTTTATTATTCATATTAACCAGTCTTAAAAGATTTTACTAATTTTTTTTTTTACCTCTTATAGCCTTATAACACCAAAATGACTTTTATTTCGACATAATAACCTTTATTATAATATAGTGACTTTTTTAAAAAAACAAACAAACATAGGATCTCTAAATATTAGTGGTCCACAATAAATTAGTGTGAACCAGGTTCATTTAAGAGTTTGTATTAACCGAAATATATTCAAGTTATAATTATATTACATGTGTAATAATTTTTTGACAACTTTACATAGTATATATAATACAGTTTATATTATATATATTTTGATAAGATCAAAAAATTGATCTTGAGTGATAACACATATTCTCAAAATATACGGATATCTTTTTTTTTTTTTTTTTTTTTTTTTTTTTGACAGCAAATATACGGATATCTTACCTTGAGTGATACCACATATTTCACAATCAGAGCGTATACTCAATCATTGCATACATACTCCATATATGATTTTTGGAGTATCACGGGTTCGTGCAATATAGAGTTCGATAACTGCTTTAATATCTTTTATTATATATTTTTTGTGATAGAATCTTTTATTATATTATACTATGATTTAATATGTATGAAATTAATTTGTTACATACTACATATTAACGATATTATACTATAATTTAAGATAAAAAATATTACGCAATTGTCACATAAGATCGTAAGATTTTTTGTAGGCAATAATTTATGATAAAAATATTATGCAATTTTATCACATAAGATCAAAAATATTCGTAAGATTTTTTGTAGGAAATAATTTAAGATAAAAAATATTATGCAATTTTGTCACATAAGATCAAAAATATTAGTAAGATTTTTTGTAGGCAATAATTTAAGATAAAAATAGTATGCAATTTTGTCACATAAGATAAAAGGTTTTTTGTAGGCAATAAAAAATTTCTGCAATATATGAAGTATATATTTTGACAATTGCTTTATTTAGGATTGGGAAAATGGGCGGGAAAATGTTTAATAATGGAGTGACATGTGAAACTTTTGCATATAGTGTCCTTTGTTTTAGTATAGTTAATAGATAGATGGTTACACTTATATTTTTTATTTTTCTAATTTTTGGGAAACATGACCTATTTTTAGAACCTCTTTCTAATTTTTTGCCTCGTAATCTTTATTTTATTGTTGTCAAAAAATCTTTATTTTATCATTATTGTTTTTTATTTGTTATGAGTTTACTGTATTATTTTATGACTTAACAATTAAGTTAATTTTGTTTTTCTTTTGTTTTTTTACTGTTAATTTAATTACAATAATTCTAATGGAAAGAGATATGTAATCATTAATTACTTCAATCGAAAATATTAAAATTTCCTAATGTATCTTTAAATTATTTTACTTAAAAGTAAAATGAGACAATATTAGCGAGACAGATTGGCTATCGGTTGATGCAAATATCTAAGTATTGTTCATAGGAATAAGTTAGGCAATAAAAGCCCTGAAGTAGGCAACATCTAGTTAGGGTTGCATACCAACGATATTCTACGATAGACAATAAAAGTTAGTTGTTGACTGTTGTTTGGTTTATGACAAACATGTTCATGTGATATGGCCGGGCACGCAAATAACGGAATTTTATGGGATTCACACATCATCTCATCTTCTTGTAAATCGTTAAACTTTGATTCCAAATGCATGGGAATGGGAAATTTTAACGTACATCCATTTCTTTTTTCTTTTTTGTTTTTTTATTTATTTTGGTTTGTTATAAAAGTTTGATGATGTGATGGATCACATTTATTGATATAGGTTGCTAGTGAAAGGGAATTGTATGCGAGGGATGTCCATCTAATTAGCATCGTTCTGAGGTGAAGTTGATAGTTCATGTAAAAGGAGGCTTAGATAAGTTAATGAGGTTCGCGATGTTGCCTGCCACCAACATCATGGATGGATGATTATGATACGAATTTTGGTGGTTGTTTACGAGTAAATTATGATGGTATGGTGTGTTTAAAACCATTATATATGATGCATTCAAGAACACTAAAGAGATGCTTTCACAAGGTCACACTATAGCATGCATGCACGTGAAGAGGCGTGTATGGTATGGTTGGTATATAATACGTGTAGTGTCAACCTACACATGTATGTCTTGAACAATAGTAGAAGTATCATCAACACATTGATGTTTCATCTATTGATGTAGTATTAATTATCAAAGTTAATATGATGTAAATACACGATCAAGTGTTGTGTTTTTGGCCACCAATAAGTATACTATAGTGAATAGTGTACACTTAATTACTATAAATCTTAACAAATACACCATATATACTAGTAAGTAATACATGTACTCCCTCCGTTTTTAAATACTTGCTCCATTTCTCCATGCGCGGAGTTTTAGAAGAAATTGGAGAAAGTAGTAAAATATGGAAGTAGTGGGATAGGTGGAAGAATAAAAATTGTAAAAAAACAAAAGTAGTTGAGAGGATTAGAGGAGAGAGAATATGAAATTAATAAAATATGATTTATGTTGGGTCCACTAGGTGAGAGAAATGAATTAAATATTGCAAAATCTTTCCAAATAAGAAATGGAGCAAGTATTTAAAAATGGCCGAAAATGAAAAGTGGAGCAAGTATTTTAAAACGGAGAGAGTATATTAGAATTTTTGGATAAAAAAAAATTGACATAATTGATAGAAGTGTTGGGTTTACCTAAAATTATTATCAATAATCCTTTTTGGATCGGATTCTGCATGGTAATCGTTTTTTTCAATAGTATTAGTTATTAAGCCCTGTTCTTTTGAACTTTTAGGCAGAACAGAATAGAGCAGAGTAGATGTCAGCAGAGCAGAAACATGCCTAGTATGGCAAACCATTTTTCTATAGTAGCGCAACGCGTATAAGCTTGTAGTATATGACTGACTATATGGGAAACACAAACATGAAATAGTGTGAATACAAATGATGGGAATCAGTGGGAGGGTAAAAGACCCGCATTTGTGTCAGAAGAGCCCAAAAATAAAGACCAAACTTATTAAAAATTTAACACTCTTGTAAACATTGGTAGTCAACATTTTGATAGATCAAGCCTTTGTCTCTAATCTTTCAGTTAGTCCCAACTCCCAACTGCTAAGCTACTATGAATTGAGCAACCATGCAGTGTTGCAGTTGCAGTTGCAGTTGAGTTTTTCATCTGTCTACTATGTCGGACCCGGCTAGGAACGAGGCTTGACGGTGAGGTAAACTAACCAAGTGAGAGCTGAATCGCGAAGCACACAGATCATCAAACAAAGAAAATCCCAATTTTATTTTATTTTTAATTTTTTTTTGAAACAAATCAATTTATTAATCAAAAGTCATACAACATCTACAAATAAAATCTAAATCAACAAATACATAAAATTGAATCAAATAAGGGTTTCCTTCATCAAAGCTACGATCGTTGAATAGATATTGCGTTGTGGTACATCTCTCGCACACATCGTTGGAATATACAGTTTTTTCAGAGAGACGGTCTAATGATTTGTTGTAGCCGTAAAAATGATTTTCATCTGATTCACTTGAACGCCTTTGAAGATATGACAACCGTTGCGTTCCCGCACAACTCTTTACCAACGAACTGATAATAGGGCAAAAGATGATTACTTTACCATAGGGAGACACTCCAACATAAGGAGATGGACGAATAATATCTACACTACTCGTGTAAATTTATTAAAAACTAAATTGCAAAACTGGAGAAAAATAAGGGATAAGGGTCAGAAATAGTCTAATTTCCGAAAAAATTAGACTATTTTCGGCCTAAACGGCCAAGAATTTGGAGAAACCCTAAAAGAGAGGAGGAGAGGCGGAAAGGTTTTATTAGAAAAATTTAAGAAAACCCCAATATTGACCACGGTATTTTAAATTTTAAGTTCAAATTTTTAGCACAAAAATTAATATATATAAACTATGTAAAGGAGCAAGAAGCCCATAGCTCAGTGGAGCTAGGCTTCGGTTCCCGTGGCAGTGACCCCAGGTTCGAGGCTCATATCCCCCCTCCCCGGGTGGGTAATACCCCCTGGATATTCCCTTGGTAGGAAATCAAGGTAGAGCCCACCCCTTACCCTTTAAATATTTATATATATATATATATATATATATATATATATATAAAGTTGCGTGAATGAGCTTAACTCCAATAGCCAGAAGTATCTAAGATCACACACTCTTTTACAGAAATCACACATACTAATAAACATATTACAAGTACAAATATTCGAGATATCATGGTTCTGTACCATTTCGATTTCAAGGAAAGACAGCACTACCGGTTGTACTACAATATCATGTTTACATGTAAGATTACAGATGCAGTTATTTTTAACGTGTAGTACTAATACTTCAGAGGACTCCTTGTGGGAGGCAAGGGGCAGTAATGTGTACTTGCTCATGGTGAGGCACCAGCTCTGAGCTCAAAAGTTTCTAATGGACATTTTTAAATCTCAAAGATAATAGAGGAGAACATATGAATAGCACAGGCATTCAATCCATATCAATTTTATACCAATGCCTCTAAAGAGACTCCTCCCTTGAACAAAGTAAGAGTGCCGCATGTACACATGCGTTACCCCTATACAGCACAGGTTACTTTCAATTGCCCTTTCATCCAACATTTGATTGTATGCCACTACCAGTCTACCATTATCCCATAGTTATGTTAACATGTACTAGTAAAAATACTCCATTATACCTACCCAAAATAACACACATTTGACTGCCAAATAGACCAGTTCACCGAGGATAGAAGAACATAAAGCATTTTCAAGTTATCATTGATAGATTGATCTAATTACAGGCAGCTAAGAAGTATAAGTTAGATGTACTATTGTACTTCTAATCAGATACAAAGTCAATAAGCCAAACATAAACAGCAGGACAGTAGATTTGTAATTGCTTGCCTTCAAAAGACAGGGTGCCGATTGACGATCTCTATACAGTGACACCAATCACCTAATTCAATGTTAATATGACAGTTTCAGAATAGTCAAGAAAAATGTTCCAGCTTTAGTGACCTGCATGAGTCATCAGAATGATGAAAAAGGCAGATCATGTGATTCGGAGGAGTCGGCTGGCTGCTGAGTCCAAAGCATCTACATTTCTCTTGAGGATTTTTCTGTAGTGTGATTAAGGATGCCAAATGGCCCTAATACCATATAAAGAAGTAAAAGGAAGCAAAGAAGAAGGAAAAAAAAAAGGGAATCCCACAAGAAGTAGTTTTCAGAGAATTAGATACTTCAATCATTTTTTTTATTTATTTTTTAACTTTTTTATAAAAGGTAAAAAAGTTGGGAGCTAACCCGTTTGGATGTGAATACTCCCTGAACACAAGGCATTCTTGTTCTTAGTGAAAGAAAAATATAATGGGAGTTAGATGCACAACCCTTGGTAACAGTTTTTAAGAAATGAGCCAAAACAGATCATATCAGCAAGGATACAAATGAGCTGCTAAATCATCAATGCCTTTCATCTCATCATTTAACCTGCAAGAAGTACATGAGAAAGAAAACATCACAAATCAGTGGTCAATCTAATTAACTATTCAGTTAACCAGATCACAGCAGAACCAAGCAACTGAAAATTTGCCAAAACCTAATCAGAAATGAGACGGTAAAGCTATCAGACTTAAATTACAGCTTACAATGTCATGAAACAGTAATATAAAAGTGACATCTAGAATATAAATGTACAAATTTTTTTCATAACCTAATGTAGCAAGGTCAAACAACGCATTGGGATTGTGAAAATGTGTGCTGCAAGGCCAAACATTATAATCAAGTACGAATCTTCAGGAGTGCTGAGGGGAGGAGGATGTGTACAGCAAGGTCAAATGGCACATTAGGAATCAAAATGAGAAGCATAAAAGAAAAGGTGTGGATAGCAAGGTCAAAGGGCACATCAACCACAAAAGGTCTATTTCCAAGTATGAGTTTGGTTCGATTTTATGGCTATTTCGAAATTTCTGTTGTAGCAGTAGTAAAGAGATTCAAGAGATGATTCTAATCACCAACTTGACTTTGTGGGGTCCTGTTAAGTGACATGAATCATTCATTGGATTACCAAAACCAAACCCACCCATCACTTACCATTGTTGATGGCATGGGTTGCTAATATCATATTGGTGTTACACACACCATTATAATTGTTTGGTTGTTTAGAATTGTTAATATGGTTGGCAATCCTACGTAAATTACATAAAGAAGTATTATTATTTACGAAGAGAAAACAAAAATTGATAAACACAAACCACCCTTCCTTCCCACAACCACCTAGACCCATTTTCACTCATAACGTGAACATGCCCGAACCCTGAAAAATAGCACATCGGGACCCCGGGAGCTCCCAAAAAAAGGAAATTGACATTGATTGATATTCTAGAACAACTACTCATATCTGCATAAAGGAAATCAGCAATTGCAGTAGATGCACAGACATGGATTCCAAATAGAAGTTTTAGCCTAGACATAAGATACATACCTGATACATGAATGTATAAAACGATTCCCTCTTGTTGCTGCATCAATTGCTGCAAAGTGCAGATAATGACAGTTATGGTTGGGTTATATGCAGTCAGAACTAAAGGTTGAAACCTCTTTTTGTGATTACCTTTCATGTGTTTCGGAAGAACACAAGTATAACCAAGAAAATTTCCCCAAATAAATGAGATTTAAACATTATGGTCTAAGTTACCACATCTAGACCAAAATGTACATCATCAGCATTGTATTCATCATGCCTATGTTAATCGGACACGGCTAATATCGCGAAGTGACTTCACGGACACGGACACGGGACACGTGTCCGATCCTTCACTGTGCACTCGGACACTTCCATTAAGAGAGGAGAGGAAAAAGAGAAGAAACATGAAAGAAAAACATATCTTGACAGAAAACCACCATTAATATAGAGAAGATGGAGAGAAGAAGATTGCCATTTATTAGGAGAACTAGGTTAAGACCCGTGCCATGCACATTCAAAATTAAATTTTACAACAAATAAATTATAAATAATGGTGTCAATTCAACAATAATTTATCTAAAAAAATTATTAGTAACAAAATAATTTGAATTTAGTTTATACCAATACCAAATACGTAAAGATTATTGAATTGGATTGTATAAAAAAATAATATAATAATATAAATTTAGAAGCTATAAGGTTTTATATAAGAGAATTAAAATATTAGCTTAGGTTAATACCCATATACGAACTCATATACATTTATCCTTAAATTGTTGACATACTTTGCCCGGCATAATATGAAAATTTAGTTAATTTTATTTTACTTTAAAAATAATTAGTATTCCGTAATCAAATTTTCAAATATATTTTTAGTGAGTAGTAGGGGTTTTTATTTTTTAAATAATCACATTAATATTTAGAGTAATTAGTTTAAATTTTCCAATATATGTTATGTATACTATAACAAAATGATTTTGTTCTTAAGATTTATACAAAGTATGCTACCAAAATGATTTTTCTTTTTTAATTAAAATAAATTTTATTGTCAAATGATAAAAGTTGGAGAAAAAAAATTGATACTGATAATATTATAATAATCTTGGAAAATAATATACTACAATATCTTATTTTTAATCTATGCTAGTATTTTTGTAATTAAAAGTTTCCTAGTATGTAAAATATATGTAAAAAAAAAAAAAAAAAAAAGAGTATAATTGGATTAAATATGTTGTCAAAATGGAAATAACTATTATTGTAGGTTATAAAATGAATGTCATTAAAATATGGCAAAAAAAAAAAAGGCGGGAAAATTTTTAACCAGAAAATGACAAGTGTCATTCCAGGTTTCGCCTTTAGTATATAGTTATTGATTATAATAATCTTGGAAAACAATATATTACAATACCTTATTTTTAATCTATGTTAGTATTTTTTGTAACTAAAAGTTTCCTAGTATGTAAAATATACGGTATGTAAAAAAAAAAATGAGTATAATTAAATTAAATATGTTGTCAAAATGGAAATAACTATTATTGTAGGTTATAAAATGAATGTCATTAAAATGTGGCAAAAAAAAAAAAGGCGAGAAAACTTTTAACCAGAAAATGACAAGTGTCATTCCAGGTTTCGCCTTTAGTATATAGTTATTGATTTATCGAGGAAAGAATTATAATAAAAAAAAAAATAGGGGTAGACATAATGAAAAATTTAAAGCTTTTATAATATATAATTTATTTATAAAAATTTAAGTGACGTATTGACGTGTCCTCGTACCCGTGTCCAAATATCGGACAGAGTCCCGTGTCCTAAAATTTTGGAACTTGCCGGATCGGACACTTGGACATGTGTCCGTGTCCGACACCCGTTCCCGAGTCCATGTAACATAGCATCATGCATTAGTTTTTACCCAAGCTACAATCTCACAGATGACATCAAACTCCTAAACCATACTCCTTTCTACAATATTTACCACATAATACCATAAAGAACAACACCAAGTCACCCAATCAACTCATGAGCCCTTTTGGAACTTCTGCGAATTGCAAGCTGCAGTATGAAGCTATTGTGACCATAAAATACCCGTGTGCAAAGGTGTAGATGCAGAATTGAACTGTTTTAATCAGCATTATAAAACATGGTGTGTAATTTGCAGGTTTTAGACTCTACAGAAAGAGTGGAGAAGATAGACGAGACAGAGGAGAGGAAATGATCTTTCAATTTGTGTTACTGTAACTCTGTAAGAAGAAGAAAAAAGTCCTCTATACAACACTTAAAAGAAATCCTCATTTCAAATTTGAGTTAAATTGCAGTTCTGTGCAAAGAGACTCTAACAAAGTCAACCAAAAATGACATTCGGACAGATGTAATTTGTCTACTCATGGAAAGCAGGATCTTCTTTCATCAAAAACAATCTGCTTATCTCATTTGAGAGGAATTTGAGTAATGCTAAGAGCTTTAAATTCACAAATAATTTGGAAGTATAGGACAGAATACTGTAGTCTACTTGCTGTTGGACTAGCAAGATATTAGACTTCCTCCAAGGTAGTAAACATTCAAGCAACAAATTTTCTAGAAGTGAGGCACAACCTATAGGGCATAGCCTAAAATGAAGAAGAAGACATCATAAGGATATGCAGGAATACCTTGAGATACTTAAGGACATGACCATTGTTGTAAAATGAGGAGCCTACATGAATTCAGTTAGTTGTTCCATTGCAAAGATAAATCTTATCTAGCATGGGTCAGGAATATAGTTTTCCAATAAGCTTCCTACGGATGATAGGCTTTGGAAAGTGAGCCTCTGGCATATGGCAGCAACTCTGCGTCCATGCAGACCGACAACAAAACCCAAATCAGAACACAATCCTCTCAATCTAAACCATTCCAGAAGCACAGGGTGTGATGCAAAGAGCCCAGGTATTCGAGTTATGAATATTTGTAGACTGTAAGTCTCTAATTATTACGTCCTCAACATAAATATCATTAAAGACAGACGAACATTGTCTGTTTGGTATAACCAGGAGTAAATATTGAAAGACCGAGTATGCTCTTGATAGAAAAAGAAAAACTTGGCATAACACAGGGTGAAGCCTGTTATAGATCATTATGTAAAGACTCTTTTAGCTTGTATACAGTGGATGAAATGGGGATAGACATATAAGGAGTCAATTTTTATGTTTTTTATAACCTTAAGTTAGAGTAGATCCCAAACAAATTGATAGCTATCTACAGCAACAAGAATTCTAACAGTAGTCCTTTTACCAATTCTATGATTTCGTAGGGTGAAAAACCATTCAAAAAAAATGCATGCAAATCCGTCTCTATAAGAATTTTATTGAATCCTACAAAATGCATTTCTAAGCTCCAAGACATAAAGTTTGTTCTTTGTTGTATAATTGCTTCGGTAGATCATATAAGACCTAACAATCTTGATTGTGCGGTGTGCCAGTCAGATTAATTCCTATTACCTCCATTTTTCATTATTACCGGATACCAAATGGGCTGTTGAGCTAACCAATTATGTTCCATTTGTCAGACTAATATATCGACCATAATATCAATAATAATTGTATATCTGTGAGTTACTTCGACCCCAAATCTCCTTATACTTTATTTTGAAATATGTTTAAGGCGATATCTACCTTGCACAATCGTTGCTATCAATAAGAAACACAATATCAATTACACCAATATTATTTCACAATATAGTTGGCAATAAAAAGAAAATGAACAATTGATCCATAAAATAAAAGTCCCAGAAAAATTAAGTAGATAATATACCTGACTCTTGAACCTTGCCTGCAGCATCACTAAAGCATTGGATATGATCAACAGAAGTGTTGGTAATCTAATCATCAAATCCAAAAACCCCAGAAAAAATGAAGTTAATTAACAAAACCCCAGATTAATTAAATAATTCCCAATAAAAAAAAGGGATGATTTTGATTAATGGGTGTACCTCGGAGAGTGCTAATCGGAGAGAAGCGAAGAGAGAGGTGTAGCTCTCAGCAATGGCGAGGGAATCTCTCTCAACTACTTCAAGGGCTTTGAAGAGATCTTCTTGGTTGAAGGTTTTTGAAGCTTCCATGGCTTCTTTATCCTCCATTGATGAATTATCGATTGAACTCATTGAAGCTTCCTTGGCTTCGTTATCTTCCATGTCTTTTACTCTCAAATTGTTTTTCAACTTTTGGAGTTCTGAATTCTGATACCTTTGCACTTTGCCTACAATCGAGTGATTCGAGTCTTTACAAATCGGAAATAGGGTCAAGTAAAATTGGGCATGAGCTGAATCGTGTAGGTTCATGAGTCAGGCTAGAGTGCGTCATATTCAACTAATCCAAGTAGACTATGACCCTGTTCTGTTTGGTAATTAGCTGGTAGTTGATTGATATAACTTATTGTGTTAGCTGATTTGACTAGCTGGTTATATTAGCTGATTTGACTAGATGGTTTTAATTAGTTAGTTTGACTAAAAGTGTTTGGTAAATATCCGTTAATTGTCAGCTGTTTTAGCATATTCAAAAGACAAAAAGCTAATTATTCAATAAGCTAATTTTAAAAAGCTCTTATAATGAGCTTTTTGAGCCCAAAAAGCTCTTTTAATAAGCTATTTACCAAATTAGCTTTTTTAATTGGTCAAACCTCTAATTGGGCAAAATAAGCTAAAGGCTCTTTAAAAAACTCTTTACCAAACAAGGCCTATGTCTAAACTTTGAAGTATGTTAAAGAATAATCGCGTCTGTTAGGCTCATTCTAATTTATCATAAACAACATTCATCATGCTAGCATATCTCTTCGTATTTATGATTACAAATGAGTGCATTGAAATGCAAACTAACTTGTTGTGCTCGTGTTAGGCTCATTCCCCAATTGAAAATGATGTCCATGTATGGCTATAACCCATCATCATGTCTCTTGTGCCACGTTGGGCTTAGGATGGTTTTATGCCAAGTCAGGTCAAATGTGTGTTATATTAAAGAGACCTACGTCCCAACTCTGCTTATGCTTAGCTTTAGGGTCAGGTAAGAACATTCGTTACACACTTAGATGCATTTACCTCACTGTCTCTTGAATCTTACATATTCTTAGTTTCTTAGTATGCTTTTCAAATGAGCTTTTAAGATTTTTTTTATTTAAATCTTTTTTAAGGGTTTACCTTGCCTATGACTTCCTTTCAATTTTGAAAGCAAGCTTGTACACAATATATTAGAAAATGATTAATGCAAAATTACGAAGTCTCCAAAATACGAATTTAAAATTAAACTTTACGGATACAAGAGTTAAAGAATTTGTCAAGTATCAAACTCATGATCTCACCAACTCTATTCTTTGATTTCTCTCTTTCCAAATTCTTAAATATTCCATAACTTCACATTTTGCAATATTTAAATGCTTTAATTTGTTTCTCACGAAAAAAAAAAATGCATTAATTTGTTGTTGACCTGGTTGTTGTTGTAATTTTGTAAATGTAACTATCTTAGTTTTATTGGGTTGACTAAAGTTAGGTTCCAAACCTTCAAACAAATACCTAAGTTTCGTGAAAACGCCAAACTGCCAATTGCTGTCCCGGTGACTCCCAGATTCCCTAAACCATTGACCACGACGTCGCACCACCACTCCACCACCGTATTCTCGCCGGAATTCAGTCAATTGTAAGCTGCTCTTCACTTTCTTCCTTTTCCGTTGTTCCTGACCGGTGTCGCTCGGCTCCCTGACGGTTGACCTAGCCTTCTCAACCGCCGGGACCCTATCGACGGTTGTACAATCAACAGTGCGACGCTTTCATTTGCCATTATTGGTAAGTTTGCTTCACTTTTACTCTCTCCTTTAGCACTTCTTAAAAACTAGACTAGCCTACTCTTAATTGATCAAATTGGGATAATTTTAGTTAGATTGTTTTATATGGTTTGATTATGGAAGAGTAGAATTGCTGAATACTTTGGTTTGATTGATTAAGGGTGCGTTTCGCGCTTATTTTTTTCTTTTTTTTTTTTTGTTCCATCCGGTTCACCCTTTGGACTAATCCATATCCGGATCAGTTCTGGGTGGTTAGGTTCCACTCCCCTCCCAATTGTTGTTGCGGGATCAAACACGCGGTCTTCCCTACCAAGTGTAGTCCTAATCACCACTACACCAACATCACCACTACACCAACAGCTAATTGGTTAATTTTCATTTATTTGAACTTAACCGAACTTATTTTGATCGTAAATTGATTGTGGATGGATTTTTCCTGAAATAAGTGTAAATAGATTGAGCACAACATACTGATAGCCTAAGAGAGGCATTGATTTTGCTTCTCATTAGATCTTTGGGATTAAGGCTTTGATTGTTGTCGTAAATGGAATTTGTTCATTTTGCAGGTGCCTCTTGCGGTCTCTTTGCTGAATAGCCAGCGTTTCCCAATACTTTCAGCCTTCAGTTCACCTTTATTCGAGTTCTGCTGCAGTTAAGCAGCTATTTAGCAATAATGATATTTGTTGGCGGGGTTTTGTTTGAGCGCAATTCCACCAATCAGGTACCTTAAGTGTAATAATCTTGCTATAGTACATGTTTAGCAAATGTACAATGCATCATTCTTTTCATGCTCAGATGTTAGTGCTTAGAGTGACAAAATGAAAGATAAACTGTTTTACACACGAAAGCATGGTAGGGCGGGGAAGGCTGGAAACTCAGGGTTCTAGAAGCATGGATCATTGTTTAGAGAATATCACTTCCACTGCAGAAACTAAATATTTTTGGTAAAATTGATCTGCTTTAATTTTAGAAACTGCTTCGTTTTTCCTTCTTTATATCTCCTCGCCAATTTGGGGGGGGGGATTGAGCAGTTATTGATGTTGAGCTATTACTTTTTCTATGTTGGTTTGGGGTAGAATAGTTAACCATGTGTTACTGTCCTCCACGGAGGTCATTGTTATGCTCTTCTGCTTTATACTTCTATGGGGATAGTGTCCCATCTTCTTATACTCTTATGTTTACTTTATTGTTTCCTAAATAATATTATCCTCTCTATTTAAAAGAATGATGTAACTATCTGTAATGTTCAAGTCATCCTATTAGCTAGATTATATGGCTTTTCTCATAGTGTTCTTGAAATTTTTTAATATATTTGATAGGGAAATTGTGATCTTGTTGCTCTGATGACGCACCCTGTTCTTGTCTCTGCTTCACTCTCTTTCAAAGCAATCCCTGAGAAGAAGTTTTCGACTTCTGATGCATCTTCAGATGAACTCACAAAGAGCAAGCATGTTTATTTGTTTCAAAGAGAATATGCTACAGTGGACCCTATGCTTGTGGATGTAGGTCAACATAATACTTTACTTTGAGTCATATATTTACACATGTCTTTATAAAGTTAGTTCATGTTTGTGCTCTTTTTTCCTTTTCTTCTTCTTTATGTGACTGTGAATGGGTGTTTTCATGTAAATTGCATTTGTAATTGTTATTCAAACTACATTATTTTAATGGATTCCAGATAGCTGGGATTAGTAAAGTGGTGTCATAAAATTTGTGAAGAGGCTTAAGACTCTAAATGGGTTTCATATGAAGGAAATGTCGTATTAGTTTGCAACTTTGTAGACTTCCTTACGGAAAAAGAGCTGTAAAGGCGGTGATGGCCATTTATATCATTATATGTGAAACTCTCAAATTATGCTTTCTTAATGCTAGTACATCTATCTATGATTTTCCATTGTCTGCTAACTCTGCTTAACTTAAATTTATTATGTTTCGTTGCTTTATTTTATTTTCAACAAAGTTTATTGGCACGGACGAAGCGACTACTTGT
Organism: Chenopodium quinoa; assembly: GCF_001683475.1. NCBI lineage: Eukaryota > Viridiplantae > Streptophyta > Magnoliopsida > Caryophyllales > Amaranthaceae > Chenopodium > Chenopodium quinoa. The sequence continues at coordinate 777,766 of NW_018744582.1, read as the reverse complement.
GTGGGCATTGTAATTAGGAACCGGAACAATGGAATGTAAGTTCCATTGGTTTAAGGTTCAGCTAACACGGAACTCTCTTAGATAGCTAGATTCTGTTTATCTTATTTACTTGGCTCTCTTCAGGACTTCAGTTGCTCACTTGGATTCTCCAAAGATTGTAGACCTTGGCCTGTCTCAAATGCTGTCAAAATTAGGAGATTGTGGACATGATACTGAGCTGGATGTAAGTTTAGTGTTAAGTTTACCTTTGTGTATTCTGACTTACACAAGTTTTGACAGTCTTAAGGCACATTTTGCAGGTGCATCTTATTGGAGGGTTTGAAGATAACCTAGATAAAGTCTGAGTAACCTCTAAACTCTTTTGTTGTTTTACTTGGTCTCTCTATCCAGCTAGAGGCAGAACTCAAAATGATTATTTTTTTTGTAATTTTTTAATGCAGCATACTGAACAAACTGGAGGCAGTTCAGAGCAGAAGGACCATTCTTTTCCTCTGTGTGCAAAAATTATCAAAGCCTTGGGAAAGAGTGTGGTAAAGTTTCATATCCAAACTCTGTTTGTTCTTGGCCACAATACCAGAAAAGATACTGCAGGGAATGCACTTCCGATATTCAGCGGTGTGCTGGTGAGCAATGAGACTTTAAATTGTTTTGGTTGATCCTCTATATATTTCATGATTGCATCACAATTTCCGAATTGCAAGTCAATTTAAAATTACCACCAGTGAAAAATTAAGATATGTACTACCTCTTTTCAATATAGTTGCAATGTTGTGCCCTTTTCACCACCAGACTTGGTTGGAAGGAGTTAGGAAGGATATGAAATATATGGTTTGCATGAGGATGAAGCATTGGATTATAAGGGATGGAGGAAGAAGATTTTTGTTGATGACTACACGGAATAATTTTTTTTGGTTCATGTAGCCGACCCCACTTATGGGATTAAGGCTTTGATTGATTGATTGATTGACTACCTTTTTTCAATATAGTTGCAATGTTGTGCCTTTTTCACTTTGTCTAAACACAACTTTGGCTATAAATTTTTGTATATACTTTGAAAATACACAATGAAACTAATCCTGAATATTTTACATATTAGTATTAAATTTTATATATAAGTAAAAAATGTAATCAAAGTTGATAAATAAATGGTGTAGTAAGTTAAAACAATGAATGTATTGTGAAATGGAGGTAGTATATACCTAATATCTATGTACTCTATATTAAGAAGTTAAGATTATTTTGAAAATTTGTGTTTTGATAATCTAATATTTTAATTTTAGTAAGGCTTGAACTGTCATTTCTTTGCAAATTTATGTTTTAGCTTTGCAAACCTAAAGTACTGTACTTCTTATAATATTGGTACCTAAAACTCTTAATTAGGCTTTACTAGCAATTAAAATCTAACTTAAAGCTTCAAGTGTGATGAGGTTTCATATCCAAACTTTATTTGTTTTTAGCCATATTACCAACAAGGAATGCACTTCGATATTTAGTGGCATCCTAGCGAGCAATGAGCCTTCACATTCATTTGGTTCATTTCAGGTAGAAACTACTCATGATTTTGTGCTGTGTCCCACAATAGAATATTATTTCCTATCGGTATCCATATTGCCTGCTTTCAATATGATTAAGTAGGTTGGATGTACCTCGAAATAGCTTAAATAAAATGCATTTAGACCACTTTGTTTTGATCTCATAATTTGTTTCATTTCAGGTAGAAACTAGAACAGGAACTGTCATCCCAGCCACATTTGATCAGACCACAAGATGCCCAGATGAAATTGTTAGGAGAATCCGCATCTCTGGTTCTTTTATGGACTCTCGTTGGAGAAATAAGTTACTCGAGACATATGACACTCAAACTGACCGGTTCATTATTGCCCCGTGCTCTTGGTAAAAGTTTTTTGTAGCTATTCTATTTGCTAGCGGCCATCCTAGATTTTCTTTAAGATTAAGATTATCTTATATGCCTTAGTTATTATAGCTTCTTATATGTAGGTTTTATTATCTATTAGTATACTAAATGCTCTCAAATGATTTAAGTTTCTTTTTAGGCTCATTGCTGTTTTCTGATGTGGATCATGTGATTACGACTGTTGCAGGAGTTCACGCCTTGTACGTATGGCTTCTTTCCTACAGCAGTTTCCTGATTCTGAAGTTCTTCGTACTTGTTCTACTTCACCTTTTGCTGAGGCCCCAGACTTTGTGCATAATCAAAGAAGGTTTGAGTTGTCTATATATTTGTCAACATCAGCATTTGCTTTGAAATTTCACATTTATATGTGCTTTCACACTCCCTGTCTGTCACTGATCACTGATCAGCAGATGAAAAGGTGATAGTGTGATATGAAGGGTGCTTTATTTGAATTTTTAAAACAGATGTTGCATTGCTGTAGTCCAGTAGAGTTTATTATTTATCGTCTTCAACCTCTCTCGTGACAAGCAAAAAAGGGAATGCTATCTAGCCTTGGGAAAATGTAGAAGTGACGAAACCTTTGCAGCGTATAAAGAGGCTAAGAGTAAGGCAAATGCAGCTGTTCGCCAAGCAAAAGAAAAGGCTTATCAGGAGGTTTATGAAAAGCTTGATTCCAAGGAGGGAGGATAGATCATTTATAAGATGGCAAAGAGAAGACAAGAGACAAGGAAAGATATTGGCATGGTGAAGTGTGTCAAAGATAAGAACCAAATGGTCCTAGTACAAGAGGAGGACATCAAGGACAGGTGAAAGGGGTACTTCGATGAATTGTTTAATGGAAGTAATGGAGTTGTGACAGGAGATACTTCCGTGAGTGATGAAGAAATCAACATGGAGTATATGCGGAGGATTAGGAGAGTAGAGGTGGAGATTGCACTGAATAAGATGAAGCCTAAGAAGGCGGTTGGCCCTGATGGTGTACCGATAGAGGTGTGGAGGTGTTTGGGTAAGATTGGTATTGATTGGTTAACAGACCTTTTCAACAAGATATGGACGGCTACAAGGATCCCGCAAGATTGGAGGAAGAGCACCTTGGTCCCGGTCTATAAAAACAAAGGAGACGTTCAAGATTGTTCTAACTATCGAGGGATCAAGTTTATGAGCCACACTATGAAGTTGTGGGAAAGGGTGATTGAACATAGGTTTAGGGCATGCACAAGCATTTTGGATAACCAATTTGGTTTTATGCCCGGGAGATCTACTATGGAAGCAATCCATTTGATAAGACAAATGATGGAGTTGTATAGGGTAAAGAAGAAGGATCTTCATATGGTCTTTATTGATTTAGAGAAGGCATATGACAAGGTGCCAAGAGAGGTACTTTGGTGGGCAATGTTGAAGAAAGGTATCCCATGAAGGTACGTGGACCTGGTTAAGGATATGTATCGGGATGTGTCAACAATTTTGAGCACATGTGGAGGGTTGACAAAAGATTTCCCTATTACAATTGGATTGCATCAAGGGTCTGCATTAAGCCCTAATCTTTTTGCAACGGTTCTAGATGAAGTAACTAGACCAATTCAAGATGAGGTTCCATGGTGTATGTTGTTCGCAGATGATATCGTTTTGGTGGATGAAACTAAGGATGGGGTTAATGCTAAGTTGGAGCAATGGAGGCAAAGGTTGGAATCTAGAGGGTTTAAGCTAAGTCGGAGTAAAACTGAATATTTGGTATGTCATTTTGGTACTCAGAGGGGGACAAGCAATGAAGTGGTGAGTTTGGATGGAAAGGATTTGACCATGAGTGAATGTTTTAAATATCTTGGGTCGATTATCCAGAAGAATGGTGACATTGATCAAGACGTGGCTCACAGGATTAAGTCGGGGTGGCTTAAATGGAGAGCGGCCACGGGAGTGTTATGTGACCGAAGAATTCCCTTATAGTTGAAGGGAAAAAATTCTACCCATAAGACCAGTGTTGCTCTACGGTACAGAATGTTGGGCTTCTAAGGAGCACATTAAAAAGCTGGAGGTTACGGAAATGCGCATGTTAAGGTGGATGTGTGGGAACACTCTAAGAGATAGAATCAGGAATGAGGTTATTCGTAGGAAAGTAGGTGTGGTAGACATTGCAGATAAACTAAGGGATAATCTCCTGCGTTGGTTGGGGCATGTAAGATGGAGACCCGAAGGTGTACCGGTGCTAAGAGTGGAAGAGTGGGACCATGGAGGGGTTAAACGAGGGAGAGAGAGACCGAAAATGAATTGGTTGGAAGGAGTTAGGAAGGATATGAAGTGTATGGATTTGCATGAGGATGAAGCATTGGATCTTAAGGGATGGAGGAGGAAGATTTATGTCGATGACTACACGGAATAATCAAATTTGGTTCATGTTAACCGACCTCACTTATGAGATTAAAGCATTGATTGATTGATTCAGCTTCTCTCGTGGTCAACCTGTTTTTTAAAGCTATCTACAAATTACTCCTGTTTCATAATGACACGTTTGACTTTTTTTCATAACTTTGATCATGTTTTTATTTAAATTTTTTTTTTTCTCGCTATTATACAAAATAAAATGTTAATAAGTAAGTTGTTGGATTTATCTTAATATATATTATTGAAATATCAAGTTTTTATTATATATATTAATACGTAATTAAAGATATAAATAGTCAAAGTTGAGAAAAAAAGTCAAATGTGTTAATTATTATGGAACGGAGGGAGTACATCTTAAATTCATCGGTGAAAAATTCCGTCTATTACTCTATTGCTGAATCTTCATCGGGTTTTTGTTAGTATTATATAGTCATCTAGAACAGTTATTGTCTAAGCTATTAATTTTGGCGGTATGATAATTGTGTGCTACAAATGCTATTTTTTTTATTCTTTTGTTTAATGTTCCAATATTTATTTCAACTCCCTTTGTGTTGCCTTCAGGCAGTGGGATTATTTGATTCAACATCCAAATTGGAAGGAAACTTTCCAAATGGAAGAAGCACGCATATTTACAAGGAGTGCTAGTGGAGGATGGATAATGGTTGAGCCAGGTAGTGATTTTCTTCCTCATCAACTTTTTTTTTTTCCTTCCTGAGTCAAATTATAATTTATCAAGGGCATCCCATATGAGTTTGCATTTTTTTTTTTCCCATATGTGTTAGTAATTGGAAGAAATCAAGAAATTAGATGCATATGATTAGTAATCATGTTTTTATGAACCGATCCTGGGCTTCAATCTTTAGCTTATGCTTTTGGTTAAGTTGGGCCTTTTTGACATGGTATCAAGAGCTAGCGTGACAAAAAGGTCATGGGTTCAAATTTCATTCACCTTTCCTTTTAGCGCTGGATATGGGGAGGATAATGTTGCATCCACATTTCAAGCCCAATGGGCTTTAATGTGAGGAGCGTGATAGAGTTTTGCTAGTGATTATGATGTGACGTAATTTTGTTGCAATTTTCGTGTCAGATGAATGACTGTTGTGTTCTTATCCCGACTTTATAGGATTTTAATTATGATGTGACGTAATTTTGTTGCAATTTTCGTGTCAGATGAATGACTGTTGTGTTCTTATCCCGACTTTATAGGATTTTCAGCTAATCTAGATGACTAATGAGAGAGTTAGTTGTCGAGCATAATTCTCTCATTTACATCAAATTCTAGGACCAACTCTTGTTCGGACTCTATTACCTAAATTTTCTAGTTTGATGTCTTTGATCGTAATTGCTCAGCTTTGTTTTGATTGTCTACAATCTTAACCTCTTAGTTAATGTAACTTTGATACCTAGTATAGCTTGCTTTTATTTGAACAACTCCTAAGAGATAATGTCAAGCATCACATGGAGGTTGCAGCATTCAGGTTAAGCATTACATGGAAGCTTGCCTCTGTCTTGATGGCAGCGCCTTTTTCCCTTGCTTTACATGTTTAAAATACAGATTTGTTGAGTAGTCTCCTCTATGGCTCTATCTATAATTGTTTGGTAAATTTCAACATCTTCTCGTTCTGTACTTCTGTTGGTCACCTAGATATGCTTTTGCACATCAACATTATTTTCTGATATTTGTCTAGTTTCTGATGCTGTATGTTCATCTACTAATTAAATAGTTTTTATGTCCGATTTTAGTTTTTATTAGTTAACTCGTGTCTCTGGTATAAAATTTGCCAATAACTAAGCATAATTCTATTTTCTTTGATGTGATGTTGAAGTGATTTTTTATGCAATATTTCAGCACACGAGGCGGCTGACTGATGTTTTCGGCGCTCACATAGATTGTCTTTGACAAGTTGAGCGAATTTATTCCACATTGTTGATTTGACTCATTTGACAACGTTGTGGCTCTTGAAGTTTGCCTGCCTTTTTCTGTATCAAATGCTGCATACTGTGAGTGGGTGAGGAGTTTTTCAACAAATCCGTCAGTCCATTTAAACTTTTAAAGCAACTAAGTGTAAAACTAGCATACCATCGTATGATTATAAGTATATTTGGGTAAATATTTTTACAAGTGGTACACTGTCAGGAAAATATTGTACTGTTGAGATGCTTTGTTTCTTTTTTCTCAATTTGCAACACTTGCACTTATTTTTTGAGAAAATTCTATTTTTGTACTATTTATATATAGTACTACAATTATTTCTTTTGTGCTATGTACTTCCTACTTGTATTTAAGAAAAAAAGGCTGTCAAAAAAAAAAAAAGAAAAAAAATTGTAAAATCTTGATGATTCCTTTAATGTATATTTACACAATATCAACATTGATAATATATAATGTTAACAGTTGAATTTATTATACATTGACAAGTGTAAAAAAAAAAAAAAGAAATGTAATAACTATATAAAAATGAAGGACTCTGTATTGTAATTATTTTTCAGTATATTAGGTTTGAAGATATATTATTTGTCAAACTTGGAAAGGTGTAGATTCAAAATTTCATATGTATTTTATTTTTATTTTATTTTTATTTTTTTTTTTATTTTTTTTTGAGGGGAGAATATTATTTCTAATATATATTCATATAGTTAAGAAAAAATATTGAAGAAAGCCTGTAACTTTTGAACCTTTCTCGCAAGGTGTTTTAGCCCTTGCGGATTTGGATGCTTCATAATAATATTGTTGCTCCTCTGCTTTCTTTCAAAAAAAAGAAAATATTGAAGAACGTATTAGCTTAATTTATCAAAATAACTAGCATCTCACAAGGACTAATTAGTCAATATATATTTACATTCCTAATCTGCCATGCTAGGAATAAATAGATTGTCTAATTTCTTTTGCCAACAGTGTTCTCATATGATCCCTTAATTCATTTGCCAATTTATTCACTTTATTGTAATTTTCTTTTTTATTGAGTGATTTATGTGCAAATCATTTCTTCAACCCTCAAAATTTTTTAAGGTTCCTAAATTAGATAAGTTCAAAAAAACGTTATGAGTTGTATAAGTGTTATTTACCCTCCATTTTATTCTTCTTTTTCTCCAAGGAAAATATCTTAAACATGTATATTTGATCAAATAGATATATTTTTTTATTGGAAGTTACTTATTCTTGTAATGGCTTATAGAGTAGATCATGAATATGATTATCTATTCAAGATTGTCTTGATCGGAGATTCAGGTGTTGGCAAATCCAATATTCTGTCAAGGTTTACCAGAAATGAGTTTTGCTTGGAATCCAAGTCAACAATTGGAGTTGAATTTGCTACAAGAACGTTACAGGTGAGTTCATCAAATATTTTATGCAATGTTTTATGTAATCAAATCATCGATCTTTTCGTCAATTAATGAAAATCCACCTATCACAAAACTATTTTCGCACAAAGCACGGTGCATAAGGGCATCATTCTTGGTGCTATCAGGTGCATGGTATAAGTGTAGTATTATTGCAAACTATATACTTCATCCGTTCTTTTTTTATTGCATTATAGGGGTTTTGGAAGCAAAATTTGGTAGTGGGAAAAAGTAAGAGAGAGAAACGTAAAAATACAAAATTGTCCATGTAATACAAAGATAAAATAGAAAGTAAGTGTGAAAAGGTAAGGGCATGTTGGGTATTTGCAGTGTGAACATATATATTTTTTGTCCTAAAATGGAAGTGATGCAATATTTGTGAAACTTCCCTAAAAAGCAAGTGATGCGATATTAAAAGAACGGAGGAAGTATATATATTCGTAGCTGAGTTTGCCTTGTTATCTGCTCTTATTATTTGGTATCCTATCATATAAAGTATTGCGAAATGAGTATAACAGGAATATTACATACTTTATATTGGTATATGAGAAACCTTGAAACTGTGTACTTGTAGTATAAAGTACTGTATAATTGTATTATACATAAAAATCTAGGCACGTAAAATAAAATTACCCAGTGTAAAATTGAAGGTATAGTTGTTTAGAAAAAAATGACGTTCTCATCAAGGGAGAAAAGAAAAAAATCTTAAACACGAGAGTTTGTGTAAGAGGAGTGATCAATTACACGCATTATTCATTTTTTGCGTCTAATACAGTGAGATTGTGAGAGTACACAATATTATTTATTTATTTATTTTATTTAATTTAGTAAGTACACGTTATTTTCATAACTAACGTATAAGAGTGTGAGAATTACAGTGAGAGTTCACAAATAACTTTATTTTATCATGTTCGTGGTGAGATTTGATGATTTGGATGATGAGAAATATAGTAGCGTGATGAAGTTCAAGAGGATTTTTTTTGTGATTTTCTGCGGATTGTTTGATGATTACATATTGCATTTAAATGATGACATGATGCAGATTTTATTTTATTGTCCAAGTCGGACGTTCGAGATCTACACCTCCCGACTTGAGGGAGGGTATTGAGATAGGATTGTGTATGTTGATATGATATTATGAGAATAATCTAATATATCATATCACTAATAAATAAAGCCGGTCTCGCAGTCAGACCACGAGACAGCGGCACTTGACATTCCAGTTTTTCGTCAAGTGTCGCGCCACGTAAGAGATAAATAGGTATTATTGTAACACATATGATGTTAAGTAAGCGATTTTTGGATAGATTTTATAAGATAAAATTGTTGCATAGAGTTTTATTATCGATAAAATTCTAATATTTCATATATACAAAATTAATCATAACTTTTGATAAATATCCTGTAACTCAATTCTATTTCCATTATCAAATTCGTTTTAAAAAGTTCTTTAAAATAAGATCCATTTATAATATATTTAATCACAAACTTTTACACGTAGCTGGCCAAACCTTGTCACCAACTATTACAAGATCAGAGTTACTTCGTTAGTGCTATAGGGGTTACTTGGTCAGCGTTATAGTAGTTACTCAATCAGTGTTATAGATAGGGGTTATTTAGTCAGTGTTAGAGGTTACTCGATCAGTTAGTATTATAGGGGTTACTCAATCAGTTTTATAGAGGTTACTTTGCCGGCCAGATGGTGTAATTAGCCGCATACAAAATGCATTGTAATTTAATTTATTTTTTTAAAAAATAGATAATTAGTAAAATAAGTATTAATCAGCAAAAATAATTTTAGTTTGGTAAAAATACTTTAAGTTCAATGAAAATAATTTACGTTCAATAAAAATAATTTTAAGCCAATAATAACATAGATATCTATTTACAAACAAAACTATACAAGGTACACTCCATATAATATCGTATGTCTAAATATCCTACATTATCACAACGAATTATTTGATCGTATTTAACATTCAAGTAAAAATGTTATCTTAAATTTTTTATAACCATCTGGACATCGCCCGGGCACAAAACTAGTCACTAATAAATAAAGCCGGTCTCGCAGCCACGCCACGAGACAACGACACTTGGCATTCCATTTTTTCACCAAGTTTCGTACCACATAGGCGACAAATAGGATGCTAAATAATCGAATTTTGGATAGATTTTTTAAGATAAAAATATTGTATAGAGTTTTATCTTCGATACACTACTAATAATTCATATATACAAAATTAATCATAACTTTTAATAAATATCCTATAACTTGGTTCTATTTTCATCATAATATTCGTTTTAAAAAGTTTCTTAAAATAAGATCCATTTATAATATATTTAAAATAATAGAGAATTAGTAAAAATAAGTTAATCGGTAAAAATACTTTTAGTTTAGTAAAATTATTGAAGTATGATATCGCATGTCTAAATATCCCGCATTATAAAAAGTGATTATATATATGACCGTATTTAACATTCAAGCCAAAAGGTTTGTCCTAAAATTCAATAAACAACTTGGGCATTGTCTGGGGCACAAAACTAGTATATCATATCACTAATATATAAAGCTGGTCTCGCAGCCAGATCACGAGACAACGACACTTGGCATTCCACTTTTTTGCCAAGTGTCGCACAACGTATGTGAAAAATAGATATTATTGTGACATATAGGATGCTAAGTAAGTGGTTTTTGGATAATTTTTTATAAAGATAAAATTGTTGTATAAAGTTTTATTATCAATAGAATTCTAATATTTCATATATACAAAATTAATCATAACTTTTAATAAATATCCTATAACTTTATTCTATTTCCATCATCAAATTCGTTTTAAAAATTTCTTTAAAATAAGGTTCATTTATAATATATTTAATTTATTTAAAAAAATAGAGAATTAGTAAAAATTAAACAATTTAAATTCAATAAAAATAATTTCAAGTCAATAATAACATAGATTTTCACAAACTAAACTACAAAAAGTACACTATTATTTAATTAAATAAGCGATATGACATTGTATGTCTAAATATCCAACATATCAAAAGGGATTGTAAGACCGTAATTAACATTCAAGTAAAAAAGTTTATATTGAAATTTTATCGACAATCTGGGCATCGCCCGTGCACAAAACTAGCATATATATAAAGGGGAGTTTTTTCCCGAGTTTTAAGAGAGCTACATAGGATTAAATATTATTAACGCGCCATGTAGGACTAAAAATGTTAGTTATGACCAATTAAATAAAAGATTTGTAAATTCTTTTAGAATTAAATAATTCAAATGCCGCATAAGCAAAATTGGCGAATGAGATTTTAAAGTTTAAATTAATTAAATATAAATTATTATCTTTTGAGATAAGGAATTTTATCTAAATATATAACAAAGGGAAGGAAATTTACAATTTATTTTAAAAATATTCTAGTGAATATCTTGTGAGAAAGATATATATGTGAGATATTGTGATGGACTTAGGAAGTTAAGATATTTAGAAATATTAGGGTTAGATATTCCTATTGTCTATATATATTGTAATGTGACCGAATATTAAGAAGGGAAAATACAATGGGAAAAAATACGGAGAGAGAAATATTTTCACCACAATTTAACATGGTATCGATCAAGAGTCTTGGGGTTTTTCACAAAAATTTTCTCCCTGCCGATGGGTTGAAAAAGTAAACTCACCGGTGGAATAAACTTTTAGCCAAAATTACATTTAATAATAAAAAATAAAAAATTCCGCTGTGCAAGTTTTTTGGGTTGGTATACTTGATATATATATATATATATAAGTGAACTTTCTCCCATAATAAAATAGAAAAATCACGTTTGGCGCAATATTTTTATTATAAAAAAAAAGAAGATTTTTCGGCTCTCTTGTGTTGTGAGACAAGATATATTGGTTCTCCGTTCTCCTTGTGCTGTGAGACAAGGTTTATTTGTTGATTCTCCTTGTGCCGTGAGACAGGGTTTGTGATTTGATTCGAGCTGATTTTGCTCCTTTGGATATGAGTTTGGTTTTGCTCTAAAATAAAACCAATAAGAGATTTGAGTGTGGTTTGCTCTGAAAAACCAATATTGATTGGAGCACGGTTTTGCTCAAGAAAAACCAAAATACAACGAGTTCGAGAAGAAGAGAAGTTCTCGTTGTAATGTTATTTTTACAGGTTCAAAAAGAATGATGTTCCTGCTTGTTTGATGATTGATGGGTTCGAAAAGCTGAACGTTCTCATCATTCAAAAAGAAAAAATAAATTCAAGGCGACATAAAGTGAAGAATTTCCATGTTACTGCCGTTACGATTGCGGGAGGGTGTTAGAGATATGAGATCAAATCATATCGGAAATAGATGTGTGATATATTTTCCATATTGATATTACCGTGAGAATAATATATTTAGGTTTATTTGTGTTAAAGATATTATTTAGTGAATATATCTCTAGGATATATAGTTATTATAGTATATTTTTTAGGAAGATTGTTTCCTATCTTATGAGCGTAGACAAACCATTTAATTCTCTCCTCACCCAAATTTGTCAGTGTAAGTGCAGGTAGAAGGCAAAGTGGTAAAAGCACAAATATGGGACACAGCAGGGCAAGAAAGGTACAGAGCCATAACAAGTGCATACTACAGGGGAGCTGTAGGAGCCCTGTTAGTGTACGACTTAACCAAGAAGCAAAGCTTCGACAACGTTAACCGATGGCTTCATGAACTACGTGACCACGCAGATTCGAACATCGTGATAATGTTAGTTGGCAACAAGTCCGATCTTAAGCATCTGAGGGGTGTTTCCGAGCAGGAAGGGCAGTTCTTAGCCGAGAAGGAAGAGCTTGTTTTCCTCGAAACATCAGCCTTAGACTCAACCAATGTTGAGAAGGCTTTTCAAACAATTCTCTTAGATATTTACCAAGTTATTAGCAAGAAATCTTTAGCTGCTCAACAAGCTTCTGGTTCTTTACCTCAAGGCACCAACATTAATGTTGGGGTTAATAATATTTTTAACAAGAAACCATGTTGTTCCAACTGATACATTTTTTTTTCTTATTTTTTTTTTCTGTTATTTTTTCCCTCTTATGATGTAATTTTATTTTTTAGGAGGGTGTTGAGTGAAATTTGTTGCAAGGGAAGGAATTGAAAGGAACTTTATTAGTACCACAAAGACATAAGTAGTGTTGCTTGATAGTGATAAATTGTACAAGAATAACAAATCTTGAAATATTTGCAAGCTAGTTTGTCAATTACTGTAATGATTTATTGTGTTACTCCCTTTGTTTTTTTTTTTTTTTTTTTTAAATTTTTTTCACGTAGGATATTGTTACAACTTGTATTTTCATAATATCAACTTTATATATATATTTTTAACAATTCATAATTAGAGTTATTGATATAGTATATAAACTGATTCGGAATTCAATCACCCGCTTATGTTTTTGATTGAAGTGCTCCTCATATATGGTATCAAGAGCTGCGTTGTGACAAGGGATCATGAGTTCAAAACTCATCCACCTCTAACCCCTTTCAAATTATCAAATTAAAAAATGTATAAAATACAAATGGAATGATCTGTAAAGAACAAAGCGAGTATATTTTCAAATAAAGTAGGGAATATAAAATACAGTACTCTGCGTGTCTGAATACATATTTGTGGATAATAACCACAAGTAGAATCGATGGGCATAGGCTATCTAGTCCCCCTCGAATCAATCTTTACAGTAGTATTCCTAGCAGAAACCTATCTAGCCGTTGGTAACTCGCATATTCACAAAAAAAAAAAATCTGTTCATCGAATCCATTTCGGAGACAACGTTCAATTGTTACACCATTAATATTCCGAGGTTTTTTTTTTTTTTTTTTCAAGGTAGAGAAATGAAATTCCTTAGAATTTTAAGTACGAAGATTTGAAACCAACGTAACTTAAGGCTTTTTATATATATCTATATATATATATTTTTGGTGTTTAGAGAGCCTACAAGGGCGAGTTTTTAGAAACGATCCCATGATCACCTGGAATCGAGAGGGAAGCTCTAACCACTTGAGCTATCTCTCACTCTCGGCTTTTTATATAAGAAGGTAGAATTTGTAACATTAGATGGAATTATTAAGCATTAAATCACAAATAAGAGTTTTATTTTGTTGTTCATAATGTTCAAGATACAATTATTGTACAGTAGCATGTTGATACACTACTTGAACTTTATTTTATACTTACCTAAGTGATTTTAGAATTATTGTACAGTAGCATGTTCAAACCTTATTTTTCCATATTATTGGCATTATAGTATAATAACTTCTTTTAGAAACGAACAAACAATTGTGTGACCACATGTCATTGTGAGTGGAGGAAAGGGCGATGAAGAACTCCCAAAGATGCCATTAAACTGATCGAATAAAGCTATCTTGGCATGCTTTTCAGTAACATATAAGCTAATTTACTTTTCATTTCAACTTATAAACTTAGATGTTGATGAGAGAAATAATTATTAGGGTAAAACCGACTCGTTCTTTCTGAAAATTGGTAATTTTTATATTGACCTAGTTTCTATATAAATCACATCTAAAAAAATTTCAACAACCATAACTTATTTCTACCTTTTAACCAAATAAACTTCTAGCTTCTTTCTAATTTTAGTTACCGTTGCAACACTACTTGAGATTTTGGCATTTGATTGATGCTGATTTCTCTACATGTTAGCAATGATGTACATATGTTTTTGTAAAACTTCTTTTGGCATGGGATATGGAATGACTTTTTTCCATGTTAACTACTGTGTATGTCGTGGTTTGTGCTCTATTGTATTTACTCATTATTTAATTATTCGAAAAGAATTTAAACGGATTAGTCCTAACTAAATATGTAGTACTTTGTCCGTCATTATAGATTTTCACATTACTATATGAAATAATACTATCGACATGACCCATTATCATATTTTTGATCAGATCATATTCTAGAGAATAATAGCTTCTCTGGATTAACACGAATCCATTCAAGGGAGCTAGCTCGATTGATTGATTGAATAATAGACAGGAAAAGGTAGGTTAACTAGCTTAGCTTAGTACCACAAATAAGAAATAATTTAGTTTCATAGTGGTTTTACCATATTGCCAGACCCCTCATTCCATTTGATTCAGAATTCATGATCACATCTCAATTAAGTAGGAGTAATAATTATTTGCTTATCTTTACTAAAAAAAAAAAAAAAATAAATAAAATTAATTCTCCAATTAGCAACCAACAATTTGTCAATTTGTATAATGCTTAGTACACGACATAACGTATCTAATTTTCAACCGCATAATATGGATTAAAAACGGGTCTAGGCAGAATATATCATCTTGTTATGTCTTTTTAATTATAAAAAGTAAAGCTTAAAAAGCATCTAGAAAAGCATGATGTATTAGTTATAACCATATAATAGACATATAATATGGGTAGAATATATGCTGATCTCTGGAATTTTAAAGCAAACGTTATAAAAGGGTTTATATAGGTTAAATTTCACACATGCATGCAAATTAAAGCAAAATGAAGGAATATATTTTTCCTTTTGACAGAAGGATTTAAATGAATTCATATTGAAATTCAAAGTAACTAAAAAAGAAAAAAGACCAATTGATTGGATAATGCATGGAATCATATATATACATATTGGATTATATGTGACATTATAAAATTATTATAATCCTCCCTTATCAAATCAAAGATAATTTTGAAGAGGATTAAGGTTAGGATATGCAAAAGGACTTGATAAGTTTATACAGGGAGCAGTAGATAATATTATATTTTAGCGTTTAGGAGAATTTGACCGATACATTTATTTGTTTATTTTTTGGGAAGGGGGTGTTAGTGTGTTAAGAAAGGCATAAAGAGTGATCGGTATAATTGTATGAATGAGATTTGTTATTAGGTCATATATAGTATAGATACAGCCTTATAAGATATTAACAGAGTTGGTATCAACATTTGATAGGTTCTTAATAGTAGTGCATGCTAGATGCAATTATTTAATTTCTACATATATGTACCGTACACCCGAATATATCAAAGAAAAGACCCGAATGTATCAAAGAAAAGTGTACATTCAAAACAATACTCATTTATTAGGAGGACCAAGTTATGCTTTGTACTTCATACTCCCTTTTATTTATTTATTTATTTATTTTTTTACTCCATAGTTTACTACTCCCTCTGTCTCTTTATTTTTGCCCCATTGCCATTTTTTGGGTTAAACATTGAAAACTTTGACTATAAATTACCGTTAATCTATAAAAAATAAGGTATGAGTGATTTTTTTAGATTCGTCTCATTGTGTAGTTATTAATTTTACATTTTTATAATTTTTACATGTATGGAAATAGAAATATAGACGTTTTAAGACACGTCTTGAAGACCGTACACTTTCAAATGGGGCAAAAAAAAATAGGGATTGAGGGAGTACAAAGTATATTTTCACTTGCAATTTTGGAATTGAATTATTATTATTGAAAACTCTTGAAAAGATATAAAGCATATATAGTATATTCTAAATCAGGAAATGAAAGTGCATACAACATGTACTTCATATATAGCATATTTAGCCAGGCCACTTTATTATGAATTATACATGTGTAAATGTACTTAGCCACTTAAAAGTCAACTTATTTATGTAATATAATAAGGGCCAATAAGGGGTCATGAAACATGTTATATATTATTCACCCCTAATTTCAAGACCTACACTTAATATTGTGGTTGCAATCATGTATAAAATTTCCACTAAAACATGTTAATGGTCAACAACTCAACATATATCAAATACTCGTTGACGTTTACTTATCATGTTATCAAGCAACCAAGTTTGACCTCACATTTGCAAATTGTTGCGCACCACCCCAAGGCCCCAACCTCTACGGCTCCACCTCAATAGAACCAATTCAAATTTTTTTTTTTTTTTTTTTTTTTTTTTTTTGAAGGTAACTGATGCTCTCACTAGGAGTTTTTGACTTTGGCATACTCCGATCCATTGAATATAGTCATAGTAAATAATACTTGCTTACCTACAAATTGCGTGCGTGAAGAGTCAACTTATGAGGTATAGTATTGTTATATTAGATGCAAGAAAGACTAAAGAAATTAGTAAACAAGAACAAAGATTTTATATTTTTACTAAATTAAAACGATGAGTTAGTTATATCAACAGATAGGCGAGAGGAGAGTTTTACAGATCTTGAGGATGTTACATATATATTACAGAATAGCTGATAGGTTATATAGTCCCCTAAAACGAAAAACGGAGTAGATCTAAATAGGCTCAAAAACAGAAAATTGTAACCTCACGCAGCATATACTGTAAATTTTGGTAGTATTGCCCCAGAATCCCCCCTCATTGGCCACGTTGTGCCCTTGAGCCTGTCCCAAACGACATTTCATTTATTAAAGGTGTCTTGTTTTGTTGAGTGAAATACGGACTATTATTTAAGAAACGAGTATTAAATCGGTGTATATGGCTTGCTGTTTTCAAAAGTAGTTGGAGAATAGCATAAATTGTTACGCTTTTTTTTTTTAGAGAATATTACATGTCTCTTTAAACTCTTTGCATCATCCCAACTTCCAATTTGCGCAAAGATGAGTGGGGGGTACTATACATACACACTGTACTGTATTTATCAATTAATTGCACCGTGCACTATCTTTTGTTAACTTAGTCAAAAAAAATTAAACACCACTATAAGTGACAATTTAGACCTTAGGATTAAGACTTTTTTCATACAATAAATACCATGCCATAGTCACTCTTACCCTCTTAGATTTAATTTGCGATCAACTTATAACAATAATACAAAAAATACAAAAAGAAATGGGTGATCTAAGTACTCCTGAAATCCCATTAAAGAAATTCGAAGTAGAAGAAGAAGATGAAGATGTCGCGAAATCACAAGTTCTTGATTCGTCGTATGATTACAAAGGAAGGATTCCTCATCGAGCTTCCACTGGCTCATGGAAAGCCTCATTCTTCATCATAGGTAACCTCATAACTTTTTTGTTGTTATACATTATACTAAGCTAGTTTTTTTTTAAAAAAATTTATTATCAGCAAAATCTTATATGAGGCGATCTTCTTTTAATAACTTATGACTAGACTAGATGACGTCTCACTAGCTTCTTATAATAAAAGTTAAAGTTATTGTAAGTTTGACTCACCTAAGATTTGCTGATAGCTCAACAAAATTCTAATATCGGTTGAAATGATTATGTATATATGTAGCAATTGAGTTTAGTGAGAGATTGAGCTACTTTGGAATAGCAACAAATTTGATAACATACATGACAAAAGTGATGCACCAAGACCTGAAAACGGCGGCGAACAGCGTGAATATATGGACAGGAGTAACAACAGTAATGCCTCTTCTTGGTGGGTTTCTTGCGGATGCTTACACTGGCCGCTACTTCATGATTCTCTTCTCTGCTATCCTCTATGTCTTGGCAAGTCTTTTCTCTCTCCTCCTAATTCTATATTAATATTTCCAAATTTAAAAAAAAAAAATATCTTTAATTGCTTTTGCTTTATATTTGGATTTTAATTTTTATGGAGAATGATAAATGCAGTCTAACAACATATGTGAATATTAGAAAGGAAAAAGTTAAGACTTATTTAGCGATGATGTTGATCAATGGACTATTTTGTCATTTATTCTCAAATTTGTATTCCCTTCATTATATTTGTTCAAGTTTAGAATCTTGACACTATTCACAATTTGAAAAAAAAAAATCTATCTTTTAAAAATTACTCTCAATATATATGATAATTCGTAAAATATAATTAACTGAAATCTTGTCTGATTCATTTCAGTGAATACTATAATAAGAATATCAAATGTTTATAAATTTTGTTGTAACACAATTAAAGACATTGTTAGTCAAAAATATGAATGCATTGACAAACATGCACAATCAAATTAGAACGACAAAAACGAATGAAGGAATTATTATTTATAGGAAATTAATGGTTATATACAACCCTATATGTCATGCATAACCGAATTTTTAAGAGAAGAGATATCCCGTTTAGACTCTTTAGAGCTTAGATATTAGCCCCAATTATATGTAATACAAAGACTAATACTTTTTTCACCAATAAATGAGTACATACTTTTTTTTTACCAATAAATGAGTACATTACTTTTTGAGAAATAAGTGTTATAGTTGAATTTCTTTTAGTTTTTGGTAGGTTAATTCATAAATTTACGCAATAAATTAGCCTTTTCGTTTAACATGTCAAATGATTAGGGGATTTTTCCCCACCAATCACCATCTGACAAGTGGACCAATCAGGTTCCGCCATGTGTCCGTCACATGGGCCAATAGGAGCCTGCCACGTGTCAAGCAATGATCCGTCCACCATGGACCAATTACGACACGACACGTGTCCTTCCCATGACACCTGGGATAACCGGTCACCTAGGCCCAACTCCCGAGGGAAGCCCAATCAGCCCAAGGTTAACCTAAACCTAGATTGGCACGTTTCCCGAGGTTATAAATACCTCCCTTAATCCTCATTAAGGGAGATTACATGCTGAACATGCTAAAAAGCAGATTACATACATTAAACACTCTCACCTAGAGAGACCCAATCACTTTAATTTCCGCATTAATTACTCCTTAATCAAGTACTAACTTGACCGTTGGAGGCGGAGCTCCCACCACAAGGAGTCTCCGTTGTTTTGCAGGTACAGGCGTCCGGTTCCAGTCTCGGAATTGTAACTCTCCCGCAGGACATCAGAAAACCCCGAAACATTTGGCGTCGTCTGTGGGGAGAGTACTTCTGAGATGGCATCCACGTTTGTACCGACTCCTGAAGAGAGGCGTCCCCTAGACGACCCTCAAGTTCAGTCGGACCACGATACTGAGAATGAATTTGAAGTTGAAGCTCACACAGCATCAGACGGGACCCTAAGGGCCCGACGTACCCGTCATACCGAAAGGAGGGAACGGGAACATCTTCAAACTGGAAGTGAGCCAGCAGGCGCACCGCCTGTTCGGCAGCAGCCGACTGATGGGTCTGCTCCCATCACAAGGAACGAACTCATGACCTTCATGAGGGACTTCAAGGGAGAAATTCAAGAGTTGATCAACAAGAAGCCGCCTGCTCTGGACAAGGAGCAGTCGGCTAAGAAACCCTCCACTTCACTGAAGAGAAAGCCAGTTCAAGGGCGAGAGGCGACTCCTCATCCTAAATCTAGGAAGCGGGAGCCGACTGCCCTTGATTTCACAAAATACCGTTTTCCTACTCCAGGAAATAGGAAACCTGTTCGTCATATTCAGGCGAACGGGTCGAGGAAAACATACACAGACGCTCGGCTACTGCTAGAGCAGAAGAAGAGTAGCCGATTGTCAGAGTCGGCCTCTACTTCAAATTTCCAAGACAGTCTGCGAAATACCTCGATGAGGCATGCTCAGTCGTATCATGAGAGTCAGTCAGGCGGCACCTCCCGTCAGTCCGGCTTTCATAGCGATCAGGCGGTACCAAACTTACCGTTTGTACCGCAACAACAATATTTTTTACAGCCACCTCCGTTTGGTGGACATGCAGCAAAAAATGTCCAACCTATGGACTGGCAGCTACGGTTGCTTAGACTAGGTGAACAGCCGTCGGCCTTCTCCAAGGAAATTACTGAAGCCGCTCAGCCGGCCAAAGTGAAAAATGTATTAGTAGGCGCCTATGACGGCACTACTAACCCAGAAGACCATCTGATGGCATTCACCAACCTGATGTACCTTCAAGGGTTGGATGATCCCACTTGGTGCAAGTGTTTCCCAGCGACTCTCAAAGGAATCGCACAACAATGGTTCGGCAACCTGCCGACTGGTTGTGTAAATAACTTCAGGACGCTTGCTTACTTATTCACCTCCAACTTCGCCATGAACATCCCTGCGAAGAAGACGACCCTTGATTTAGGAACAATTCAACAGGACGAGAAGGAGGGTCTTCGTTCTTACATCAGGTGGTTTAACCTGATGAGAATACAGATTCAAAGGTTACCGGATGAAGTAGCCTATACTGACTTTTTCAGAGGTCTCAAAGACGGGTCGACCTTCAAATTTGACTTGGTCCGAAAGAGGGTGGCGACTCTTCAAGAGGCCTTGATTGAGGCGGAAGCCTATATACAGGCGACTGATCTTTGTAGTACGGTAAAACGGTCAGACGGGAAAAGGTCCGACAAAAGAGAAGGACGACAGAAACAGTCGTCAAACAAAGACGAGAAAAGAAAAGAGGTCTGGGCGGCTGATTCCTCTAAACAGCCGGCCCAGAAAAAGAAAAAAGAATTCAAACCATACTCCCCAAAGTATGCGTTTAACAAGGATAGCCAGTTTATCCTAAAGGAAATCAAGGGACGGATCTCAATTGAGAAGCCGGTCCCCGTGAAGGGTTCTGCAAACAATCGAAACCAAGAAAAATTCTGTGATTATCATGAAGATGTTGGTCATCACACCAATGAATGCATCAGTCTCATGCGGTATCTGGACCGCCTGGCTGAGCAAGGTGATCTTGACACTTATGTCAAGAAATCTACGAGGAACACTTCCTCAAAAAAGCAGTCGACCAAAAAGAATCAACAGGCCGACAGCTCCGATACAGATGATGCAGTCGTCTACACCATTGCAGGCGGCTTCTCAGGAGGCGGCCCCACTATTAGGGGCAACAAAGACAATATCAGACGGTTAGATGTAAATTCCGTTCACCAAGAACGGCCCTCCAAATATTCATTTCCTGAGATTGTCATCACTGAAGAAGATCTAGGAGGGGTAAGAGGGTCGCATGACGACCCTATCGTTATTGAATGTAAAGTGGACAACCAGAGAGTTGGCCGAATCCTCATAGATATCGGAAGCTCTTCAGATCTCATCAGTAGCAAATGTCTGTCGAAACTAAAATATCAGACTGATTGCATACATCCGGCATCCCACCCTTTAGTAGGGTTTGGAGGAGGAGTCGTCCACCCAGTGGGACGAGTGGATTTACCCATCCGCCTGGGCGAAAAAGGGGAAGGACGACACATGGTAGTCCGGTTCCTGGTAGTAGAAGAACTCTCGGCCTACAACATGATTCTGGGACGACCAACCCTGAATAATTCCAAGGCTGTTATAATTCCATCTCTTATGTTGCTCAAGTTTGAGAGGGATAATGGAACAGTCGGGTCCCTAAAGGGAGATCAGAGGATGGCCCGAGAGTGCTATCTCTCGGATGTCAAGCCCACTGTTATGGCCACTGGGTCGAGTGGTGGAAAAATAGACCTTGACAATGTCAAGGAGAGTGCGCCTGTTCAAGAAGCAGGCGGCAAGAAGAGAAAGACATCCTAGACAGAAGCTCAACCTGGATGGATCCAATCAGGGCATATCTGACAAACGGTACCCTGCCGGATGATCATCAACAGGCGGCAGCACTGAAAAAACGAGCAACCAGTTACCTTCAACCCTTCTTAAAGTGTGTTACTCCAGAAAAGGGACGAGAGATACTAGACGATCTTCACTCTGGTTACTGTGCTTCCCATATAGGCGGTAGGATGCTTGCTCAACGGGCAAGGCGGCAGGGCTACTTTTGTCCTACTTTAGAAGCAAATGCGATGGTGATGGTGAAAAAATGTGACAAGTGCCAAAGGTTTGGCAAACTAAATCACCGTCCGGCTACTGACCTCACTACCATTCATAGCCCACTACCGTTTGCTAAGTGGGGCATGGATATTCTGGGTCCATATACGCCTGCTACAGGCGGAAGGAGGTACATACTTGTTGCCGTCGACTACTTCACTAAATGGGTAGAGGCGGAGGCTGTAAAGGGAATCAAGACGAAGGATGTAATTTCATTCATTTGGAAAAATGTCATCACTCGGTTCGGGGTTCCCATGTCTATGGTTTTTGATAATGGTCCCCAATTTGAGACGTCTGTTCTCAAAAGCTGGTTGGGTGACCAAGGAATTGCACACTACTTTGCATCTGTCGGCCGTCCACAAGCAAATGGCCAGGTAGAAGCCTTTAATAAAATCATCTCAGACGGTCTCAAGAAAAAGATTGAACGAGCAGGCGGCCTATGGGCGGATGAATTACCACATGTTCTCTGGGCCATTAGGACGACTGAAAAAGGGGCGACTGGAGAAACTCCATTCCTCCTAACTTATGGTGCGGAAGCTGTTCTTCCAATAGAACACTACGAGCCGACTCTTCGAGTAATGCTATATGACGAAGAGGCAAACTGGGAAGCCATGCGCCTGGCATTAGACTCACTTCCTGAAAGGAGGGGCAATGCTGTCTTGCGCCATGAAATTTACCGCCTGAGAATGACTAGATCATACAACAAAAAAGTACACAGGCGTCCACTCAAAGTGGGGGACTTTGTACTTAGAAAAATGGAAGCAGTTGGTAGGGCTAATGAGTCTGGCAAACTAACTCCCAACTGGGAAGGACCCTACCAAATCTGTGAAGAGGTCAGGGACGGTACCTACCGTCTGGGAACACCAGACGGACAACCGTTGCCTCGAACTTGGAATGTAGATAATCTTAAGAAATATTTCTTTTAAATGATGTAAATAGTCAAGGGCTACTTAATAAAAGTTTGCATACTTAATATTCAATTTTGTACTAAGAGGGGCACGCCTACTAACAAACAGTCGGCTACTCTCCATACTCAGTTTTTATTCTTACTTCAGAGGGGCATGCCGTCTGTACCTTTACAGTCGGCTACTCTCCATTGAGTATTTTACTCTATCTTCAGAGGGGCATGCCGTCTGTACCTTTACAGTCGGCTACTCTCCATTGAGTATTTCACTCTATCTTCAGAGGGGCATGCCGTCTGTACCTTTACAGTCGGCTACTCTCCATTGAGTATTTTACTCTATCTTCAGAGAGGCATGCCGCCTGTACCTTTAAAGTCGGCTACTCTCCATTAAGTATTTTACTCTTCAGAGGGGCATGCCAGTCGGCTACTCTCCATTGAGTATTTTACTCTATCTTCAGAGGGGCATGCCGTCTGTACCTTTACAGTCGGCTACTCTCCATTGAGTATTTCACTCTATCTTCAGAGGGGCATGCCGTTTGTACCTTTACAGTCGGCTACTCTCCATTGAGTATTTTACTCTATCTTCAGAGGGGCATGCCGCTTGTACCTTTACAGTCGGCTACTCTCCATTAAGTATTTTACTCTTCAGAGGGGCATGTCGTCTGTACCTTTACAGTCGGCTACTCTCCATTGAGTATTTCTCTTCAGAGGGGCATGCCGCCTGTACCTTTACAGTCGGCTACTCTCCATTGAATATTTTACACCATAGGGGCATGCTGTCTGGACATATAGTCGGCTACTCTCCATAGAAGAGGGCCGACTGGTTCCAAAGCACACAGCCACCCTTATACTTAGCTAAAAATGATCAGGGCCTGGCCGACCCTGTGCCTAAACAGGCGGCTACCCTCCTCTTACTTAGCACCTACGTTCACCAAGAACTAACCAAGGCCACAAGCCGAATGATCAGTCCAGGCGCCAAGCCAACTGATCCAATCTTTAAACTAATACGACCTATCCCAACATCATAGCAGGCGTTCGGCGGCATCCCTCCGGATGAAATTCGTCGCAGAGAGCAGCTCCCTTTTGGGTGGAACATTGCTCTATAAACTAATTACACGGCACCTATACGACTGCCCCCAAGGGCAACCACGTAGCCGTTTTTGAGACAAGGATAACTCTATCACTAACCAAACCAGTGGTAGCAGTTGACATCTAAGTCAGATGACCGCCTGTATTACTTGGGATAAATGCAGGGGGTACCTCTTGAGTTAATAGCCAACAAACATTGGCGAATCAAAAGGTTCAGCCGGCCTCCGCCGCCTGGTACCTTTACTACTCAAGCAGGAGTGACGGCGACTGAGTAACACCAAAGTTAACTCATAGTCACTCTCTCAAACTTAGTATGGAGCCTAAAAGGTATGAGTCGTCCGCCTGTTTTTAGCAAACAGAGGCTCTCAACCACTACTCCTGCTAGGTTAACAACCTATGAGTTAAAAGCCAACAAACATTGGCGAATAAAGGGGAACAACCGGTACCAACCGCTTGATACCTCTACTACTCAGTTACTTGGCGACTAGGTAACAATCATGTTTACTTGGTCAAACCACTTTCCTACTTGGTTAATTTTACAAATGACAGGACTGTCTGCCTAAAGGGGATCCAGTCTTTAAAATGGTTCGAATACCGATTGGATTAATTGCCGACTGATCGTCTAGCCTGGAAACAGACAACCAGTCGTCCAGGGGCATAGGCGGCGTGACTAACTATCCGTACCTGTCTGCAACTATCGGCCATGTAAAACAGTCGGTATAGTGTACAATTGGATATCAGAATATTCAATACTTAAACAAATTTGAAGCAAAACAAAAAAAAATTCATTAAAAAGAAGCCAGTCATTAAAGACCGGCAAAATATTCAGAGCCTCGGCCCCCTGGCCGGGTAAATACAAACAAACGGCACGCAGGCCGTGGAAAGAAGACATAAAGCTTAAGAAGGGGGCAGATCTTCAATATTAGCAGCTGCCGCCTGGTCAGCACTCTTCTTGCTGGACTCGGCTTCAGCTGCATCCTTTTTTGATGCATTACCCCAAAGCGGCACGAGCGCCACTACCGGCTGCTGCTCCTCCTCCAACGCCTCCTCCAACGCCTCTTCCTCAGCAGCCGCCAGGATCTCTTGATTATATCTATCAGAACACTGGCGGTACGTTTTTTTCCATGAGGCAAAGTCGGCATTGGGGAAGAGGCGGCCCCAAGTCATGCGCTGGATTTGAGCAGAGTCTTCCATCATCTCCCGGACCAACTCTTTCTTTTCTTGCTCGGCCTTTTCCGAGAGCTCCTGAGTAAGACTCTTCTCCTGGGTCACCAGGCGTACCTTTACGCTCGCCAAGGATTTCTCCAAGGTTTCGTATGAGGAAATCTTTTGGCGAAGAGGTCTCAGCTCGGCCTTGAGGTTGTTGATGGTCGCCTCCAGCTCGCTATTCCTCTTCTGGGCCGCCTCTAACTGAGCCCGGATAGCGGCGGTAGCCTGCACCTGATAATAAAGAATATCAATAGTCAGAACTTCATTTTGGGCAATTTGAAACATTGCCTTATCACAGTCAGAGGCGGCCATAGCTTTTGCAGCCTTTACCTCTTTGTTCTTCCGGTCAAGCGGCTTGCGAAGGCCGTTTACTCGGAGCAGGGCCTAAGTAAAAAGGGGAACAGGCGTCAGTTTCCAAACAAAAAGAGAAAACAGGCGTCCTGGAATTCAAATACTAAAAAATATGCTAAGTATACCTCAGCAAGGACCCCTGCAATCCCGTCTAGGTCAAGGGTGCCGACACCCCTGACCGCCTTCCTTTCAGTTGGAGGAACGACCTTGATCATAGACTTGGCCACCTCGACCAAGTCAGGCTCCTGAGGGCCGGCTGCATCAAGCATAAACAAACGGATTAGACCTAGTAAAGAAGGGAGCAAGTCTAAAATTTACAAGGACAATTTCATACTTCTAGGTGGCCCAGCTGGAGTTTTAGAAGAAGTGGCCGGCTGTTTCTCAGCCGCCGCATGTTTCCTGGCAGAACCAGGAGAGCTCGCAACAGTCGTCCTCCGGGCCTTGGGGTCCGGCTGTTGGGAAGAAGAAGCTCTTGGAGCGCCCGTCTAAAAAAGAAGAAGTCAGTATATGCATAAACACAACTCCAAAAAGAGGGTTAAAGGTTCGAAGCCCACCAAGGGTGCCCCCTTGTTGGGGGAGTCGGTTGAAGACTGTTGCATGATGGAGGCCCGCAACATGGCCGCCGCAGTCTTGGAGGCGGTAATTTTGCTCATAGCGTCCGCTGCAAAAACAAATAGCAAAGTTAATAAGTCATAACAAGAAATGCATGGAACAACAGAGTATTCGACAGGCCGGCTACCTCTTGAGCACCGACTGCTGAGGCCACATGCGGCCAAAAAGTACTCGTCGTAGAGCCATTTGAAGCTCGGGACGCAGTGCAGGGGTACTTGCTCTCGTACCCCTGAAGTAGAGTTCACCTTCGCCTCTACTTTGAAGAGTCCTTTATCTAGGATCTCTTTCTTAGCCTTAGGGGGAACAGGCGGCATGCTGCGGCCGCCTGCAAGAAGGGGCGGATTCCTATTCCACCTGTTGAAGCGCTTGTTCAGCTCTGTGTCTGAACTCTCAATGATGAGGAAGGTGCTCCGCCAGTCCTTCCATTTGTTTGCTTTACCTCTCGTCATGAGGTAGCCCCTGTGGCTCGTCAATTGATACCAGCCGGTACCGCCTGCCTTAGGGGTCCGGCTGAGGTAGTTCATGTGGGCGAAAGCCTCGAAGCTCGGCTCCACCCCGTGCAGTTCGCACCCGGCCACATAGCCGAGTACGTTGACCCAGGAGTTCGGGGCTAACTTCCATAACCCCAACTCATACCCATCCAAGATCCGCTGAACAGCCGGATGTAGAGGGAAGCGCAGCCCAGCCTTGATGGCCGCCTCGTAGCAGCCAAAGCAGGCGCTATCATAACTGGTACCAGCCGGCCAGACGACTGTGTCTTCTGGATCCGGCACAAACACTAAAAAGTCGGGGCCCATTGTGTGGTTTGCGATAAAGCTCTCCACTTTCTCTTGCATGGCTGTGATCCGGCCCCAAGGTACCGTGCAGTAGTAGGGGGTATTTTGCTCTCGGTGAGAGGCGGATGGCTCCGCCCAATCGTCCCCCTTCTCAACTGCGTGAGAAAGCCTCGCCTCTTGTAGGCGACTGTTTTTCTCTTCTGTGTCCAGGGAAGCATGACCAGAAGAGCTAGACTCGGAATCGTCCTCTGACGAGTCCGAAGAGGACGACTCTTCCCCTCTCCCGGAGGGGCCCGCCTCCTCTCCTTTAAAAGGAGCAGGAGAGAATGTAGAATTGTCAACTGTAAAATGGGAAGGGGTCACTTTGACTCCTCCCTCAGAACTGCCGGCTTTCAAGCCGCTTTGTTTCACTTCCACATCTGGCGCCTGGTCAGATGTTTCACTAATCGGCACCCTGTGGGAGGAGCCGTCTGAATTTGAGATCCTGGCAGTCTTTTTTGTTCTGGCCATCATGTTCTGCATAGACACAGATACAGTCGGACTTTGTATAAAGGGAAAAGATGGGTCCAGAAAAGGGCAGGCGGCACTCCTAGTCCTAGATTCAGCCGTCCCCGGTGACCGGATGATCACTAACCTAGGTCGTGTCGTGTGCTTCCGTGGTGCCATTTCAAAAAAGAATAAAATAAAGAGAAAATTAAGAGTAAGAGAACCGACGGTTACCTGAACGAGTGACGATTGATGAAGTTCTAAAAATCCTTTGCAGTCGGCTTGTCACAGCAGGCGGTAGGCAGAAAGGGTCCAAAATGTCAGAGCAAGTTCAGGGGACCGAATGTTCTCTCACAAAGTTCTCAAGTGGGAAAATGACCGAAGTCAACACTCCTTTATATAGGCGAAGTGAGAAGGCGAAGGGTCACTTCCAGAATTCAAAATTTTGGCGGGAGAATCTCTCGGCCTCTCGCCGAGTGACACCTGTAGCAGGCCGTCGCCTGTTACAGGGCGATACCTGTCACAGGTAACACGTGACCAGTCACGTGCCACATGTGAGGGGCAAATGATTAGGGGATTTTTCCCCACCAATCACCATCTGACAAGTGGACCAATCAGGTTCCGCCATGTGTCCGTCACATGGGCCAATAGGAGCCTGCCACGTGTCAAGCAATGATCCGTCCACCATGGACCAATTACGACACGACACGTGTCCTTCCCATGACACCTGGGATAACCAGTCACCTAGGCCCAACTCCCGAGGGAAGCCCAATCAGCCCAAGGTTAACCTAAACCTAGATTGGCACGTTTCCCGAGGTTATAAATACCTCCCTTAATCCTCATTAAGGGAGATTACATGCTGAACATGCTAAAAAGCAGATTACATACATTAAACACTCTCACCTAGAGAGACCCAATCACTTTAATTTCCGCATTAATTACTCCTTAATCAAGTACTAACTTGACCGTTGGAGGCGGAGCTCCCACCACAAGGAGTCTCCGTTGTTTTGCAGGTACAGGCGTCCGGTTCCAGTCTCGGAATTGTAACTCTCCCGCAGGACATCAGAAAACCCCGAAACATCAATCAAGAAGGAAAGTAAAGTGATGAAGTCATACTTTTTAACAACCTTAAAGAAAGAGACATGCAACCATGAAGTATATGATTACATGTCTATATCATGAAGTATTAATTACAAATAATGTCAATTTTTGCAAATTCACCACTATTGGTTATTTTGGGATTTACCTAGGCTAGCAAGTTGTAATGCCTAACATTTTCTAGAAGAACTTTCTTTTTAAAACCAATATCTTTTATCCCATACAAATATTAAGCAAAAAGTTAAAAGTAAATTTAATTAAATTGTTGAGCAGAGGACGTTTGTTTCATTCAATTATTAATCTTTTTTTTTTTTTGTTTTTTTTGGACACAAACATTCAACTATTAATCTTATCTATGAGGTTTAACTTTTTAAAAATAATTTTATTAGTTTAATACTATTTTTTAATAAATTATTAGTAGAAAGTATGAATTTAGTTAGCTTTACAAAATTAATACTCCACGTTATAACTTGTACTCCATATTACATAAGTTTAGTAAAATCAAGTATAGAAAATTTAATTTCTAAGTATTTGTAAGTCAAGTTTGCATCTTACAATCAAGAGGTTGTGGGATCAAACCCCACTAAAGACACTTTAGGGATGGGGATTCCCTAACCCTCCCCCCCACTTTTAAATTGTCTAGTCCGTTAATCAGGATCGGAAGAGGTTTCTGTTTGATAGGGCCCTTGTCCTTATCAACAAAAAAAAAAAAAAAAAAAAAAAAAAAAAAGCCTTTTCGTTCAAACACTAATGGGCTTTGGGCCCTACATTTTGATCAAATGCAAAATGTGGCATTGACATTATTCAGACCCAAAAAGGGGTGATCGAACAGTATAATTGGGCTTTTTGGCCCACCAAGATATGATTGGATTAGTTGAAAAAACTACAAGGTCAATTAGTTTCGTAAATTAGATTGTACACCCAACTACCCAAGTGCGCTTTTTCGTTGACAATTTAAACTAATTTCTTAACTCTTTTGTTCAGGGCTTAGGTCTTTTAACCATGACACAATACGTTCCAAGTCTTAAACCCTGCAGTACAACCCCAAATACATGTGATCATGCTAGCAAGGTTCACGAGGTAGTCTTCTTCATAGCGGCCTACCTCGTGGCGCTAGCAACGGGTGGTCATAAACCGTGCTTGGAGAGTTTCGGGGCTGACCAATTCGATGACAATCATTCGGAAGAAAGGAAGCAAAAGATGTCATTTTTCAACTGGTGGAATGTTGCACTTTGTAGTGGCCTCTTCTTTGGTGTAACTTTGATTGTGTACTTGCAAGACAACTTTGGTTGGGGTGTTGGATTTTTTATACAAACAATAACTATGGGAGCTTCTGTCTTGGTATTTGTTCTTGGGAGGCCATTTTACCGTTATAGGAGTGCCCGTGGTAGTCCCTTAACCCCGCTGTTACAAGTCTTTGTCGCTGCAATAACAAAGCGAAATCTTCATTGTCCTTCGGATTCTTCCATGTTATATGAGCTTACTAATTCGGAGAAGCTCGAAGGACGACGTTTAGGTCACACAGATAGGCTCAGGTAAATAAAAGATTCAGGAGAATTCGCGCTAGTTGTACTTAATTGTGTACTAGCTGTACTATTTTCTTAAATCTCATTTTGATTTTAATATTCATGAATTGAATTGTATTTTTTATTGCAGACTCCTTGACAAAGCTGCTATAATTGAAGATGGTGAATATAATGGAGCAACTAGGAAAAATCAAAGTCCATGGAGGCTAGCAACCGTGACACAAGTAGAGGAACTAAAGCTCATAATAAACATGGTTCCTATATGGCTAAATTGTTTGGTGTTTGGCATAGGCATTGCACAAGGGTCCACATTCTTCATCAAGCAAGGAAGCGCGATGGATAGGAGAGTCTTCAAACACTTTGAAATCCCACCGGCTTCAGTGTACACCCTAACGGCCCTAGGGATGATTGCCTCAGTTTCCTTCTACGACAAGGTCCTCCTACCATACTTAAGGAGAGCCACTGGCAATGAGAGAGGCATCAACATTCTTACAAGAATCGGTATTGGTATGGTCATCTTAATCATATCAATGATGATCTCGGCCTTAGTGGAGAGGAAAAGACTAAAGATGGCATTGCAAGGGAAAATGATGAACGTATTTTGGCTTGCTCCACAATTCTTGCTAATTGGTATAGGGGACGGGTTTTCCCTAGTAGGAATGCAAGAATATTTCTATGACCAAGTTCCTGACTCGATGAGGAGCTTAGGGTTGGCATTTTACCTTAGTGTTATCGGTGTAGGGAGCTTTCTTAGTACGTTTTTAATCAATATTGTGGACTATGTGACAGGGCTGAAAGGCGGTAAGGGTTGGATAGGCAAGGATTTGAACCATAGTCGTCTTGATTATTTTTACTGGCTATTGATGATCATGGTTGTGTTGAACATGTGTGTTTTCGTGTTTTTGGCCAAGAATTATAAGTACAAAACTGTTCACAGAAGTACGGCTGTAGGTGATTCTTGTAATGGTGAGAAGACAGAGGAGATGGCTAGTGTTTAAAAACATGAGTAAACTGAGTATACTGCTGGCACTGAGATTTTTAGTACGTACTCAGATAATGTAGTAAGTATATATGAAGTAGAATTTTTATCTCTCCATATTTCTATACACATTTAGTAATTTGCTCCACTTTTATCGATTGTTTTTCTTAATTTTCAATGGTACAGTTCATGTTTCAGATGTTGAGTTGTGCACTTATAATTGGCAAATAATTTGGGAAGGGCTCTTTTTTTTTTTTTTTTTTTCATCTTATTTAATTAATTTTATGTAAAAAAATAAGTTTTAATAAAAAAAATCGGTAACTTTAAAAAACAAATAACCAAGTACAGTAGTACGGGCAGAGTGTATGGTTAAATTTTCTATCAGCCTTCAAAAGTAAACGATACCTAATGTGTTTACTTTTAATGAACGTGAATCTCATTGTATGAGATTTTTAATTCTTTATTAAGATGAGGATTGCTTGGATGGTTGACTAAGCAACCTTGCTTGATCTAATTATTGCATCAAGCTAGAGTCTACTACCAAGTACCAACCTCCGTCTCAATCAAATATGTAATCACTTTCAGCCATGCATTATCTTTTCACCGACGATAAATTTTCAAATATATATTGCTAGATTCAATTCGACTTAATGAAATATAAGACAATTGCACCCAATATAATTAACTATAAAATCACTTCGAAAAAATTAATTAACTATATATAATATAATTTTGTTGTTCAAATGATTATCTTTAGAGTATTAATGTATTATCATATCCAAATCACATTGTCATATAAATCACATATGGCGTTAGAAAATCCAGAGTAGTGCGAATCATATCTTCTAACATACTTCCTCACTTTGTTTTTATTCGCAACGTTGGAGATTTCACGCTTGTCAATAATGTACGTTTATAACTAATATTAATATCTTAAATTATACTTCCTCCGTTCTTTTTTACTTGACCCGCTTTGACTTTTACACTATTCATCACCCTTCCTTTGACCGTCTTTTGTGACTAATATGTAAGGAAAAACATATTCATGTGAGATCTTTTTGAATTCGTCTCAATAAATACTATCATAATATATAACTTTAATAATTTTTACTTATAGAGAATTAAAGTTATTGATCGTTTAAGTTTTGCATTGACAAGCGTGATAAAAGAAACAGGTCAAATAAAAAAGAACGGAGAAAGTAGTTTATTAATATAAAACTATAACATGTTGATATTTTGAAATTATATTTCAATACGAATCTTATAAGTATCACACAACATTCAGCATAATAATATATGTAAACGCAAATCCGCACGTCTAAGAATTAGATAATAGACATACAATACATGGGTTTGCGGGTTAATATATAGCGGAGCAATTGGGGTATCGATTACTTATCCACTTACCTATTATTTCCTTAATTTTGTGTATAATGATGGAAGGAATAGGAACAGAAACACATGATGAAACACAGAGAGAAATAGGTGAGTTTACAAAGAAAATTGATGAAAATGTCACAAACTTACAAGTTCACGACTCGTCTTTGGATTACAAAGGAAAGCTTCCTCTTCGAGCTTCGACTGGCTCATGGAAAGCATCCTTCTTTATCATAGGTAACATTATTCTAGTATTCTGCTTCTCATTTTTTTTTTGGACAAGCAAGTATTTATTACGAGCGATGATGTTGTATCATCAATCATGTTTCATGTGTTATATTTAAGTAATTCGTAATATACTAGTACATACTATGAAAGTTATTTCCGAACATATATAAAGGTATGTTTTAGAGGCTTAAATTAAAATTCTATATGAAATATGCAGCAATAGAGTTTAGTGAGAGGCTAAGTAACTTTGGAATAGCAACAAATATGATAACGTACATGACCAAAGTGATGCACCAAGACTTGGAAACGGCGGTCAACAGTGTGAATTTATGGGCCGGAGTTTGTACTGTTATGCCTTTGCTTGGTGGGTTCCTTGCTGATGCATATACCGGTCACTACTTCATGATTCTTTTCTCCGCCATCCTCTATGCTCTTGTAAGACTTCTCGAAATTTTCACATACAATCGTTGTAAATGATAGCTGGTACGTACAATAATACAATGCTTTAATTTTCAACCAATTAGAAAAATTTTACAAAATTTCATGCCATATTAATTTGTAACACTTATTGGATTTTACAACCTTCTCGATGCTTCTCTATACTTTTTTCTTAACACTTTGTTTTATAGAATGTTTGTGTTTGATTCTTTGCACCGTCATATGTATTCAGGGTTTAGGTGTTTGGACCATGTCACAATATGTTCCTAGCCTTAAACCTTGCGGTGCAACCTTGACTACATGCGAGCATGTTACCAAGGTCCATGAGTTGGTATACTTTTTAGCGGCCTATCTTGTGGCCCTAGCAGCAGGAGGCTACAAGCCATGCTTAGAGAGCTTTGGGGCGGACCAATTTGATGACAACCATACGAAAGAACGAAAGCAAAAGATGTCGTTTTTCAACTGGTGGAGCATTGCTCTTTGCACCGGCCTATTATTTGGAGTGACTTTGATTGTGTATGTACAAGACTACGTAAGTTGGGGACTTG
Organism: Chenopodium quinoa; assembly: GCF_001683475.1. Lineage (NCBI taxonomy): Eukaryota > Viridiplantae > Streptophyta > Magnoliopsida > Caryophyllales > Amaranthaceae > Chenopodium > Chenopodium quinoa. The sequence continues at coordinate 743,882 of NW_018744582.1, read as the reverse complement.
GATTTCTAATCCTAGCCATAACTATGGGATTTAGTGTCTTAATTTTTGTTCTTGGAAGGCCCTTTTATCGTTACAAGGCCGCTCTTGGAAGTCCCTTGACCCCATTGTTGCAAGTTTTAGTTGCTGCCGTGGCCAAAAGAAATTTAGCTTGTCCTTCTAATCCATCCTTGTTGTATGAGACGCCGGATTCAGGGAAGCTCCAAGGCCGGCGTTTGGGTCATACAAATAGGCTCAGGTAAATAAACGGTCCAACACCTCTCCATATGTATCATGTTGGCTAGTTAGGCCATTTTTATTGTTTATACTCCCTCCGTCCCAGAATAACTGGGACATTGGTCATTTTTTCACTATTCATATATCAACTTTGACTATTCTCTTTACCTAACCTAAAAAAAAACATATTTTATCATAAAATGTGTTGTTAGATAGATATTGATATAAGTTTCATAATACGTAGTATAACTTTTTAAATAATTTTCGTTAATATTTAATTATGCAAAAATAAGGTCACACTAGTGCATTGACATGTGTGCAAAGTTTGACTGCGTCAGTCATTCTGGGACAAAATAAAGTAATTATTTTATACAAAAATTGTGCATTTATCTCATATACCAGATTTTTTGACAAAGCTGCAATCATCGAAAATCATGAAAGTAAAGGAGTAGCCACGAAGAAACAAAGTCCATGGAGGCTAGCAACCGTGACACGAGTGGAGGAATTGAAATTATTAATAACCATGGTTCCCATATGGCTAACTTCCCTAGTGTTCGGCATAGGCATTGCCCAAGGTGGCACATTTTTCGTTAAACAAGGGAGTTCAATGAATAAGAACATAATCAAAGACTTCGAAATCCCAGCAGCTTCTATGAATGCCCTAATAGCCCTAGGGATGATTGTCACAATTTCTTTTTACGACAAGGTCCTTCTCCCATACTTAAGACGAGTCACAAACAATGAGAGAGGCATCAACATCCTTACAAGAGTTGGTATTGGCATGGTCTTGTTAATCATTGCATTTATGATATCGGCCTTGGTTGAAAGGGAAAGGTTAAAGGCGTCACTAGAAGGGAAAATAATGAACATGTTTTGGCTAGCTCCTCAATACTTAATCCTTGGTATAGGAGACGGGTTTTCTCTAGTAGGATTGCAAGAATACTTTTATGAACAAGTTCCTGACTCTATGAGGAGCTTAGGAATGGCGTTTTTCCTAAGTATTATCGGCTTTGGGAGCTTCCTTACTAGCTTTTTAATCATCATTGTAAATAGCTTGACAAAGATGCATGGAGGAAAGGGATGGATAGGCAAGGATTTGAACCATAGTCATCTTGATTATTTTTACTGGCTCTTGATGACCATTTTTGTATTAAATATGTGTGTATTTGTGCTATTGTCTAAGAATTATAGGTACAAAAGTGTTCAGAGAAGTGTGGTTATAGTAGATAATTCTTGTGATGGTGAGAATAAAATGGAGCCGGGTTGTGTATAAAGAGAGCTTAATAAAAGTGACGTTGAATTATTGTTTGTTCATCATGAATTTTATTGGTACTAAAAAAGCATTATACCAACCAATCAAGTAGAATTTGGTCTAATAAAAAGGATTGTTATTGTGGGATCAATTTCCACTAGAGGCAACTATCCCTTACTTTCAATGGGCTTTTCTCGATGAGTGTCAGAGGCTCCGGTCCGCTATTCTGTAATCACAACAATTTTTATTTATTTATTTATTTTTTAATTTTTTATAGGAACATCAATAATTTATTTATTTGACATAAGCTAATAATAACAAGACAATAACACTACTGAATTGTAAAATTGGAAATTTTGATTAGAAGGCTCACAAATCGTACAAGCGGTTGACAATATTTTAATGCAAACAAAATAGACATAAAATAATAAAGAACACATGAAAACTTCCTCTTTGCCATAGAGAAGTAAAATTAATTACCAATTTGCCCCAAACTTCAATCAATGTGTAACATGAAAAAACAAGGCTTTCAAGATCTCTCAATTCAAGCCTAAGTTGGTTTAACACTCTAATATGTATGCATAATTTTTTTTCTTTTATTTAGATCTAATTATGTTATTAGACTTGATGGCCTAAACATGTATATATATTATGTAGGTCTTATATATTATTCATATCACAATAGGAGAAGATATGTAGGTGTTCAAAATAGTTGAGTAAAATTCTGCGACTTTGCTCGAATAACACTTGCACATGCATGCAAGAGCAGCCTAGTTGCATGGGCGTACGTGTTTCCATCTTTCCTGGCTTCTTTTGCTTACTCTCATAGTCAGATCGATCACTCAACCCCAAGTCAGCATCATCATGCAATGAGACCTCTTTTAATAACTCGTGATGATCATCATCGTATGTTGTGTTGAGCATGTGTGTTTTCGGCCAAGAATTAGGCCTTGTTATGATCACCTTATTTTCACTTATTCTAGTAAAATTACGTTTTCCTACAGGGGTAAACAACACTAATTTCTTCTTGGTCAAAGCATAGGTAGGCATCTAGAATATAATGCACAGCTAACTAATACCCTAATTATGTAATAATCAAACTAGTATAAAATAATACTGGCAGATTATATGCTGATTCCTATATATATCAATTTTCATAAGTAAACGAAACCAAATGAATATACATTTTCTGATCGTGAAGCTCATTATGAGAAAACGATACGAATATTATTAATTATAAGAATACCTGAAGTCTATGTTTAGACCAAGATTAAGTACTAATAAACCCTATCTAAATTATAATCTATTGCACCCAACCGACCTCCATCTCAATCGATCAATAATTTGGAGTATGTAACAATTATATTTTTCAGCAATAAAAAGGTATTAAATATTTTGAAAAAACTTAAATCTTTTTATATTTGCTTAATTACACTAAAGGAAAACCAAGACTACCCTTTGTTGGGCCGGGGTTGTCCATCCCAAGTACCACATGAAAGAAATATGGAAGAGGAGACTTTATTATAAGTGGAAGCATACTCCAATCCATTAGTTTGAGGTTTTTTAAGAAGGTGACTACAAACAAATCTATACGGGTTTAAAATAATTTAAGTCAGCAAAAATATACAGTGAAGTGAATAGTGCCTAATTTAGTGTGTGTGCGGCCCAACGCCCTTGTCATGACCAGCCTAACACAATAAAAATAAAACTAAAAAATCAGAGGCTAATGCAGACATGTTCTCAGCATAATTATATTTTTAACATTTATAGTAACGGTAATGATACATTTTAAATAGTATGATACCTTACTGATGAACAATAAGGTTATTTATACTAGACCTGGCAATCCTGACCAGACCCGATGACCCGACCCGACCCATGACCCAAAATTGACCCAAAACATTGTCCCGAAAATGACCCGAAATCCGAAATTGACCCGACCCATACCCGACCCGAAAATGGAATTGACCCGATCCTGATCTGACACCTGAATTGACCCGACCCAAAATTGACCCGAACAGACCCTTTACCCGAAATGTCCCGAACTAAAATTACCTTATAATTGAATTTAAAATGTCTTGTACCAAAAGTAACTCAAATTGTTCATCTTCAACCGTAGCTAAGTTCATAAACTAAATTGATAGTTTTTATTATAACAATAACAAAATATATACTCTGTATAAAATTATTCATTTGAGCTTGATTCACAAATGAAACAATCCGAACATGACTCGACCAGATTTTTTGACTTGACCCGAATATGACCCAAACATACTTGACCCGATACCTGACCCAAAGTTGACCCGAAACCTGAATCAACCCGACCTGACCCATACCCAACCCAAATGTTAGCTGACTCGAAATGACCTGACCCGAAAGTGACCCGACCCAGACCCGACCCGAATGACCCATTTGCCAGGTCTATTTTATACAGCGCTAGTATCAATTAAAACCATTATTTCCATAATTTTGCACTAAAAATGGAGGGAAGAGGAGATATACATGATGAAACACAGAGAGAAAAAGGCGACGACTTCAGAATCCCAAAAGAAAAAATCGATGAAAATGGCATGGAATTACATGTTCATGACTCAACTCTGGATTACAAAGGAAAGCTTCCTATTCGAGCTTCCACCGGTTCTTGGAAAGCATCCTACTTCATGATAGGTAGTGCTTCCTTTTGCTATACTAAGCTAGTAGTTTCAAGTTAATTCTCCTTCCGTTATTCACCTATATGTGACTATTGATTCCGGACAAGTATGTAAAATTTTGTACAATAATTTGGTTGAAAAAAAAAATTTGTATATGCAGGAATTGAGTTCAGCGAGAGGATGAGTCACTTTACAATATTAACAAATATGATAACTTATATGACTGATGTGATGCACCAAGACCTCGAAACAGCGGCTAACAATGTGAATATATGGGGTGGAGTAGTTACTGTCACGCCTATGCTTGGTGGCTTTCTTGCGGATGCTTATACCGGTGGCTACTTCATGATTCTTTTCGCCGCCATCCTCTACGCTTTGGCAAGACTTCTTTCTTAGTTTCTCTCTAACTTCCTTTCATTTCATTTTTTGTTGTAATATTTTGATTGGATGTATATTTATAAATTATAGGACTTTTTGTCAAAAACTACCTAATAAAACCCAGATTTTGTGAGAAACTAGCTAATAAAAAAAATGTTGTAATGAGCTATCTAATAAAGGTAAAATGTTGTATAAAACTACCTAAGAAAAGGTAAAATGTTTTAAATTACTACATATACCGGATTCCACCGTTAACCAACCTCAAAACAATCTCGAAACCACCGCTTTCATTCCTAAAACTAACACAACTTGCTTGAAATCGTCTCCACCACACCTAAACCACCTTTCAACCCCAAAACCACCACCTCTAACCCCCAAAAACCACCATCCGGATTAAGCACTAATTAATCTACCCTCACCAACTCTAAATATCCTCCAATCACCCCGAAAATAACCTTACCACCTTGAAAACCAACCCTCACGGTGATTTGGGGGTGTTTTAAGGTGGATCAACGTTGTAAAATTAAGTCAACAGTGGAAATTCGGTCAAAGGTAGTATCTTATAACATTTTACCTTTTATTAGGTAATTTCTTACAACATTTTTTTATTAGGTAGTTTCTCACAAAATTAGGTTTTATACGATAGTTTCTCACAAAAAGTCCTAAATTGTAATATAGGTCCTAAGTCTTGACAAGAAAATATTTCTTACTATTGGAAATAACAAGAAGCACTATCCTATTTCTATTCAGGGTTTAGGTGTTTTGACCATGTCTCAATACATTCCAAGCCTTAAACCTTGTGACGCAACCTCGACAACATGTGACCGTATTACCAAAGTACACGAGTTAGTCTTCTATCTAGGTATCTACCTCGTGGCCTTAGCAACAGGGGGTCACAAGCCGTGCACGGAGAGCTTTGGGGCGGACCAATTCGATTACAATCATACAGAAGAGAGGATACAAAAGATATCGTTTTTCAACTGGTGGAACATCTCCATTTGTGGGGGTTACTTCATAGGAGTGACTGTGATTGTGTATGTGCAGGACAATGTAAGTTGGGCACTTGGATTTTTAATCCTAGCCATAGTAATGGGAGTGAGTGTCTTAGTGTTTTTTCTTGGAAGGCCTTATTATCGATACAAGACCGCTCTTGGAAGTCCCTTGACCCCGTTGTTGCAAGTCCTGGTTGCGGCTGTAGCCAAGAGAAATCTAGTTTGTCCTTCGAATCCATCCTTGTTGTACGAGGATCCTAATTCAAGGAAGCTCCAAGGCCAGTGTTTGGATCATACGAATAGACTCAGGTAAATGTTGTTGAACCCCAGGCCTTTAGGCCATACCGCCTTTTTATAATCCTCCGTTCTATACTAGTTGCTACGTGTTAGAGTGACACAACTTTTTTTTTTTTAAATTTAAGAGATCATCTGAAAAGTAGAGAAATACAGAGGGATAACACGTAAGAGGGATCATGCGACAAGGAGACAAATAAAATACCTTACCAAAAATGGATATGTAACAACTAATATAAAATTTTCCAATTGAGAAATATAGCTAGCAATTAATAGAGTAACTGAAGAAAACAAGATAGATCGAGAAGTTAATTTACTCTTCATACCGTTATAATGCAATTCATCAATCTATCTCCTTGTATGCAATGCAGATTTCTTGACAAAGCTGCTATAATCGAAAATCATGAAAGTAATGGAGCAGCAGTGAAGAAACAAAGTCCATGGAGGCTAGCAACCGTGACACAAGTGGAGGAACTAAAGTTGATAGTAACGATGATTCCCATATGGCTAAATTCCTTGGTGTTCGGCATAGGTGTAGCCCAAGGCCCTTCATTCTTTGTCAAGCAAGGGAGTGCAATGAATAGGAAAATTTACAAAGAATTCGAAATCCCAGCAGCTTCCATGACCGCCTTTATAGCCCTAGGGTTGATTATTACAGTTGCCTTATACGACAAGGTCCTTGTCCCATACTTGAGGAGAGTCATAGGCAACAACGAGAGAGGTATTAACATCCTTACAAGAATCAGCGTTGGCATGGTCGCCTTAACCATATCAATATTGATATCGGCCTTGGTTGAGAAGAAAAGGCTAAAGGCGTCACTAGAAGGAAAAATAATGAACATATTTTGGCTAACGCCTCAATTTTTTATCCTCGGAGTAGGGGACGGGCTTTCCCTAGTAGGAATGCAAGAATACTTCTATGAACAAGTTCCTAACTCAATGAGGAGCATAGGAATGGCATTTTACCTTAGTGTTATTGGTATTGGGAGCTTTCTTAATAGTTTCTTGATTATTATCGTGAATCATGCGACAAAGATGCATGGAGGAAAGAAGTGGATTGGCAAAGACTTGAGCCATAGTCGTCTTGATTATTATTACTGGTTGTTGATGATCATTATTGTATTAAATATGTGTTTATTTATGTTGTTGTCTAGGAACTATAGGTACAAAAGTATACAAAAAAGTGTGGTTGTAGATGGTGAGAAAAAGTTAGAGCTGAGTACGGTTTAAAAAGAGTTAAATATGTTGACATCGAAAATGATTGCTCATCATAAACTTGGTACTAAAAGTGGCACATCATGGTACTAGAATTTTTTTATTTTTTTATTTTTTTTTTATGTGGAGAAGATTTCATTACTAGACTATTATCAAAATGGGGAATGGTTTTTTTATAAGAAATTGAAGTGTATCTACAAAAAAAATTATGATCTTTCTTTTGTCTTCCATCAGCAAAACTATTAATTGGTGTCTATATAATTATTTAAGTCTAATGATTAAGAATATAGACACCAAGCTCGATTTAACCACTACTACTTAACATGCTTTGTCCACTCCCCAAGCTCGATCTAACCACTATTAATTGGTGTCTATATTCTTAATTAAGTCTAATTATGACTTGTATTTATCTTAATGTTTCATATTTAGAACAATATAATACTACTAATGAGAAAAGAATAAAATAAAAAATAAAAAAATCAACCAATCAGATAATTGAGACAGCAAGTGGGATTGTATATACTGGTATAATTGACTTGAATTGACTTGACCTAATATCATTAATTTGGTGTTGTTCAAAGCATAAATTACAGGAAATCATGTGCAGCAAACTAATAATAGTATTCGGCAGTTTAAATGCTGAATTGCTGATTCTTTCATCAACCTGAAAAGTAAACGGTACATACCACATGATTGTACATTTGTACATATAATATGCTCAACGTACGTTAATTAAGCTTATGATATATTATAAAAAATGATATTAATTGTATTAAGCCTTTGTTCACGTGAAGATTACTGACCAAACAACCAAGCTTGGCTCATCCTACAAATATAGTAATCACACTTGCACTGCGACCTCCTTCTCAATCAATACGCAACGACTATCAGCTAGACAGCTACCCTGAATTATATAACACGATTTGTATTATTCAACTCCATTCATGATACGAAGTAATATTCAACTTTATAAGAAAAATAACTCAAATGTAACTTGAGACTATTGATCCCACGTTGAAAACTGAGAGGGGGATTAATATACGGAATGTAATATTATTGATGGTTAGGTCGTGAGATACTCTACTTATAATTTTAAAGAACTAGCAGTGAAGTAAGGATTTTAAAGACCGAGTGTCAAAGTATAATAAATGAGTAGTACGGGCTATAAGATTAACATTATACAGACAATTGTCAAAATTACAACAATTGAGCGAGAAATTAAACAAAGGTGGTATTGCTGTAATGCTTGCAGTTATTGCTGTATGAAGTATATAATATACTCCTTGTATTAGAAAACGTACAGTCGGCTTAATATCTAGCTGATATATTAGTAATAATCAAAACTATCATTATTACCTTAATTGAGCGTTAAAAGATGGTGGGAATAAGAGCCGATGAAATAGATGATGAAACACATGAGAGAAAAAGAGGTGAGTTTGAATTCCCAAATGAAAATTTGGACGAATCACAAGTTCTTGATTCATCATATGATTACAAAGGAAGGATTCCTCGTCGAGCTTCAACTGGCTCATGGAAAGCAGCCTTCTTCATCATAGGTAACCATCTAATTCTATTTTAACTAGCTTGTAAGTCAGTGAATGCGCCATAATATATAAAGTCCCGAGAACATCTATCTTACACCCGGGTGCCCTACATGCACCTAAGCGTGTTTTATTACCCTCAGCTAATCAATTTTGTAGATTTTTAAAAGTTTTGAAATGACCAAATGAAAGTAAGCCTATGTATATATGCACCTTGGTCTAGGTGCACCTGGATGTAACAAGCAGATGTAATTAATCAAGTCGTCACAATATCCTAATAATGTTGGTTGAAAAAAAACAATTGATGATGTATGTATGTATGTATGCAGCAATTGAGTTCAGTGAGAGACTGAGTTACTTTGGAATAGCACCAAATATGATAACATACATGACAAAAGTGATGCACCAAGACCTGGAAACAGCAGCCAACAGTGTGAATATATGGTCTGGAGTTGCCACAGTTATGCCATTGCTCGGTGGGTTTCTAGCAGATGCATATACTGGTCGCTATTTCATGATTCTTTTCTCTGCCATCCTCTATGCACTGGTAACGAACTCTTACTATATCTACTCACTAGTCACTACACATTACTCCGTATTTTCTAAGAAAAACATATATATACACCCAAGCTAAGAGACGTTCTCTCAATAGTTAAATTTTAATGTTGTTGTTGTTGTTGTTGTTATGTACTTCTGTAGTCCTATATGCGTAGTGTTTGTTTTTTCCTTAAAGATATTTTTTCAAAGCAATTTTTGGGGCAATACTTTGACATTTTCTTTACACTTGTAACTAGTTACTCTATAAAACAGAGTAACTTTAACACATCATGCTAATATAAAACAGGGTATTGGATTTTATTATGGTGTATGAATCTATTAAATTCGGTTGTTGATTTATCTATCTATAATTGAAATCAGGGTTTAGGTGTATGGACCATGTCTCAATACGTTCCGAGCTTTAAACCTTGTGGTGCGACCTTAACTACATGTGAGCATGTTAACAAGGTCCACGAGGTGGTCTACTTTGTAGCGGCCTACCTCGTGGCCCTAGCAACAGGAGGTTACAAGCCATGCTTAGAAAGCTTTGGGGCGGACCAATTCGATGACAACCATACGGAAGAAAGGAAGCAAAAGATGTCGTTTTTCAACTGGTGGAACATTGCTCTTTGTACTGGCCTCTTCACTGGGGTGACTTTGATTGTTTATGTGCAAGACTACGTTAGTTGGGGCCTCGGGTTTTTAATCCTGGCCATAACTATGGTAGCCAGTGTCTTGGTTTTTGTTCTTGGAAAGCCTTTTTATCGATATAAGGCCGTGGTTGGGAGCCCCTTAACCCCATTGTTGCAAGTCTTGGTTGCTGCCGTGGCCAAAAGAAATCTAGTTTGTCCGTCAAATCCGTCCTTGTTGTATGATGAAGCTCCCAATTCAGGGAACCTCAAAAGCGAGCGTTTAGGTCATACAAACAGACTCAGGTATGTAAATTATTGTTAAACCTCTTCTTAATTTTGTATGATCGTAGAGTAACTAAGCTTCTCACCATTGCCAATTGATTTTGAGATGAAACCTCACTAGGAATGAATTTAAATGGTCCTTGTATACATGCAGATTTTTTGACAAAGCTGCTATAATAGACAATCATGAAAGTAATGAAGTACAATTGAAGAAACAAAGTCCATGGAGGCTAGCAACCGTGACACAAGTGGAGGAATTAAAACTCGTAATAACCATGGTTCCCATATGGTTAACTTCCTTGGTGTTTGGCATAGGCGTTGCACAAGGCACCACATTCTTCGTTAAACAAGGGAGTGCAATGGATAGGAAAATTTCCAAACACTTTGAAATCCCAGCAGCTTCTATGGCCACCCTAATAGCCCTAGGGATGATTACAACAATCGCCTTTTACGATAAAGTCTTACTCCCATACTTAAGGAGAGCCACGGGCAATGAGAGAGGCATCAACATCCTTACAAGAATTGGCATTGGTATGGCTTTCTTAATCGTTGCAATGTTGACATCAGCCTTGGTTGAGAGGGAACGATTAAAGGCCTCGCTAGAAGGGAAAATAATGAACGTGTGTTGGCTAGTGCCCCAATTCTTGATCCTCGGTATAGGGGATGGGTTTTCCCTAGTAGGAATGCAAGAATACTTCTATGATCAAGTTCCTGACTCGATGAGGAGTTTAGGAATGGCGCTTTACCTTAGTGTTATCGGTGTTGGGAGCTTTATGACAAGCTTTTTGATTACTATTGTGAATCGTGTGACTACTATGCATGAAGGAAGTAAATGGATAGGGAAGGATTTGACGCATAGTCGTCTTGATTATTTTTACTGGCTCTTGATGATCATTTTTGTATTGAATATGTGTGTTTTTATGTTGTTGGCTAAGAACTATAGATACAAATCTGTTCAAAGAAGCAAAGAAGTTATTGTAGACGATTTTGATTCTTGTGATAGCAAGAAGAAACTGGGATTGGGTGGTGTTTAAATTGAATATATGTATGTTGACATTGAAATGCTCAATCACATACTCCCTTTGTCTCATTTTAGTTGTTTAAAGAAGTATTTCGTACATGTTTTGTAATTAAAAAGAAATGTAAGATAATTTTTTTTTTTTTAATAATTTACTCGTATAATGTTTTAATGTGAATTATGGTTTTATATAGTACTCCGTTTGTCTCATTTTAGCTGTTAAATTTTCCAATGTGAAATATTACAAAATACTAATAGTTGTAAATTCCAATTATAAACAACAAAAATATTTAATATGCCTTTATACTTAACCATACAAAACATAATGGGAAAAACATAATAAACGGGAGAGTATCATTACAAGAAAAAGGTATACAAGAGAAATGGCAATAAACCATGCATTATTAATACCAGTATTTGTTAATTCTCATTGGGAGCTTGAAATTTTAAGAAGATTATATGATTGAAGTAATTAAGTTCATATGTTAGAGTTATAAGATCTTAAATAATACGAAGTAGGAAAATATATACTTCGTGATGTATTCTCCATGTCGATATTAGGATTGGTTTGGTAAATAACTTCATGGTTATATACACAAACCCCCAAAGTCTGTACTCTTAGTTTGGAAGCATGGTACAAACAAAGCTGATTTTATAGAGATAGTCTGCGGATTAGCCAACAGCAAGCAGCCATTCAAATGGGTGGGTGGTTCGCCGTGGCTTGATTGAAGGATCAGAGGAAACTGATCCACTTCCCTTGCTAGTGGGTTACTCAGACACAATAGGTCAAAGGGGTGAATAATCTGAATATTGTCAACTGGGCACCTAAAACATTAAGCTTCAGCCCACTCTGCTGCATGAGGTTTCATTGCAGATGGAATTCAGTTATGTGGAGCATTAGTGAAAGGACACCAATGCTTTGTCTACCCTTCTTTGTTAGTCAGAATATAAACTCTACGTGAATAAACGGAGATTGAAAATTTGATATGGAGCTGGACAAAGGGATAGACAGGGGTGAAATACAGTCAGTCAGTCAGAAAACTGATGATGGAAGAAGAGGGTGCTGGGTCTATCGCTGCTAGCTTTAACCTTCCTAGGATGGCGCTGAGGACTGGTGGTGTGTTGTCTTTACTGGTTTATCTTTCCCTGCCTTCTTTACGAGAAAAAGGCTATCTCCCACCCCAAGGTAACTTCCGCCTTTATATCTTTTCCTTCCCAAGCAAATGTCTAGCCATAAGGGCGAACTGGTGAATTTTACTGGGATAGAAAGTTAAAAGAGCTTTTCTCCAAAAGCCTGAATCTCTACTGTACACCCATTGGATTTTCAGGCGCCGTGTGCATGTTATGTGCCTCTACACATATCATGCATCATATACACGCAAATATGTGAGGCATGTGTACAGCACATGCCACCTGGGTAACAGTACAAAGTTATTATAGTGTAAAATTATATACTGATAGAGACCAAAGTCCCTGAAAGAAACACATGGCTTTCCCAATTTATATATACATAATCAATACACTACATGTACAAAATCACTACTAGCTTCAGATCTCATTAATTCCTTAGGGTCAGACTCATTGTTCAAAAGCATAGTAAGCAGATGATGTTCAGATTTGGTATACATCTGCAATGTCTACATAAATGCAGGATATAATTCATGCAAACCCTAATTCCCAACGCATAAACGCAATTAACTCCAATGCATATCAAAAACATGAAAAATCAGTGTTTACAAAAACAACCATATCGTTTATAGATAAGTAATAGCATAGCTGCTTTATGACCATTAAGAAAGTATGTGTTGAAGTTGTTTTACTTGACGTTATTAAAACTTCCGGTCTATACTGTTCTGTAAAATCCTTGACCCCTCTCTTTTTCTCTCCTACATTTAGATCATAAATTAGACGAGCCACTGCCAGAGCTTCCTCCTTTGAAAGTCAGGGACCTTCCTTTACAATTGCTACATGAGCTACTGGAAACTGTAGTCCATCAATTTAAGACTTCCCAAGGTGTTATATGTAATAGCTTTGAGGAACTTGAAGATTCTTCAATAGCTCAAGTTCACCAAATCCTTTCCATCCCCATCTTTCCTATAGGCCCTTTACACAAACACTCACCAACTTCTGATACCAACTATTGGGCACAATACAAAACCTCCATCACTTGGCTGAATCATCAAGCACCCAAGTCTGTACTGTATGTGAGTTTTGGGAGTGTTGAAGCTATAGACAAAGCTGATTTTCTTGAGCTAGCCTCGGGATTGCTTGAAAGCAAGGTGCCTTTCCTGTGGGTGGTACGCCCTGGAATGATCCAAGGCACAAACGCTTATGACTCATTGCCAGAAGGCTACCTTAAAATGGTGGGTGAAAGAGGACACATTGTCACATGGGCACCTCAATTAGAGGTTTTATCCCACCCAGCTGTTGGAAGTTTTTGGACTCACAATGGATGGAACTCAACTTTGGAGAGTATTTGTGAAGGAGTGCCAATGCTTTGCCAGCCTATCAATACTGACCAGTATACGAATGCAAGGCTGGTGAGTGACGGTTGGAAGATAGGATTGAAGTTGGAAAAGAGGGTAAAAAGAGAAGAAATAGTAAGGTCTATAAGCAAACTAATGCTGGAAGATGGTGGAGAGATGAAGAGCAGAATCACAAGTTTAAAGGAGAAGGCAACTCTCTGTGTCAAGGAAGGTGGTTCTTCATACACATCTTTAGAGAAGCTTACCAAATTTTTACTATCATTTTGATTCACTTGGTCTTTGTACCATTTAATATTTTCATTAACTATATAGTCTGAGAAGAAAATTTTATATAAAAATTACCCCAAAAAATTTGCTTGTTCAGGTCCTAGAGCAAGTCCGAACTGATGACGAACATTGCTTGTATTTTGATTTTTTAGCTCTTAATCCCCAAAAAAAGAAGAGGGGAGAATTTCATCAGTCAAGTAAACTTCAGGCATGAATAAAATATCTTTAGAAAGGAATCGAAAAGATCCGTTTTCTTACCTTTTTTAAAGAGACTGAAAATTTCTAATGTTGGAAAGATTTAAAGATAAACATAGAAGCTCAGTCACTCACCCATTACCACTTCTTGCATCTCCTGCCACCATATTCTCTCCAAAAAGGTCATTAGACACGCTGCTAAGCTCTTGATCTCTAAAAAAGAATTTGAGTTGAGTAGTTTTCAGTTGTCTTACCCTTTGGAATCTACAATGCCATACAGGACCAAGGTAAGTTGAAAGCAGAGATATAGAAAACTTTTGGTAACTGATCAAAAGACCAATGGAAGTTCAGCAATGCATGATGCTCACTACCCAAAAATCCCGTGTTGTGTGAAGTTCAGCAATGCATGATGCTCACTGCAGACATGCATGAATCCTTCTTCATACGGTTTTTTTCTGATAAATTCAGATAGGCATAGTTTCAAGGCAGTACGATACATACCTTATACTGTTATACAACACAAAAATGACAGGGCTGTCAAGGTTTCATGTTACCCTGATTTAGCCCTGCTAAGAAAGATAGGCATGATCCTATCTACAATACTCACTACAAAGAACTAGAGAAGCCTTTAACTTATTTCTTAAATATCAACCAATATTCTGAAAGAGAGAAGCAGCAAATTAAGATAAGGGTAAGGGTATTCCTAATCGTACAACCAATCAAGGCCATATTACACCAATGTTCCACCTAGCAAATATTCTCCATTCAAAACTCTTCTCAACCACCGTCATCCAAACAAACTACAAATCTTTTCCCATTTCCCACGTTTCTTTATCACTTTCACCGAATAGCTTCCCTGATGATACCATATATGCATCAAGCCATCAAGTAATATAAGCAGTCTTAGCTTCCCTTAATACAACCCGCTTAGAAACTTTGAAGAAATTGCTTGTCCTAGATTTTGAGCAACAGTGTGGCCTCCTATCAGGAGACCATCAGAGGTCTCATTGTGAACACTACGTGGTCGTGTGCTGGTTCTATTGCCAGAAGCCTAAGCCTTCCAAGGATCATGTTGAGATGTGGTAGATGTCTACCTTTTATGTTTATCATTCCCTGCTAACTCTCAACAAACAGGATTACTATCCATCCTCTCCTAGGTACTAACTTCAACATCTTTGCTTAGAAGACTCTAAATTATTAATTCTAACATCCTGAATTTCTTCTATCAATTTGTTACTAAGCTGAATGATGTAAAGTGAACTTCAGTAATTTGCATAAAACATGGTTTAAGTTTATGTATGACACACCAAGGGTTTATAATAAATAATAATCTTAATTTTGCAACTTTAATCGCGATATCTAACAATCGACAACATCAATCATTTAACAATTACTCCTCTCTTCTATGCACCCGAGAGCATGATGCGCATTAGGAATCACATTTTGTAAATTACGTAATCAAATTTTATACTTGTATAATAATTAAAAAGAAGTCAGAGATAACTTAACTCATAAAGTCATAAGCATAACACAAAAGGCAAACCCAAATATCAATCAAATAATAAACATTAAAAGAATGAATTTTAAGCAAACAATTACAATCAAATTTAAGAATATAGACAAAATTTAAGTGGAAATAAAACTAACCTAAACCATCCATGGAAGCCTTTATACAGAATATAATAATTCTCCGGAGTCTCAAGCGCCGCGCCGCCGCAGGAGGAGGAGGAAGAAGCGGCGTCGTTTCAAACTGAGCAATTGGCCCGTTCAGAGCACCACCATTGCCGGAGGAATTACGTCTGCGGGGTTCCTGACAACGAGAATGAGTTAATGACAGGTAGGAAATTTACATTTAGTTTTTTTTTTTTTTTTTTTTGAGGAAAGATTAATTTTTTTTTTCGACGGGAGGATTTTAATTACTGTAGTAGATACTTAGTTAGGAAATTTACAGTATGCACCAGTTAGCGGTTACATTTTTTTTTTACTACGTAACAAGAACCCACGTATTAGCATTATAAGAACAAAATGTAGTTGGCTTTATTCTACTTCTTATTCAAATAAGTAAACTAACACAAATTCTTATATGTGGATGGCCATACGTGTGGTCAATATAAGTAAACTAACACAAATTCTTATATGTGGATGGTCATACGTGTGGTCAATATAAGTAAACTAACACAAATTCTTATATATGGATGGTCATACGTGTGTTCAATCATCATAAGGTTACTTCGTTAGTGTTATAAAAGTAAGGTTACCTAGTTAAGTGTTCAGAGGTCACTTCGTTAGTGTTAAAGAAATTACTTCATCAGTGTCACAGGGTTACTTAGTCAGTGTTTTAGGGGTTACTTTGTTTTTTTACAAGCGGCCACACGATGTGGCAAGCCGGCAGCCGCACACAAGACGCAAATTTTTTAAAAAAAATACTTGTTCCCTCCGTTTTTAAATACTTGCCCCATTTTTTCATTTTCGGCCGTTTTTAAATACTTGCTCCATTTCCTTATTTGGAAAACTTTTACAATATTTAATTCATTTTTCTCAACTAATGGACCCAACATAAATCATATTTTATTAATTTTTTATTCTCTCTCCTCCAATTCTCTCAACTACTTTTGCTTTTCAAAATTTTTTTTTATTCTTCCACTTACTCCACTACCTCCATATTTTATTATTTTCTCCAATTTCTCTTAAAACACTGCGCATAGAGAAATGAAGCAAGTATTTAAAAACGGAGGGATTTTATATTGAAATAAAGCGTATATTCACATGTGTATAAATATATTATGTTTTGACACTTTCTTTCAATCAAACAAAGGGAAATCTTCACACAATTTCTATAAAATCTAACAAAGATGTACATTTCTTCCATTGCATATTCAGAGTCTAGGTATATTCACCATGACACAGTACATTCCAAGCCTTAAACCTTGCAATACAACCTCGAGTTCATGCCAACATGCTAGCAAGGTCCATGAGACGGTCTTCTTCATAGCGGCCTACCTCATGGCCCTAGCAACAGGGGGTTACAAGCCATGCTTAGAGAGTTTCGGAGGGGATCAATTCGACGACAACAATCCTAACGAAAGGAAGCAGAAGATGTCATTTTTCAACTGGTGGAACATCGCGGTTTGTAGTGGCCTATTTGTTGGGGTAACTTTGATAGTGTATATCCAAGAAAATGTAAGTTGGGGCATTGGATTTATAGTATTAACCATAACAATGATTGTTACTGTCTTAGTATTTGTTCTTGGAAGACCATTTTATCGGTACAGTACCGCCCTTGGAAGCCCCTTAACCCCGTTGGTACAAGTCTTGGTTGCAGCCATTGCTAAGATAAACCTACCGTACCCTTCTAATCCCTCTTTGTTGCATGAGGCTAACGGTTCAAATAAGCTCCAACGACGACTTTTGGGACATACTAATAGACTAAGGTAAATGCAATGTTCATGAAATCTAGTATATAAATACAAAATTAAGTTTGTGCTTTGTGTTGTCCATTTTAATTTTTACGTGACTAAAAATAATATAGGTTCATTATACAGTATAGTATAAAGTACTTCGTATATATTAGTGCTATCATGAACAACTTGATGTATGAGTTGATCATATGATAATGAGATAATGCATACGTATTACAGATTTCTTGACAAAGCTGCAATAATCGAAAAAAAAACGAAAGTAATGGAGTAGCCAAGAAGAAGCAAAGTCCGTGGAGGCTAGCAACCGTGACACAAGTGGAGGAATTAAAACTAATAGTAACCATGATTCCGATATGGCTAACATCGTTAGTGTTTGGCATAGGCAATGCCCTCGGCCCAACATTCTTCATCAAGCAAGGCAGTGTAATGAATAGAAAAATCTTCAACCACTTTGAAATTCCAGCAGCTTCTATGGCCATCCTATCGGCCATAGGTATGACTGCTTCATTAGCCTTCTACGACAAGGTCTTACTCCCGTACTTAAGGAGAGTCACAGGCAATGAAAGAGGCATCAACATCCTTACAAGAATTGGTATTGGCATGGTCACCTTAACTATAACGATGGTAGTCTCGGCCTTGGTAGAAAGAGTAAGGCTTAACGCGTTTTTACAAGGGAAAACAATTCATGTGTATTGGCTCGTTCCTCAAGTCTTGATGAGTGGCATAGGGGACGGGTTTTCCCTAGTAGGACTACAGGAGTATTTCTATGAACAAGTTCCTGATTCGATGAGAAGCTTAGGGATGGCGTTTTACCTTAGTGTTAACGACATTGGGAGCTTCCTTATGAGTTTTGTCATAACTATAGTGGACTACGTAACTGGGATGAATGGCGGAAAAAAATGGATTGGCAAGGATGTGAACGACAGTCGCCTTGAGTATTTTTACTGGCTCTTCATGGTTGTTTTTGTGTTAAACTTGTGTGTTTTTGTGATGTTGGCTAAGAATTATAGGTACAAAAATGTTAAAATTGGTGATATATATGATGACGAGAAGAGAGTGGAGCTCGCTAGTGTATGAGCAACAGGTAGGGTTGACATTGTAGACAAAGTTTGTGGTGACGATAAAGAGAATCATTAAACGATTAATTTGAATAATTTTTGTTTTCCCTAATTGGTATCTCTTAGAGCATAAATGAGCACTCTTCCTTGAGTTTGATTTTGGCTTTTCGAGACTCTTTGTACATCTTTGTATTTCGATATGGTGTAACTAGATTGTACTCATACTAATGCATAACATTAATATAATGTACTAGTAATTAATTTTACTTACAAAATTGGATAAGAGATTAAAAAAAAGGTAAAACAATTGCATGCGCCCACCGTGGGGCTCGAACCCACGACCACAAGGTTAAGAGCCTTGCGCTCTACCAACTGAGCTAGACGGGCTTTTGATTTTAATCTGATTGTTTTAGTTTAGATTTTGTCTTGTATGTTTTTTTTTTTTTTTTTTTTGGTGACAAAAGTGGAGACGTGGGGTATGCATGTCTCAGAGAAAATATGTAGGAGTATTTAGTACTTCCGAGATTGGTCTCGAAACTTTATTTTGGTGGTAATGTTCAAAAGTAGAATCAGAGGCGATCTTTCGTGGCACTAATCCATTATATCAGATTTTGATCCCCAATGTAAAATTGTATGATATTTTATAAAGAACAAGCTAACTAGCTCAATATCATAACTCATTTATTTAACTCCTACCATTAGTAAATAAATTGAGTTTATATATATTAGTACAAGGTTCATATGTTATAGCATGTATATAGAACCAATCATGTGCATGCGTAGTTTTAACCATTAAGTCATTAATTAAATTTTTGAATGGTATGTTGACATACTATCAAAAGTTAGCATGAAAAAAAAAAAAAAAAAAAAAAAAAAAATTATAGATTCATCACTAACAAAATTATAGATTCATCATCATATATTAGTATTATCTCATCCATCTATCGTTTAGTAGCTTCATGCCACTCAAGCACACTCAAGTCTTTTGAATTAAAAGATTCATCCAGTTGGAAATTTTCACAACAGTATATTTGTATCACTAACAAAACCCGAGGCTGATCAATTTGATTCGTGGACAACCGAGCGCAGACTGGTCGAAGTAGTTCAACATGCGTAGAACAGATTGTGGCACCATTCGATCCTTTCTAAAATGGATTGTCTAACGTTGTACATAAATCTCTATACTACATCCACACCCAAATAGATCTCAAGTGAGATAATGTACAAGTTATAAATAAAAAGATTAAAAACAATAATGAGAGTGTAATCATTAATCTAAGCTTTTAATTGTTGACAATATACATTCTCCTTTGATTTTATATTTTATTTTTTGTGAAAAAACCTGTTGTATTAATTTGTTTTGGGGTGGGTTTCTGATAATTAAAGTCCCTCGTAAAACCAGGGGTGAAGAAATAAAGAAAGTACGTACGAGTAGAAAAAAAACAAGTGCAATACAGTAAAGTACAAAATAAAATTGAATTGGATGTCACTACTCAAACACATGGGGGAGAGTTAAGAATTAAAAAAAGGGTGAGGGTGAGGGTGAGGGGTGATTTGGGTATGTAAGTTAATTGCAGTGGAGTTACCCACCTATCTTATTTTATGCTGATTAGTCCCATCACTCGTCTGTCCGTCAGTCAACTTAATGCCTTTCTCTCTCTCCAACCTTAGCTAGTCTCCTCTTTATAACACCCTACCTACATATATCATGACATAATCTTCCTCAATTGTCCTTTTATCACTACGTGCATCTTATTTATACTTATAGTACCAGTAAAATAAATACGATTACAATTTTACAAAAGGTTGTAAACACCTTACTACTATGAATTCAATTCTTCCAAAGCCTTGGCCAAGAATAAATAGAGAGTAATATGTGCTCATGTATGAGTACCTATTTTAATTCCAAAAATTGCTTATTATTATCTACTCTTTTTTCTTAGAATTAAACTTATCTTGTTTAAATGTGAAAAGTACATATTACAGAGTAAAACATAATAAAGTTTTTTGGATATAACTCACAAGATTAGAATAATAATTTTATCTTTTTGAAGAAAGTTATAATTATAAAAAAAAATAAAAAATTAAAACCACTGGTCCACTATTATTCATGAATATTATATTAAATGTAAATAGTTAATTGAAAAAAAAGGATCATTTACCCCAACATAATTCACAAAATTCACATCATATAGAGTATTATCAATAAGTGCATAAAAGTGTGCAATAATTAATACCTCAATTTTATATTATTTACAACAATTAGATACTTTCTAATTATATTTTATGTCAAAACATTAAATACAAATAATATAAAACAGAGATAGTACACCCCAATAGATGGATAGCATCATTGTAAGAGTGTCCATTTGTATAGCAAAGAACAGTTCCCCTCCCCTTTACTCCTTTATTACTCCAAAAATACATCTGCCTACCTCCCCATCAAATCATCAACTCCCTCTCCTACCTTCTTTTTCATATAACCACTCAAAATTTAGTAATCACCTCTTTCCCTCCCTCTTAACTCTTTCCATTTTCTTCCACTCTTTTCCATTTCCCATTTTCTCTCTCCTCCATGGACGACGATCCTTACCACGTCCCTCAACAAAGCCGACGTCACAAACTCCGCTACCACCCCCACCACCACAATCATCGGAACAACGATATTGATATCGATATCGTTGTTTCGCAACACCACCACCCTTTCCTCTCCCCTCTCCAAGTACTCCAACCAACTTCCTCCGCTTCTTCATCAGCTGATCATCCGCCAATAATGGCGGCGGCATCAACTAATTTATCACTGTCTTCCTCCTCCGCCCACGCGCGCGCGTACCTTCCTTCTCCAGTGGGCCCATTTACGGGCTACGCTTCTATATTGGGCCGATCTAGGTTCCTCCGGCCCGCCCAAGAAATTCTCGAAGAATTCTCCCGTGCCAGTGGAGTTTCCTTCGAGAAACAAGGGCCTTATAAGATTCTAGAAGATTCTGGAACCTTGTTTAATGATACTGATGATGATTTGTCACTCCGATGTAGTAATCCTAACCTCGTATCTATGCTTCATGAGGTCTGTTACTACTACTCGTAATACTCACGTACTCTTCCGTACAATTACGTTTATTTTAATACAAGTACATTATTAGTGTGCTTTTTCTTTAATCTGTTTTTTAATCATTCATGCATTGTTTTAATTATGTTGGTATAGTAGTTGTTTATTGTCCTTGTTAGTGTATATTATCTATAAATATGTTACGGAGTACGAGTAATATTATTTAATGTGATCTTTGTTATCATGTACGAGTACAAATATAACAATGTAAAATTAATTAACATGATTTAATTAGGTATTACTCCGTATTAATGTTATGTTATTGAGTGAAAGTGAGAATGTTATTGTTTTAGGTGAAAAGTGAAAGTGAGAATTTAAACAAAAATAGGATGTTTTTGAGTTTCAAGGCATATTTTAGCCCAAGATAGTGAAAGTTGAACTAGTGATATGCTCCGTGTATGACGCTGAAAAAACCTTAAAAAGTTGTGATTATAGGTTACTTTGAGTTAGTTTTGTGACAACTAAAGTTTGAGAAAATATTAAGGGTATAATGTAAATTTTTATATGCATGCATTATTGTGTTATTTCAAAAGCATTATTACTTTGTACTCGTATAAGATTGCTTGTCCCATTTCAATTTTTTGGGTCAATTATTTAATTTTGACCATCACTTTTCCTGAGTCTATAAGATATCAATATTCACATTAGATATTGTTAGGATTGTTTCAATGCATTATTTATGCAGCATTTTATCTTTTATAGGCATACATGAAATTAAAGATATCAATGGTTTAATTTATGCGGTAAAACTAGACAAAAGTATAATAGGGTGACCTATAAGAGATCGGAGTATTCACTATAATCCTTGTGCAGTTGTGCTTAATTTTATAAAGCTAGATATTTATTGTTTGAATGTGAAATCCTGTGTGTGGGGAATTGTTGACTTGTGAGAGGCTTCATTCAAGTAACGCATCTTCTCCTTATCCACCTAAAAAAAATACTTCATACGGAGTATAAAAAGGTGTTAAGAGTATTGGAGTGATATTTTCAGATTAGAATAACTGCTCTATCGGTTCAAAATCTATCACAGGTTAACTCGATCCGGGCTTGTAGGTGGTTAAATAATGAGATTACAGGTAAAAAGGGTAAGGGGAATTGGAGTTATCTGGTGATGTACAGTGTACTCATATGTAGATGTTGATATGTATGAGAGTGATGAGTTGATGATCTGATAGTTGCTGTCACTGTAAAAGGGCAGTAGTTTGGGTTTTCTTGCGGTAAAAATTATTATTATTAATCATATCTCTCTATTTCTCTCTCTGCTGCACTGGCAGTGAGACATAAAGATGTCTAGTCTTGTCAAAACTTATTAATCAAATCATTTCCTCCTATCTTTTTTAATATTCATTTTTTATGTCTTTTCTCTGCCCTTTTCCACCAATTTTTTTTATTAAAGTATGATTTAAAAAATCCTTTTTAGCTCTACGATTATTATTTACCCCTTCTACTATGCATTAACTATACTGTAGTTAAGAGAATGTAATAAGTTATATTTTTTCTATTTATAGTAAGGTTAGTCAGTCAGGTAAGATTTTCCATATTTGCATGACACAATACATACTTTAGAGCTTGGAACCTAAAGATAGACTAGGAGAACCATACATGCAAAATGTAAAGTGACATAACCCTACTCCCCTAGTTTTTGATTAAAAAAAGTAGGTATTTCAAAAAAAGGAAGCTTATTAATGAATTCTCCTACCATCATTTAGATCTGTAATGCATTGGTCATTTGTGTGTTAATATCAAAAAAAATATAGTATGGAGCCATGTGTCAATAATGAGACGATAGTGAATCTTTCGTATTTTAAGGGTGACTTGTTGTATTTTTAACGGAAGAACTAACCTTGATAATTTCTTTTGCTTTTAGAAAGCTAATTCTTTATGAGACGACGACACCTATTAAGGTCTATTCATGTTCTACACCTCTAGCCACTTGCAACAATATTAGTTCAAATTGCACTATTAGTTCAGGTTACTAAGAACTTTATCAAAGAGGATAGCGAGTCATTTGAGCCTTTTTTTACCTTCAAAACTCCAACTATTTTACAACAGATCGATCGATGATTCACCTTCTGCAAGAGTTTCTTATCTTCTTAGAGGATGTTAATTACTCATCTCTTATGGAGCCTTTTTTTGCTAGTTTGAATGGGATATGGTCTAAAGTTTAAGTGTGTTAAGTATTTGATAGGATTACTAAAGTCGAGCTGACCTTTAGTGATAATGAAGTAAAGTGCAGTAGCAGCTAAGAATTTGCGATGTAAATAATAGTTGTTCAAAGATGCGATTATAAAAATGAGCATCCACCGTGGGGCTCGAACCCACAATCACAAGATTAAGAGCCTTGCGCTCTACCAACTGAGCTAGACGGGCTTCTTATTTTTTACTACGCTTGACGTAATACTGTAATTTACTGAAGAAAAATTAGAATTTGTTTTTTTACTAGCTGTTTATAAAAGGGTTGTCTAGAAAAATGATCTTTATTCTTTATAAAAATAGTCGCCCACCGTGGGGCTCGAACCCACGACCACAAGGTTAAGAGCCTTGCGCTCTACCAACTGAGCTAGACGGGCTTTCTGTCTCAGGGAAATTCTGATGCAAATATGTCATATGAAGTTGTGAAATTTGTGACAAAAAACCAAAAGTTGCAGTTCATAAAAAATACATCAGCATAGATGCATAAATTTATCACAAAGGAGGTTCTTGGGGAAAATAATCGGCACAAGCTAAGAGGCTTGCGCTCTACCAACTGAGCTAGACCGTCTTGTGAGAGTTGTGACTATGGTCCCTTTTTCTACTATTTGTGCAATGTATCCCAATAAAACAATTTGGACGAAGATATGATTTGCTTGCATTGCATCAGTTTGATGGTTGTTTTGTGGACCAAACTACAGCATGCAGCATGGTCCTTTCCTGTTGGACATTGTTTCTCTTTTTTGATGTTGATCCTTATTTTCTGTTTTAGGTTTACAAGAGATATAAACTCTACTGCCAACAAATGCAATCAGCTGTTTCATCATTTGAATCTGTTGCGGGTCTTGGAAATGCTGCCCCATTTTTATGCTTTGCTGTTAGAGCCATGATTAGGCATTTCCAGTGCTTAAAGAATGCCATTCTGGATCAAATTCGCGTTACTAGTAAAGCTTTCTCAAGTAGCGTAGATACCAGGAGTGATCGCACTCCAGGGTCCTGCTCAGAAGACAAAGGTCCATCTCCTAACTTTCTCCAACATCCTGTCTGGCGATCCCAAAGAGGATTTCCTGATAAAGCTGTAGCTGTTCTGAAAAATTGGCTATTTGAACACTTTCTACACCCGTAAGAAATTACTTTGTTTTCCCTCAGTATTGCAATTACCTCATGAAACAAGAAGCTCCAAGTTTCTATCATTTGATTATATTCATGGATCTTGTTTACTGATGCTATTATGCTCTGAATTCATTATTTCAGTTATCCTAGTGATTCTGACAAGCACATGTTGGCGCAGAAGACCGGCCTATCAAGAAGTCAGGTTAGTGCTTTTCGAGTATTGCCTTGTTTCAACTTTCAAGCTTATGGGTATACTAGTTACAATACTTCCCCTTCAACATCAAAATCCCCATTGAAAATTAAAGAACCAACATTCTTAACATGTTTACGACGTTTATAGTAGCGTTTTATAAAGAGGTCTTCATATATCCTTTGTACAGGTATCTAATTGGTTCACCAATGCAAGAGTGAGGCTGTGGAAGCCGATGGTGGAAGAAATGCACGCATTTGAGAGGAAAACTCAATGCTCCAAGGCAGAAGATACGCCAAAATTCTTCAGTTTGGTGACTGATCAGCAAACTTCATTACAGCCCCAGCTATCTGAGAAGGATTTCCAGATTACATACTCACATAGAGATCAAGATAATAGTCATTGTAAGCGCAGTAAGATTGAAGCATTTCCGAGAGCAGAGCAGGGAAAGGAACAGTTCAGCATGCTTTGCAACCGTCTTCCAAACAACCAGGTTCTCGATGTTGGAGGAAGTCATAGTGGAGCACATATAAGCCATTCTTCTGCTATAGGTAGCAATCAAGATAATACAACTGGGTTGTCGTGGTCTAATCATGGGCAAATCGTACCATTCTGGCTTGCCAAGCAATAATTTTCATGGTTCTAGGAAATTGATTTCGGCTCTTGAAAGTGCATAATTAGAATCTCATATGGACTCCAGAATTATTTGCCCAAATTTGTCTAGGAAAACTGATGTAACTGCATGCTCGATCTTGAGAGTGCCTGAAATTCTACTAGATTCAGAATTCAAATTGCTCGAAAGTTTGAGCATGTGTATGTAGTTTGTGTTTAATTAGATGACTTCATGTTTAGCATTGTAGAATATAATCCATTGACTTGCATAGTTGCTTGTCCATCTTCCTTTCCTCGAAAAATCTTGTGATTCATCTTGTATGAGAAATATTGTGAAAATACCGTCTGGCCTGGCAAAAAATTCCAAAACATTTACTCGTGGTTAGATTTGTTTTCATTCTTATAGGTAAGCATACAAACATGCTCTATCTCAGGCATTGAACCCAGGCCGAGACTCAGCTCAGGAACAGCAGGTGCTTCCTACTGAACCATTTACAACTAAGCGCGGTGAGGAACTTGTTAGGCAGTATCACAGCATAAAACGAAGTATAGTACATTCTAGTTAATCTAGTACAAGCAATAAATCAACGTGAAACATGAGGTTCATAATATCGGTCGAGAATTAGTAGCTATCAGAGGGGGACCTGGCCAGCCCCCCTAAATTATTGTAATTATTTATTTATTGAACTTAAATAACCTATATTTACTTATAAAATATTGGGGTTTAGTGATTAGTTTTGAGCAAGAGCTAAAATATTTAAATCTCGGCCCTTCTAATATTTTCGGCCAAGATCCACCACTGGTAGCTATCGTAAAGTTTAATATTTGACTAAATAACTAATAAATATTGTTGACAAATATATAATCAGTCGTTTGTCAATTAGCTGTAAAACACGATAAGCATTCACAAATTATAGAAACTAGTATATATAGATCCCGTGCATACACGGATAGTACTAAGATTTTTATTTAACTTATTAATTCAAAGATTATCATAATTTAACTTTAATGAATTGAAATTAATTGACACATAAATATGTCTCACTTTTGAATTTATAGTACTAACATTAATTTTATAAGAAATTATTATGTATAATATTTTTTTTTTTTAAATGATTTTAGTTTATACATTTTCCTTATCCGTTGATTAATAGAAGTTTTATAAATTATTGAATTATTGAATAATATTTTTCCAACTTTAGATTCGTTGTAATATAAAAAGGAAATTTATTGTAATTAATAGTTAATGAAATATCATGTACACACTTATTCCTTGAAAATGATAATTTAAGTTATGGTAAGATTTAGTAACAATTGTAATAAAAAGAAAATTTTGAAAAGTGAAATTAGACGGGAAATATTTTATCACAAAATAACACATGTCATTTGAGATTTGTGTTTAGTATAAGTTTATTTATTATTGATTGATGATGGAGCCCACAACTCAATATTTCTTGATTGTAAATTGTAACCCACTCATTATACACGGTAAATGTTGATAAGTATATTAGGTGACTCGTACTTCGTAGCTTTGTCCGCCCGATCGGGCGGACATTGCCCGGTCTGACCGGGCGGAAGAAGAAGAGGTGCCTGGCAAATTCGTTGAAGAAGCTGCTCTCGCGCCCGACCGGGCGAGCCTTCGCCCGACCGGGCGAGCCTTCGCCCGATCGGGCAGACCTTGCCCGGTCTGACCGGGCGGTGGGGGTTGGATACGTTGAAGCATTCGTATGGAGTTTTCTTCTCGCGCCCGATCAGGCAGACCTTGCCCGGTCTGACCGGGCGGAGAAGGAAAAATACGGAACGCGGATTTTGCGGTTTTAGGTTATCTTATTTTATTATCTTTTTGCCCAAGTATCTTTTAATTAGGGATTAATATAAAACCTCCCTAATATCAGTATTAGGGTTAAGAGAGAGAGAGTGAGAGCCGTTCTTGAGAAATACAAGAATCATCTTTGTAATCTTTGCAGTTTATAGTGAAATCATTCGATCTCGGTGCCCGTGGACGTAGCTATCACATCGATAGTGAACCACGTAAATTCTTGGTGTTGTTCTTATTGTTTGCATTGAATTTCTTTATTGTTTTCTTGTTTGTTTACGACCTTTGCTTCCGCTGTCGCACAACAATTGGTATCAAGAGCTCAGGTTCAATCCTTGGAGAGTTTCTTGAAGATAACAATGGCAGGAGATTCAACAATAAGAATTGAGAAGTTTACCGGGAAAAATAGTTTCGGGCTATGGCAAATTAAGATGAAGGCTCTGTTAAAACAACAGCAGATATGGCGTCCGTTGGCTCCAAAGAGTACTACTTCGGAGTCAGGAGACGGACCGACTGACTCGCAGTTAGAAGTTATGGAAGAGAAGGCACACTCTACCATATTACTTAGTCTTGATGATCAAATCATCACGGAGGTTGCTGATCAGGAAACGGCGGCTGGATTGTGGCTGAAGCTGGAGTCATTGTATATGACTAAGTCGTTGACCAACAAATTATTACTGAAACAGCGGTTGTTTAGCCTCCGGATGCAGTCAGGTACTTCCTTACGGGAACATCTAGAAAAACTTAACTCTATTTTGCTTGATTTACGTAATTTAGATGTTAAAATTGATGATGAGGATGCTGCGTTGATTTTACTTGTATCTCTACCGTCTAGCTTTGAGAATTTTGTAGAGTCTTTTGTTGTTGGTAAGGATTCTATAACCTTAGAAGAAGTGAAGGCAGCACTTCATACTAGGGAACTCAGAATGAAAGCTACGAGTGATAATGGGGATAATGGTAGTGGGTTATTTGTTAAGTCCGGAAAGTCTAAAAAGAATAAGGGGTTTAACAAGGGGAACAATGCTGGGTCGGGTGCTGGAAACGGCAAGGATGGATCTAGTAAAACTACTACTAAAACATGTTATTACTGTAAAGAACCGGGTCACTTTAGGAATAATTGTCCGGTGAGGAAAAACAAGTCCCAGGCTGCTGTAGTTGAAGAGAAACCGAATGAGAGCTATAATTCAGAGGAAGATTTAGCATTAGTCAGTTCTGCTAGGTCTGATGATTTATCTGATAACTGGGTTCTAGATTCGGGGTGTTCGTTCCATATGTGTCCACGTCGAGATTGGTTTGATACATATGAACCTCGCAATGGGGGTATGGTTATAGTCGGTAACAATGCTCCATGTAAGGTCACAGGTATTGGTTCCATGAGGTTGAGGACTGTTGATGGGCGGAGGTTAACTTTGACTAATGTACGGCATGTTCCTGCTTTAGGAAAGAATCTGATTTCATTGGGTACCCTGGATGACTTGGGGTACAATGGTGTGTTTTCAGATGGGGAGTTGTGTATTTTCAGAGGTTCTGAGTTGGTACTTAAGGGTATCAAAAGGAACACCCTCTATGTTTTTGAGGGTGTTACACTGCCTAGTTCTGCGGTTTGCGCATCTGTATCTCACCAGGAGATGACTAAGATTTGGCACATGAGGCTTGGTCATATGGGGGAGAAGGGGATGCAGCTATTGTCCAAGAGGGGTCTTCTATCCGGGGTCAAGGTTGCCAACCTTGAATTTTGTGAGCATTGTGTGTTTGGTAAGAAACACAGGTCAAAGTTCAGCAAGGGTGCTCACATTACTGATGCAGTGCTCGATTACATCCATTCAGATTGCTGGGGTCCATCTAGAGTTGAAGGTATGGGAGGTTACCACTATTTTGTGTCATTTGTTGATGACAAGTCCCGATACACATGGCTTAGGTTGCTTAAGTCAAAGGATGAGGCCTTCAAAGTTTTCAAGCAATGGAAAGCTTTGGTGGAAAATCGACAAGGAAGGAAGATCAAGAAGCTACGAACGGACAATGGGCTAGAGTTTTGCAAAGACGAGTTTAATCAGTTCTGTGCAGATGAGGGTATAGGTCGGCATCATACTGTCAGGAAGACACCACAGCAGAACGGTGTAGCAGAACGGGTTAATCAGACACTGCTAGAGAGAGTTCGATGCATGCTCTCTAATGCAGGGCTTGGGAGGAGGTACTGGAGTGAAGCTGTGTTAACAGCTTGTTATGTCATTAATAGGGGTCCTCATTCTGGAATTGATTCCAAGATTCCGTTTGAGATCTGGAGTGGTAAGTTGCCTAATTTTTCGAATTTGAAGATTTTTGGTTGTGTTGCTTATTATCATGTTATTGAGGGTAAGCTGGATCCACGAGCCAAGAAGGGGTGTTTTGTTGGGTACGGGGATGGTGTGAAGGGGTTTAGAATTTTTTCACCTTCGGAGGGTCGGGTCATTCTTAGTAGGGATGTTACTTTCGATGAAAACACCATGTATTCAATTAAAAATGCAGAGATTTCAGATTTGAGAAGGGAAGGAGACAATTTATTACAGACAGATGGGGTACTTGAGGTACATCAGTCTACCATTGCTGATTTACCTCGGGTACAATATATTGATGATGATGCTGATGTTCCAGTGCCGGGTACTCCTGAACCTGAGATTACTCCTACTCATTCTAACTCTGGGGATGAGGTGGAGCAATCTAATCAGGGGTCATCTAGTCAACCTGACACCATTCTTGAGATGCCTAAACGAGTTATCAAGAAGCCTGTTAGATTGATTGAAGAGATGGAGGGAAGAAATTGCTGTGTTGATGCGATGACAGGTTATGCATTGAGTGTAGCTGATGATGTAGAGTCATTTGAACCTGCCACATATAAACAAGCAATTAGTTGTAGTGAGTCTGCGCAATGGCTTGCCGCAATGGGTGAAGAGATGCAGTCTCTTTACAAGAACAGAGTGTGGGAACTGGTAAAAGTACCGGAAGGGAGGAAGCTTGTGGGTTGTAAATGGATTTACAAGAAGAAAGAAGGGTTGTCGGAAACTGAGCAAATACGTTTTAAGGCTAGGCTAGTTGCTAAGGGGTTCAGTCAGGTAGAAGGGGTTGATTTTGTTGAGATATTCTCACCTGTGGTTCGACATACTTCTATCCGTGTGTTATTGTCAATTGTAGCACATTTTGATCTTGAGCTGGAGCAGTTGGATGTTAAAACGGCTTTCCTTCATGGCGATTTGGAGGAGGAGATTCTGATGAAGCAGCCCGAAGGATTCGAAGTTCCTGGAAAGGAACACTATGCCTGCAGATTGCTAAAGTCATTGTATGGACTTAAGCAATCCCCCCGACAGTGGTACAAAAGGTTTGATTCTTTTATGGTTTCACAAGGTTTTGACAGGAATTCATATGATTGCTGTGTGTATCATAGTAAGCTGGATAATGGTTCCATGATTTATCTTTTGTTATATGTTGATGACATGTTGGTTGCCACAAAGAATAAATCTGATATTGCTAGATTAAAGGAGATGCTTAACTCGGAGTTTGACATGAAAGACTTGGGTGCAGCTAGGAAGATTTTGGATATGGAGATCTACAGGGATCGGGCTAGAGGTAAGCTTTTCTTGACTCAGAAAAGCTACATTGAAAAGATTTTGTCTCGTTTTGGGATGGAAAAATCGAAGCCTATAAGTACGCCAACTACTGTTAGTTGTAAGTTGTCTTTGTCTATGTCACCTCAATCAGAGGAGGAGTTGTCTTATATGTCTAGAGTTCCATATGCAAATGCGGTTGGTTGTTTGATGTATGCTATGGTCTGTACTAGGCCGGATATTGCGCATGCCGTTAGTGTTGTAAGCAGGTTTATGGCTCGACCTGGGAGGGAACACTGGCAAGGGGTGAAAAGGATTTTTCGCTACCTGAGAGGGACAGCTGATATTGGTCTTGTGTACGGGAATGATAAGGAATGCTTGGTCACTGGGTACAGTGATTCTGATTATGCAGCTGATGTGGATACCAGGAGGTCTGTGACTGGTTATGTGTTCACTTTGGGTGGTTCTGTGGTTAGTTGGAAGTCTACATTGCAGTCATCAGTTACGTTGTCAACTACTGAAGCTGAGTATATGGCTTTAACTTCTGCAGCTAAGGAGTCTATTTGGCTCAAAGGCCTAGTAGGTGAACTGGGTATTGCACAGGATTTTGCTACAGTGTATTGTGATAGTCTAAGTGCGATTTGCTTAGCTAAAGATCAAGTACACCATGATCGGACGAAGCACATTGATGTCAGGTATCATTTCTTACGTACTGACAAGAGGATTAAGGTGAAGAAGATTGGGACTGCTGACAACCCGGCTGATTTCTTCACTAAGCCTGTTCCGTTGAGCAAGTTTAAACATTGCTTAGACTTGCTAAATATTGATTACTACGTGATGTAGTAGGCCCTGAGGGGCGAAGTTGGGGAGCTCCTGGTGTAGGTGTGTTGGCCTTAAGGTGGAGCTTGCCCGGGGCTTGTGATGCAGGTGGAGCATTATGAGTTGTTATACTTGGAGACGAGTATGTGATGGGTCTTGGTTGAAGACTTATCGGGATGTATGGCTTATGCATGAGTCCTGCATCGGGTTTGGCTTGAGATGTTTTTTCACTATGTCTTGATGGGGTTGTTTGCTGACTACGAGTTCTCGTCAAGGTGGAGATTGTTGATAAGTATATTAGGTGACTCGTACTTCGTAGCTTTGTCCGCCCGATCGGGCGGACATTGCCCGGTCTGACCGGGCGGAAGAAGAAGAGGTGCCTGGCAAATTCGTTGAAGAAGCTGCTCTCGCGCCCGACCGGGCGAGCCTTCGCCCGACCGGGCGAGCCTTCGCCCGATCGGGCAGACCTTGCCCGGTCTGACCGGGCGGTGGGGGTTGGATACGTTGAAGCATTCGTATGGAGTTTTCTTCTCGCGCCCGATCAGGCAGACCTTGCCCGGTCTGACCGGGCGGAGAAGGAAAAATACGGAACGCGGATTTTGCGGTTTTAGGTTATCTTATTTTATTATCTTTTTGCCCAAGTATCTTTTAATTAGGGATTAATATAAAACCTCCCTAATATCAGTATTAGGGTTAAGAGAGAGAGAGTGAGAGCCGTTCTTGAGAAATACAAGAATCATCTTTGTAATCTTTGCAGTTTATAGTGAAATCATTCGATCTCGGTGCCCGTGGACGTAGCTATCACATCGATAGTGAACCACGTAAATTCTTGGTGTTGTTCTTATTGTTTGCATTGAATTTCTTTATTGTTTTCTTGTTTGTTTACGACCTTTGCTTCCGCTGTCGCACAACAGTAAACTTGCTCTTGGAATTTGTTTCTAGTGTCTAATAATACCTTTGGTAATTTGTTAAAAAAAACTTAGAATTAGAGTTGTTACAAAATCACTTAAGAGCTATCAATTTTCAATATGTGATGAATATCATTAATATGACTAATTTTAAGTTCATTACACGGCTTATGTTGTACAGAATAAAATTCGAGAATTGATAGTGATACCGATGATTGGATTTGGTGCCTATCCTTGTGATTCACAACTTTATCTCATAATTGGAATGAGAGGATATCGTCAGCTCCAAGAACTTATGGGGTTTGGGTGGATGACCCAAACCGTTTGGGTCATCCACCCCTCTCATAAGCAGTCTATTCTAATCAAGGAATTTATGTGTACCATAATTTGTTTGCGGTCCTACTCGGCTCCTTTGTAATCCACGATCATCTTGTTATCTATGATTATCTGATCTCTGCTTTTAACTGCTAGAGCTTTCACAAAATCTACTCTTTCCTCTCTCCGTTTCAATTTGTTCTCTTTATTTTGAATTTTTTTTATGTGATAAAATTGATCAAATTAGAAAGAATAATACGAAATGGAGAAAATAATTTTCTTTATCTAGTCAAATAAACTTGGACCAATAATAATAGTTTTATTTATTTACTATCACGACATTATATTGAATTATTATATATTATTAGTGACCCTATCTTTGGGTAAGTGAAAAGAATTGAGGATTATATGAGTCATAAAAATTAGATACGAAAAGTTTACCAAAGAGAACATGGGACAAGTATATTGAATTGTTGATCCACCCTAAAAGACAAATGTACGGAGAGCTAAATTACTAATACATCCTAGAAAAACTACTTCCTACTATGTTTTTATAATCAAATCGTTAGAAAACTTGTTTCAAAAAAAAAAAGTCGTTAGAAAACTTATATGTTGGGAAAATTTATTCATGAAAAATCTTGCTAGATTTAGTATTTTACATTAGTGACTTTTTATAATTTTTCAAAAGAATAATTAAAGATATTAATAATAAAAATATAGTGTAAAAACTCTAATGAAATCATGAGTTTGGTTATGTCTTATACTCTTATGTGATTGGAGTTTAAGTATGAACCGAGAGCATGTGGAATTGTGGATATAGTTTGCCCACCTTATACTCAACTCCTCCCCACCACCGACTTATATAGAATTATTATTATTATTTATTATTATTATTATTATTATTATTATTATGGTATCAATTTAATGTTAAACCTTCACAAAAAAAGTTGCTCTTAAAATTAGAAAAAATAGGATAGTGAGGAAGAATATTCGACTCCTAAGCTTAACCCTTCTTTTAAGATATTCTCTCACTTAACCTTAGTTTACTAGAAACTTGAGCAGTAAAAAACTGTGTTTTAGTCGGTTTAGAGTTAGATACGACGTCTTTTTACTCGCTCAATAAAATCTCAAATCACCTGATTTTCACCCCTTCGTTCAAACAACGCAGAAATATACCAGCCATTTTTCAATTTCTAGGGTTTATACTTTCCAATTCCTAATCAAATTCACAATTAAAAAATCTCTTCAAAACTTTAATTTTTTCTAGATTCTTATGAATTAATGCTAGGGTTTTCTTTGAGTTTTGAATAATCTGAATAAAATCCCCAAATTTTGTTGAATTTGGAGAGAGAAAAAGAGGAGAGAGAAAGTGATTCGTAATGCAGACGGAAGCGAGGGTAGGAGTAGTCGTTGATGGAGGACAAAGAGATGGATGTGCGCGTAAATACGTACAGGTGAAGCAACAACAAAAAGCCCAAATTGGGACGGTTTCTCAGCTTCTTGCCGGCGGAATTGCCGGCGCCGTTAGTAAAACTTGCACCGCACCGCTTGCTCGTCTCACCATTCTTTTTCAGGTGAGAGAATCTCAAACTTTTTCATATTTTAGGTGAGAGAATTTGATTTTGCAATGTTCTTGAGTATCCCTTTTGTTGGGTTCGGTTCAGGAAGGAGGGTATTGTTGATTTTTGTAATGGGTTGATGTAATTTTATGTTATTCGAAGGGTTAAGGATGAAATTATTTTTATTTATGTTTTAGAAAAATTAAGTAATTTGGGGGTTTTTTTGATTTTCTGTACAATTTGGGAGTATAAGGTTTTGCCCTGTTTTGTTGGGTGTGTGAAAATGTTGAATTTACTATTTCCTTTCTTGAAGGGTTTTCTGAATTATTTGTTGAATGATTGAGTTGAACTTGGTGTAGATTGTTAGATTTTATTTGATAGTAAATTATATGATGAAGGCAAGTGCTGTAGTCAGCTGGAAGTTGAGTATAAAGTTGGCCGGAACTCGTTTGGGTGGAGTTTAGAGGTTGTTCTCTTCAAGTTGGTTTAGCATCGGAACTTATTTTGTTCGAATTTTGAACGTATGGAATTTGTTTTATCTGAGGATAAGATACTTATTTTGGCTGAAGTAAGTCTAAGTTAGTAAGTTGAGGAGAACAATGCCTTAATGCTATCTGACCGGTGAACACCAAATGAACTATGTTGCTGTCCAATGTAGCTAGTCACAGCATTTGTTGTTTCTGGAATGTGATTCTGATTTGTGATTATTGTTTAAAGATTTAATGGTTTATTTGAATTCAGAGCTTTTTAATCAGAGTAAAAGTGATGATTACTTCTTTTCTTATTGTGTATGGTTTGACAACTGGTAGTGGTGATCTGTGAATTTTTTTCCTAATGTGTCATCAATATGGATTTTTATTACTTAGTGATGTTCTTATTATTATTGTCTCTAATTAGAGTTCACAAGAGGTATTTACTGTTTGTCTTTAGTCCTTTTTGAGGTGTTTGTTTAAACTTCTAAGATTGTACTTTGTTTCAGCTAAGATTGATAGTTTAGCTGTTTTAATTTGGCTGCTCAGAAACTTGTCAATTTCTCTATTATTTCAACATGGTACTGCTTTTAGGTGCAAGGCATGCATTCAGATGTAGCAACATTGAGGAAAGCTTGCATCTGGAGGGAGGCTTCACGAATTATGCACGAGGAAGGATTAAGAGCTTTCTGGAGAGGAAACTTGGTTACAATAGCTCATCGCCTTCCTTATTCCTCCGTCAGTTTCTATTCATACGAACGATACAAGAATGTTGGTATCCGCGTTCCATAAGCTTACCGCACATTCCCACACTACTAAACTTGTTTGGGTGCTGGATTGTAGATCTGACATTTTCTTTTAATATTTCTTGCAGCTTCTGCAGTCATTTCCTGGATTAGAAAGTAGTAGTGAAAGTATAGGTGCACATATCTTTGTGCGGCTGACTGGTGGCTTTTTAGCTGGAGTAACATCTGCAGCTGCTACTTATCCTCTAGATTTGGTGAGGACACGGCTTGCTGCACAGGTAAATTTCCTCAGCCAAACTCTATTATTTGGGTCATTATCTTGTTTGTTGTGTGAAGATATTGTTGTACATTTCCTCAATCACCCATATCTGTTTTTGCTTTTTTTTTTTTTTCATTTCATTTCTCATCTGGGCTGTTGGACTGCTTTTATGCTGTATGTATTTGTTGATGTGGATATTAGTATTCAATATGATGTAATACACCTGTACCTTTAGTCTTTAGCTTTCTGGGGACCAACAATTCTTCTAAACTTCTTGCCAACCAACACTCTATCAGATACAAGATACTTCCAAGGATCAAAGTAGAACCCCTCAGGATCAAAACGCTAAGTCAGATATTAAATATTATTAAGTTTATGATTAGAAAACAAAGAACAAAAAATTAATTGTTTTTTGAATTAAAATGTCAATGATTTATATGAACACATATTTTTTGCCTTTTTCCCGGCCAAATTCTTTATTTAGGGAGGATTGTTTAATTTCTTTTCAATTTTTGACTATTTTAATAGACGAGCTAGGTGTGTTGGGTTTGCGCACAGTTTCACATACAACCCATTTAAAAGCACATTTTAATTGTTCTGGTTTTGGGTTGAGATATTTGTCCATATTTAACATGCTTAATTTCGTGTTAGGTTCATCATTTTAAATGACCCACTTCTACATGTTTTGTGCCGTATTTAAGTTATCCTTTTGTATGAGCTTTTACTAGTTCATGGTTTGAAAAGGAAGTAAGCAAGGCAGCGCCTGATCTGAAATAATTGGAAAAAAATAATGATCTGTCTGTTTTTCTGCTTTGTCATATTTATATGTGATTATTTGAACTCTTGATGAAGTGTTGCCTTAAAAGTAGTGATTGCATTAATATATCGTGGTTTTGCCTTTTGTCTCTCTCTGCATGGCTGTTGCTTATATCGATCAGTTGGCTTGGAAACCAGCGTAGTCAATCAATTTTGATCAAATGTTTAATCAGTCTCGACTCTCTTTTTTGTATTTATTAGTTTTCCAACTTTGTTTGCCATTCTTGCAGACAAATGTGACATATTACAAAGGTATATGGCATGCACTACGTACCATTAGTAAAGAAGAAGGTGTGCTTGGTCTTTATAAAGGGCTTGGGGCAACCCTTTTGGTAATCCCTCATTCTTATCTGACCTACATCTATGCTGTGCTATTGAAGTATGTTCCTCTAAACTGTTGATTTTCTAACTTTTCTTTTTAGAGTGTGGGGCCAAATATAGCGATCAGCTTCTCTGTATACGAGACTTTGAGGTCTCATTGGCAGTTGCAGAGGTGCTTAATGCATTAACTTTACTATAAGATGATATCAATATACTGTTTTTCTACTATCCATGTATAACTGATTTATTTCCATAATTTTGGACCACAGGCCCCAAGATTCCACTGTGCTTGTGAGTCTTGCTTGTGGAAGTATATCTGGTGTTGCGTCATCCACTGGTGAGCGAATCTAAATTTACGTTAAGAAGCTAATAGTTTTGTGCAAGTTTGCACATTTTTTTTGTTTTTAGCCATCTACTTATGTGTTATCTGAACAATTCGGAGCACCTGCTACTTTGACACGTCTAGGTGTTTGCACTTGACCGTTGATCGTTAATCTGGAGTGATTTTTGACCTTACTTGAATTCTTTTCCAATGACATGTGTGGCTGCCAATGTTTGACATTAACGATTGTTCTTTTTTTTTTTTTTTTGTTTGTTTGTTTATGCTGAAAACTGTCTACTGAATTTATTGTAGAGAAGGCCAGCATGGAAGAGAAATTTCTGGATGACTAGTTAGATATTTTTAACTTCGTTGTTTAGATACTCCTGCATATTGTGCAGAAGTTAATTCTTCTAGTTATTATGCTTTTGATGCAGAGAAACAGGCTGAGGTGCTGGCTCTGCACTAATGTCTAACAAGACTGACACTAGAGCCAGGAACCAGGAAGTTGTTTAATTTTTGCAAATGATTTTGCAGGGAATTAGATTAGAATTTATCTTAAATTCCTAAATCCTAATACTTGAATTTTATTGACTCTTTTGATTCAAAAG
Source organism: Chenopodium quinoa (assembly GCF_001683475.1). Lineage (NCBI taxonomy): Eukaryota > Viridiplantae > Streptophyta > Magnoliopsida > Caryophyllales > Amaranthaceae > Chenopodium > Chenopodium quinoa. Next base: position 705,704 of record NW_018744582.1, on the reverse strand, counting down.
GGTCTTGCTTGGATTAATTTCATCTTCAAAAGTCTATCAAGCATTGCAGTTGGTCCCTTTTCTAGGGAAGCACCAGTCTCAGATGATTTGAAACCTGTTCTCCTATGCCAAATGTGAGAGGCTTCCTCTTGTGAGGTATGCTTCTCACTTAGGCTTTTCTGTGGTGGATGTGTACATGAAAGGCCAAGTCTTTTGAGTTCATCTATTACATAATTGCTTTGCTCATCTTTTTGATTTCCATGAAGCTTTGATTTGTGTGTTGATAATATGATTAGTCCTCTTCCAATGTTGGGCATTAGCTAGCAATTTCTACTTTATAGTTGTGGCAAGTAATGGTGATCACTGCCACCTATTCACGTCATCTTTGTTGGTAATTTGATTCTGTTACATATCTTGTGTTGAAAACCTAAATGCACAATATTTTGTACTTCATTGATGTTACACTCCTGTAACTGCAGCAATATTTCCCATTGATTTGGTAAGACGAAGGATGCAATTGGAAGGAGCTGGTGGTCATGCACGTGTATACAACACCGGTATTTTTGGTACATTTAAGCATATCATCCGGACAGAAGGATTGAAAGGACTGTACAGAGGGATTCTCCCTGAATTCTATAAGGTTGTCCCCAGTGTAGGCATTGTTTTCATGACGTACGAGACAATGAAGAAGTTTTTGTCGGATAATGCTGTAGATCAGTAGCTTCCTGTTGGAAACAAATGTTCCAGTAAGGATGTATTCAGATTTGACATAGAAGTTTTTCGATATGCTGCTCCATTGATGTATTTGCAACCTCTTTTTACTTGGTCTAGACCGCTAGTATGGTGGCAAATTTTGCTCCTGTCACCCTTAGAAAATTTACTTGTATACATCATTGAAAAATGTTTTATAAATGTTAAATCGTGTGGAAAGTGTGCTCATCTCCTTTCTTAGATATTTCCCTCATTTTGAAGTCCTTGTATGAGAATAGTTTAGAATCATGATGTAAAGGAGTTTGTAAAGCAATATTCTTCTATATAGAAAACAAGCTTGTTTGGTGGAGATGGTGGGGAAGTCACTATTACAAGTTCAAGCCCCGCCCTTGGGAGTAGGGAGATTCTCCGACCTCTCTCTCGCTTTTCAAGCATAGATCTATTTCTAGGAAAATGTTTCAATCCTTTTGCTCTTCTTTGACTTGTTTTATTTCACTTAAAAAAACTTCAAATGAAAAGAACACAGAGGATTAGAGGGCAACAAGCTCATGATATCGCTAATTTTTTAGTGGTATTGCTTTCGTGTCTTTTTCATATAAAGGAAAAGGTCTCTTGTAAATTATAAATTTTGTAAAACTCTATACTGATATGCTAGGTTGCATCGATACGGACACGAGTACGATACGGACACGGCAATCCTAAAATAGGGGACACGGGTACGGCAAATAACAAGACAAATAATATATCAAAAAAGGAGATTTTGACAACCTATTCAATAAAATACTAAATAATTAACCTTAAAACAAGTCATTTACCGTAGCTAAATAATTCTCCTAATTCACATACGCTATGAAATGTGCTATGAAATGTGTTTTGAAGACGCTCATATTATAACTCTTACCTTTTTCTCTCATACTTTACCTTAACTTTCTAATTAAAAAAGTTAAAAAGATGAGGTGACATATCAAAATGCAAACTGGATCGTATCATAGTAGGATACGATTCGTCTCAAAATGTCTAAATATATTAAAAAAACCGGAAGCAGTTTTTATGTGTGTCCGTCGTGTGTCGAACGAGTGTCGGTATCCGAAACGGTGTCGGACCCAGACACAGCTGTTGGACGAAGTGTCCGAGCATCCTAGCTGATATGTTTGTCATAGTAGTTTGGGTCGAATATATCTTTGTTTTTTACCAAATGTATTTAATTAAATTTTAATTGATATGTAACAAAGATATACACATCAAAGTTGATATGCAGCAGTTTCCATACTTTTCATATTCTAGAATTTCTGTTTAACCCTAGAAATAATAGATTAAATTTGGAATTTTATTTAATATGTGTTTTAGTTAACTTTTTACAAATTTAATCGAAGATACTTATTCTTATAAGTTTTTTTTTTGTTTTTTTTTTGACAAGAAGCCCTGACAAAGAAAAAGCCTGAACAACCAGCCAGTGAGCCGGGGCAATCCACTGACGAAGAACCTTGTGAAGCTTGCAAACGGAGAACCGCAAGAGAGAATCGAATATTGAAGCAACCAGGGGTAAGAAATATCGCCTTCACGACAATTCTCAGAAGGGAAAAAAGATTGGAACAGTCGGAGTAGATAAGGAGACAACGAAAGCCTCGACGATCGGCAGCCCGAAGAGCCCACAAACAAGCCTGTTACTCAGACTGAAGGGCCGAAGAGGAGTGACAAGCTCTCGAGCAACCACCCAAAAGAGAATCTGAAACATCCCTAAAAATCCAACCTGCTCCCCCCCTAAGGTCGCGAGCACTCCATGCCCCATCAAACAGAAGACAGACATCAAATGCAGAGGAGGAATTACCCTACAAATAGCAAGAATCAAAGTTTACCAAAGTAGGGGGAGACGGTCTCCCTAACGAGCAAATGAGGGACCTGAATCCTTGCACCGAAACACTCCTAAATATCCATTCCTGCACCAAATGAAAAATTGTGCCAGGAGACAACACTGCCTGTCTAAAACTCTTATGATTACGCGCAAGCTAGACTGTCCAATAGAAGGAGACCAAACCGTCCCAATTCCGAGAGGAACGAAACTCAAAGACTGTATCAACGAACCAATCATTAAAAGGTTTCCCATGCAACAGAGGAGGAGAAAAGGCAATTGGAGCACAAGCCCAAAGATGGGAAGTGAAGGAACAGTCACGGAAAAGGTGGTCTGACGTTTCACGTTCCCGGCAACATAACACACAATTTGGATTTATCGGAATTCCCCGAAGCTGCAGATTCCCAGAGAAAGGCAGAGCATTGTGAAGCAATTTCCAACAAAAACACTAAATTTTTGGGAGAAGAGGCAACCCCTAGTAATGCTTCCACCAAGAGGCGGGAATTGCACCCGAGACCCCTGAAGATACTGAATGATTAAGCAACATAGCATAAGCAGACTTGGTAGTGAAAGATCCATCCCTAGAAAACTTCCAGTAGACGAAATCGTCCATCGAAGAGGGCGATCCAAAGCTAGGATGCGGAGCGCCGTAGTATTATCAAAAAGCCAATGAACTGAGGTCGAATCCCATGCGTAAGAACGCGGATTAATTATTGAAGAAACATGTGTTGGAGAAGCCGACACACTAGAACCGTCACGAAAATTAACAGGCCCCCCGGAACCCAGTCATCCTCAAGTATTCGAACCTTAGTGCCCGAACCAACTTTCCAGGCTATTCCTCGATCAAGAGTAGACAAACCAGTTAAAAGGCTACGACAAGCCCGAGGAATCGTCCAAGTCTGAAAAGAACGCAGGGAGGGATACTTAGTAGTAAGCATCCGCGAAACCAAAAGCTGAGAGTGTTGGTGAATATGCCAGTATTGCCGAGCGAGTAGCGTAAAGTTAAAACTTTCCAACCTACGAATACCCAAACCACCTAGATCTTTAGGCAAATGAAGAAGAGACTTCGAACGCATTGCTAAACCCCGAGACCGAGAATCAAATTTCTACCAAAATCGTGCCAACAGGTTGTCAATGCGAGGACAAACCGAAGGCGGAACCTTAAAAATCGACAGGATATGATTGAAAGAAGCAACCAAAATCGAATTAATAATGACTAATTTGGTAGCAGAAAACAAACCAACAACTGCAAAATCAAAAAGTCGCTTGACCACTTTATCAATCAAAAAGCCAAAGTAATTACTACGACTTAACTCAACCGGTTACCCCAAATAAGAACCAAGAGAGGGCTTGCAATAAAGTTTCAGACTACAGGAAAGATAGTCTCGATAATCTTATGGAGTATTCGGGCTAAACTTGACAAACGACTTGCAGTTGTCACGAGAGAGCCATAAGATTGTCATAAGCGGAAGGAGAAACCTGTAGGAACAGCAACGAGTCGTCCGCGAAGAACAAATGAGAAATCGAAGGGGCACCCCTTGAAATACTGATCCCCCGAATAAAAGAGTCCCTTTCAGCCTTCCTGAGCATGGCAAATAAAACTTCCATACAGAGGACAAACTAATAGGAAGAAAGCGGATCCCCCTATCGAAGGTGACACTGCGGCTAAAAGGCTGGGGAAGGATTACCATTGACTAATACCTGATAAGAGACTGTCGAGACACACTGACTAATGATATGAATCTAGTAAGTTGGGAAACCATAAGCCTGTAGAACCCGATCATAAGCTTTATTCATGTCCAATTTGATAGCTGCAAAAAACCTCTTCTTGGCCTTTGAATTGTTCATAAAAGAAATGACCTCATGAGTAATGAACGCGTTATTTGATAAAAAAACGACCCAGAACAAAGGCGTTTTGATAATCAGCCACCAAACTAGGCAGAACCACGCGAAGGCAATCTGTGAGACACTTCGCAATACACTTATAAATCACGTTGCAGAGACCAATTGGCTGAAACTGAGAAATTAGTTCAGGATTTTCTACTTTCCTTGTTCTTTTCCCGAAAGTATAAGTATTTTGTTGGAGTAATGCATTATGCAAAAAGTAACATAAGGTAATAGGGCTATACAATTGGCTTTGATTTTGTATTTGAAAGAACAAGACATTAAGTAAGCAAGGATGAAGCGCTGGAAGAACTTCCTTCCAAAAGAATAATTCAAGTTCAGAATTCCTTAATCGTATCAATCATGGTAATTCAATTGATAACAATAACAGTAAATAAAATGCAAGTGACTTCTCAACAAATATACGGGCAGTACTTGGACAGTTTATTACGTAATCGTGTAGAATCTAATAATGTGATGTGTAAATGACCCCATAAAAACCAAGGGTGGAAACTCAATTTAAGATTTCCATAGTCAGCTGATGTTGAATACTCGAGAGTTGAGACCAAAGAACAGAGGAACTATCCTGTATGTTAAATCCGTCAGAGTGAATGTAATAGGAAGAGAAAGGGGTGAAAGGAGGGAGCTTGGTTCTTTATATTGGAAAACTTCCAGTGAGATGTATATGATTTAAGGTACGACGTAAACCATAGGTATTGACAGCTGCATTGGCTGCTCTAAATCCTCCACCGTAAGCTGGAGAAGCATCATGGGCAATCTGGTGCAGGAAAAACTCACCCAACTTCTTCTCAACCTCAGAAGTCCTGCCTTTTTTCGAAGATGAATATGAAGATGTAGATGTAGAAGCTGTAGATGTGGATGGCATGTTTCGAAAACCTGGCATCACCTCCGACTCAAGCCACATATACGAAAGCACTTGACAAATACCCTCCTCAACCTCAGGACTAAGATTACGGTAGCCTGCACAATTTCATAAATCAGTTTCAGGTGTAAGTGAATGATTAATGTTCTTGCTAAATGACAAAAATTATTACAAAGTAATTACTCGAATATGTTTCTCATTTCAAAAGCATTACCAACTTTGAGGATAGCTAGTGTATTTCTATAATGTAAACAATACCTTTAAGACGTAACCATCCATGCATCAATTCATGAGCAAGTATAGCACCCGTCAACAACCTGTATGCAAACAAAGCAAAAATTATCAACGATTAGTTGAAGAAAATTAATAGAGCTAATTGAAATTCTTATAATGAATTGTAGCCAGCAGCCTCCACTGTGAGCTAGGTTCAATATTGTAACAATCATCAGTAGTGAAGCTTACCTAGGCAAACCATAGAGAACAAGAATTGCTGTCACTTCACATTTTCGGGTTAGCTTCTGGGGTTGTGTTCTCATTCCTACCAGTTTATGTCCTCCAATTTTTGGCCTTCTAAGTATCTGGTTGATTTGGCAAAGGATAAATGGTTGGCATAGATAGATAATAAATCTATATATAAAAGGGGAATGAGGATCATAAGGACATACACTGGTCACAGTCTGCTCTTCAGATAGACATAACCCTCTGGTCTCTGGCATGTGATGAAAGCCCTTGAATACAATCATTCACAGGGTTTAGAGATTGTTCACAAAAAAAAAAAAAATATTAAAAAAAATTAGAGAAACTGCTAATTACATTTTTCTCCCCTACAATAGCTTCATTTAGGGCTTGTCTTTCAACCAAAAGCATGGGAATTTGTTGATCAATTCTCATGTTCATCCCTTCATAATAATCCCTGATAGCATGATAGAGAGGTTGACAATCTCCGGTGTCCATGATGGCAGATTCCATGCACTCTAAGCATAAACTCCTTCCATCTCCTAAGGCAATGTACCTTGTATTCCAAGACTTTAAAATAGAAAAAATAAGGAAACATAAGCCAAGGGAAAGCAGAAGTTACATATATCAGAAAGAGAGATATTGCAATCCACAATGCAGTATTCTATTAATCTGTTACTGAAATTTGGTAAATGAACAAGATTTATTGCTGTAATGTACCTCTAAACGTTCACAACTGCAGCAACGAGCTGTGTGATCATGCTCATGTGAGGGACAATATTTCTGTGTCCAAAATGGGTGGCATCGATACTCAATTAAACCAGCTGCATTTGTTGGGATCTGAAAATGAAGGATAAGATATACTTCATTGTCTACTCAGTGATAAAACCTCATTCTGATAGGAAAACCTATTAATATTTAATTCCAACATTCACTATCACTAGGCAAATACTACATATAACAAATAAGAATAGAACTGGAAAGGGCCACAGATCAGAGGACAAAAGTTGGCATTTCCTTACAAATTGGTGGCAAACTTCACACTTCGGATGAGTTAACTCCTTGAAACAGGTTTTATGGTATGGATCCTTCCCTGACAAAGAAAACTTGAATCAACGGAAAAAAGTAAGACTTGTTTCAACATAAGGAAATAATTGATAATATTTTAAACAGAGATAATACATTGGTATAACAGGGTAGAAACAAATTACAACCGTGGTTGAGGAAAGTCGGAAGTGACATTATAGAAGCATGCAAAATTGTAAACATAGATACAATTTATTATTATATAGGAAATATTGGACTACCTCATGCTCAGTGATGGGGAGACGGCAAGAGCGACAGCAAAAGCATTCTGGATGGAAAAATGTTCCCATGCATCCAAGATAATTTCCATACCCAATTTCACCGTTGCACCCACTGCATAATCTGCAATCCAGAGCATTAACCATAAGTCAGCATATGCATTTCAAGATTGGAGATGTCCATAAAGTAGAAATACCAGAATTGAAATTTTAAATCTAAGATTTTATTAACATTAAGGCCATAAAGGCATAAAGCCAATGGAGACTTATTCTCAAATTTCTATTTATGAGCAACTGATAACATTCAATGGTTCACAGCAAACATCAGAAGACTTGTGTGATGAAAAAAAGGGAACACAAAGAACATTGTGAATCATTGAATGGGACTGGAAAGAATGGGACTGGATCATGAGGATAATCAGGGTAAGTGTTCTTTGTGTTCCCTTTTTTCCATCACACAAGTCTTCTAATGGGACGGGAAGAGAGAGATTTTGTACCTATAGCTTCTAGGAAAGAATGGGACTGGATCATAAGGAGGATAATCAGGATAAGTGGGCATATAGGGGATATAGGAAGGTCTATGCAGACTATCTTGTAGACCTCTTGCTGTATCGTCATCATTGTCTGTGCGCCGTTTATAGCCTGAAAGTGCGGATACAGCTCATTCAGTGACAGGATCAGAGAGAAAAGGGTGAAGTAGTGTTAACTTGGATAATGTGTGTTAGAAAGAAATATTATAGAATGAGAAGCACAGCCATTAGGCTCAGTTCTTATTTAACAATACCTACCACCTGGTCTTTTGAAGTCATCTGACAAAGAGAGAGCAAGCGCACGGTCTAACTCATCCTGGTCTTTACTTGCTCTAGGCCGATCATCCTGATGCCATTGTAAATACAGGTTAGGCTTTTACATTATATAATATGAGCTAACTTGTACTAAAAAATCAAAACAGCAGACGAAATCAATTCCAATATAAGGGACTGTATGAGAAAAATGGTTATACTGAAAATTATGTTCTATGTTGGGGCCAATGCTTGTTCCTGGTAGCTAAATATGCAAATTTGTTTAATGTTTGAAAGTTCAAGCGACGTGGATGAGAAGAATAGACCTGTTTCTAACAGCATATAAGTGAAGGTAAAAATTCTGCATCCACTATTTATTGTAAATAAGAATCAGTCTGTAATTTACCTGAAAGTGAATTCTATCTTTCACAGCCCATTAGGTAGTCAGCTATAAATAGTGGTAATGGAAATAAATTTAACATTTTAACTGTAATTTGGCATACAGAGTAACATCCTAATGTCCATAGTAATGCAATCTCATCCCCAAACTTGTGTGTTTTTTCATAAATGTCCATTACCACCCAATACCACTCTCCCAAGTAGTAATGGATGGTAATGAAAATTTGTGAAGAATAAGAGATAATTTGAGGGTGAATTAGCATTACCATGGGATTGGACATTGATTTTTCTTACATAGCAATACACAAATTCATTCTCATTACCACTATTTATCACCACTTACCAATCAGGTTGTAGACTTTTTGTCTTCTAACCGCTCAATACTTTGGGCTAGCAAAAGACTAACACAGAAAGGGAAATTTTGTAAGGAGCTTATGATCTGTTGATCTAAGCAACATGTTTGTTCATTCTTCATCAGATTATGTAAGCTTAGTTTAGTTGATGTTCACCAATGCAAAGAGTGGTACACAATTAATAAATCCAAAACAACAAAGGTGTGCTATGTGACAAGAAAATTAGTATCTCCTTTGAAGTTCACGTGTTTGAAACTCCGTTCTGTGCCACAATAGCGCTTACATAATAAAGTGATGCATCTTTTCATAGTAATTTGTGTTGAGACTGTTGGCTGAATTTGCAAATTAAGATTATATACAAAGTCATCATCTATAAACTAATATGGAAGGAGGGAAAATGATACTTATATTTAATAGAGCATTACTAGAAACAGGGAACTAGGGATCATATCTAAACTAAAAAACTTTTTTTTTTTTTAAGGAAATAAACAAGGTTCTCGTTACTTTGATACAATTCATAAAAAGTAGGATTACAGCTATAAAATAAGTAAAGATATCATTTTTCCCAGGATATGATTCATGATCTGAAATATGTATTGCTTGTAGCAGGCTCACAGAGAATTTGGGATGCCTGGACTCCAAGCAACCCATTCCCCTCCTCTTAACCGAAAAAGGAAAAGCAAAAAAGGAGAACAAAAAAGAAAAGGAACCCCTGTATGATCTTTTTCTTGGTCACCCTTAAATATCTTATGGTATAGTAAAAATGTTATAAAATGAAATCCTTGCAAAATACAATGTAAAAGGAAACTTTACAGAAATTACATGTTTTTTTCCTGTTTAAAAAATTCAGCTTTTGGGTCCAACTCTTCTACTGTAGTAAATATACCATTACCACTTTCTTAAGGAGCACATTTTCACGTTTCATCAATTATAAAAAAAGTGGGACAAAAGACTAAAGTGCAATAGCACCATTTAGTGCCTACCTAACAGGATTGAACTTTGGAAGATATGATGTAGGCAATAACCAGCTTCAATTATTCTACATGACATATTAAAAAGAGTTTATTTGTTACTCAGACATTATTTGCTAGTTAGAATTACGAGTACTTGTAAAGTTGTAATAAAAAGATCAACCCGGTTGCAAAAGATATATAAAGCTGTGTTACATGTATTACCAATGATCTAGAAGGTGCCCGCCAAACCATATTTTCATCCTCGAGAAACTGTGGATGTCGACCACCAGCTGATGAGCCGCGACTAGACCCCCCACCACCACCTCCTCCGCCACTACTGCCTTTAAAAATCTTACTCAACCATTTCATAAACCGCGACTTCTTCTCTGTATTCGGATGAGCCGAAAGCCCTGCTCATCATTATTACAAACCACTTCAGAACTTCATAACTATACTCATCATCTAAATTTCAATCAAGACATAATTTTTTTTCTAAATAACAATAATATTACTAAGTCCCATATAATTAAACAGAACATGATTAAGCGCGAAGCTCGAGAGTTCATTGAGGCATTTTATCGAACACATGGCTGTATACCCAAATACAAATTAAAAAAAGGCGGCAAAAGGAAAGAAGCTTACCATAAATACAAGGCTGAGAAAAGTGTTGAATTTCAGTGGAATCAGCCATGAAAATGGAAGTGTAAAGCTAATAAACCGCCGGAGTTTGAAGGGGGGAATCGAAAAGCGAGAAAGGGAGGTTTTATGGAATGAAAAGGACCCAAAAATTGAAGAGAGAGAAAAGGAAAGAAGAAGAAGAAGAAAGGAAGAAAAAGAAGTAAAGGGTGGGAAAATAAAGGAGTAGTACAGATTGAAGAAAGGGGGCATCGTAAAAAAAAGGCAAAACCCAGAAAAAAATAAATAAATAAATAAATAAAAGGAGAAATACAGAGAAGAGATTCTTGGCTTGGAAAAAGGAATGAAGAAGAGAAGAGAGAGAAAGAAAAGGATTGATCAAAGGGGAGGGAATCTATTGAGGAGGATGATCGTTGAAAAAGGTGGTTTAAACGGCTCAAAGAATTTGGGGAAATTCGATTTCTGTGGAACTGGGTTAAGGAATTATTTGGAATTATGGAATTTTTTTATTTTTTTTTTGTGTGTGTTTTAATGGAGGAATATGAATATCTTGTTTCTTTCTACTGTATCATTTGATTTGAATTTTAAGGGTTTTTCCCGGGTAAAAATTAAATTAGTGTTTTGAGTTTTTGACTCAGCTGGGGACGGCTAAAGTTTGATGAATGATGATTGTGCCTTTTTATTTTCAACCGTCCTTTTGCGAGGGCGTTGGGTCCGGATGGCTGAGAGAGTGATGATACGGTCATATGGATGATGTTACGCTGAATTGAGATAAAATGAACTGATATCAAAGTAAAAAATGAATTAAGTTAACTCCCTTGGAGTAGAAAAATAAGTTAAGTTGAGTTTAACTTAAATGAATTGAATAATTTTAAAAGAATATAATTTTAGTGGGGCAATTTTTTAGTAGAGACTAAAATGAGTATATTTAAATAGATTGACGGCGTGTTTTGTTTACTTTTTAAAATAAAAGTTTTGACGTAAACGTGATTTTTTTTTTTTTTTGGGTTAGCAGGTTAAGCACTTTGAAAGTGGGGGGATAGGTAAGGGAATCCCCACCCCAAAGTGTCTCTAGTGGGGTTTGATTCCACAACCACAAAACTTACCATTAGACCAGGCTATACTTGGTAAACGTTTTTTTTTTTTTTTTTGGTAAAAAGAAGACCCATCTTAGAAAGGAGATATAAGGGAAATCTCTTCTAGAATATGTTTGGTGCGATTCGACCCCTAACCTTACACCTGAAAATCGGAAAACTAGCTAACTACTCTAGCCTTCTATCTCTAAAAAAAAAAAACTAGTTTACTTGGCCCTTTGTCGAACCTGGTATCAAGGAGTGTGAAAGCTAAAATTTGAAGGCACAGTATCGCTATGCTAGACGCTACACTTCCGTAAACGTGATTAATTGGGTCCAACCTGATATACATATTACATAAAAATCAAAAATCAAAGTTAATTAATTAATCTAATCTAATCAAGTCTGAAGTTAATTTTAGATTAGAACAAGTAAAGAAAACACAATTTAAGTGCCTATGGGATATTAGATATACTAGGTTAGACTCCTGCTATTCACGTTTTTTCAAAATCAAAAATTTAGCAATTTCGCATAAGAAGAGAAGATCAAACAACTCTAATAATAATTGATATTACCCTTGTAAATCATTAAAATAAAAAAATTAATCCAATAAATTACAACAAAATAGAAAGATATTTGGAAAGCGAAAGGAAAAAAAAGTAGATCCGAATAATTGAATAGATTTAAGCTATAATAGATGTAAAATTTCTGTGCAGTAAAAAATATGGTTGAATACTTGAATTTAGTTTTTTTTATTATTTTTTGTATTTGTATTTTTATACTTTAAATTTAATTAAACAGAAATTCAATGTATCATATTACTCCATAATTTACAGTTAAAGAATCAATATTATGGCTTATAAAAAAAAATGGAAGCTTAGGCGGAGAAAAAAAAAAGAAGGAGAAGTTGACACGTGTATAGCCTGGGAGGAAATATGATGTAAACGGTTATTACTTTAGTAATAGTTATAGATTATTCATTGTCATTTTAAGAAGAAAAAAAGTGCATTTTGAAGGAACTCAAGGAATGAAATTGCATGAAAAGAGAGGAATGATCAAAGAAAATTATGTACGAAGTATAAATTGGTAGTAAAGAAGGGCTTTCATTGACTGAATATCTAAAGGGCACAAAGCCACAAATAATACGTAGTAACAACTTATCCGAACTATAATCGACTTGTATATGGAATGATGATCTTGTCACTTGAATATTTCACATCCGCTCTACTCTTATATCATACGGAGTAGCATCTTAATGACCTGCAAATAATCTACGAGTAAGATGAAGTGACAATACATCATATGAATACCCTCCCGATAATTAGCTTAGTATACGTAGTACTACTACTCGTATATAGCAATCCAAAGTACAAGATAAAACCAATCTTTCAAACCACATTCATAATCATACTAGCATTGAAAAAAAATTAAAGGGAGATCAAAAGATAAAGGCATAACATGTACATTATGTGGCTTTATGCATCATCCAACTGATCATTACAAATTGTATATACAGACATTAAATTTTCCAAAATCTTTTCCCTTCGATTTGAGCCTCTGACTAACCAATAAAATCAAACTGCACCAATATATTATTACAGATTTACAGTAGTAATTTATGCTTTAATCACTCCTATAAGATAATTATTCTTTCGAGTAAGAAAGTTTCCTAAAACGTATTTTTTTTTAATCTATAACAATCAAACAGAATTTTGCCTTCTTTTTTGATTGATTATTTATTCATATCACCTTCTTCTTCTTTAAATTTGCAGTACTTTTTGGCAGGACTTTTAAATTTTACAGTTTTGCATCTTTTTTTTCTTTTTCTTTTTCTTTTATCATATATTAAACTTGTATACGTAATATATACATAGTAATTAGATCAATTGTTACAGCTAGTGTACAAGCTTTAACTTTATTTTATCAACTTTATAAAAATGTCTAGCTTTATTAACACAATTCAGGTATGATGCTTCTTGGGATTATATTCGTTGGATATCTGAATCTAAAGATTTAAATTTCAAGTTGCATAAATTCTATGTTTACATGAATGGTTAGCTTTGAACCTTTGTCGTTGTCTCTTTGATGTTACAACTATCTATTTTAAATCTCTTGTTTTTTTATGTGTTGCAACCGTTAATTTAGGATCTTTTTATTAGGTAAACTAACTGTTTCGAGTGAAAACAATGGGACCTTGTCGAAGGTCCGATGAAGTGGAGAAGACTAGATTCGATCCAAGTAATGTTGGGCCGAAGGTTTCCTGCACAGTAAACACACGTAAACTAGCCTCGGGGGTGTTGCCGAGGAAGGCCCCTCCGATGCTAAAGTCAGTACAGTGCGTAGAAAGAAAACACTATGCAAGAGAATTAGTTGCTTGAAGCTTTGCTTGAATGAATGTACAAATGTAATATTGATGGCTTTTATACCTCTGCATACATGGAGAAGTTGGGCCTTAGCCCCATTGGCTTGCCTTGAGGACTGATCTTTGACTTTAGCACAATTGGAGAGATGAACCTTGACCTTGGGCTTTTAATTGGATCATTTAATGCCTAAGCCCAATTGGACTAAATTGGACCCAAACAACTTGCCCCCCAGACCCGATTTGGAAGGATGACGGGTCGGGTTTGATTTAATCAGAAAAGGAGGGAAGTGAATGATTTAATTAATCCAAAAATTTGAATTTAAACCGTAATTAAACCGTAATTAATGAGATAACAACAGTTAAGGCGGATAATTGTGGAAGTTGGACGGATAATGGGCAGTTTAATCGCAAGGTCGTGTGTTTAACGGTTACTTAGTGGGGTATTTAAGAGAAATTGAAATGCGGACTCCCCGTATTCCCATTTCTGGAGATATAATTAGAGGCACGTCATCTCTCCTCACTTATTCACCAACACAAACCCAGAATCCTCGAGAGAACCCAAGAACCCGCATCAAAACTTCGCAAATTCCCCGAGCCTTAAGCTTAGAAACTGAGACTTGCCACTACCAATTCGTAAATCGGCAACTTTCGCTTCAGATTAAGGTAAATTCCTTTGATTTTAGTTTATTTTTCTTCGAATTTGAACTCCTTCCCTTTTTTTCGACTTTTTTCTTCGAAATTATCAATGGCAAGAGGAGTTAGGGGTAGAGCCCGTGCTCCAAGAAGAGCAAGGCCAATTCCCGATCCCAGGAACAGGATTGGGACCTGGAATGGACGAAGAGCAGAGTCTGACCCTGCTGAAGGGATCAGGGCGACTCCAGTTTCCTCGGCTCCTCCTCAGAGAACGGAGGGGCCGAGCGCTTCTGGGCGGGACGATGAAGTTCCCGCTATCCTTTGGGATATCCTTCCCGGGTTTTCAGAGTGGGAGGATTCCGAAGTAGCTTCGGCCATGATAAAGAACCGCCCCTACTCATGGTGGGTGGAGAATGCTGAACAGTATCGGTTTGCCGAACAAATTGAGTTGCATTACGGCATCCTTGAAGCTGATGGGTATTGGTGCCGAATGCCCGTGTCATCCGATAGAATCCATCGTCCACCCCCGGGGTATGTGGGGGTGTACACAAGACAACTTCAGTATGGGCTTAGGTTCCCTTTGGACGTATTCGTCCGAGACTTGCTGATCCATTACAATATTTCCCTATGTCAGCTAACTCCTACTAGCATCCGAAGGGCGATGACATACTTATGGGTCTGCAAGTTCTTCAGGTATGTGCCGAACCTGCACTGCTTCAAAAAGCTTCATCGGCTAGTGCCAAATATTCAAAGTGGGCACGGAAGTCATGGTTCTGGGTGGTACCGGATTGAGTCTCGGCCCCAGTACCTAACCATGTGACCGAACGACTCTTCAGACAAGGACTGGAGAGGTCAATGGATTTGGGTTAGAGCACCCACGGACCCGGGCCACCCTTGCGTCTTCAGCGCTCCCCGGTACCTTGCTGAGCCTGATCCCGACATGGGAAGTTAGGTCCCCCCGCAGATAACGGCCCAGATCCAAACCTTAATCAACAGAATATCTTCGGCAAGCTGCCGAACCGGGGGGGCAGCGGCCGAATGCAGCATATCCCGGAGACTTGGCTCCCCGATACGCATTATGTTTTCCAAGAGAACATGCTAGCAGCTGTCGGCCTCAGCCGAAAGTTTAAGGATGGTAAGCTTCTTCGGCTGGGGCCGAGGCTTTTTAATTATCTCTTTTTCTCCTCTCACTTCGCTTTTTTATGCTGTGCCAACCTAACTGAACTGACCTTTCCCCTTTTCTTTTTCAGAGCGGGACGAGACCAACGTCGGCATTAACTACGCTCGTCTTGGCGTCAACCGAGAACGAGTTGTAACTGATCGGGCCCCCTCTATCACTGAACCGCGGCATAGAGAGGTTCATCTAGACTCTTCCCACTTCCAAATTGAGGTTGTTGCTCTGTATCAAAGGCAGAAGCCTTGGTGGAAGAAGAGAGATCCCTGGTTTCAGCTGCTGGACGAAGAAGCTGAAGCTGCCCGTACGGCCGAAGAGGTTGCACGGGTTATTGAAGCTTGTGAAGGAGGAGAAGGGTCCTCCAGGGCTGCTGAAGAAGAAGCTGCAGCTAGGGCAGCTGAAGAAGACGATGCTTTGCTGAAGACCTCGGTGAGCTTTCAGACTTAATTTTGTCTGTTTCTGTTTGTTGTTTTGTTTTTACTCACATTCTTCCTCCCCCCTTGTCTTTTACAGTTTGAAGAGAGTAATAGACACAGAGAAGGGAAAGCCCCTATTCGTCCCGAAGACCAGATACAAGAAGAGTCCTCAGACTCAGACATGGACGAGCAGCCGCTTCAGAAAAGGCGCCGAAGAATGGCCATCATCGGCCCCCATGACTTTCAGCGGAGGCCGATGACCATCGGCGTCGAAATAAGGGAACCCGAGGAAGGCAATGGATCGCCGAGGGTTCCCCGGCCACCACCTCAATCACCTCCAAAGACCCCTCTGCCACCTCCCGAGATGGAGGTGGATCAGAAAACTCCCGAACCTAAGGGAGGGGTCCAAGAAGAAGTTCAAGAGAGTGCTGCTGAGCACAAGAATGAGGATGTCGTGATGCCCAATGCTGAGGGTTTCACGACAGACATTGCAAGAGAGGTTGAGGCTTTCGTCCTCACCCCTGAAGAAGAAGAGGTCATAATAATTGACTCTTCTGAGAAGGAGGATGCTGAGCCATCCAAAGTTAAAGAAGCTCCGTCGTCATCCTTTCCTTCCTTCCAGACTCTGCAATCTGGAGAAATGGGTTTCTCGGCCCCCCGAATTCCAATCCCAGATCACATCTGGGACCTCATATGGGGTCAGAACCGAGAAGGTGCTGCAGCCTACTTCGGCGATTTTGCTGGCACGTCCGAAGTAGATAGGGCAAGAATCTGGTCGCTGAAGGCCACTGCTGGGATGGGCGAATCCAGCAGATCAGTTCCTGACCCAGCCAGATCTAACCAACTGCTGATGATGCAGGTGATTTTCCTTGCCTTTATCTCCTCTAAAATTCAGCTCTATTTTTTATTTTAACTTGTGCTCCTGTTTTCAGTTCGTGCACAATCAGACTCTCACTGTAGAGCTGATAGATACCCTACAAGATAGGGTAGACGCTGCCGAGCACGACAAAAAGGTAGCCGAAGAGGAGTTAAAGCTTGCTAAGCTGAAGCAAGCAGCAGCTGAAGAGAAGCAGCAGAAGGGTGAAGAATACGAGAAAAAAGCTGCTGAAGCCTTCAAAACCTTCTGCGATGCTATGGAGAAGGAAGTTTTTCCCCCACTGATGGAAGGGGAAAAATTCCTCCAAGAGCACATGGGAGTGGACATCTCCAAATTCAAGGCTACCATTGAGAGCCGAATCCAGGAAGGAGCTGCTGCACAAGCTGAAGTGCAGCAACGGCTAGAAGCTCTTGAAGCCAGCAGAATGGCTGCTGAAGAGATGCTCCAAGCCAGGGATGTCCAACTCTCAGAGGCTGCTGCTGCCGCTGAAGCTCAGAGAGCTAAGCTCCAAGAAGCTGAGGATCAGCTGATGGCCAAAAAGGAAGAAGTGGCCCAGGCCCAGACAGAGGCTTCCCAAGTTCAGCAGCAGCTGAATGAGCTAAAAGGTTCCTCCTTCAAGCTCGCCGATGAGCTGAAGAAATCCAAGGAAGACTTGGAGGAGACCCAGAAGAAGTTGGCTGATGTTGAGGCTCTACTCAAAGTCCGTGTCTATACCCAGGAAGAATATGAAATGGGTTTCAGAAATGGGTTCAGAGTGTGCCGAAGAGTCTGCCTTCATGCTGAGCCGAAGTTGGACTGGTCCAAATGTGCTGAATGGGTCCAGAATCCCGAAGACCCTCATATGAAGTATGCAACTCCAGTCGAAGCTGAAATCCTTAAGGCTGAGGAAGCCGAAGAAGAAGCTGAGAGAATGGAGTTGGAGGCTGAACAGAGGGAAAGAGAGGCTCGGCAGAGTGCAAAGCCTGCTTCTTCTGCTGCTAGGGCTGAGACCACCATGAGGCCCAACAATGCTGACAAGTCTGATCCTTGGGCTGAAGCATAGGAACTCGGGCAGTCGTCTTCAGAATCTTGCGGTTCATCATGCGCTCAACTTTAGACTTGTCGCTTTCTGAATTTTTTGCCTTGTTTGTTTTTTGCTTCATCTTGCCTTGTCGTACAAAACAGTTTAATTTTTTTGCTTCTGTACGTATTTCGGCAGCTGTTATTTTCCGCTTGTGGGCGGCTGCCGATATAGTTTCTTAACTTATTTGAACTTGTAGCTCAATTTCTGAGCATAAATTATTAATTTGATGTTCTTTTCTTCAGCTGCTTTGTTTTTGAGTGCTTTACTGTTTCTTCAATTCTGCTGAACATAAACTTGCACTGGTAGTGCTTCTTGCCCCCCCAGAAATTGAAGTATGGCTTCAGCTGAATAAACAATTTCTTTATTTCTTAAAAATGGGTATTCGAAACACAGGGCCAACTGAAGGCAATGCTTCGGATAATGGCTTTCTGGGATAGGCAATATCCCAGAATTGTCCATGGACTCACGCCTTTGGAGAACAAATCTTACTGAAGCTTGACTTCAGCTGAAAGACTAGAGTTCTTTAAAAAGACGAGTTTGTCAGCAATCAGAAACCCAGTTACCCGAAGGCGAAGGTTTCAGACGAGGCTGAATAAACAATTTCCAATTGTTGCTGTTATCCTTGATTTTCTGTCTATCATTGAAAAATGGATATCCGAAACACAGGGCCAACTGAAGGCAATGTTTCGGATAATGGCTTTCTGGGATACAAGGCTCAGTTAAGGCAATATCCCAGAATTGTCCATGGACTCATGTCTTTGGAGAACAAGTCTTACTAAAGTTTGACTTCAGCTGAAAGACCAGTGTTCTTTAAAAAGACGAGTTTTGTCAGCAATCTGAAACCCAGTTACCCGAAGGCGAAGGTTTCAAACGAGGCTGAATAAAAAACCCTTAAAGAGTAGATAGAACCGAGAAAACTTTGAAAGGATAAAAAGTTGCAAACATTTATATAAATGGTGGCTCCAAGGCCTTTCATTAGTTCAAAATGTACTTACAAAGATTGTCCTGCCCCGAAGGGTTTACACATGATATTTTTTCAGTACATCAGCGTTCCAGTGATTTTTCAACTCAGTTTCATCCAACTGCCGAAGTCGGTATGTCCCTGGCTGAAGCTCATCACAGATTTCATAAGGCCCTTCCCATGCAGCTGAGAGTTTCCCATGGATTCGGCCTTTCTGAACTGCAGCAGCATTTCGAAGGACAAGGTCTCCACTTTTAAGAGGCCTTGCATGGACCCTTCGGTTATAAAATTTGCTGATTCTCTGCTTATAAGCGGCCATCCTGTCTCGGGCTGAGTCTCTTACTTCGTCGAGGAAATCGAGAGATTCCCTCATCAGTCGCTCATTCTCAGCCGAGAAGTGGTGCACTCGTAGGCTCTCAGAGCCAATTTCCACTGGAAGAACGGCTTCGGCACCATACACCAATTCATAAGGTGAATAGCCCGTTGCCTCTTTTTCAGTTGTCCGAAGGGACCAAAGGGTTCCAGGGAGCTCCTCCGGCCACTTGGACTTTTGATCTTCCACCCTCTTCTTGAGGGCATTTAGGATCTGTTTATTTGCAGCTTCGGCTTGTCCGTTACTTTGCGGGTGGCATACCGCTGAATATGCCAGTTTGATGCCGAACTGATCTGTATACCGCTTCAATGGTAAGTTATCAAATTGCCTCCCATGATCGAAGACAAATACTCTCGGGATGCCAAAACGAGTAATGATATTCTGCCAGATAAATTTTCTGACAGTTTGCTCTGTAATGTTCGAAGCTGCTTCGGCCTCGATCCATTTACTGAAGTAGTCAACACCAACTATCAGCCATTTTTTCTGGTACACAGCCTCTGGAAATGGTCCTAGTATATCCAGTCCCCATTGGGCAAACGGGAGTGGATTAAGGATCGGCTGAAGATCCCTTGCTGGCTGGTGGATAACTGGAGCGTATTTTTGACATTTTTCGCATTTCCGGACCAGCTCCTTAGCATCTGCGATCATGGTGGGCCAGTAATATCCAGCCCTCAATGCCTTGTGGGCTAAGGTCCTTCCCCCAATGTGGTTCCCACAAATGCCGAGGTGAATCTCCCGTAGGATATAATCTGCATCTGTTGGTCCCACGCATTTCAGCAATGGGGTTGAGAAGGACTTTTTCAGAAGTTCCCCCCTGAAGACAATGAACCTTGAGCTGATTCTCTTCATCTTGGAGGCCAAAGCTTTATCTTCGGGAGTTTCTCCCCGAAGCTTGAAAGCTAGGATGGGATCCATCCAACTAGGCTCTGGGTCAGCGCAGCACACTTCAGGTGCTTCGTCGACACTTCTCTCTCGACGCACTTCTACATATACAGATATGTTCAGCTCGGTAAGAGATGAACTGGCAAGTTTGGAGAGTGCATCGGCTTGAGTATTCTGACCCCTTGGGATCAGCTGAACCTCAAAAGTTTTCAGCTCTACAATGACTGACTTGGTCTTGGCAAGATAAGCTATCATGGAGGGCTCTTTGGCCTCGTAGCTGCCGCTAATCTGATATGCAACTAGCTGAGAGTCTGTTTTCAGGCAGACATGATCGGCTTCCAGGGAGATGCACAATTCTAGGCCGGCGATTGCTGCCTCATATTCGGCTTCGTTGTTCGAGGCCTTAAAAGAAAATTTTAGTGCATACTCAAAGGATTTGCCTTCGGGAGAAGTTATCACTACTCCTGCCCCCGAACCGTTTTCGGTGGAAGATCCATCCGTAAACACGGTCCAGACTTTCTTTTCATTGTCTAGCGCTTCTTGGTATGAGCATTCGGCCAAGAAATCCGCTAGAGCTTGAGCCTTAATGGCAGCCCTCGGACGGTAGCTGATGCTGAATTCGGTGAGCTCAAAAGCCCACTTGGCTAGCCTACCAGATTTTTCAACCTTGCCGAGAACTTTTTCCAACGGCTGATCAGTTAAGACCACTATCTGATGGCAATCAAAATAGGGCCTCAGCTTCCGAGCAGCTACTACTACCGCGAAAGCGACTTTCTCGAGTAGAGGGTAGCGAGTCTCGGCATCCGTCAGTGTATGACTGACAAAGTAGATCGGTTGCTGACTTTTACTTTCTTCCTTCAGCAGTACTGCACTGATGGTGGCTGGGCTAACGGCCACATACAGGTACAAAGTTTCTCCTTCTGCTGGGCTAGCCAGCGTTGGGAGTTGAGCCAGATGCTCCCGAAGCTGTTTAAAGGCGTCTTTTTGCTCTTCCTCCCAAACGAGCTCTTTTGTTTTCGGGAGTTTCAGGGCTTTGAAGAAAGGTAACCCCTTATCCGAAGCTCTGGAAATGAACCTCGAGAGGGCTGCCATTCTTCCGGTGAGCCGCTGAACATCCCGCTTTGTTTTCGGCTCAGGAAGGTCGAGCGCTGCTTTGACTTTGGAGGGATTGGCATCAATCCCCCTTTTGCTGACTATGAACCCAAGGAATTTCCCTGACTTCACGCCGAAGACACACTTCTTCGGATTCAGCTTCATTTGATGCTTTCTTAAGGTGGCGAAAGTTTCAGCCAGGTCCTTAACATGGTCCTCAGGTTTTTTGCTTTTGACGATCGAATCGTCGACATAGACTTCCATGTTTCGGCCCTTTTGATCGGCAAAAAACTTGATCCACCAGCCTTTGATAGGTTGCCCCCGCATTTTTCAATCCGAAGGGCATCATTTTGTAATTGTACACCCCAGCGTTCGTGACGAATGCTGTCTTTGCTCGATCGTCGGGGTGCATGAAGATCTGATGATACCCCGAGAATGCGTCCATGAAACTAAGCAAGGCATGGCCACTTGTCGAATCGACTAGCTGATCGATCCTCGGCAAGGGATAGAAATCCTTCGGACAAGCCTTATTTAGGTCCGTGAAGTCAACGCACATCCTCCAGGTACCATTGGCCTTCTGAACCATCACCACATTTGCCAGCCATTCTGGATATTGGCAAGGTTCGATGAAGCCTGCCTCTAGCAATTTTTTGACCTCGGCTGCGATGTCTCGGTTCTTATTAGCGGAGTAATTCCGCTTCTTTTGCTTAATTGGTCGACACGTTGGGTCAACATTAAGCTTATGGGAGATGAGGTCTGGACTTATCCCGGGCATATCAGTTGCCGAGAAAGCAAACACATCTCTGTTGTCCCGAAGGAGCTGAATAAGTTCACAACGGGTGTTCGGATCAAGGTCCATCCCAATTGTTACACATTTCTCAACGTCTCCTTCGGCCAACTCAACTGTTTCAGTCTGTTGGTCCATGTCCATTGCTGATGGACTGGACTCTTCATAATCTGGCCTGCTGCCTATGTCAGCAGGTGTCCCAGTCTTTTTGTTCTTCGGCTGGCTCTCTGAGTCTTGCTGTTCAGCTGAAGAGCTAGCCTTTTCCCTTTCGGGCCCTTTACCTCTAGGTTCAGATCCTTGGGCCGAAGCACTTAGGCCTTTCGGCTTTTTTGTGCTTGGCTCTCTTTCTTTTTCTTTCTCCTCCTCATCCTTGTCGTCATCTGGGCGACTACTGGATGGCTTGAGGTAGTTGCACCTTCGGGCGTCCTTTTGGTTGCCCTGTATCCTTTCGGGGAAGCCGGCGTCTGAGACGTAAATCATCAGCTGATGATAAGTTGAGACGACCCCTTGGATCTCATGAATTATGGGTCTCCCCAAAATCACGTTGTACACTGAAGGAGCGTCAATGACCAAAAATTCAATCATGACGTTCCTGGCTGCCTCATCGCAGCCGATGGTGATAGGAAGTGTCACCTTCCCATCTGGATAAGTTGATGCCCCGTTGAACCCGGATACCGGGTAGGGTACCGGCGTAAGGTGCTTGGGCTTCAGCTTGATTTGATTGTAGGCCTTTCGGAACAGAATGTTTGCTTCGCTGCCACCGTCAACAAGGACCTTACTGACGTCGTGGTTGGCCACCGTGGCGATGATCACCAACGGATCCTCGTGAGGGAACGTTATCCCCCGGAAGTCGGCGGCTGTGAACGTCATGTTCGGCACCGGCGATTGGGGAGACTGAATGTCAGCGTTGTTCACCTGGTGAGTCAAAGCCCTAAGGTGTCGCTTGTGCTCCCTCCAAGAGCATATTCCTCCCGAGATAACATTGATCGGAGAGAATTTCCCCTCCGGTTTTTTACTGATCTTCCGGGGGAAGTCGAGGTCTTGCCGAGAGTCCTTTGCTGACTTCTCGGACTCTTTTTTCTCGCGGTGATCCGCGATGTATTTTTTCAAGTATCCCTTCCGGACCATGTCCTCTATCTGGTCCTTCAGTTGGATACACTCCTTAGTGTTGTGTCCCGGAGTCTCGTGGAACTCGCACCACTGATTTTTTATTTTTTCGCTGATACCACTCTGGGAGTGGTCTCGGCTTTCGGTAACTCTGCTCCTCCTTCGTCACGCTGTAAATTTTGGCGCGTGGAAGAGAGAGCGGAGTGTAGGACTCGTATCTGCCTGTGTATGAGGCAGATTTTTCCTTCTTTGGGTCACTGGCCGAAGATTGCTCCGAGGCCTTTGACTTTCCCTTTGCCTTATGGCCTTGGCCTTCAGACAAAGGTGTTTGTCTTTGTTTCCCTCCCCCGAATTGAGGTTGGGTTTTTGCTTTGTTCCATTCTTCGGCTCGGATGAACTTATCCGAGGCATTCAGAGCTTCCTCCAAGGTCTGCGGGGTATGCATGACCATGAAGTCTAGGAACTTCCCGGGCTGAAGGCCATTCTGCATTGCAAAAACGGCTAGCCCCTGGTCCAGCTGAGAGACGCTGGATGACTCGTTACTGAAACGGGTCAGATAGTCTCGGAGGCTTTCGGTTTCCCCCTGTTGCAGACTCATGAGTTCTGCAGTAGTCTTCTCTCGGCGGTTTGCCGTGGAAAACTTGCTCCTATACTTGGAGGACAGATCATCCCACCCTGTTATGGAGCCTTGCTTTACTCCCTTGGAGATCCACGCTTGCGCGACCCCCTTGAGAGTGATTGGGAAATATTTGCACCAAGTCGCTTCGGATCTGGGGCAAAGATGCATATGAGTCTCATACGAGGCCACGTGATCCTTTGGATCCGAGGTCCCGTCATATGTGATGTGCGACGGTATTTTAACCGTGGGCACGTGCTCTTCCAGTATCCATTGCTCGAATGGCGAACTGGCGGGTAGCATAACTGCCTTGCCCTTGTTCCTGGCCGAAGGGACCGCGCTCCGCCCTCTTAGAGAGGTAGGAGTGGTTTTCGTCCCTGGCTGGGAAGTCTGGGCCTCGGTTGCAGGGACCGAGAGGCGACTGTGCACGCTCGGTTCCTTGCCGCCGAGTCGGTCGAGGACGCTTCGGCGAACAGTCTCAGGTCGTTCTCGGTGAGCAGATTCTGGCCGAGAAGCTGAGCTGCTGCTCTTATGCGTTTCTGGTCGGGAGGATGAGGATCCTTTTAAAAATTGAGGGTTCTTTTTCCTCTCTTTTTCATTTTTCGAGGTATCCTCTTCCCACTCTTCCAGTTCCCGGAAGGAAGGAAGCTTCCCACCATCATGGTCTAGCTTCCTCCGCTGATGCCGGGTATGCGGAGGAGTTCGATCACGAGGTGGTGGCATATTTTGTGCCCTCATCGCCTCCATGAGCACTGCCAGCGCTCTTGCCACCTCCTCCGAGCTGGGCCCCGTCAAAGGGGTCCTCGGCCGAGTATGGGAATGAGGGCGCACAGTCGATGGTTGGCTTTGGGGCACTGAATGTGTCCTATGATCGGACTCACCCCTGCTAGACCGAGAGTGACTCGGCCTATGATGAGAGTTATGAATTACGGGAGAAAGGGAATCCTCCCTGTATGATCCTCCCCCCGAGCTGGCACCCTTGGGAGAGTTCCGGTCCGGCGAGGGTGATGGTGTAGGGGTTTTAGGCTTTTCGCCCGCTCCTTGACGGAGGCCTTTACTCTTGCGGTTCTTAGCCATTGCTACTAAGATAATTGCAAGATGATCTTGGTTAGAAATTTGGCTTAAAGATTTTTGAAAGTCTTCCCCATAGACGGCGCCAAATTGTTTCGGGTGAAAACAATGGGACCTTGCCGAAAGTCCGATGAAGCGGAGAAGACTAGATTCGATCCAAGTAATGTTGGGCCGAAGGTTTCCTGCACAGTAAACACACGTAAACTAGCCTCGGGGGTGTTGCCGAGGAAGGCCCCTCCGATGCTAAAGTCAGTACAGTGTGTAGAAAGAGAGGACTATGCAAGAGAATTAGTTGCTTGAGGCTTTGCTTGAATGAACGTACAAATGTAATATTGATGGCTTTTATACCTCTTCATACATGGAGAAGTTGGGCCTTAGCCCAATTGGCTTGCCTTGAGGACTGATCTTTGACTTTAGCACAATTGGAGAGATGAACCTTGACCTTGGTCTTTTAATTGGATCATTTAATGCCTAAGCCCAATTGGACTAAATTGGACCCAAACAGCGGGTATGGGCGGGTATTAGTGAATCGAGGATATATATCTACTTGGGTGCTGAACCGGGTGTAAATTTAGGTTTATACCCACCTGCGTGGTATGGAAGTTAATATGTAGTTATGTACTCTCCATGGGTGATAGGTACAGGTGCCAGTATAGAATTTTTTGGCTGATATGGGTGTGGGAAGGGGATACCCGTACACGCTCTGCCCAATTGCCAACCTTAAGTGGGAGAATGGACGTGGGTGGGTTAGGCATTTAGGGGGGCTATATTTAAAATCTACCACCTTGACTAGTATGACCTTTGAATTGATATCCAATATCCGGGTCATCCGGCCATTACCCATCAAAGTCATGATAGGAACCATGGCCACTTTAATTGGGGCGGGTGTGTAAAATCCGCGAAATTATACCCACTTTCCTTACCAATTTTTATTATCATCTCATTCTAGCTACTTAATAATGGTTGTTGTCCAATTCCAAATAATTGCACATATATTTACTTCATAAGAAAACCATTTTTCCACGTATGACCTAACTCAATCTGATTGAAATTTGCAATAAATCTGAACAAGCCTTACTGAAAATGACCCGGCTTGAATTAATCCAATCTAAAACCAATGCAAATGATCCAATCTGGACCAACCCAAACTAGAAGCATTTCTAGTATTCAATAAACGGTCAAACTATCCTAATTTGACCATAAAAATTGAATTCGAATTATTTTAAGGCAGGAAGTATTTCAATTCTTAAATGAAAGCACCATAAAAAGAGATCACACTATCATAGTTTATTACTTGTAGTTTGTAGTCAATGTGAAATGCCGCGAGATAATCTACTACTACGAAGTATTAGGTTACACTCCACTTGTAAGTAAAATTAAAACGAGTACTTAAAAACCTATTTGACAGATGAATTGGTTTCATATACATTACTTGGGTGTTTGGTAGGTACAAATTACAGTAGTCATGGTCGTATATTAGGCACATAAAAGGTCTTATTAGGCTTCAAATATTCATCTTGTAGATAAATATTGAGCTATTGGATGATGTGGATGCCAATAGCTCTTTGATTGTGTTCTATCAAAAGGTATATCTACGTATATGCATATGCAATGTTCTTGGAATTTCAAGTTATGTACAAAGCCGATATCTGAAAAAGAGCTGAAATTGATTAGTTATCTAATACTTCCTCCGTTTCTTTTTAGTTGACACGTTTTTTTAGTCACGTTTGTCAATGCACAATTTTAACCATTAATATCTTTAATTATCGATAAACAAATTATAAAAAGTTGATATTTTGAAAATATATATCGTAACGAATCTAACAAGATCCCGCATGACTATATTTTTCATTACGTATAAAGCACAAAACACGGTCAAAGGGGAGTGAGTGAATAGTGCTAAATTCAAAACGTGTCAACTAAAAAAACGGAGGTAGTATTAATTAATAAGTAGCTAAAATTGATAAGGTGATAGAATTGATAAGGGGCGGAAATATTAAGAAGTATTTATTTGGTCCGATATTAGTAACACAAAAATAAATACGAGTAGTAGTTATACAAAATATGTTACTCTTTCTTGAAGTTGATGAAAATACTTGCTTATTTAACATGTAATTTTTTATGTATATTGCTTAAATTTAAATGTTGTCTGTGTAACTAAATACTTTTTCCAACCAAAATAATTTCGGCCATACCCTCTTACTTTTTCATACAATGTATTCTGTAATTTTTTACATAAATTTTATAAATTTATTCATATTAACAAATTTTGTGTCATAATTTTGTGCTCGAAACTCAATTTTATCGGGTTGATCTTTGTGTTACTTTGGGTCGGATAATCTTTTGCAAAGTCTAGTCGCTATTGTATATTTGTAGGACCAAGCTTAAGTATGTACGAGTACAATGTAGGACCAATGTACCTAATTAGGATAATTCCGTATAAGAATTGACATGAAGTAAAACAATCCTATGAAATGAAATCCAATAAATCTCACTAGCATTCCACTATGAATGTTATAGTTTCCACACGTTATTTAGACCTTACAATAAAATCCATTTAACAACACCTCCCCCCCCCCCCAAAAAAAAAAAAAAAAAAAAAAATTCCATTTCAATTCACAAAACTCATTTTAGTTCCATAACATATTCGTTTTGTAAAATGCATGTATAATGCCATTTCCCCTGAAAATGAGCACTTTTTTCAAGAAAAATTCGTTATTTTTTTTCACAAGCAACCAAACCCCATTTGTTATTTTTCTAACTCCTAAAAATTAAAAATAAACATAAAGCAAATTTGTGTAATTTGGGTTCATTCATGGGTTTCTTGCACATTCTTGGTTGACCAAATTTTTTAGTTGGGTAAAATGCCATTAACAATATTTTTTTTTTTTGCATAATTTATAACTATAAAATTTTCAAAAACCAAAAGAAAAGTCAACTATACCGACCTTAATATCATACACGTATATATAATTTTGAATCAACCTTCCTTTTTTCATACAATTTTTGCAAAATTACGCTTCCTAATTTATAAGTTAATGGTCATACTTTGATTTTGGTGGTGTAAGTTTGAGGTTATTCTTTGGCTTCCTTTAGTGAAGAACAAGAAAACCCAAATCCTCGTGTTCCAACGTAGTTTGATTAATTCATTTATTTATTTTTTTCTTAATTTCTAAGGTATTATACTACTTTGACTTGTCTACTGTTGATTTATTTTTAATTTGCTTCATTATTGGTTTTATTCTTTGTATTGCATCGACATGATCACATAGATCTTGGTCTTGGGAACTAGAGGTTTGACATATTTGATTTTGAAAGATTTTTTTGGATTAATTTTGTGGTTCAAATATCAATTTTACTCCCTCCGTCCTTGCAATAATAATAGGCTGAATTTGATAGTGGTAAGCTAGTAACACTTTTTTTAACTGGCATTCCGTATATATATGTACATTACACGTCTTGATGTGGAATATTTTATCAAGCGTATTTTAATTCGTTATCTTACTATATTTGGAAAATGGTTTATGCTACGAAGCAAATTAGATGTAAATATTGCTATATCCAATTTCTTTTCAATATACTCGTCAAATACTATAAATGACGTTTTATTAATGAATTAATTTTACTGATTTTTTTTTTTTACATGACATGTTATTTGGAACGTAAGAGTGGTTTTCGTAGCCGATGGGTTGGTTGAGGTTTATTATGGGGGTTGTGAGCGCTTTTGATCCTTTTAGATGACAGTCCATTTTTTGCTGCATGAAGCTTGCTCAATGCATTGGTAAAATACACGTTAATTTTGCACTAGAAACAGATTAGCTTACACTTTTTTGTTACAAAGAAGCAAAAAAACAAGGATTCTGTGTGCTATTAATTAATACAGTAATTAAAAATTTTAACTACATGTAATAAACTAGAACTGTAAGGAAGACAATTATTAATAAAGCTAGAGTCTATGCGAAAATCGCAGGATTAGCCCAGTTTTAAGGCAACAAAACTGGCTTTATTATAGTTAGATTGAGTGGGATAATGGATGAGATGTAGTGAATTTAAAGCATAGTTTTTTCATAACAAAAAATAAATAGTTTGTTTAATCATTAGACATGAATTTGTGGTGTTTAGGCCCATGTGATCTTGGATGCATTTCTCATGTATGCTTCATATTGCTTGTAGAAGCAATTTATACTGTTATATATAAACTAGTTTGCACACTTTCTGTTGCAATTCAAATGAAGAAATCACACCCTTGGTACCTTTTCTGCTAACTAACTCCTTTTCGTGTTATCAGTATCGATTCTTTCTTCCTTGCTGCAACGCGAGACAAGACTTGGTTGGATCCTTCACGTACTCAAGGCTCATTCTGGTGTTGCTGATCCGTCTGCTTTGTAAATGACTACGTTTCAGCTATAACAAGAGTAACAGCGATATCTGGAGCATAACGATATCAGTACAGCTGACAGTAAGGTATGAAGGATTGTCTGTTCTTGTGTTTTTAGTTGTTATGAGCTTATATGTACCAATTGGTGGATGCATGTTCCGAAACAATGAAAACATAGTTTTTAAGAGAAAGTGTTGCATTCTTTGTTTAAGGTTAATTTATATTTCATTCCTTCTGTTCCTAATAGAGGTCAATTTTCCATGATCAAGCTTTGTACCTCTTGCACCATTGCTTCAATTTTTTCACACCTAAAATCTCCTAAACATTGTGTAAACAAAGACGAAAATAATATGATTCCTTCTTTTTATATTCTCTTCCTAGTTAATGCTTGAAAATTTATACCAGACATATACTTGCAATTTGTGCTCTCTTCTGACCTTTTACTCCCTCTTTTTTTCGTTATTATGAGCTGCTAGAATAAGAACTTTGTGTATTCTTATTCTATCCTATTTATAGAATAGCAATGAAAACATGGTTTGATAGATCTTGAATGTGACCAATGTTATTTTATTTTTGTCTTTGGCTTGCAGGTGTATACTAGTTCTTTGAACAAATTTTAAAAATGGGTATCTACAAGAACGCGAATACAAATGCCAAAAATGGCGATTATCTGGAAGGAGTGTTAAATGATTATGTAGGAGGAAAGGGGAAGCTAAAAGGGCATAAGAGTGGCTCCACTAGGCTGGTAACAACACTCACTTGTGTACAATTCGCTTTTGCAATATATGCTACGTTTCTTTTGTATTACATGAGTCCTTCAGTTGATCTAAGGACTAAACCGGACTTCACATGGGCTACACAATTTGCAAAGCAATGGAAAGACTATATTATCCAACCCAACATTGTGAGCCACTATCAAGAAGTATCTAATTTGGTTGCAACTGAAATGCAAACAATTGTTCCGGCTGAGGTCTGTGAGCACGAAAAGATCGATTTTATGCAGAAGAAGTCCAATGATCTTCAAATGATCAAGTTGAAGACTGAGCTTTATACTGAGGTGTTGCAGTTTCAAAGCAAGAATTTTGGCATTGAGACTCTTCGCCAACTAATGGCAATGCCATCAAAGTGGGATTTGAAGGGCTCGAATAAACCAAAAGTTACAGTTATTTTAAACCATTTCAAAAGAAAAACTCTTTGTGCTCAGCTAGATTCTTTGCTACACCAAACTCTCCCTTTTCACCACGTTTGGGTTCTTGCCTTTGGAAGTCCGAATGAGCTGTCACTACGAAGAATCGTGCAGAGTTACAATGATAGCAGGATTAGTTTTGTGGGTTCAAATTATGATTTTAAGTACTATGGAAGGTTTCAAATGGCTTTGCAGACAGAAGCTGATCTTGTATATATCGTTGATGATGACATGATACCGGGAAAGAAAATGCTTCAGATTCTGTCCCATGTTGCAGGTACAGAGAAGTACAAGAATTCTGTTCTAGGTAGCATAGGGAGGATTTTACCTTTCAGACAGAAGGATTTCACCTTCCCCAGCTATAGAAAGTTTCGTTCGAAGGAGGCAGGTCTCTATCTACCTGATCCAGCTTATGATATCCTTGTTGAAAAGGTGGTGCAGGTGGATTTTCTCTCGAGCTCGTGGTTTTTATCTGCAGAGCTTGTCAAGACTCTTTTCATCGAGAATCCCATGACCTTTATGACTGGTGAAGATCTGCACCTCAGGTAACTTAATGATTTATATGCATTTCAGTAGATAGAATATTCTCCTGATTTATCTATTGTGCTTAGCATGTTTCTGATGCAACTAAGTTTATTGCTGTATTGATTTCTGAGAAACCTGCTTTGCTTTTTACATGGGATCTTCTCCTGATCTACTTTTGTGCTTGATTGGTTTTGATGCAACTATGTTTATTGATGTATTAATTTTATATGAGCTGCTTCTAGTTTTCTTGTGGTATGTGGTAAGTACATTACAATTGCATTATGTCTATATAAATTATAAAAGTATTATAGCAATCAACGAACACCAACGTGAGAATCAAGGTTGGCCTAGTGGTTAAAGGCCGTCCTTCCACCCTTGTGAGAGGGGTCGACTCTCACCCCAAACAAGTAGGGTCCCCAATTTCTCCATACTTGTAAGGGACTTCTCCTTACCCAAAAAGAAAAAAGAAAAAAAAAAGTCAACGAACACCAATGTATGCTTAAGCATTTAAGCTATAAGTTTTTATGCTATCCTGCAAATCGTGCACTATATTAAAGTTGTAATTCATATCCTGCAGTGAGAAGCTACCTCCTTTACTTGTTTTACCCTTTTTCTTGCATCCTTTGTTGATTACTTTGGATATAATTTTACTCTATGGATTACTTTAAACGTAGCAATTCTCGAAACACTTTATCTCAGCTTCCTGCATAGAGCATACCTTTGTTTCATGCATGCAGCCTTCGATTGATATGCCTATTTTTAGCCCATCTCTTGATTTACCAATTATATTGTTTAGAATACTATGATTCATGAATCATGCTTCTTATCCTTCTACATATTTATACAACCATGTTTATATAGCTTTCATCTTGAATATCACCATTACTAATGCCACATTTAATATAGTATTTGATACCTGATGCAATGAGAAAAATTGCCATTTTTTTTCGTGCTGTCAAATCTCTCCTCTGTTTCCTTCTCCACTTACATTTGTGTCAAATGGTCTAATGTCCTTATGTTGGCATGCAGCTATCAACTTCAAAAGTACCGAAATGCTGGCTCCTTTGTGCTTCCAGTTGATCCAAAAGACAAAGAAACATGGGGAGATAGTGAACATCGGCTTGCTTATGTGTCTGAAACTACTGTTATATTCAAAGATGTTGTTCAAGTAAGAGATGATCAGTGGTGGAGAGCCCTTTCGAGTGGTTATGTGACTCAATGGGCGGCGATGTATCCTCAAAAGATTGATGCACTGTTTTATGCTCACTCCATCAATGAAGTGAAGGCCCTTGCTCCTCTTCTCGAGAAATTTAGGTCTACTGTTGGTAAGAAGGCCTACATTGTTGTCTCAGGGGGCAGTACTGTCCTTGTGAAGATGCTGCAACTGCTTTGAACTGGCCAAAATCGGTTTGTAAAGAGAGAAGATTTAAAATATTTGATCTCGGAGTTGGGGCACTTTCAGGAGTATCTAACTCTGAAGTGCCTATAGTGCAAAGTGTGTATGCCAGCATGAAAGGGCTCGTTAAGATTCACAACCCGAGTGTGGTTATTGCTGTTAATGATATTGATTCTGATGTGAGAAAGGCACTGACAATGGCATCCGAGACCAGTAAAAACGGCTCTACTTTTGTTCTTCTACCTAGAGCATCTGTGCCCAAGGTCCTTTGGATGGCTGACTTAAGATCTACTGCCTTGCCAAGTAAGTACTCTCCTTTCTTTTTTTTTCAAGTCCTACCTCTTGTATAATGTCAATCAGGTTAAAATGATAAGAGTATAAAGCAAAAGAAATGTGCTGCGCTGCTTAGACTTTGTGTAGCTTTTATTCATTTTTATAGTGTCTTAAAACATTTATCACTTGTCAAAGTTCTGAATTTTAGGCTAATCTCTAACCATACATATAAACTTTATACAGATTGGAACAAGATGAGAATCTCCATCAACATAATCACTCAAAACCGTGTGCGTTCTCTCATGAGGCTTCTCAAGTCTCTCACTAATGCATATTATTTGGGTGACGACATTCCAATTTCCTTCAATGTGGACAGCAGAGTAGATGAGGCAACAATAAAGCTATTGAGCACATTTGAGTGGCCACATGGAACAAAGACTTTAAAGAGGAGAATCATTCAAGGAGGACTAATTCGTGCAGTGAGTGAGAGTTGGTATCCGTCTTCAGATGATGACTTCGGTCTATTGCTTGAAGATGATATTGAAGTATCTCCTTACTACTATCTATGGATCAAGTATGCTCTCTTAGCCTACCACTATGACCCTCAAGTATCATTCCCCGAGCTCTCTTCAATTTCTCTTTACACTCCTCGAATTGTTGAAGTTGTGAAAGAGAGACCAAAGTGGAATGCAACAGAATTCTTCCAGCGCATTCATCCAAACACCCCTTACCTACACCAGCTCCCCTGCAGTTGGGGCGCTGTTTTCTTCCCCAAGCACTGGAGAGAATTTTATGTGTACATGAACATGCGCTTTACTGAGGATCCTAAGAAAAACCCGGTTCAGATTCCCAAGTCTAGAACCAATGGATGGCAAGCCTCATGGAAGAAGTTCCTCATTGACATGATGTATTTACGAGGCTATGTGAGTCTTTATCCAAACTTTCCGAACCAAGCTAGCTTTTCAACCAATCATATGGAACCCGGAGCTCACATTAGTGCTAAAGACAATGTTGTCAAGCATGATAAGACAGACTTTGAGGTACCCCTTTTGGCAGATGATTTTCGAAACTATTTGCCTAATGGTAAGTTGCCTTCAGCTTCAAAATTGCCCTCGCTTAACCTCTTCAACCAGGCCGTGTCTCTTAAGGGCTTGAAGCAGGCTGGCGCGAAGCTAAGAATGGATGTGCTCAACTGCACTGCGCTGGAAGTTGTAACTGTGCATCATGTTACAGGCCTGCCTAACCAGTGTGTCAAGTTCTGAAAACTGAATTTGGCTGCTCAATTTATATTCTTTTTTTTTTTTTTTTTTTTTTGGTTTCTTTTGTAGGATGTATCAAAAGCTATGTCCAACCTTAGCTTAAAGGTGGGATCAACACTTGATTTTGACTGCTAGTTGGTAATCCATGTAAACACTATTGAAAAGATTATTCACAAAGACCATTTCAAAATTTGTTTCATTGCTTTGTACATTTGTAATCAAAGCCAAAGAGGCTTCCTATACTACATTAAAACAAAGAGAATTTATTGAACTTTGTCATCTCCATTTTGTAATTATTTAAGTTACCTTCTACCACCTTATTATAGAATTATTTTTGGTGATTAAATTAAAATGAGGTTGATGTTAGTGAGGAAAAGTGTTTATGTAACAAACATATGTTGAATTTTCATATATTGATTCATCGGTTAATCCTATTATACATGTAAACTCCACTTATTTGATAAATTTAAAAAAATATGAAAAGTGACCTCAGCTCCATACATACAATGCAAAAAAAGCAGGACCAAAATCTTGTTTGTAATAGGCGACATTGGAAAAGAATCTAAATAGTAAATATGTACGTAGAGAACTAGTCTTGCATACAAGTGATACAACGAACCCGAGTTATATACACCATAAGGTACTAAAGTTTGACAAATATATCACTTAGGAAACTGAAGTTTAAAATGTATCACTTAGAGTACTTTGACGGTGACCGGAGGTAAACTATCCGATACTAACCTATTTTAGCCGGTAAACGTGTTTTAAAAAAAAAAAAATTGTGTCAGCAAAAGGTCTCGTAAAACGAAATGCCATCATTCTTGTTTTTCTCTCTCATACCCTTCCTTTAATCTTTCTCTTTCCTTCTTTCATGGTTGGAAGACCTTTCTGAACACTTTCATGGCCATAGTCCCACAACCACAATGAAATTTTATTAATTCAACTTCAATGACAAGTTATATAATAATATCCATGTAAAAGCAATCAAGTCAAATTCAACAATAAGAGCAAATTCTTTTATTAGAGAAAATTTAACAATTAGCAATCAAGTCAAATTTTACAATTAGAGAAAAACCCCCACCCTCGCCCACCATCAGCCACCGGCCTTTCTCTCCCCCCTTATTAGTTGACTCCCCTGCCGTCACAACCCAATATATCCCCTGCTTCACCCTACATCACCAATTAGAACTGTCAATTCGGGTAAACAAGTCGGGTTTGGGTCGGGTCAATTCGGATTAATGTCGTAACCTATGCGGGTCGGGTTTGGGTTGGGTCATACTCGAGTCGGGTCATGTCGGGTCATACATCTTATCGGGTTTACGTCGGGTCAATAACAGGTCGAGTTACATTCTGGTCGGGTGAATAATTGATTGTATCTCGCCAGCTTCCCACTAATTTATTGTAGGTTGTATGACTTTGTCTGTATAATAATAATAATACTTCCTCCGTTAACGGTTATTTTCAACAATTGTACCTTTCACGGAGGCCAATGCAAAACTTATAAAGCATGATTATTGAAATATAAGGGCATGTAATTAAGTATTAATGCTACATATAAAAAAAATAAAAATAAAAAAACAATTAAACAAAACCAGCACCACCACCGAAACCCAAAACCAGAACCACCACCAAAACCACCGACAAAACTTATAAAGCATGATTATTGAAATATAAGGGCATGTAATTAAGTATTAATGCTACATATAAAAAAAATAAAAAAAATAATTAAACAAAACCAGCACCACCACCGAAACCCAAAACCAGAACAACCACCAAAACCACCGACAACAACCAGAACCACCAAACCCGTCGACCCTCAGAACCCGAAACACCACCAAAACCCAACCACGAACCCAACCTTCACCACCGAAACCCAACAAACCACCCACGAACCCAGCAAACCACCAACAGAAAACCCAGAAAACCACCACACACCACGAACCACCCCACGTACCCAAAACCACCACCTTTCGAACCACCACCCAAAACCACCACAGAAACCCAACAAACCACCCCACGAACCCAAAACCACCACCTTTCGAATCCAAAACCACCACCGACGCCACCCTTAACCACCCACCTTTCGAACCCGAAACCGCCTAATCCACCACCCACAAACCCAGATCCGAAACCCACCATTTCTCCAGATCTGAAATTGAGTGTCTTTCTTCCTCAATTCATGAAAAGTGGTTGAAGGAGGAGAGAGAAAGTTAATGTTGAAGAGGATGAAGATGGAGAAAATAGATTATGAGGGAAGAGGAAGAAGATGATGGAGGAGAGAGAAAGATAATGGGGAAGATGAAGAGATGATGAAGGATTGATGATTATTGAATGATATAAAATAAGTTTAATTAGATTAGATTAGTTTTTAATCAATTATGTTTTAAGTATGTAATTGATGTTATAAAGTTTTAAGTAAGGGTGTTTTTATAATTTTATTTAAAAAAAATTACTAATAATGGAAAGATTTGGGAATGTTGCAAATAATAGTTAGCACCTATTTTGGGTAAATGTTGCAAATAACTGTTAACGGAGGAAGTAATATTAAAAATAATAATAATAATAATAATAATAATTAATGATAATAATGCGATAATAATAATAATAGTAATAATAATAATAATATTAATGATATTAATAATAAAAATAATGATAATAATAATAATAATATTAAAACTAATAATAATAATAATAATAATAATAATAATAATAATGATAATAATAATAATAATAATCGAGTTGTTGTTGTTGAATCCTGTATAAATCATAGATTTCTTTTCTATGAGGGGACTTTCTCCCTCTACCAAGGTTAGCAAGAAACGCATACCCTATTTTAACAGTATAGGTGCCTGCTTTATGCCAAGGCCAATATAAGAAGTCATCCTCTTCTTCTCACTCAAACCGTTCTCTAACAACTCCCACATTCCAAGAACGAGTAGGGGTGAAAAAATCACTTACTTTCCATAAGGCACTTTGTCTGAGGTTCTGGTCCGAATTCACTACTGGAACTTTATTATTGACCCAGATAGAGCTTGAAGCTAAAACATTATTACCAAACCCAATTTTCCACGCGAAACCCTTCCTCATTAGGTCGGATACCAGGCTACAAGGCTTGGGACCTCCTACTTGTTTCGGGGTTTTTGGAGTCCCTCGGGAGAGTTACAATTCTGGGAATGCGCGCCAACCGTCTGTACTTGCAAAACCACGAAACTCTGATTGGGTGGAGTTCCGCCTCCGGCGATCAAGTTAGAACGTGTCCGGATGGGTAAAAGTGCGGAAAGTAAATGGTTTTTCTCTCTGATTCAGAGAGAATTCTGCAATTAAGATTGCTCGATTTTTTTTGTGTGTATATTTCTGAATGTTTTGTGTATGTATAATAAATGAGGAATTTCCTCTATTTATACTTAATTAGAAGGAGATATGCTCCCCTGTTAGGGTTACAGAGCCACGTGTCAGCATCCGATTGGATCCCATTGGGCCTCTCTAGGGGCTGACACGTGTCAGCTTGCTATTAGGCCCCGTGGCATAGGGGATTTTTACCCCAAACATTTGCCCCTCACAGGTGTGACGTGGCTTGCCACGTGGCGCCTATGACATGTGTCACATTCTGGGAAGGTGACGGTTCGTCTCCTTCCCTCCATTTTTTTTTTTTTTTTTTTTTGTGAATTCTAATTTCGAATTTGAATTGGGGGAGGTGACGGTTCGCCTTCTGCCCCCTCCTATAAATGGGAGGCTTCCTCCTCACATTCCATACTTTGCAAATTTTTCACAAAAAACTTCCTTGAGAGAAAAAAGCTCTGACGCCGGCTGCTCTTGCGTTCAACCAGCTCCTTCGATTCAGACACTTCCGGATACCGGTTGAGTGCTTCTTTGATCAACTCACTAAGGTACCGTCTGACTTTTGCCAAATTTCTCTTGATTTCAATTAGTGCCACAGCCGGTCTTACACCGCCTAGGGCATCTTTAAACAATTGTCTTCGAAGATTGCATTCAATAGGCCCACAACCGGTCTTATACCGTCTTGGGCATCTTTGAGCAATTTTCTTCATAAATTGCTTCCAATGAACCCACAGCCGGTCTTACACCGCTTGGGGTATCTTTGAGCAATTTTCTTCATAAATTGCTTCCAATAGACCCACAACCGGTCTTTTACCGCTTGGGGTATCTTTGAGCAATTTTCTTCATAAATTGCTTCCAATAGACCCACAGCCGGTCTTATACCGTCTGGGGTATCTTCAAGCAATTTTCTTTATAAACGCCTGACCATTTGTTTTCTTTATAACTTTCAAAACAACCACAGCCGGTCTCATCCGCCTGTGGTATCTTTGAGTCACATTTTGGGATAATGATAAGTCTATTTTATATATATATATATATATATATATATATATATATATATATTCCCCGTCCCAATGGTCATAATTGTGTTTATTTGAGCTCTGCGGAGCTATTTTTATTACTAATATATGTTTTCTGTAGAGTTGGTATTATTTTGCAGGAATTTGTTGATTTATAATAATTCCCGAGCTAATTGAGCCACTACAAAGACATTAGAGTTTGATCGTATTTTATGACCAAATATTTTAAGCCCAAGACCGAATTAGAGGAATTTAGTTTGGTGATTAAGGGCTCGATATATGAAGAGGTCCAAGATTTTACAAGCTATTGTTACGAACCAACCAAGCAAAAATTTTGGGTCCAAGCTTGAGAAGCCCAATCCCAAGAGAGCCGCCCAAGCAAGCCACAATTTCTGCTAGGCGTGATTTTGTTGGGCCCAATTGGGTGAGCTTGGGCAGAAGGAGTGCGCGTCAATTGTTGGGCTAATAATGGGACTTTGATAAGTTTTGCAAATTACAGCTTTATGACTAGTTTTAGTTTAGCTAGGATTTCCCTTAGTTGACTTTTAATTGGTTTTGTTTTTCCTTTCTTATTAAAAGGGAATAGTAGTAGTATTGGAACGAGAATTTTTCACGTAAGTTGTTTTAGTTTTAGTAGTATTAGTTTCTTATACTTTTTTTTTTTTTTTTTTTTTTTGAGAAAAGTCATTAGTTTCTTATACTTAGTTTCTTATGCCTTATTATTTGTAATACTATTGTTTTCTTTATTTTGTTAATATTTTTATTATGCTTAATTTAATTGTTTTGTTTAGCTTAGATTTAATTATGTGTGAATAGATTTAATTCTAGGGTTTGTGGGGATCCATGAATAATATGAAGGGGTAATTTATTATTATTGATTATTAATGATTGATTAATTTCCTATTGATTGATTTAATGCTATGCAAATAGATTAGGTCTGGTTTAATTGTATGAGTTTTGCAATATTGATTCGAGATTCGAGAGATGAGAATTGATGTTTAGGCTTAGTTTCAATAGGCATGTTAATCTATAATGGTTAGGTCAAGATTCGAGAGATGCGATTTAATACCGGTAGATTAATTATGTGATTATAATACGTAGCAACAACCCTTTATAATCTGGTTAATTTATGCATTAATGATTGATTGTTATTTTTACCCTGGCGTATTATTTATTGGTGAACCTATACCCTAGACCTTTTATTATTGATTATTCCTTTATTTAATTTGCTTAGTTTAATTATTAGTATAATTCACACAATACATATTTGTTACTCGATAATTTAGATTATAATATTTGATTAGGAGTAAAAGAACATTGTTTCCCTGTGGATTCGACCCTACTTCCCTATCTACTTTAGCTAGAGGACTAGGAATTACTTTTGATTAGGTGATACGACTTTAGCCTGTCAGATAACGGTTGCCTTTATGCAAAATTTCAGTTGCTCTTCAAAGGGATACATCTGGGCACCGTCTGGGGTATCTTCAAGCAACAACTCAAGGATCCGTCTACTAGCAAGTTTCTTCACAACTTTAAGGTACCGTCTCTGCCCCTTGCAACTTTTTTGAGTTTTTCCCGGTTGTATAGGTTGTTAGAGAATAATGGACTCTCCCAACACACACACGGCACGGCCTAGGGTAGTTGTCAACCGTTCACCTGATACGGCTGAATCTAGGACCGAGGATGCCGTCTGGGGGTGTTTGGACCACCCTTACTCTTCTACGAATCCGACCGTCTCTATTCATGTGCAGGACAGAATGGCTCGGACAAGGAAAACGGTTGTTGACCCCGAGTACCAGTCAGATGATTCAGCCGGAACTCCGGTTAATGACGTTCCGGCTAATGATTCCCCGGTTGAGGATGCTCCATATGACCAATCGGGTGCACCTAGTACGCCTGGGGATGATATCCTTGAATAGTCAGAGAGCTCAAGCGGTGAAGAGTCCGCCCAGCAATCTGACTCCACTGAGTCCACAATGGAACCGGATGCCCCTCAAGAGGATGAGGAGGCATACAATTAGCCTTCAATAAATAACCCAACAGAGGCGCACATGAGCGCCCGGGATGTTGTGACTTTAAATGCGACCCTCCCGGCATTTTTGAAGAAGCGCCCGGTAAGGGCCGGCTGGGAAATCATTGTTCCCCCTGTAGATGCAGCCGTCGTCTGGGATGATGACTTGGATCACGCCGATAATTACTTCGGCTGCTCTGAGGCGGCATTCAAAGCCGGCCTCTGGTTCCCCCTACACAATACAATCAAGGCCATACTAAGGGGTTACGACCTTGGCGTCGGGCAGCTCACACCCAACTCATGGGTGAACATTTTAGGGTACATTGCCGCCGCAAGATGCAGGATGTGACGCCTAGCTGGGAGGCGTTTGCGCACATGCACTATCTTAGTCGTGCCCCAGGCGGCTGGAATGCGTGGTAAACATTGACCACGCATCCAGAATACATGATGAATTTGGAGAAGCCATCTAAATGGACCAGCTGGAAGAGCAAGTTTTATATAGTCTCTTCCCTTTCTCCATCCGTCAACCATCGGCTGCGCCGTTACAATAAGCACCCGACTCTTCTGGGAAAGAAATGTGCCCTGCCCAAGATACCGGAGGGGTCTTGGGATCAAATAATGGAGCTGGGCCTCTTTAAGAAGACGCCCCTGTCACTGGATGATGGGACACAAGTAATTGTCCCCAAGTTCTGGGTCCCTCATCCGGACTGGTTCAAAGACGAGGCGTTCCTTTCCGCCTGCCGTCTAAGCACCTTTTGGAGCAAACGTAGGTTTATTACTTAATCGACATCTTATGCCGCCTATATTGTTTTTGAATGAGTTCTAATTTTGTTCTTCATTTTTACAAAGAAAGGCCTGGAAATGGTTTCTTCAGAGATGACTCCGGCTAAGTCAACCGCAGAGATCAGAAAGGAATAGTTGGAGAAAAAGAAGGCCCAATTGGCGGCCAACGGTGATGGGGTAAGCACCGGTTGACCTTTTCCCGCCTGTATGTCTTGCAACCAATCTTAATACTAACCGGTTGCTTTGCTTTGTTTTGCAGTCGGGGAGCTAGAACGTCATCTATAAGGAAAATGCTGAAAAGACCGGGTGAGGAGCCTGCCCAACCATCTTCGCAAAGGCGGAGGGTCCCGGGTGGCCCCGTCCCTTCTTCAGCCGGAAGACCACCGGCTCCTGATAGGCCCACAACTGCAGGCAAAAGTCTGCAAAGTCTTGGTTTGAGCTCAGGACCGGCTGAGGCCAGGTCTAGGGAGCCTGAGGTTCCTACTAGCCGGGTGCTTGTTGTTGCATCCGACTCTAATGCGGCTGGGGGTGGTGTCACCCCTCAACCAGAAAATCAAGGTACGAATTTCACTTTTGACCCCCCTAGCCGCTTGGGCTTGTTCGAGTCAAATCTCAGGCTACCCAGTTAGGGGACTCTTCAGGCAGCCGACAGAATATTGGCGCTGCATATGTCCAATACTTAACGAATAAATCTCATGATACAGATGCCTCTTCTCGTTGGCCGGATCTGCAAAGTTACGCCAAGAGATTGCTGAGGACCCTTACTGGTCCGAAAAGGAGGCGGTACCGGGTATCAACCAGGTCAACATTGACCGCATCAACGCACTCCTGGCTGAGGTAATTTTGCCGGATGGGGTGCTTTTATGCAAATATATTCATTGCCGGTTGTAATATTGCTGAGAAGCTAACTTCCTTCCGGCTGTCTTTGTAGGTGTTGCTGAGGGTTGATGGGGATGAAAGCCCCCTTGCGGAAGAAGCAAGACGCGGTAAGGGATGCCCAGAGACGGGCAGCCAAATTAATAGAATTCTGTCAATATAACTCCCTTATGCTTGAAATCCAAATCAAAGCCTAGGAGATGAAACAGGAGGAGCTAATCCAGGAGCTCACGGCTGCTGCTGAGATAGCCAACAAAAATGCTGTCGACTGGGAACTCCAAGTTAACCGACTCAAGGCTGACGTCAAGGCCTTGGGGGAGGCTGATAAGGAGAACACCGGGCTGCGGGCTAAGGTCAACCGACTGAAGAATGAGTTGGCCCAGACCCAGGCGGACTACAAAGACAAGCTAGGACTGAATAGGACCTACTGATCAGCGAGAATGAGCGCGATTGCGAGGAGCGCATGAAGATGGCATGGTCCATGATCCATACGGACACCGACTATGCCTTCTTCGACTTGAGGTACAAATACGCTACAGAAGTATTTGATGCTCAAGTTCTCGGGACTGAGAAGTCGGCGCCCTTCGAAGAATGGGCCGGCATCGAGGAGGAGCACGCAGAAGAGAATGCGCTAGGTGAG
The DNA here is from genome assembly GCF_001683475.1 of Chenopodium quinoa. Lineage (NCBI taxonomy): Eukaryota > Viridiplantae > Streptophyta > Magnoliopsida > Caryophyllales > Amaranthaceae > Chenopodium > Chenopodium quinoa. The sequence continues at coordinate 663,343 of NW_018744582.1, read as the reverse complement.
GCTGGAGAAGCCCAGACCCAGCAAACTCAAGAAGCCCTTCCTGCCAGTCAATTGCAGCCGTCAGAGCAGCCGCAGCAGCAGTAGCTCTACATTTATTAACTTCCTACTTTCATCCGGCCTACGTGCCGTGTACTTTTGTATCTTCTCCCCGGACGAGAGTCTGACTGACAATTGAATTATATATATATATATATATATATATATATATATATGCTGTGTCGGTTTTGCGTCAATTTTTTGCAATTTTGCCTTGAATGAAATCTTTGCTGCAATTTGAATTGATACATGCGGCATGCCGGATGCACTGGCTCTGTCTGCCCTTGGACGGTTGTCTACTTATAGTTAATCCAACTCTAAGCAGGCAGCCATCCATTTTAGCATCCGGTTTAATAAATATGCGGTCTTTGACCATTTACAAAACAAAATTATCCAAGTTGTATCTGCCGGCTGTGCCAGCTAAACACAACCTAGAATATTTGGTTAACCGGCTGCGGATTACCCTTTGGGTATCCGATAGTGCCGTTGGATGCTATGCAGGCGGCCTGTTCCCGAACGTATGCATTTTAACCAATTGCGGTTTGAATAACAAGGTTTTGACCTCGTTTATGGAGATTTTAGCTGGCTGTAGTGCGTTTTGGCAAGAACCGGCTGCATACCAAGATTTAAGTCACCATCGGTATTGCCTTGAGGCAATAACCGGGTGTATCTTGACCAAGATTTAACTCACAGTCTGTATTGCCTTGAGGAAATAACCGGGTGTATCTTGGTTTCGATAGGTCATTCAAACGGCCATGAGTTATTTTTAACCTAATCGGTTTAAGCCGTTTGAGTTTGTGACCTGCTAAGCAATGTACCACCCGGAAGGGAGATGTTCTCTTCGACGAATTCACCCAAATGGGTGTCGCCGGATGCCTGCTTTTATTGGAGCAGGCGGTTTAGAAGATGTTGGTCATTGGCCTTATGAATTAGGGCAGACGGTTTCCCGGTTGTGCATTGCACAGATAGGATTTGGTAGTTGCCCGGTTGTGCATTGCACAGATTGGACTTGGTAGTTGCCTGGTTGTGCATTGCATAGGCGGGACTTCATACAAAAGATAATTAAAATAAAGTACTCTTTCATTAATATACTCTAATTACAAAAAATTTACAAGTCCTTAGAAGTAGTACCTTTTCAAGTTATCTACATTTCAGGTTCTGGCTAGCTGCCTGCCGTCTGGAGTTTCCAGGCGGTAGGTGCCGCCTCTAACTTTTTCAAAAATCCGGTAGAGGCCCTCCCAATTAGGGTTTAGCTTTCCTTGCTCATTTGCCCTACCGGTTGCCTCCATCTTTCGTAGCACAAAGTCCCCCACTTTGAGGGGTCGTTTGTGTACTCTTTTGTGGTAGGCCCTCGTCATTCTCAGACGGTATATTTTATGACGCAAGGCGGCATTGCCCCTGCGCTCCGGGAGTGATATCCAATGCTAGACACATGGCCTCCCAATTAGCCTCTTCATCATAGAGCATGACTCGGAGTGTTGGCTCATAAAGTTCAATTGGTAGGACGGCTTCAGTGTCGTATGTCATGAGAAACGGGATTTCACCGTTTGCCCCTTTTTTAGTTGTTCTGATGGCCCAAAGGACGTGAGGTAACTCATTCGCCCATAGACCGCCAGCCCTTTCAATTTTCTTTTTTATGCCGTCTGAGATGAGCTTGTTGAAGGCTTCAACTTGGCCGTTTGCTTGGGGGCGGCCAACGGATGCGAAGCAATGAGAGATCCCTTGATCTCCCAACCAACTCTTGAGGGTAGGCGTTTCAAACTGAGGGCCGTTGTCAAAGACCATAGACATAGGAACCCCAAACCGGGTGATGATGTTCCTCCAAATGAAGGAGATGACATCCTTTGTCTTAATTCCCTTGACCGCCTCTGCCTCTACCCATTTGGTGGAGTAATCTACAGCCACCAAAATGTATCTTATTCCGCCTGATGCAGGCGTATAAGAACCTAAGATGTCCATGCCCCACTTTGCAAATGGAACCGGGCTGTAGATAGTCGTTAGGTCAGTAGTCGAACGGTGTATGAGCCGGCCAAATCTTTTGCACTTGTCACATTCCTTCACCATTTCCATGGCGTCTGCCTCAACACTGGGCCAAAAATAGCCTTGCCGCCTGGCCCTCTTTGCTAGAATTCTGTCGCCTATATGTGAAGCACAAAAACCCGCATGCAGATCCTCTAGAACCTCTTTTCCCCTTTCAAGGGTAACACACTTCAACAACAGCTGGAGGTAACCCTTTCTGAAGAGCTCCCCCTTGTACATCTCGAAGCTTAAAGCTCGCTTCTTCAATGCTGCTGCTTCTGAAGGGGCATCCGACAAGGTGTCGTCTACCAAATATTCCCGGATGGGGTCCATCAAGGTAGAGCTTCGGTCAAGAACTCCAATGGGATCATGTTCAATACTTCTTTTTTCCATGACTTCCCAGAAGACCGACCTAGGCGCATCACAAGTGGCGGATGATGTAAGTTTGGATAATGCATCCGCCTAATTGTTTTCTGACCGGGGCACCTGACTTAGATGAAATTCATCAAGTGTCCCAGCCTCATCTTTGACCGCTTGCAGATACTTGATCATTGCCGGATGGGTGGCCTCATAGTCACTGTGGTATAAGCTAACGATCAAATGAGAGTCTGAGCAGGCGTCAACTTTTCTTGCCCCTGCCGCCTTATACATGCGGATACCGGCTAGCAGGGCCTCATACTCAGCCTCATTATTTGAAGCTTGAAATTTGAACCACAGTGTGTTTGGGGGTCTTTTATTGTCCTTCGGGAGAGTTACAATTTCCTAGCAGACTTCCTTTTTACGCCTGTACCTGCACAAGTAACGGAGACTCCGGATGGGGGTGGGAGTTCCGCCTCCGAAGATTAAGTTAGTATCTTTTCGAAGTGGAATAAGAACAATAAAAGCTTCTCGGTTCGAGAGCGTTTCAGTAGGTTTGGGCTTTGTTTGTTTTTTTTGTGGTTGCAATTAATGTGTGTTTTTTCATAAATGAGGTCTACCCTTACTATTTATAGTAAGGGAGAACTGTACCTCAATTAGGGTATAAGGGACACGTGTCGCAAAGGGATTGGGCCTTTGCAGACCGTTGAAAGATTGACACGTGTCAAGCCTTTATTGGGCCACGTGTCTTAGGTTATTTTCACCCTAAACATCTGCCCCTCACAGGTGAGATGTGGCAAACTCACGTGTCATCTGTGACAGACGTAGGGTGCATGGGGTAAGTGACGGTTCGTCTGCTTCCCCCCCTTTTTTTTTTTTTTTTTTTTTGAATTTCAAATTTTCGTGCAGAAGGTGACTGTTCGCCTTCTGCCTCTTTCTATAAGTAGGGTGGCTACCTCTTTCCTCCGCACTTTTTATTTTCAAAAATTTCCTGAGAAGAAGCTCTGATACCGGCTGCTTCTTTCAAGACTTTCGAGCATCCGGTTTTCGCAAGAACTTGACATCTGCCTTCCGGCTGAGTGCGGATTTAGTAAGGTACCGTCTGCTTTCTCCCTCTTTGCCCCTAGATTAAGGACCTCACTCGGCATTTTTCCACCTGGGTATATTTTGTCCAAAATTTCTGAATTACCCCTACCTCATCCGGGATTTCCCGTGTGAGGTTTTTGAAATATTTCCCTAGTTGTAAAATGCCCTCATCCGTCATTTTGCCGCATGGGGCTGGCTTGGGACAAGTCCAAAAATCCCCCTCATCCGGCGTTTTGCCGTCTGGAATGTTTAATATACTCCCATCCGGCATTGTGCCGCATGGGACCCCTTTGAGCCAACTTTGTTTTTATTCAGACTAGTCATAAGTAACCCCATCCGGCCTTTAGCCGTATGGGGGTGGTTTGATCAACCTTTGCTTTCAAACATCTTTCAAATTGCCCCCATCCGGCATTTAACCGTATGGGGGTAGTTTGAGCAGCCTTGGCTTTTTCTCAAACATCATTCAAATTGCCCCCATCCGGCATTTAACTGTATGGGGGTCGTTTGAGCAGCCCTGGCTCTTTCTCAAACATACAAATAGCCCCCATCCGGCTTTTACCCGTATGGGGGTCGTTTGAGCTTCCTTGGCTCAAACTTTGTTTTAAATTGCCCCCATCCGGCTTTTAACCGTATGGGGGTCGTTTGAGCAGCCTTGGCTTTTTCTCAAACGTTGTTTAAATTGCCCCCATCCGGCGTCTAACCGTATGGGGGTTGTTTGAGCAGCCTTTAGCTTTTTCTCATACAAATAGCCCCCCATCCGGCTTTTACCCGTATGGGGGTCGTTTGAGATTCCTTGGCTCAAGCTTTGTTTCAAATTGCCCCCATCCGGCTTTTAACCGTATGGGGGTCGTTTGAGCAGCCTTGGCTTTTTCTCAAACGTTGTTTAAATTGCCCCCATCCGGCGTCTAACCGTATGGGGGTTGTTTGAGCAGCCTTTAGCTTTTTCTCAAACATACAAATAGCCCCCATCCGGCTTTTACCCGTATGGGGGTCGTTTGAGATTCCTTGGCTCAAACTTTGTTTCAAATTGCCCCCATCCGGCTTTTAACCGTATGGGGGTCGTTTGAGCAGCCTTGGCTTTTTCTCAAACGTTGTTTAAATTGCCCCCATCCGGCGTCTAACCGTATGGGGGTTGTTTGAGCAGCCTTTAGCTTTTTCTCAAACATACAAATAGCCCCCATCCGGCTTTTAACCGTATGGGGGTCGTTTGAGCAGCCTTGGCTCAAAACTGTTTCAAATTGCCCCCATCCGGCATTTAACCGTATGGGGGTCATTTGAGCAGCCTTGGCTCAAACATTGTTTCAAATTGCCCCCATCCGGCTTTCAACCGTATGGGGGTCGCTTGAGCAATTTCCAGCCTATCTCTGCTAACCCTCATCCGGGACTCCATCGCTTGGGGGGCTTTTAAATGAGCTTCCAATTAAACATGTCTGATCTATATTTCTTTATTTCAGCTTCAAACACATTCGGAGATTTCCGCCTGTGTAGGTTTCAAGCCACCATCTCAGCAAATTCCAACCTCCAAAGGTACCGTCTGCACCCTTTTTCAATTCTTTTTGTTAATTTTCCAGTTGCATAGATAGGATATGGACCCTTCAATTATACACTCGGCACAGCCTACGACTGCTGTCAGGCGGTCACCAGGCACGGCTGAGTCTAGGACTGGGACTGCCGTCTGGGGGTATTTGGGCGAACCTTCACCTACCTCGAATCCGACCGTCTCTGTTCATGTGCAGGACAGAATGGCTCGGATAAGATGGACGGCAGTTGACCCGGATTACAAGTCCGACGACGCAGCCGAAGATCCGGCTGATCCCAGAAACGAGGACCAGACGGCAGGACCGTCTGGTGAAATTCCTTTGGAAGAAACCCTGGGGACTCGTCAAGATTCCCCGAGTGGTCCGAGCACACCGGGTGACAGCATATTAGAAGACTCTGATTCTAATGCCGAAGGATCCGGCGATGAATCTGCTGGAGAAGGGTCTGGGTCCGAATCTGAAGCCCCTGCACAGGAGGCTGAGCCTATTGTTGAGGAGGCCTACAAATGGCCGGCTAAGGGGGATCCGACTGACATGACCATGTCTGCAAGAGACGTGGTCACCCTTACTGCAACCCTTCCTGCCTTTCTTTTTAAAAGGAAACCAGTTGGGAAGGACTGGGAAATAAGAGTCCCGCCTGTTAATGCAGCCGTCGTATGGACGGACGACTTGGACCATGCCGATGATTTTTTCGGCTGTTATGAGGCGGCATTCAAAGCAGGCCTCCAGTTCCCCCTTCACCCCTGCATCAAGGACATATTGCTGGGGTATGACTTGGGCGTATGGCAATTGACTCCTAACTCTTGGGTCAATATTTTGGGGTACATTGCCGCATGTGAGCTGTAGGAGGTGAACCCCAGTTGGGAGGCTTTTGCACACATGCATTACCTTAGCCGGGCTCCGGGTGGGTGGAATGCCTGGTACACCCTTACCACCAACCAAGAATACATGATGACTTTGGAGAAGCCATCAAAGTGGACCAACTGGAAGAGCAAATTTTATGTCGTCTCTTCTCCTTCCACTTCCCTAAATCACCGGCTGCGGCGGTATAATAAGCACCCGGCATTGCTGGGCAAAAAATGCGCGCTCCCGAAAGTGCCGTCTGAGGCCTGGGACCAAATAATGGAGACGGGTCTCTTCCTCAAAACGACCCATCTGATGGAGGACGGTAGTGAAATCATCGTCCCAAAGTTCTGGGTACCCCTCCCGGAATGGTTCAGGGACGAGTCCTTCTTGTCCCTTTGCAATCTAAGTTCAATGTTTAAAAAGAGTAGGTTCATTAACCCATCCGGTATTCTGACGCCTGATTATGCGTACACGCTCTAACTCGAATTTCCCTTTTTTGCAGGTAAAGCTAAAAGAATGGTGCCTCCTGAAAAGACACCTGCCTTCTCAGCTATTGAGCTGAGAAAGAAGCAAATCGAAGAGAAGAAGGCGGCACTGGCCGCCAAGAATGCTGGGGTAAAACCTCTTCCATTTCTTACCGGATGACATATGATGAGCTGCCTTTGTTTCTAACTGATTGCTTTGTTTTGACTATTTTCAGGGTGGAACCCAAGGCATGCCAAAATCACTAGCAAGCATGCACAAAAGACCGGCTGGTGTGATACCCCAGCCGGCTTAAAAAGCTCCAAGGCTGCCGGGTCCACCTTTGGCAGCTAGTCCTGCAAAGAGGACGTCTGACCCTGCCAGGCCAACCACTGCAGGGAAGAGCCTGCAGCTAACGCCGAGTGCTTCGGCGGGCCAGACCCGGATGGGATGTGGCTCAGATGCGGCTGGGGGGGATGGCACCCCACAGCCTGAACAAGGTAAAACCTCTGCCTTTGACCCCCCCTGGCCGCTTGGGCATATGAGAGTCAAAACTCAAGCAAGCCAGTCTGGGGGCTCCTCTGGCAGCCGCATGAATATAGGTGGCGCCTATTCCCAGTATCTGACAGATAACCCTTCCTTTGCAGATGACTCTACCAGCCGGCCCGACTACAACCAATACGCCAAGAGAATGGTCAAGACTCTGACCCGTTCTGAAAAGGAGGCGGTGCCGGCTGTACACCAGGTTAACCTGGATCGCATCAACTCTCTTCTTGCTGAGGTAAATAACCCGAATGCCCTATGCTTGTCTCAAGCTCTGCTTTTGCCGGATGAGTAGTAATTATCATCATTAGTTCCAACTCCTTTTCCGGTTGGTACCATAGGTGATGCTGAGAGTGGACGGGCTCCGAGTCCCCTTGCATAAAAAGCAAGAGGAGGTAAGAGACGCTCAGAAGCGTGCCCTTGACCTAATTGACGTTAGTCAATTTCACACTATTAAATATGATTTGGCAACTAAAGAGAGAGAGTTGCAACAGGAGGAATTACTGAAAGAGGCTGTGCTGGCTGGGGATGAGGCCAAGAAGAAAGTTGATGAACTTGAGCTTAAGGTCAAGGACCTCCAGGCTGATCTCAGAGCTCTGGAAGGAGCTGACAAGGAAAATGCCAACCTCCGCCAGAAGAACAGCGAGCTGACTGTCCAACTCACTAATATTCAGGCGGCCCACAAAAAGGAGCTGAACGAGGAACTCAGCCGCCTGATTACAGAGAATGAAGCCGACTGCGAGGAGCGCATGAAGCTGGCTTGGGGCCTCATCCATCCGGACTCTGACTTTGACTATTTCAACCTCCGTTACTTGTATGCTTCTGAAGTTTATGAAGCTCGAGTACTCGGCACTCCTGCCCCTCCTCCTTTCGACGAGTGGGCTGAGAAGGGGTTAGGGTCAGAGCTGGATGGGGTGCCAATGGGAAACCAGCCGAAGCAGCTGCAAGAGCAGACGGCTGAGACTCAGGTTGGGCAAGCTCAAGGGTTGGAGCAGCCTCAGCAACAAGAGCAACAGCAAGATTGATATTTTCTTTTTTTTCGGCCTGCGTGCCGTGTATTTTCGATGTATCTTTCCCGGACAGGGGTCCGGCTAACATTTCAATTAGATTAATATTAATCTATTAACCGACAGTCGGTTTTTCTATCTCTATTATTAGCATTTTTTTTATTTATGCATTTTTACAAGTATTTCAGCCGTTCTATATATGCCGGATGAAGAAGAGATACCACAATATGCCCCTGAAATGGCTACCTATTTACCCCAACAGTAGACTGGCAGTCGTTTCATGGAAGCCGGATGGGGGGACAGTGACTGACCTAACCTTGCCCCGTCTGGTACAATTATATATAGGATGGGATGTAAAACCGTTTAGGTGGTTACGGTGGCCCATTAGGAATTTCATTTTTCCGGATGGACCTCTTTTGGGTCCTTGCCGGATGAATGCTAGATGCAAAGGATCATTTCTAACGGCTGCAAAATTGTTTTAGACAAATACCGTCGAGTTATTGGATCGCTAGAACAATGTTCCACCCAGAAGGGAGCTGTTCTCTCCAGTGATTCACCCGGATGGACCTCTTTTAGGTCCTTGCCGGATGAATCCTAGATGCAAAGGATCATTTCTAACGGCTGCAAAATTGTTTTAGACAAACGCCGTTTGAGTTATTGGATCGCTAGAACAATGTTCCACCCAGAAGGGAGCTGTTCTCTTCAGTGATTCACCCGGATGGGTGTCACCGGATGACTGCTCTTTTTGGAGCAGTGGTTTTAACAAGTGTTCTTCCGTCTGTGTTCTTGCACTAGACAGGTGCAAATACAATTGTATGAATGGAAATTATATGCTTTCACATTTCAATCCTTAGAAGTAGTACTTTTTCAAGTTATCTACATTCCAGGTACGAGGCAGCCGCATTCCGTCTGGGGTTTCCAGGCGGTATGTGCCGTTTCTAACTTCTTCAAAAATCCGGTAGGGTCCCTCCCAGTTTGGGGTTAGTTTCCCTTGTTCGTATGCCCTACCGGTTGCTTCAAGCTTCCGTAATACAAAATCTCCAACTTTGAGGGGGCGTTTAAGCACCCTTTTGTTGTAGGCCCTCGTCATTCGAAGGCGGTAGATTTCATGACGCAAGGCGGCGTTGCCCCTTCTTTCTTGAAGAGTATCTAGAGACAGGCGCATGGCTTCCCAATTTGCCTCTTCATCATACAACATGATTCGAAGTGTTGGCTCATATAATTCAATGGGAAGCACCGCCTCTGTGCCATATGCCATAAGGAATGGAGTTTCACCGGTTGACCCCTTCTCAGTAGTTCTGATGGACCAAAGAACGTAAGTTAACTCTTCTGCCCAAAGCCCGCCAGCCTTCTCGATCTTTTTCTTTATGCCGCCTGAGATGAGCTTGTTGAAAGCTTCAACTTGACCGTTTGCTTGCGGACGGCCAACGGATGCAAAGTAGTGGGAAATCCCTTGATCTTGCAACCAAGTCTTTAGGACAGGCGTTTCCAACTGGGGGCCATTGTCAAAGACCATTGACATTGGTACACCGAACCGGGTGATGACATTTCTCCAAATGAAGGAGATGACATCCTTAGTTTTGATGCCCTTTACCGCCTCGGCCTCAACCCACTTGGTGAAGTAATCAACAGCCACTAAAATGTATCTTCTGCCGCCTGGGGCAGGAGTGTATGGCCCCAAAATATCCATGCCCCATTTTGCAAAGGGAATTGGGCTGTGAATAGCTGTCAAATCAGTTGCCGGCTGCCTTATCAGCCGGCCGAACCTCTGGCACTTGTCGCATCTTTTCACCAGATCTAATGCATCCGCCTCTAGTGTAGGCCAAAAGTATCCTTGCCGCCGGGTTCTTTTGTCGAGGGTCCTCCCGCCAATGTGAGATCCACAGAAGCCGGCGTGGAGATCTTCCAGTATTTCCTTGCCCCGTTCTGGGGTAACACACTTGAATAGCGGCTGCAAGTAACCCTTCCGGAACAGTTCACCTTTGTGCATTGCGAAGCTTAATGCTCGTCTTTTAAGAGCAGCTGCTTCGGATGAGGTTTCCGGTAGAGTGCCGTCTACCAAGTAATTCCGGATGGGGTCCATCCAAGTGGAGCTTCGATCTAGAACTCCAATGGGGTCATGTTCAATGCTTTTCTTTTCCATGACTTCCCAGAAGACTGATCTAGGCGTATCACATGTGGCGGAGGATGCAAGTTTGGATAGTGCATCCGCCTGATTATTCTCGGATCTGGGTACTTGACTTAGGTTGAATTCATCAAATGCCCCAGCCTCCTCTTTGACCGCCTGTAGATACATAATCATCACCGGATGGGTGGCCTCGTAGTCACCGTTGTACTGGCTAACGATGAGTTGGGAATCTGAGCAGGCATCAACTTTCCTTGCCCCGACTGCCTTACACATGCGTATACCGGCTAGCAGGGCTTCGTATTCAGCTTCATTATTCGAAGCTTGAAACTTGAATCGTAGAGCATACTCGTATTTGTCCCCCTCCGGAGAGTGAATAATTACACCCGCTCCGCAACCATTCAGCGTAGAGCTCCCGTCTACATAAACCCTCCAAACTTGATCAGTTTTATCCGGCTGTATTGGCCTTGTCATTTCAACGATGAAGTCGGCAAACGCCTGACCCTTCACTGCTCGCCTGGGTTCGAAAGTGATTTCTAAGCTTTGGATTTCCACAGCCCATTTAATCATTCTTCCGGATGACTCTAAAGTGGTCATAGGCCTTTTGAGCGGCTGATCAGTGTAAACGGTCACCGGATGTGCTAAAAAATACGGTTTCAGCCGCTTGACTGCTTTGAACAAAGCCAGACCGAATTTTTCGATCATGGGATAACGAAGTTCAGCATTCCGGAGTACATGGCTTATAAAGTATACCGGGAGCTGATTGCCGTCTCTCTCAGCAAGGAGGACGGCGCTCAAGGAGTGATCCGAGACGGCCAAGTACATGTAGAGAGCCTCCTGGGGTAGGGGACTCACCAATCTTGGGAAAGAATGCAGGTGTTGCTTCAGCCGTTGAAATGCCGCCTCAGCCTCTTCACCCCATTCAAACCTTGACCTCTTTTTGATTGCTTGAAAGAAATACAGGCACTTGTCACCTGACCGGCTGAGGAATCTCCCCAATGCCGCCAGGCAACCGGTAAGCTTTTGAGCCTCCCTGACGGTACGTGGCGACTGCATGTCAATCACCGCCTGTACTTTGTCCGGATTGGCCTCTATGCCCCTCTGATCAATCAAAAATCCAAGAAACTTCCCGGACTCAACTCCAAAGACGCATTTTTTTTGGATTTAACATGACTTTATGCCGTCTGAGGGTGGTGAGAGTTTCTCGGAGGTCGGCTAGATGATTCGCCTGCAACTTTGATTTGACAATCATATCATCAATGTACACCTCCACGTTCCTTCCAATCTGATCATAAAAGACCGAGTTCATCATTCGCTGGAAAGTAGCAGGCGCATTCTTCAACCCAAACGGCATCACCGTGTAGCAATATAGCCCTTGATCTGTGACGAAAGCCGTCTTCTCTTGGTCTTTCTTCCACAAGGGTATCTGATGGAAGCCGGAATAGGCGTCCATGAAACTCATCAGGGCATGGCCGGCTGTAGAGTCTACCAAATGATCTATCTTTGGAAGCGAGTAGCTATCCTTTGGACAAGCCCTGTTGAGGTCCGTGTAATCTACACACATCCGCCAGGTTCCATTCGGCTTTTTCACAAGAACGACATTGGCTACCCAATCCGGGTAGTAACATTGCCGGATGAATCCAGCATCCAAGAGTTTCTTGACCTCGGTTGCTGCCGCCTGGGACCTTTCCTCGCCATGGTTCCGTTTCTTTTGCCTGACCGGCTTCTTCTTAGGATCCACAGCGAGTCTATGTACAGCAAGATCCGAACTTACACCCGGCATCTCTTCTACTTCAAAGGCAAACACATCTTTGAACTCCTTCAGCAAAAGGAGCAAATCTGATCCCACACTTTCAAACGCAGCCGTTCCAACCTTGACGGTTCTGTCTGGCCGGCTGTCTTCAAGGACAACATCAATTATTTCTCCAGCCGGCTGAGGGCGAAGGACGTTTGTCCTCTCCCCGGACAGTGATTGCTATTGTTTCTCCTTCACAGGCGCCAGTTGGTCCGCCTTCCTCTTTTTACCGGCTGAATTTGTAGCCGGTAAGCTTTGATCACAGTCGTCAAGCTCAACAATTTCTTTCTCTTGACCGCCTGTGTCAAGCGTTGGTTTGATGTCCGAGAGGTAACACTCTCTCGCCATCTTTTGGTCCCCACTCAAGGAACCGACTGTGCCATCATCCCTTTCAAACTTTATCAACATTAGAGATGGGATGATGACTGCCTTTGAGAGGTTTAGGGTTGGACGGCCAATAATCAGATTGTAGGCAGTCAGCTCTTCTACAACAAGAAACTTGACAACCATATGCCGGCCCTTACCCTTCTCTCCGAACCGGATGGGTAGATCAATCATGCCCACCGGATGTACTACTCCTCCCCCAAAACCTACAAGAGAGTATGAGGCCGGAAGCATGCTACTGGGCTTATACTTGAGTTTCTCCAAGCACCGGTAGCTGATGAGGTCGGATGAGCTCCCGGTATCAATCAAGATCCGGCCAACTCTTTGATTGGCGATTTTGCACTCGATGACTATGGGGTCATCATGAGGCCGCCTGACCTCGCCCCTATCTCTCTCGGAGATGTTAACTTCCGGAAATGAATATTCAGACGACTGGCCCTCATCCACTGAGTTGACCAGTTTCCGAATGTTGTCTTTTGTGCCCCGGATGGTAGGCCCACCTCCCGCAAATCCACCGGCTATGGTCAGGATGGTTTCCTCATCCGTATCCGATTGAGTAGCCGTCTTCTTTGGGGGTGGTCCTCTTGCTTGTTTAGGAGTACCCCTTGACTTGGAAAGATAAGATTTGAGAGCCCCCTCATCAGCGAGCCGGTCGAAGAGCCGCCTGAGGCTAAAGCAACCCTCAGTGTCGTGGCCAATTTCCTCGTGAAAAAGACAATATTTGCTCTTATCCCGGGCGCTTAGAGGACTCTTCATAGGAGACGGTTTTTCAAGATTCAACCGGTCCTTTACTTCGTTGAGAATGGAGGCACAGTCCTTGTTGAACTCGTACTTTGGCACATACGGATCTGACCTCTTCCTTTTCTGGAAAGGTTGTCCGGATGAGTCTGCCGCCCATACCCCCTTTCTCTTGTCTTCCTTTTTGGCCGACTGGGTAGGCCGACTCTCTTTTTTATCGGATCTTTTGTAATCCGTTGGAAGTTTAACAGCACACAATTCCACTGCCTGAATGTAGGCCTCCGCCTTCATGAGCGCCTCGTGAAGAGTGGAGACCCTCTTCCTAACCAAGTCAAACTTAAAAGTTGATCCATCTTTTAAGCCTTTGAAGAAATCAGTATAGGCAACGTCATCAGACAATCCATGGATTTGGATCCTCATCAGGTTAAACCGCCTGACATATGACCGGAGCCCCTCTTTGTCTCCCTGTTGTATTGCCCCTAGATCAAGGCTTGTTTTCTTGGCAGGGATGTTCATAGAAAAGTTGGACGTAAACCAGTAGGCCAAGGTCCTGAAATTATTGATGCATCCGGCTGGGAGGTTACCAAACCAACGTTGAGCAATCCCTTTCAACGTAGCCGGGAAGCTCCGGCACCATGCGGCGTCATCCAAACCCTGCAAATACATCAGGTTGGTGTATGCCATAAGGTGATCTTCCGGGTTGGTGGTACCGTCGTAGGCGCCTACCAACACGTTTTTGATTTTAGACGGCTGGGTCATCTCGGTGATTTCTCTGGAGAACGCCGTTGGCTGTTCCCCAAGGTTGAGCAGCCGGAGCTGCCAGTCCATAGGCTGGACGGGCGGCTGATGCTGCCCCCGAAAATACCTGCCTGTGCATAGGGGGATCCAAAGGGCGTATACGGTGTTCCATGCACTGCCGGTTGGATCATATGGGGGCCGGATCGAGCGGAAACCTCGCTCGTCCGGCTGTCATTCTTTGTTCTCGAGTGCCTTCCTGAGGTGGCATTGAAGCTGTCTCGAAAGGTCGATGTTGATGCCGACTCGGATCGCTGAGTCTTTTTATCTCGGATGAGCGTCCGGGCGTCAGAATAGACTTTCTTGGTTCCATCCGGCTGAATGTGCCGGACGGGCTTTCTGACTCCATCTATAGGAGTGTGCATCTTTGAGAAATCAAAGAGCCTAGCCGGCATGTTTGACTTCGGATGCGGGGTAGATGCTCTACCCTTTACTGTTTTGGCTGTCTTTTTACCGTGACGCCTTTCTTCCGCCTGACCCTTACGGGGGCCGGCTGTATAGTCCAGAAGGCCTTTGATCTCTCCTTTGAAGCTCATCATCATATTCATGAGCTCATCTCTGGAGACTGGGGAGTCTCCAGCGGTAGAGGTTAACCCAAGCGGCCCCCTAGTTGGCTTGCTAGGAGCCGCCTGGTTCCCTTCCCGTTCTCTCTTATCTTTGGAACGGGTGTTCTTGGTCCTTAAAGAGCCATCTGCAGCAGTGTAGGCTTCCAAGTCATAGTTATCGGCTGTATCTTGGTCCGAATGGACCTCAACCTCCCCAGTAGGCAGATTGCCTTTACCAGGTAGTATAGGCTCAGATGTCATCTAGAAAGTACTCTCCCCACAGACGGCGCCAGATGTTTGGGGGTCTTTTATTGTCCTTCGGGAGAGTTACAATTTCCTAGCAGACTTCCTTCTTACGCCTGTACCTGCACAAGTAACGGAGACTCCGGATGGGGGTGGGAGTTCCGCCTCCGAAGATTAAGTTAGTATCTTTTCGAAGTGGAATAAGAACAATAAAAGCTTCTCGGTTCGAGAGCGTTTCAGTAGGTTTGGGCTTTGTTTGTTTTTTGTGTGGTTGCAATTAATGTGTGTTTTTTCATAAATGAGGTCTACCCTTACTATTTATAGTAAGGGAGAACTGTACCTCAATTAGGGTATAAGGGACACGTGTCGCAAAGGGATTGGGCCTTTGCAGACCGTTGAAAGATTGACACGTGTCAAGCCTTTATTGGGCCACGTGTCTTAGGGTATTTTCACCCTAAACACAGTGCATATTCAAATGTATCTCCTTCCTGAGACTTGCAGATTATGCCTGTACCACAGCCGTTCATAGTAGAGCTCCCGTCTACATATACCTTATAAACCTGATCAACATTTTCCGGCTGATCCAGCCTTGTCATTTCAACAATGAACTCGGCAAACGCCTGACCCTTCACTGCCTTTCTAGGTTCGAAGGAAATTTCCAAACTTTGCATTTCAATAGCCCACTTGAGCAATCTGCCGGATGCCTCCAAGGTTGTCATAGGCCGCTTGAGGGGTTTATCTGTGTAGACAACCACTAGATGGGCCAAAAAATATGGTTTCAACTTCTTGACAGCCATGAAAAGAGCAAGCCAAAATTTTCAACCATGGGGTACCGCAGCTCAGCATTGCTAAGAACATGGCTAATGAAATAGACCGGGAGCTGGATGTCGTCTCTCTCAACTAGGAGAATGGCACTGAGGGCATGATTTGAGACGACCAATTACATGTAGAGAACTTCACCTGCCAGAGGGCTGACCAGCCGTGGCAACGAGTGGAGGTGCTCCTTCAACTTCTGGAATGCCGCCTCAGCATTCTCCCCCCATTCAAATCTAGTCTTCTTTTTTATTGCATGGAAGAAGTAGAGGCACTTGTCACCTGACCGGCTGAGGAATATCCCTAAATTCGCCAAACAACCGGTAAGCTTTTGAACCTCCCAAATAGTGTCGGGCGACTTCATGTCAATTACCGCCTGTACCTTTTCCAGATTGGCCTATATCCCCCTTTGATCAGTCAAGAATCCAAAAAACTTCCCAGACTCAACACCAAAGACACACTTTATAGGATTAAGCATGACCTTATGCCGCCTAAGGGTGGTGAAGGTTTCTCGAAGATGAGTAAGGTGATCCGTCTAGAGCTTGGATTTGACTATAATGTCATCAATGTACGCCTCGACATTCCTTCAGATTTGATTAATGAAGACCATATTAATCATCCATTGGAAGGTAGCCGGCGCATTCTTCAGCCCAAACGGCATCACCATGTAACAGAACAACGCTTGATAAGTGACGAATGCCGTCTTTTCTTGATCTTTCTTCCACAAGGGTATCTAATGGAAACCTGAGTAGGCGTCCATGAAGCTCATCAGGGCATGACCGGCTATAGAGTCGACTAGGCTGTCGATCTTTGGAAGTGGAAAGCTATCCTTTGGACATGCCTTGTTCAGATCTGTGTAGTCAACACACATCCGCCAGGTACCATTCGGCTTCTTAACAAGAACAACATTAGCTACCTAATCCGGGTAGTAGCATTGCCGAATGAACCCGACATCCAGCAACTTCTTGACCTCGGCGGCTGTCGCCTGAGATATTTCCTCGCCGTGGTTCCTCTTCTTTTTCCTAACCGGATTCTTTTTTGGATCCACGGCAAGTTTGTGGACAGCAAGATTCGGGCTGACGCCTGGCATCTCTTCCACTTCAAAGGCAAAAATGTCTTAAAACTCTTTCAAGAGCTAGTGCAAATCAGCATCCAACTTTGCAAAAGCAACCGTCCCCACTTTGACGGTTCTTTCCGGACGGCTGTCATCTAGAATAACGTTAATATTATCACCAGCCGGCTGGGGACGGAGATCATTTGATCGTTCCCCGATGAGTGATTGCTATTGCTTCTCTTTTCTTACGGCCACCAAGTGGTCTGCCTTTCTCTTTTTGTCGGCTGCTTTGGGAGCAAGCGCGACTTCCTTGAAGTCATCAAGGTCGATGAGTTCCTCGCCTTGCCCGGCTGCGGCCACAGTAGGCTTGACGTCTGAGAGGTAACACTCTCTAGACGTCTTCTGATCCCCATTCAGGGAACCCACTGACCCATCATCCCTCTCAAACTTGATCAGCATGAGGGATGGGATGATGACTGCCTTGGACTCGTTGAGGGTTGGACGGCCAAGGATAAGATTGTAGGCGGTCAATTCCTCGACCACCAAGAATTTGACGACCATGTTCCGTCCTTCCCCTTTCTCTCCTAGCCGGATGGGTAGGTCAATCCTCCCCACCGGATGCACTACTCCTCCCCTAAAGCCGTCTAGGGGATGAGAAGCCTTGTGCATACTGCTAGGCTTGTACTTGAGCTTTTCCAAGCACTGGTAGCTGATCAGGTTAGACAAGATCCCGGTATCAATGAGGATCCGGCCCACCCATTGGTTGGCAACCTTGCATTCGATGACGATTGGGTCATCATGAGGCCGCCTGACCTGGCCCCAATCCTTCTCAGAGATGAGGACCTCAGGGAAGGTGTCTTTCGACGCCTGACCCTCATCTACTAAGTTGACCAGCTTCCGGATGTTGTCCTTAGTACCCCGGATGGTAGGACCTCCGCTTGTAAAACCGCCTGCTATGGTGAAAATTTGCTCTTCATCATTATCAGAGCTCACAGCCGGCTTCTTGGACGGTTGTCCACTGTTTGATTTGGGGTTACCCTTGGACTTTACCAGATAGGACTTTAAAGCCCCCTCATCAGCCAGACGGTCCAATAGCCGCCTGAAGCTATAGCAACCATTGGTGTCATGGCCGACATCCTCATAGAACTGACAGTACTTGCTCTTGTCCCGGTTCTTGATGGAACTCTTCATTGCTGCCGGTTTTTCAATTATTAACCGGTCTTTGATCTCCATGAGGATGGAGGAGCAGTCTTTATTGAACTCGTACTTGGGGATGTATGGCTCCAGCTTTCTCTGTTTCTTCTAGGATGGCTGACTAGAGCGATTTGCCATCCAGACTTCTTTTCTTTTCTTGCCCTCTTCCTTTTTGTCCGGCTGAGCAGGCCGACTCTCTTTCTTGTCGGACCATCTAGGTTCCGACGAGTGCTTGATGGCACAGAGCTCCGTCGCCTGTATATAGGCTTCGGCTTCCATCAACGCCTCTTGGAGGGTAACAACCCTCTTGCGGACGAGGTCGAACTTAAAGGTCGACCCATCCTTCAGACCCTTGAAGAAGTCTTTGTATGCAACTTTCGTCAGACAGCCCCTGAATCTGAATTCTCATCAGATTGAATCGCCTGACGTAGGACCGTAGTCCCTCCTTGTCTCCCTGCTGAATAGCCCCTAGGTCAAGACTTGTCTTTTTGGCAGGGATGTTCATGGAGAAGTTGGACGCAAACAGGTATGCAAGTTTCTTAAAATTGTTGATGCACCCGGATGGCAGATTGCCAAACTATCGTTGGGCTATGCTCTTCAATGTTGCCGGGAAGCATCGCCACCAGGCGCCGTCTTCCAACCCCTGTAGGTACATGAGGTTGGTGTAAGCCATTAGGTGGTCTTCCGGGTTGGTGGTACCGTCGTAGGTACAGACCAACACATTCTTTACCTGGGCCGGCTGAGCCGCCTCGGTTATTTCCCTGGAGAACGCTAACGGTTGTTCCCCAAGGTTAAGCAGCCGGAGCTGCCAGTCCATAGGCTGGACCTGATGTGCCGCCTGACCCCCAAAGAGGGTTGGCTGCATGTATGGTGATCCATACGGCATGTATGGTTGTTGGGGCACATACGAAGCCAGGTGGATAATTTGAGGGCCAGTACGCGCGGATATGTCGTGTGACTGATTCTCTCGGTTTGTCTCCGAATTTTTCATTGAAGTATTACGAAAACTGTCTGGGTAAGTCGACGTGGAGGCCGACTTAGACATTTTTTGACTTTTCTTCTCCTGGATGAACATCCGGGCGTCAGAGTAAGTCTTTTTTTACCTATCCGGCTGTACTTGCCGGATGGCCTTCCTTTGCCCTGATTCAGGGAAACGAAGTCTTGAAAGGTCGATTAGGGGCCTATCCGTCCCCTTTGGTTTAGGGTGAGGAGTAGGCACCCGGTCTTTGATGTGCTTCTTCCCGGAGGGAGAAGGCTTTTTGGCCAACTGACCCTTGTTTGAGCCAGTTAACTTTTTTATTATGTCCTTGATTTCCCCTTTTGAAACTCGTCATGAATTTCATGAGCTCGTCTCTGGTGACGGGGGTAGTACCCTCCGCCGCCTGGGGTCGCCCAGCAAGCTTGTCGGCTGGGTTGCTGGGACCAGCTTTGTCTTCGCACCGCTCTCTTGTTTCTTTGGAATAGGTGCGCCTTGTTCGAAGTGACCCGTCTGGGGCCACATAGGTGTCAACCTCAAAGTCGTCACCATTATCCTGGTCCGTGTGGACCTCAGGGTCAAGCGTAGGCCGCTTGCTTTCACCAGTCGATACAGATTCGGATGCCATCTCAGAAGTACTCTCCCCACATACGGCGCCAAATGTTTCGGGTTTTTAGAGTCCCTCGGGAGAGTAACAATTCTGGGAATGCGCGCCGACCGTTTGTATCTGCAAAATAGGGTGGAGTTCCGCCTCCGACGATCAAGTTAGAACGTGTCCGGATGGTTAAAAGTGCAGAAAGTAAATGGTTTTTCTCTCTGATTCAGAGAGAATTCTGCAATTAAGATTGCTCGTTTTTTTGTGTGTATATTTCTGAATGTTTTGTGTATGTATAATAAATGAGGAATTTCCTCTATTTATACTAGAAGGAGATCTGCTCCACTGTTAGGGTTACAGTGCCACGTGTCCGCATCCGATTGGATCCCATTGGGCCTCTATGGGGCTGACACGTATCAGCTTGCTATTGGGCCACGTGGCATAGGAGATTTTTACCCCAAACACTACTGATTTGACCTTTACCCCCCCCCCCCTCTCCGGGATTTTTACAGGCTTCATTAGGACAACTGGATCATGTCCTACTTTTTAATGACTCATTAGCTCTAAGTATTATTCGAGTTGATGGCTCATGGCACAAGGCTAGTAAACACAATGGGGTCGGATGGACGATCGAGCTTCTAAACCATGGTGAAATGAAGGCTGGAGGTTTCTCTAGAACAGCGGCTTCAGCTTTGCAAATTGAGTTGTGGGCTTGCCTTTACGCTTTAAGGTGGGCCAGTGACAATGGCTACCGGTCAATAAAAGTTATTACGCTTTACTTGTCATGGCTATTAGAAACAAGAGTCCCTCGGATATTTACCTTTTCTAGACTTTGAAGGAGATTATTAGGATAGGGAGCATCTTTCAACACCGCGTCATCCTCAAGGTTGATAGAGCGGAAGTTCGTACCCCCCACCAAATAGCTAACCAGTGTTGGGTTACTTTGAATAGTTTCTCCATTACACCTGTTTTTGATGTTTTTTAGTTGTTTTCTTTTTTCCTTTGTTTCTGCTGTTGTTAAAAAAAAATAAAAAATAAAAAGAAGAAGAAGAAAAAATAAATAAAAAATATTATTATAATAATAATAATAATGCTGAAATCTGCTCTGCCTTATCCTACCCTAAAGTTCAAAAGAACAGGGTCGTTTGCTTTCCCCATGTGACATCTTTCTAAACTACGGATTAAATCATTTTTTTTTGCCAATATGTTTTTTCATTTTTATCTCTACAGAATCACATTAATTATCATGAATATATCATTGGCCCCACAATAATTTATTACATGTTGGGAAAATGTTTTGATATATCATTAATGGTTGATTCACCATGTCCATGTGTATTCTTGCTGATTTATTATCATTTATTTTATTTATATATAATAACTGACTTTGTATTCTTGCTGATATAGATGCACTCTTTTATTTATAATAACTCACTTTCTCCTACATTATGATGTGCACATGACAGACGACACTCGCATTATTATTAAATATTATTATGGATTATTTTATTTCCTTACAAATAGTGTATGCAAAATATATTATTAGAAAATTATCATCAAACTTTTATTTATGATCATAAGTATCATTTTATTTATAATTAAAATCATTATCTTTCACATCAATCTTGAAATACAGACAAAACCCGTGCACCACACAGGTTGAAACCCTAATAATTAATAACACACTTAAAAGTTTTAAAGAGCACAAAGGTTTTACATCAAATCCACAGCATTATAAGTGTTGGTGATAACATAGTTCACTTTGGGTGGAATAAAACTTTGAAGCTTTGTTGCACGGCTTCTAGATTCATGAGCCGCATCCTTTGTAATACACCCGAATAAGGGCGTTAAAGGGTGACATATGAAACTATGGAGTTGGACGACCATATCAAAAATGGTTCGTATCAAATTCAAATCATCATCAACTCCAACAAACCCAACAAGTTGGAACACCCTCAGACATGGTAAAGCTTTGTATTCTATCTTGTCCTCTTCCAAACTATGACCATAAATATAAATGTTGCGATTGTTGCCCTCTCGCGGGTTCATCAATGATAAGGGCTCCAATCCCTACAACACTCGAGCCTCCTCTGGCAGACACGATGCACTAATCCAACAAACCTGCAACACGATGAACATCAAACCCATTAAAAAAATTAGGTATTTTAACCATTATATTAACAAATTTCATGTCCAAGCATAGATCTAGCAACAGAAACTAAGCTATTGAAAGAGTTTGGTAGAAGAATTATTGGTTTTGGAATTGTAAATGAAATGGAACAATGCACAGTAGCAGTAAAGTAAAACACTTAAAATTCTAAAATTTGAAGGTTAGACTATTTACCTGCAGCTTGAATTCACACTACACCGGGCATGCCCCAAATAATCTTATGATACTAGGAGTATCAACTATCGAATCAAGCCAATAAGTCAGCTCCAAAAATTTCAAGTTGCTGAAGCATGGAAGACTTTTAGCAGGAATATTACAAATGACATGTTCCCCCTGTGTCATGAATATAGTCAAGGGTTAGGAGCTTAAATTCACATAATTACCAACCCAAAAAGAAAAGAAAAAAAAAACAAACAAACAATTTTCTGAAAAAATAAAACTGTAGCATCCTTGCACTAACCGGTTGTAAATTTATCATGAAGCGAACAGAAAATTTGGATAGTTGCATGGCAAAACACGCAATTTGCTGACATATTGGAGTTGTGGCACGACAACATTCTCCATCAAAAGCTGCTTCAACAAGTGATAATGGCAAACTTTTGAACTCAATAATCGGCTTGCCAAAATAATCCAAATAACAAAGATTCACAACATCAATTTCAAGTTTATTCAATGAACTACAATAGTGTATTGACAATTGTTTCAACTTGAAAGACGCAACCTTCAAGCTCACAAGTGTTTTAGAGCCTTCTACAAAAAGTTGTTCTAAATGGTGGCATTCTGTCAACAAAAATTCAAGCAACTCTCCACTAACATTAACACCAATCAAACGCAAGCAAGTAAGAAAACTGATGCCGCTTTCAAACAATGAAGGCTTCAGAGTGTAAGCCTCCCCTGGACAATAACGCAATGGCGAATCCGGCCACTCCAGCTCCAGGTTCTTCACTTTCTTTGTCAAAGCAAATTTAACCCATCTGTCAATATGATGCACCTGCCTTTCATAAAAGCCACTTTGGACTGTAAACTTATTGATAGACTGGCCTCTATGCAGCCTTATTACCTGATTAACCCAATTAATATATTTAACTGCTTCAATCAGCTTTGGATCACCATTATACATACATTCTGGGAATATTTTTAAACAGTCAAAGTCGAAATCAGTCCAGTTGGTCCAAATGTACCTCCATCTTTTTTACAGGATACTAGTTTTGGCTGCCTCTTTCATCTCTAGTTTCAACAGTAAGGTCAGCATGATATCTTCTGGCAACTCATTGATTTGATCCACACCTTCCAAATTGTCCTAAAATATAGTATAAGAAATGTGTATTCAACTCAGGCCTGTCAGATATCAAAAATGACTAAATCATCAAGCTAACAAAGATTCATCTATCAGGCTACCAAACAAGTATAGCATTTAACGCATAACAAATTCTCCATCAATCTGCAAGCTAATCGACAAACCCTCTATTTATATACATGGATGTCTATAATGACTATAAACTTAACTTACCATGTCTTCCAAAGGTAAGATTTTCTTCATGTTGGCATTGCAAGTCATGTTCGAAGGATCTACACAAGCCATTCTTGAGAGCACCTACGAAATAAGCAAGCCCGTCCCTGACACAGGGCAGGAGGGGCGACCACCCTGGGCCTATGAAGAACGAACAAATAGGTTTACAATCTATAATCAATCAATTCATTAATTAAATGTAGAGGATAGATTTACATGAAACAAATATAACTAAAACATGCATTCATTCACACATGAACTAACTAACAATCAAACAACGTTGTTACTTATCTTGCATTTGACTCCAATGGACAATGCAAAGTGACAATACTTATACTAAGTAATAAACTTAACTTCCAAGGGCTAAGGTAGACCTTCCAGGATCTTCTTATTTTTTTTATCATTTTTTATTTTTATGTTTGATAACTTACATTTCCTAGACAGTAATTTTCCTTTGTTTGATTGTTAGAGATAATTTTCCTAAAGGTGGAAAATAGCTTTCTAAGGGTTGAAAACAATATTCATTTCTCAAGGGAGGAATGCTACATTTTCCTTTATACTCTTTTCTTCTCTTCTTTCCTCCCATCCATTTTCTTCCTTCCCATTTCCATTTCCTTCTTCCTCCGTAACTTTTCTTGCAAGGGAACAAACAAAAGAAAACCATTTCTATCCTTGAACATAGTAAACCATGGAAGATGATTTTCCATGAATGATATTCTCATTCAAACAAACGGAGCTTGCATGTAGATTCAAGCACAAACTTCGTTGTTCCCTCAAAGAATTATCTCATGCTAAACAATGTAAGCATAACTATCCAAACTAAAATGCGCGTGGATACCTAGACTGACATGTATTTCAAGTTAAGAGAGATTGCAATGCATCCTGCTATCCACTATGTTAAAGTTATCCTTCATTCATTGAACATAAATAAAAATGTCTCTGTTTGTCAAAACAACCAGCCGGCCTAGAAACCATGAGATAGGAAAAACTCCTACTTCATTAGATCCTGTGAAATAAGCAAAACTTCTAATTTGTTAGATCCTATGAGATAGGTGAAGCTTCTACTTTGTTAGATCCTATGAAAACTTCTACTTTGTAGGTCCTATGAAAACTTCTACTTTGTAGGTCCTATGAGTTAGACAAAACTTCTACTTATTGATTTTATTTTTATTTTTACTTTCACAAAACAAGTTCGTCTCACTACGTGTAAACTTAATATGACACCTTGACAATATAATCAGTAATTCAACATTCATTCATCTATATATTACTAAGTATTAACAATGAGAACAAAAACAAAGGAAAGCTACAACATAACTCCTAATTGAAGCATATCTTTACAAACCAAGAAAACTATTTTCAGTGTTTAAGCTCATCAAAGTATGGGAATCCGAAAGACCGTGACAAAGTGAGAAAATTTGCCTTCACTATGCTCTAGTGCCATCTCTTCCTATTTAAGAGGTAAATGCCATAACTCCTCTTAGAAATATTTGAGGAGGGGTTTAGAACATGAGTATATGCACAATTTTGCATATGTAAAAAAGGGCATAACAAAAGGGAATATAATATAGCCATTAGTTCTACAAGTAATTCTGTCTCAAAAAATTAATTAGTCAATTAATAATTAAGAAAAAGATCAAGCCGCAAGCATATGACAATATAATAACCAAAGCCACTCTCTTGTTCTTGCTTAATACAGTTTGTTATTGAAGAATTTAGGTATGAAACTCATCCTTAAATTACAAGTAACTTTTTCACCAGATTGCAACACTTACGAATTTAGGAAGATCATATAGTCATCAACAAACAATAAAGCTCAAACCATTCC
The DNA here is from genome assembly GCF_001683475.1 of Chenopodium quinoa. Lineage (NCBI taxonomy): Eukaryota > Viridiplantae > Streptophyta > Magnoliopsida > Caryophyllales > Amaranthaceae > Chenopodium > Chenopodium quinoa. The sequence goes on along the minus strand of NW_018744582.1, from coordinate 638,684 downwards.
TTATAATACAAGCAACATTCCAGTATGTAAATCATAAATTATCATAGTAAGTGAATAACAACCCTTCTAATCATCAATTTTACATAGATCCTAAAAATGATTCCAGTCACCTCAAAATTGTCACTTTACTTAATCTAAACAAAGATACAAGTATACAACTTAATCGCAGAATTTGGCACAATCAATTAACTTAAAATTCTAAGCTAGTAATGTTTTTACTAAAACACAACAATTAAGAACTTAGGAAGATCTCCAATCATCAAAAACAATAAAGTTTGCATCATGCCTAGTAATTCTTGCAACAATTTATTTAATAAATTTGAATATCATCTTAAGTGAAAAGAACCCTAATCATCCAATAAACATAAAAATTTGTAAAAAAAAATAACATTCCAATCCCCTCAAATTTGTACTTTACTATTCTAAACAAAAAGATACAACTTAAACGCAGAATTTGGCACAATCAAATAACTAAAAATTCTAAGCTAGTAATGGTTTTACTAAAATGCAACATTTATGAACTTAGGAAGATCATACAATCATCAACAAACTAAAAAAGTTTGAATCTTTCCTTGTAATTCTAGCAACATTTCAGTTTACAACTCCTAATTGAAGCATATATTTCCAAACCAAGAAAACTATTTCCAGTGTTTAAGCTCATCAAAGTATGGGAATCCAAAAGACCGTGACAAAGTGAGAAAATTTGCCTTCACTATGCTTTGGTGCCTTTTCTTCCTATTAAAGAGGTGAAGGCCGTAACTCTGCTTATAAAGTTTGAGGAGGCATTTAGAACATATATGATATATGCACAAGTTTGCATATTGTAAAAAATGGGGCATAATAAAAGGGAATATAATATAGCCATTAGTTCTACAAGTAATTCTGTTTGAGAAAAATAATTAGTCAATTAACAATTAAACAAAAATCAAGCCGCAACTCGCAAGCAGATGACAATAGAATATAAATAACAAAATCCACTTAGTTGTTCTTGCTTGATACAGTTTGCTGTTGAAGAAATTAGGTATAAAACTTATTCGCAAATTACAAGCAACTTTTTCCACTAGATTGCAACAATTATGAACTTGCGAACGAAGATCATACAAGAAAGTTTGCATCTTTCCTTGACATTCTAGCAAAATTATAGCATATAAATCTGATAATATCATCCTAAGTGAAAAGACCGTAATTTATAAATGAAACGCAGAACTTGGCACAATTAATTAATTCTAGGTGGCTCGAATTACAAGATTGTGCCAAGTTGGCACGGCTTAGAAACTTGAAAAAGCATGGGTACACCTTGTAATTCGAGCCACCTAGAATTTTAATTAATGCACAGAAATTAATAAACTAAGTATTAGGAATTCGAATTGTCATTACATCAACAAATCAACGCCCAAATTATTATAAGTAACAACAGGATGATATATGAATCAAATCAAAAGGGTGTAAAATTGAAGGTTAGATGAAAAGGAAAGGAAAGAAATTACCTTTACTGGAGGTAAATAAATCCTCGGAAAATATGAATATAAACCAAGATAATTGTATGAATACAATATAATGATGATGATTTGATACAATAATTAAAGGGTTTTTTCTAAGCTATGCCCCTAAGATAGTCGAATTTCTAAGGTGTACACATGCTTTTTCAAATTTCTAAGTTGTGCCCTTCAACTCACTACCATTAACGAATGGTACCCTCCTTGGGATTTCCACGTCACCTAAAGTTAACTATAAATTTAATAAAAAGATGATAAAAGGTAAGGAAATGATAGGAGAAAAAATCTTAGCCACCGGCAACCCTAATAACGAAAACTAAAGCCACGAAATCACATTCTCAATTAACTTTTAAACAACTAATAAGGGTACAATTTAGTATTGATATGCAGTTGAAGGGCACGGCTTAGAAACTTGAAAAAGCATGGGTACACCTTAGAAACTCGACTACCTTAGGGGTATAGCTTAGAAAAACCCATAATTAAATTTACAACAGTGACTGTGTTGATTGGTTGTTTTGTTCGGTGGGTGTAAATTAAAGGGCGGGTGATTTGGTGAGGAGAGAGGAATACTCCGTAGTTGATAATGGTGGTGGGATTGTGGAAGAGAGAAAGGGTTAAATGTATTGTATTTGGGTGGGGATGGGTAGAAAATTAAAAGAGAGAGAAAAAGGGTTTTTTTTCTTGGATATGTGTTTTTTTTTCTTGGATATGTTATGTTATTATTATTCAATAAAAGTTTGAGTCCTTTCCCTAAATAATGTTGGGAAATTATCTAATCCCCAAATCACAGCCAATTTATTTTTTAATTCTCACTGTACCGTCCACGTTAGTTAAGGAAAAAAAATCGGTTTTTTTTTTTATCGGTCCAACAACAAACCGCTACTTGAAGTAGCGGTGTTCTGGGAATAAATCGCTACTTCAAGTAGCAGTTTCAATTTCATACACCGCTACTTGAAGTAGCGGTTTTTGCTGTAATTTTTTTTTTTTTTTTTTTTTACAAATATCAGTAAATCAGCCAAAAAAAAAACCTGCAAGTGTACTTGTAAAACCTACTATTTTCAGCCAGCAAAGTCCATATACCATATCTTCAACACAACCACCACAAATAACAAGTTTATGAACTTAAACATTCTAATCCATGGAAGTCCAAATTGTATTAAGGTACTCTAAGAGCAATGTCAAATACTTATCAAATGATAAAATATAAACAAAGTCTCAAATACTAATCATTTGCAAAATAGCATATGTTAATGGACCAAAGTATACACCTATCTTGTACGTTGCTTCTTCCCATAAAATGATGATGAAGGTGATGTAGTTGTCCCCTCCTCTGGAATGTCATGCAGGCTAACTCCAACTCCAAGCTGAGACTCACTATTGCCACGCCGTCGAACTCTATGATACTGGCGTTGCACTAGTGGAGGAGATGTGACGATAGTATGTTGAGGAGTAACAAGTAGAGTTTGAGGAGGAGGAGGGGGTGAGGGAGGTGGAACTAGTGGAGCAGAAGTAACAGCTGGATGTCAAACTGGAGGAGAGGGAGAAGGAGCATGTAAGGGAGAGGGGGAAGAAGCATGCAAGGGAGAGCGAGTGGGAACATGTAATGGAGAGCGAATGGGAGTCGATGGACAAAAGGCACGTGATGAATGACCACCACGATGAGGTGGTGGTCTGATCGGTCGAGTATGCACAATAGAAGTAGAAGAAGATAACGAAGTGGACACTCGAGGCTGCTCAATAAGGTGCGAATGCCCCACCCTAAACAAGGTTTGCCCACAAAATGATGTAAGACTATGTATCGTCTATATGGTAAATGGTAGAGCCTTGTCCGGTGGTAAATCAGAGATGGTCTCCGTAGCTCCCGATAGCTTCGCGTGCAAATCAGCAACTGCATGTGCCTACATTGAAGTTTAGTTTTAATGTTAGTACAATGAATTCAAAAACGAAATACTACATTATAATTGAAATGAATGAAGTTCTTACAAGTGCTAGGTCAGAGCTAAATGGCTGGTAATGACTCGGGGGGCGTGGCTACGAAGGTGGAGTAATGATCAACCTCGTGATGCGATAGTACCAAGCCATGTACCCTGGATTACTAATGCCTCTCGTCGACTCCACTCATGTACATGCTCCGAATGTCGAATCTGCCAATTACGCTGTCCCCTTCGATCCTTCTTGTGTAGAGCAACGTCCGTGTCAACTGCCTCTGGGATCGGCTGCTCTAACCCGAACTAACTCATGACTCGGTCTGGGAGGTGGAACTCAACAACGTCAAAGAAAATCAAAGGGGCTCGTGTACACCAAATGTGAATGTTAGAGCGACAAATCTCTGGAAGTCGCTCCATCACCGCCTTAGTATATGGCTGCCAAATCATCTAATTCCCAAAATAGGTATGTTATTTGTATAATTTAATATAACTATTATTATGAACGAATACCAATGCATAAAAAAACACCGATTATACCTGGTCCTCATGCTAATGGTCAAACGCATCTCGATAGCATGAGAGTCCAGAAGCAGTATGCGCACACAAAAGTTGTACACGTAGCCAACTATAAAAATTAGTTAATAATAATTCTTAATTCTCGGGGGACAACAATGTAAGAACTAAAACTTTAAGCAATACACTACCTGCACGCCAAAGAGTCAACACCTCGCTCATGCTGAGTCCCCAAAATGTCATCCTCCTCCTGAAGGTCCTCCTGCGGCGGATCTCGAGGCTTCCTTGCATAGGGTCGACCAATACTAATGTGCTCCCACGACCACAACTGCACTAGGATAAGTGGGCCTTCAATTTGACACGCTCCTCTTTGACATGCTCGACAGAGCTGACGGTACAAAAAACCAAGAGTCGCACTCCCCCAACTATAGGTCGAAGTTGTCTGCCAATCTCTAAGTAACGGCAAGTTGTAGAGTGACACAGCATCGCCACTCTAGTTAGCGAAGAGAATAGATCCCATGAGAGTCAGAATGTAAGCGCGACTATGTCGCTGAACAGTAACGTCACCAACTCCCTCTAGAATCTGTGAGAAGTGTCGTCTGAGCCACGTCAACTTTAAAGTAGATCCCCCCAAAAAAAGCCTTACCCTTATATCATCAACGTTAGGTCGAACTCCAAGCAACTCCTCAACAAGGGCATGCCATCCCACAAGCGGAGGACCAATGACAGGTGGGTCGTGAACTCTCAAACCTAACAGAACAACAACCACCTGTAAAGTAATGGTGGCCTCTCCCACCACAAGATGGAAAGTATGTGTCTCCTGCCTCCACCTCTCAACCAACGCAGTGAGAAAAGAACGGTCAAGCAAAAACCCTCCACCCGCTTTTCTATGCACACCGTAAAACCCAACACGCTTCATATAGTCTAGTACTCCACCCTCTACCCTCCACTCACGTCCCAAGCTGACCACATGCTCCCTAACTGAAAAAACTCTATCAGCCACGCCACTCCAAACGTCATGACTCCTATGGGAAGTTTGCAACCGTAGAACAGATGAATCAATTGGGCTTGGTCGAATCACCGGATCCATGGGACCTACATGATAAGAGGAAATTTAATTAATTTTAAGCATGCGTAAGGAAAAAAAAATAAGATTTCAATATTTTAAAACACAAATTAGGCATTTTAACAATATCTAATGGTCGTTACCCAGATGATCCAACACCACCAATAATTATAGGACAAGTCTTCTTGTTATGCCCAGGTCGTCGACAAACACTGCATGCCTTCTTGACACGATAGAGACGCTCATCCATTTCATTCCGGATTCTAGTTGACCGCCGGCCTGGGCCTCTTTTCAGATCTGGGTTGGCTACCACATTAGGCCCATTGTAAGTGGACCAATGGCAAGGATCGGGAACTGGTGTGAAATACTTCGAGTATGAAAGAATCCACAAAGTCTGAGTGTGATAGGCTTCGATGCCAACAAACTGCTAGGACATGAGAGCGTGGCAACTTGTATATTTTCAACTTCTCACAAGTACATGTCTTTCTCATCAAATTCACAGTGTGGGAGTTACCACCTTTACAAGCTTTTCTCCTTCCACGACCTGTCCTAACCTGATATAACCCTATGACATCATAGTCAAAAGCAACAACCTCACGGTGCATGGCTTTCTCCATGTTGGCCTCTATTGTCTTTATAGCCTTTTTTGATAACTCATGGCCTTCTTCAAGCCTTCTTTTACTCCAACTTTGTCTAGTTGCAAAATAGGAGTTAACTCGAAAAAAGATCATTTGCACTAAGGCAGTTATTGGGAGACAACGAGCCCCTTTTAAGCCTCCATTGAAAAGTTCCGACATGTTTGTAGTCTTCACACCAAACCTTAAACCACCATCATGGTGGATGGACCACTTATAGTACGAAATCTCCATCAAGTACCGACGAGCCTCTACATTCAAGTAGGCTGAGCAAAACTATCTGATAATCCGAAAATCCGAAATTCTGATCCGCATCCGATCCGAAAATTTAGGATATCCGATCCGAAAACATTTTCGGATCGGATATCGGATATCGAAAATTTCAATTTCGCATATCCGAATATCCGAAAAAAAGTCGGATATCGGATCGGATATCCGATCCGAAATCCGAAAAAACACTTTTTTACCATTTTAAAATATTTTCGGATAAAAACTTAAAAACCTAGATCTACTTTATACCGCCCCCCTACTCATTTCTCTCTCATCCCTTTTCCTTCATTCTCCCCCATCCTTCTCTATATCTTCAGCATCTTATTCATTTTAGATCGAACACAAATTTGCTTAATTTCATTCGTCTTCTCCAAAATTCCAAACATTTCTCCAAAATTCATCTTGTTCTTTCTCTTAATCAAGCCCAAGTGAATTAATTTACTGCTTCAAAACAAAATACCCAGCACCGCCACCTGTAGCAACTTCGGCTTCGTCGCCGCCGTCACCTCAGGCCACCATCACCTCCTACTCCACCGTTCGACCTAGCCCAAGTGAATTATTTACATAATTTTTTGAAATTATCTTGGTTAAATTACTAGCTTCGAGAATGGGGGTGGATTGGGTTAAATTCACTAGCAACGTGAATAATGTGGGCTAGGATGGTGTCGGATGGGTTCACAGGCGTCGAAATTGGTGGTGGGGTGGGATGGGTTTATAGGCGTTAGGTGGGATGGGTTCCCATTTCCCAAGCTGCCGCCCTGCCCATGCTGCTGTCTGCTTTCAACCCTAGCCAAGCACCGACGCCCGCCTAAGCTTCAACTCTAGCAGCCCATGAGCTTTCGAAATTTCAAGGTTTTTGTATTTTAGCTCTAATTCTAATTTAGATTAGAAAATTGATCTAGGTTTATTTTTTTCAATTTTATATTTACTATATTATTAATTTTGATATTATTGGAATTTTAGTTTGTAATTGTAGTTTATACTTATATAATTAATTACTTTAATTTCTAATTTTTGGACTTTTTTATGTATAATTGTTTTGCGATAATTATATAAGTAGATCTAGGTTTTTATTAAAGAAGTCGGATATAGGATATCCGACATATCCGATCCGAAAATTTCGGATATCCGACATTTTCGGATCGGATACAGATATCAAATATCCGGATTTTCGGATACGGATATCCGATCCGAAATCCAGTTTCGGATTGGATATCCGATCCGTGCTCAGGCCTACATTCAAGTCAGCAATTTTGTTGATGTAGTAATCAAACTTCTTCTTCTGCCTTGCAGTATCTGCTTTGCCAAAAAGGTTCTTTATGACGACACTTTTAAACTTTGAATTCACATTAGAAGCCAAGTGACGTGTGCAATACTTGTGGTAGGCATTGGGCTCCTCCCAACCACTTCCAACCTCATCCATTGCTGCTAAAATGCCAGCATGTCTATCGGATATCACATATAGCCCTTTTCTATCTGTTACTCGAGTTCTAGTACAAGCCATGAACCAAGACCAACTATCATTGTTTTCTCCTTCAACAACCGCAAACGCGAGGGGGAATAGTTGAAAATTAGAATCGGTTCCCATAGCAATAAGTAGAGTCCCTTTGTATTTGCCATATAAATGAGTTCCATCAATGGTAATAAGGGACCTACAATGACGGAATCCATCAATATATGGCTTGAATGCCCAAAAAACTCGTTGGAAAACATGAGTTCCAGGATTTGATTCCTTGAACGCTTGCATGTACTTAGGCAACTCTTGAAATGAACCCTCCTAATCCCCATAAATGAGTTTTATTGCCTTTTGTTTCGCTAGCCATGCTCTCTTGTAGGTTATTGAGAACTCAAACTTCTCTTTCACAAGTTGCACTATTGTCTTGATTTTCAATGAAGGGTCAACGCGAAGGACATCTAAAAGGGCATTGCAAACAAACTCGGAAGTGAGTAGCTTATGATCCACCGAGTCGATGTCACCAACACAATTACTTGCATGAGGGTCGTTGTACCGAACAATTTTAAAAGTAGAAATTGTTGGATCTTTCACTCCTATAAGCCTCCACGAACAACTACATTGTTATTTCCTCTTGCACTGAGCAACATATTTCTCTGGCTCTGCCTCCACAACTCGAATTGTTTGTTTTCTAGCTATGGAGTAAGAATTCAAAGCATCTTTCAATTGTTGCAATGAGTCAAACTGCTGTCCAACCTCAAATTCCCCCCATTGTTATATGTCTCATTTCCTAACCAAGTCATCCATGAGTTATTCAAACGTGGACCAACTTGCGGCACTTCATTGAAGTCTGTAGTGGGAGCACTTTCTTTAATTGCCTTATCACGAGCTTTAATTACATCTTCATCATCATATTCATTAGTATCATTCATCTCACCATCCCTAAAAACATCAACATTGTTTGGGTAATCGAGAATGGCTTGTGGTTGTGTGCTTGTTGAGGTTCCAACATTAGGCGATGTGGAAAGATGTTCATTGACATATTGAGGATCAACAAGCATTCTTGTGAATGAGCCTATCCCCACACTTTGATTAGTAAGGGGAATTGCTTGCTCCATACTACAAAAATAGTCCATCTCCGGAAAGGAACCAGTATTAGTTTGCCCAACTGGCTCCTTTGGAACCTGTTCAATGTACAATTGCATTCCAATCGAAGAAGTCTAAGTCACAACAATCCACATAGCCCTAAGAGCATTGTCGTCATTCAACGGAACTTCGACATATGCCCCAGTCATAGGATGTCGCATAACCACCTTTAACTCCACAAATCTAGGATCAATACTCAATTCTTCATATAGCTTGTTCAGAACGTGTGAATACGTCATCCCAGGATTTACAATTTTTTTTTATTTTTTTTATTTCCACCCCTATACGTAACATCACTATCTTTGTGGATAATTTCCCCACCCCAATAGCAATATAGAGGGTAGTTTGGTACCTTCATGTTTCATTTTAGAAAACACCATGATAAATCAAAGATATTAGGTTTGCAAAAATTTATTTAGACGAGCATGAATATAAATTTATTTAGAAACCCCCCCTGCATGCACACATATTTCAGGTTGCTTCAATCATCTTAAAAAAATCCAACTAATATAAATTTGCAACATATGTAAGGATTATATTATACTTGTAATAAGTTAGCCAGCGGTAAGCTCATGTTAAAGACAACATAAAGGTCACACTTATTGATGTATATATTTATCATTTACTTGTCTTTGCTTCTCTAAACATTAGTTATTTGCTTGTGATCTCAGTATCACCCTAATTACTTACCTTGAAACAGGCCAATGAAATTTTGTTATCATTTGATATATGATTGAGAGAATATGTGTACCAGTGGTGAATACCAAAGAACTGATAATGGAGCTTCTATTCAGACCTTAAAGCTGAGTTCTTCATCACTTTAAACAACACCCCGTATAGGATTAAGCAATCACTTTATTTTTAACACATTGGTTAAACTCTACAGCAAGTCTACAACAAGCATACTACAAAGAATGCGGAAGTCTACAACAAGTCTACGACAAGTCTAACATCAACATTGATTAATTTGATAACATCAACATTGAAACTACACAATTAAGTACAAATTGTCAAAAACGTGCTATGAATTTAGCATACAATTACACTAAAATAACAAATTAATTTAATAATTGAATGAATAAAAAAAATAATTAGGGCACAATCAACTTATCACTAATTCAGCAACAAACAACAACAAACCCACTAATTCTCTGACATCGGCGTCCGCAACCAATCGTGAGCAAGTCGGTGACATCGACGACGACGCAAATGTGGCGGCTTCCGGTGCTGGGGATTGATGCGTTGGCAGGTGAAAGGAGTAGTGCTTTGAGGAGTAGTGTCGATTTTTTTTTTTTTATTTTTTTTTTATTTGGGGATGTTTGAGCTCGAATTATTTTACCAAGGAAGGAAAAGGGGAAACTAATTTTGTTAAAAAAAACTTAATAAATACAAGCTGCTACTTGAACTAGCGGTTTCTAATAAGTAAACCGCTACTTGAAGTAGCAGTTTTTAATCAGTACACCGCTACTTGAAGTAGCGGTTTTTAATCAGTACACTGCTACTTGAGGTAGCGGTTTCTGATAAACCCGTTTTAAAATTAATTCCCACTGAACCGGTGACGTGGACGATAAGGTGGGAATTAAAAAAAGATTAGCTGTAATTTGGGAATAATAAACAGTATCTATAAGCGGAGGTGGTTAAAAAATTAAAAGAGAGAAAGAAAGGGTTTATTTTTTTTGGATATGTTTTTTTTTTTTTTCTTGGATATGTTATGTTATTATTATTCAATAAAAGTTTATACTTCCAGCAGTTCAAATAATTAGTATCTATAAGCTCTGTTCAAATGAATAGTGCAATGATGTTATTACCCCTGCCTTTAGTTAAATAAATAAATAAAAAAAAAAATCTTTTTTGACTGTCATCTCCCGGTTTTCATCTAAACCTTTCATTTTGCTTTGGATTTTTTAACGTAAATAGACCAATCTTTGGCAAACCTATAAATCTGCCCATATTGGACAGAAGTTTGCCCTTTTTTGCCCATAATGGACCAAGCAGGTCACCTACCTATTATAACAGGTAAAAGTCCACTTGTCATTAAACCATTGGTCAATTTTTTTTTTTTTTTTTAATTTTTAAATTTTGAATTTTTTTTTTTTTTTAAAAAAGAAATAAATAATAAAAAAAAAAACCAAAACCACCCCACTGCCAGCCCCCTCCCCTCACCCCACTACCAGCCACACCCCACAACAAAGAACAACCACAACATCAACACCAATCGCCAGCAACACCTCCAAGCACAGCACCACCACCGCCTCTCCATAACCACCATAACAGCCACCACTTGATCCCCACCTAACCTGCCCCTCCTCCTCTTCAAAGTCGAAGTCGCTGCCCCTCCTCGTGAGAGTCCCCGCCCCCCTTGTCGAAATTGAAACTAAAACCCTAGAAATTGAAAAGCGAAAAGGGGAATGTAACATTAAGTTTGAAAACTCAAATCTAATGCAAAATTGGTAAATATGGGAGGTGAATTTAGGGGGATTATGACCGGTTTTATAAGTGAGTTTGTGGTGGTTTCGGGGTGGGTGGTGGTTATGGCGGAGAGCGAGGAGAGAGAGAGGAGGGTGAAGGGAGGAGATGAGGTGGCAGAAGGAAGGTGAAGTGAGGAGGTTGTTGAAGGGTTTTGAGATGGATTTGCAGATTATGATTTCACGAAGAGGGAGTTTGATGAAGATCATGTGAAGGGTGTCTTGAGGGAGACGGTAGATTGGGGGAGAATCCATTGATGAAGGAGGAGAGAGAAAGTTGAAGGTTGTTAATGGCGGAAATTTTGGATTTAGGAGAGAGAAAGTGAAGGGGAGAAGGAAGTGAGAATGGGTGGGTGTGTCCGAGTTAACTCGAGTATGACTCAGGTAACTTGAATAACCGGTTGCCGGTAAACTCAGTCTATTATGGGCGAAAAATGGCAAATTTCTGTCTAATATGGGCAGATTTATAGGTTTGTGCATTTTGGGAGAACCGGGCAAAGGTTTCTATTTACGTTAAAAAATCCTTTTTGCTTTTGAAGAATCTCATTCAATCTCTCTCCTCACTCTTCTTCTCCCATCTTTTCCACTCTCATCTCCTTCTCCATATTTTGGGAGCTAATAAAGTTGCCTGCACGAGCTGTTCTTCAAGTGCAACCAAGAGGTAATCTTTCTTTTTGGCCTTTTCATTGATTGTTTTTGCTTACAATTTCATCAATATTGTGTTCATCAATGGTAACAATTTGATTTCGGACAAATTTCTCTGTTTTTATTTTTTTCCTTTCTGTTTAGTTTTGATTGAGATGTTATTCTTGTTTTGGATTAATTTAATTATTGTGATTTTGTAGTGTTATGCTGCGATTTTAATTCTGGAATAAGTATTATTTAATCTGCCCCAATTAAAGTAAGCTTTATTAATTGACATTTTTTTTGGGTTTAGCTTAGTGGGTTGTTTTACTTGTGTATAAGCTGTTGGAATCAAGAAGAGGCCGGGTAATAGACATATTTGTGGATTAGCTGACTTTAATTTGAATTATTTCTCCTTCTGTTGCTTCTACTCAATAGTCAGATTAACATGAAATACCCTGTATGATGACTGTAACAATGAAGTAGTTGTTCTTGGCATTGCCATGATAGCTGTGGGCGATGAAAAGGGTCTTGATACAACAATTGACTACTTACTGAATTAATTGACATATGGAAACCAAAACATCAAAAAAATAGGGAACAGCACTTTGCATCTTTGCAGGAATTTTTGCTGGCAATCTCAAGGAGATGTTGCCCAACAGCAATTGATTTGTTGTTGGCTATTGTTATATTGGAGCTGAGGGTGATGGTTTGAATTTTTGGGTCATATAGGGTGGCCTTCAGATTTTCCTCCTCGCATACTGATTTATTTGTTTCTGTGATCTTTTACTGTTATTTCAGTAGCGCTAGATCTCTGTTGTTGTGATCAAATTTTGCACCATGTTTGGGCTAGATAAAGATTCTAGCTTGGTCAATTTTGGCATTGATTTGAATCAAGATGATGTTGTCTCTTTGAGGGTGTTTGATTATGCTGAAGTAATACAAATCATTATAATGTTTTCTTGATAAAACTCTAATAATGCGTGTTATTTCTTGAGCAAATCACTGGTTATTCCTCTCTTTTAGATGAAGTTGTTAGAGCATTAATTTTGATGAATTTGCAGTGGATAAAACTTACAAATTTTGCACCCAACCTCAATAAAATTTTGGCTCTTGATTAAGCTAAATGACTGGCACGTCTAACCAATTTCAAAGTACACTTAACTTATGATTGCAAATTATTAGATATATGCTATACTGACCTGCAGAAGTCATCTGCCTCTGTGATGTGCATGTACACTCTCTTGGGTGCATGTAATAAGACAAATAACTATTGACTCAAAAGAAGCTACAACTTACCCATATACAGTGTAAAAGGAAAGCCCAAAAAAATAATTTAAAATTAACTTGGTATACTATATTAATTTAAAGGTCTTTTTTAAACAAATTCGTTTTTTTCTCGGGAGTTTTTAACAGTTCTTTTTTTGTTTTTAATTCCTTTTTTTGGGGTTCTTTTGTATTTTTGGGTTGCTATTGTGTTGTTGAAATTTGTGTGCTGTTGAATGGAAATTTGTGTGATTTGCCTAGGGGTGGAAAAGAAACCTGTGCTTGTTGTTAACCCTACTTGGTATATTATATCTAATTATGAAGAGTTTTTGAACTATGGTGAGAAGTAAGGAAATTAGTTAAGGGCTCAAGTGAATACATTTGTTCAAGAGAAGCATTTTGATCATCCTTTTTCCCCTAAATCTACAACTATTAATGCTACAGATTAAGAGAAGCTCTTTTTGCGGCACTTTCCTCTTTTGTTGCTTTTTGGTCTACTGTTTTTCAATAGCTACATCTCATCAACTCATTATGTAGACTAAGCAGTTGGTTTTTTTGGGGAGTCCATTTTAAAGGCCTTTTCCCCATGATTTTCTCATTCTTGGTGTTTTTTCCCACTTTTTCCTTATTGGTTACTTTACTGGTTTCTTTGTAGTTGATCTGCTACAATTCCAATTGTAATACCGTTATTCATTAGCCTGTTTTACTATAGGTAATAATAGGAGTATATAACTATATCAGCTACATTTGTATGTCTACTGCTTCGGTTACCAAAGACAATTCAATGTTGCTTTTCTTTTTAATTTATTAAAATTGTGTTCGTGTTTGTTCTTAGTATTATAATTACACTTATATATATTGTTTTTCCTTATTGCTGATGCATTGGGACTGAGCTTGATTGCCTTTTTTACAGGCAGCTTAGGTGAATTATATGCAGTGCAGCTTGGGAAGTGGAGGTTAGATGCTGAAATAGAAGACATTGCATACTAATTAAATCAATGGGTAATTCCTTTGTTTTTAATAGGGTTAACTGTGTGTTAAGGATTTCAGTGATAAGTCCCTATGTGTGTTTGGAGGTGGTTATGCTTGGTTCTGATTGGAAAGGCCAGTTTATAGTTGTTATAATTGTAGATAGTCTCAATCTAATCAGTAAAATATTTTAGAATTTATCTTAGTTTGAGTAGCTTTTGCATGTTTACTTCCTTCACGGGGGAATGCAAAGCAAGATGTGGTATGTTGTTACCAGCAATATGCTTAGCAATTTTAAAAAGTAGTTGTTCCCTTCATTGCTTTGGGAAAAATATACATAGTTAGATGTATAGTGTTTATATGTGCTTGTATATAGCTTGATTGTTGTTTGCTCTTTAGAAAGTTTGTAGTTGCCAATAAACATTTGTTATATAGCTTATTTTGAATAGTTGTTGATATAGATGGCCAACAATCTAATCCGTCACCACGGAGACCTTGCAGCAGTAAGCGTAGGTGCACAATTGTGAGGCTATCTCAGCCTGAGAGGTAGGTTTGGTAGTGTTGTTCTAATCTTAAGCAGTTATTGGCAATTCTGATGTTATTCTTTGGCTTCATTATCTTTCTTTCTTCCTCATCATTCTTATAGTGATTGAAATTCTTATTTGGTAGTGTTGTTCTAATCTTAAGCAATTATTGGCAATCTCTCTTAAATTTGCAATGATTGGTGGTAATTATCATAGCAAAGGATTGTAGCTAACTTTGATGGTTGCATTTGAGCTGTATAATTCTATTCATTTAGCAGCCTTTTGTTGTAGAACAACTGAAAAGAGTGAAATGCTTCCATTGATCATGGTTTAGTTAATGTCATACAGATTATTATTGTGATTTTTTTCCTTTGTTTTTTTTTGCTGTTTACTTTCGTTTAATTACACAGCATTTTTGTCTCGTCTTGCTGGTACTTCTGCAAAATGCAAAAATATTGAATTGATTCGGTGGGTTTTTTTGAATTGTTGAAATTTCATCATGTTTTTGGGTATTCATTTTTGGCTTTGTTGTTCATATGATTATTGTTTTAAAAATTGTTGTTTCTTTTTATAAAACAGTTTGTTGAAATGTTAATAGATATTAGTGAAAGTTATACTCTTTTTTTTACACGTGCAAGTTATACTCTTGCTTTTGGGGGAGAATTAGCTTATGTTGGTTAATCATCCATTAATTTGAACCCATGATCACATTTTTTGGCGGCATGGTGACTTGGTGAGCTCCAAGTGACCAGAACCCAAATTTTGATGGACGGTAAAACGTTAAAAAAAATCACTCGAGAAACAACACCAATAACAAAATCATTCGCAAAATACATTGATAACTTGGAAAACCGCAAATCTTGATAGATGATAAAATGTCAAAAAAATCACTCGAGAAGCAACACCGATAACAAAATCAATTGAGAAAATACATTGATAACTTGGGGAACCGTGCGGGTCCACAACTAGTGTGCTAGAAAAATATCAACCAAAAAAAACTACCCTTTTGCCTTTTCTAGCACGTGTTGCCAGATCATACAAGATTCCGGCCTACCTACCTTACCTCATTATAATTAACTCTAACATACAGTACAGTACAGTATTGTAATTGAAATTCCGTCGATCTGAATGATTAAAGGAGAGGATACTCCCAACAGCGTGTTGTTTGTGCTAAACCAGTTCCTTTTGATGGCTCGGCTCTACTGGATTTGGTGAGCTCCCTTGAATGCTATTGCGGCTACACCTCCCGATTTGTCGGGTATACTACGAATAATGGCATAGATGGGTAAGAAATACCATTCCGGCAGATCGAATTCTATCCTGGCAGTGGCAGTCGTCTTTCTCCGATCCAATCTAGTCAAGTAAGTTATCCACTCTGAACCAACCCCGTGCATTCATTCTTAAGTCTCTAAAGAGATAGAGATAGAGATATAGATAGAGATAGATGATTTGATCGGTATGTATGTATGTATGTTCCACCCACCTTGGGAGAAAGTTTGACCTCCAAAAGTTCCTTTTCTTGTAATGGCTGCCTTGAATTCCCTGAGTAGACTCCAATATCTTAATTGCATATTCCAAATGATATGTGATCTTCATTTTGTTTGGAGAAATTTTGAGTTAGTTGAAAGCAAGGATAGCCCCTTCCACACTAGGTTAGTATTCCATCCTCCCTCGACCAGCTCCCTGTACGTGCATTTTGCAATTCCTGTGGGCGACTGACTCTCATTTAATTTAATTTTTTTAACTGATTTTGTGTTTCTGGACCCCCATACATCTTCTGTGATGCGTGCTCGCTCTTCACTCTTTGCATACCAAAAATCTTTAAACATCATATATAACTACATTCTTAGATTACATTTTATCAACGCTCTGGCATGTCTTTTGTATCATTCTCTTGTTATATGGAGCCTTACTTGGTTCTTAACATGTACTTAAGCTCAATATTTAATGCTCTCCTACCTCTTTAATCTTCCTTCCTTACTTTTCTCCTCTGGATTCCCTGATGCTGTAGGAGTACTGCACATTAAGTGGTGCGGCCAATTTAATTTCCATCATCATAAGAGCATATATGTTGGATTGGAGCTGATGGCCCTATTTTGCGCTTGTTAATGTTTAATATCTTGTTTATATATGTTGTTGAATTGTTCCCTACTTGTGTCAGAAACACTGCTGCCTCACTCTTAAAGCAAGCACTGATGTTTGCATCAATCTTTGTTCCAGTTTTGGTGGTAATAGGGAGGAGTAATCAGCTCTTCTCTCCAGTAGTCTTCCGGGTGACCATTCTCTTTTGTGGCCTTTTGGTCATTTTTTTTGCCTGAAACAAGGGGTAAGGTACTATGTGATACCATGGAAGAGCAAGAAGCTCGAGATAAGACTGGTAGTTGTATCCCAATTCTATGATGGCTTCAGGTCTGTTGTTTTACGTTGCTGCATTTTTCCCGTTTTTGTTTTATGTATTGTTTTTATCATTTGTCATTTTAATGCTTAGGAGATGGTATATAATATCGCTGTGCATTGACACCACATTGTAGAGAATGAGAAATGATAATGAGTTTTCAACATGCAGTCCACCCATATACAATCTTACAGGCCAAGAAGTAGAATTTCAACCAGATGCCGGTATCTATTAAGCTTTAGAGAAGCCTTTATTTTTTTTAAAGAATTATGTAGTAAGTCCTTGCTAGGAGCAATTGATCAGAAATAAGGCATTGTAGCTGTAGACCTTCGCTACCCTGCTTCAATGTAATCTACAGTGGTGTTGTTGCTCTTCTTGATCTATAGTAAAAATTTTCTTGTTTGGGGGTGAATAATGGTTTAGGGTGTTTGGTGATGTCTTGATGTGTTATGAGGTCTGAAGTTGCTAACTGTGTCTTTGGCTGTGTGTAATGTCATATCATTTGTTGAGTGTTTTTTGTCAGATTTTAGAACATTGAAAGTGTTGTTGGTGCATATGCCTCCTGCTCATGTAGTCTTAATACTTTGAATATACACAAGGACTTGTGGGGGCATGCCTAAATACATGGGTGATGCATTGCTTCAAACATTACAAGCGTAAATAATTGAATAGTAAGTCTGTGCTTTCACGAGTGATGACTTTCTGGAACAAAATGATCGAAGATACAATGAAAATTTTATGTGTTTGCTTTCTGACACCGATACAGTTTTCTAGCCTTAACAAGAAGTTTTCTTTTCAATTTTCAAGCACGAGTTAGTAGGTATCTATTATCTTTGGGAAGTAGAGTGGCAATGAGTGTTTCTCTATGATATACAAATTTTTTTTGGAAATCCTCAGCTTCTATTTTCTAGCATATGTTGGTAGGTATCTATTATTTTTGGGAAGACACCTGCAATAAGTGGTTTTCTATGATTCATAAACATTTTTAAGAAATCCTCATCCTTGATCAACATAATGTAGAGAATGAAATTTTGGGGTAACAAGTGTTTTGACTAGACCTGGTGGAACTGAAGAAACTCAGGCAGCGTTGCATACAATGATTTGCTGGAAGATTTGATGATTGTATTTCTGCAGTGTCACTAAGCTAGGTTTGGTACTAAATGTGGTGAAGAATTGAATGTAATAGAATTTTTGTCAACAGGAAGAAACACATAAAGCAACATTACCCAATTACAGGATAAGGCCTTTAAAAACACTGAAAGTTGAGATCAGAGAAGAGGTTAACAGAACCATTGGCCTGTTGCTTTACATAAATTGACTAGAGTGCATATTTGAGAGAAGTGCCGTGATTGTACATACATATTTGCTGCCTTATATCTTTGCAAATATGATACGATATATATAATGTTAATGGTGCAACAGTTGAACCTTAGATCTAGTGTTTTTTTTAATTTAAATATTGTTTCTTTTTTCACATGTTATGACTGAAGACCATCTATTAGTACATTATAACATTACATCTTTATGAACACTCCAGCATGTTATTCATATCATTCTCTTGTTATCCTGTGGTTTTTGAATCATCCTTGAAAATAGGTTTTCCAGATGCTAGAGCTAGTTTGGTAGATCATGAAAATAGGTTCCACTTGCCTCATTGCATCTTATACAATGATGTAACTGGCTTGATTTCTGCTAGTTGTATTAAGCAAGAGATTGTTTTTATGTCTTGCATGTTTAGGATATTTCATGAATTTTGGCTTTGTAAGTAAGCTGTTACTTTTTTCGTTTTTCATTTCAAAGACCAATTCCAGATTGTTGTATATATGCTTTTTGTTTCCTTTGGATGCATTCTGTAGATCATGCTGGCAATTTTTTCTGTATGTAACATGAATGTCGAACATCATATGTAAATAAGCATTTGATCCATCCGTATTTCTTTTGTAGGACTTTTCAATTAAATTACAAACTCTTTTCACTTGTTTTACAAGTTGTTATAGTATTATGGCTATCAGTTGTCATGTGTACTTGGCATTCTCTTATATAGAGTTGGCTACCTTGGAGATGATATTGATGTGACTCATATGAGGATTGAGGACACAGGCCAAACACTTTATGCGTTTTCCCAGAGCACAACAAGTATGACATATCTACACAACACAAGTACGGGTATCACTAACTTGACGTGAATTTCTATCGTAGTGAAGAAATCTTTGCTAGACAAGTTAAAGGTATGGTTACTTACTAACTTGTAATTCTTGTCAGCAGATGTATTCTCACCATCTTTACATTTTACATCAATCACTGTGAACAACAATATGAAAAGGCAGCATGATTGAATTGCAGCTTATCTTTTTATTCATAAAAGAAGCCTAATATTTTTATCATCATTATATATGATTGTGTCTTTAATAATGTTATCTAAACGTGACCTTTTCCTTTTTTAGTATTATAAAGTACTTTTCTCTCAGAAGAACAGCAAGTTCCTGCCTATCATTCTCCCGCTATATATTGACCATTGAGTAGAAAAGCTTGCATCAGAGTGGATTCTGACTGATCACGAAGCAACCAACATAATTGTCCCACTGAGGCTCGGATAATGACACTTTAGAGTTTATATTTCTCTGGGTGAATTGTCATTAATGCAACCATACTAATTATCACATATGACATACAATTTTTGGTTGTATTCTGTGTATCTACATACGTGTGGAGCACATTGATCTTACCTTTATTGACTTACAAGAGTAGGAACAAAGATCCTTTTTTATTGCATCTGCATAATCTTACTGATTACATTATATCTTTGCTCGATTATACGAAGTACTATTGCTTGTTAACTGACCATCAACTCATATTGATTTGAAAACCCTATGTACCTAACTAATATGCTTTTAAAAGTTATAACATGTCATAATATTCTTAATGAGCAAATAGCACTTAAGAATGGGAAAGCTAGTTAATTAAGGGTGCTATCAACATTATACCCTTTGTCGTTGATACATTGTAATAATTAGCCTATTGGTGTTCCATAATCTATAGGTGTTGAATTAGCCTATTGTCTTCCATGGGAGATTTATCACTAGGTCGAAAGAACCTTGTCTCCCTCTCCTGCTTGATTATGTCACTAGCTTTACTTGCCTCAGCCTTTTCTCCTAACATATGGCTTTACTCCATAATCCATATTCCGCTTTGTTGCTTGTTGTGTTATGCATAGGCCTCCTGTGAGGTACACTTATGCTCGTCGCAACAAAAAGGGCAATATTGACATTAACTAATATTTTATATTTTTGCTTAGCCAATGAAAGGGAGGGAATAAGGATGAATGGTGCTTATATATGTAATGAGGTTAGCAGTATTGGGATTCATTCAAGAGAAAAGAGAGAAAATAGTTTGTATTGTAGAATAGTTTGTCTTTAGTGCTGGGGTAGGTTTCACTTCAATCAATCAATACAAGCTTTCCCCTTCCATATCTTTCTGTGCAGCCTTTATTACACTCTTACTGTTAATATTGCTTGCACCATTATCTGTAGCTATCACTCCCCTGCCAGCAAGTCATAACATGTTGGTCGTGTATCCATTACCATTTCTTCTTTTGTCCTCTTATCAGAGTGGGTTGGTAAGCGGTGGAGAGGACAAATTGTTATGCTTGGCTTACTCTTCTTATCATTGGGATTGTTAACCTTGACGGCTTTGGCTTGCCTGACTCGTAATTCCTCTTGGAGACTTCTTTATTATTGTACTTCCATTCCAGGAATCATATGCTCCATATTAATATATTTTCTCCTCTGTGAATCTCCTAGGTGGCTCTTCATGAGGGGGCGACAAATGGACGCTGTGAAAGTGCTAAAAAGTATTGGCACCCTAGATGATCAGATGATCTCTTCGTTGCCAAACATGCTAGAATTCGAACAAGGTAATCCCAGAAACAGGAAAAAGGTTCGATCAAGGTTTTATTCAAGAGATAATGGGCTATTCAAAGGTCGATTGTAGCTATGATAATAAGTTTCGGGGTTGGAATGATGTATTTCGGTATGTTGTTGGGTGTGGGAGGTTTTGGTCTCAACATTTACTTGAGCTTAACATTCAATGCTGTACAACTCCTTGTATCTCTCTTGCTTACTTGCCTCTTTTGGGTTCCCATATGCAACAGACGGAGTTCAGTGTTGGGCTTCTGCACATTTAGTGGTGCTGCCAGCGTAATTTTCATCACAGTTGGTCATTTTCATAAAGGTACATGCTGGACTACTGCTAATGGCATTGTTTTGCGCTTGTATGGTGTTTAATATCTTGTTTATGCATGTAGTGGAGTTGTTTCCTACTTGTATCGGGAACACTGCAGCCTCACTATCCAGGCAAGCACTGCTGTTTGTGTCTATCTTTGTTCCGGTTTTGGTGGTAATACTGTGATAGGGAGGAGTAATGAGAGAACAGATTAACTAATATTGCACCATGAAAAAAAATGGCATATACACACAACTCATATTCATGCATTTTCTCTTCCAGTTTGGCTACTCTCCTTGGAAGATTATCTGCTTCATGTTGTGCTATCGAAACCTGCAAGTAAAGGGATCTTAGTGTGGGATATCTGTAGTTATAAGCTTAGAGTTGTAGTAGCTATCAAGTATAACGCATGGAGTTATGAAAGTGCCAAGAAACCATGAATTTTATCTTATCCTCAATACATTGAAAAAAAAGTTTAAATTTATCCTCATTTGTCAACAGCTCTTCAACTTGTGCCTTTAATTTGTCTCGCTCATCAGTCATCAGCTTGAGGTTGTTTATCTATAATAAGCAGATTAATACTTCCACCGTGTCAAATAAGTTGCAATAAACTTCTCAAAACTGATTCTGCTGAGCGTTAATTGAAGAAAGACAGATAGGGAGAAATGAATTTCTAAATAAAGAAATAAAACATTGTAGCAACTTATATGAAATTTTTAGAAATTACATGTTATGCATCAGTATGAGTAGGCTAAGGGTATTTTAGAATGTTTTAATAATTTAGATACTAGAAGGTCTCTAGAGTTGTTAACTAGGTTATCACATAGGATGATGAATGATGAAAGTTTGATGTTATGTTGTGTATTATTAAGTTGTATTATCGTCTTCTCTTGTATTATTTCATATCATTATCAATATTAGTCCATTTTTCCTTATTTAGTCCAGCTTAATCATATTAATCACAGCCCAAAGTCAGTTCACAACATTACATAAGTTGCAACTAATTTTATACGCAGTGAGTAGCAACTTACTCTTTCCTCTAAACAGAAATAAATAGACAAAAGGATATAGGTTTTTACTAACCAGCTTTTCCACCTGAGCATCACGTATGCCGATCTCGTCGGCCATACTGTCTTGCACTCTAAGAGATTCACTTAGCTAAATACATTAAAACAAAGAAAAAATTAACACTAATGGTAAAAAGTAAAAAAACCTATTTAATCAACGAAAAATACTTTAAATAATAATCCAACCTTTGTCCAATTCTCCCAGAATAAACCAACCTTTGGATTATTCAACCTTTTACCCCCATCTTCCCATATCAACCCAGCGGGTCACCGAGCTGGTATAACCGATTGTTTTGCCTACGTGTCATTTTCTTATTGGTTTATTTTTTATTTATTATTTTTTTTAAAAAAAAACCCACCCCACTTCTTTCTCTCTCCTCTCTCTTTCTCCATGACCACCTCCTTCATCCTTCCTCCATGACCACCTCCTTACCTCCCCTCCCACTTACCCACCAACATCACTACAACCCACAACAACCACCACGAAATCAGCCCCATATCCCCACCCACCTCCATTTCCGTCACGCCCACCACAAACTCGACCGATATCCCCAGCTTCATTTCTATCACCCTCGATTCACCAACACCAAAATCAGCCATCGCGTACTCCCTTTAACCACCGCTTCTTTCTCTATCTTCCCCCACCACCACCGTTGTCAAAACTACCTACCCTGTGCTCTCTCCTCGTCAACTCCCTCTTCACAACCCACCACCACAACTACCATCCCTCACTATGCAACAATGCCGTAAGTAAAACCACCACCCCCACCATCCATGCCATCACCAAAACCGTGGTTCATAGAGGAAAGAGAAAGGAGGTGAGAAATTTGGTGGATGGTTTTCTAGAGAGAGAAGAAGAGAAGGTAGTTGGGTAAAGGTTATGGGTGGGTGAAGGGATGATTTTGTATGGGTGAGCGGTTAATTCGATGGTGTGGCGGTGGGTTTTCGGTGGCGAGGGGGCTGATTTCGTATGTTAGGGTTGTTTTGGGGGTGAGGGTTGTTTACAGGTGAGTAATGGTTTGATTTGGGTTTGGGGTGGTTGCTTTCATGAGGGTGGGGTCCTTAACAGGTGGTTGACAGGTTGTTTTGGAGCTGGACGGAGGTTGTTTTGGGGCTGGACGGGGGTTGAGTCATGGTGAAGTGCGGTAGGTGGTGGTTGTCTTGGTGCTAGTGGTGGCCAAAGGTGTATGTGGTGGTTGTTTTTTGTATAAGGTGGTCAAAACGAAAAAAATGAAATAAAAAAATAGAACATGTCATTTGGGTTCGTTATTGGAAGATGGGGGTAAAAGGTTGAATTATTTTGAAATAATCCAAAGGTTGGTTTATTTTGGGAGAATGGAGCAAAAGTTGGATTATTTATAATAATTTTTCCTTTAATCAATTGTTAAAATATTTAAAATAATTTCATTGTTAGGGATAGAAAATTTACCCTTTTCAGGAGACTTGTATTCAGATTCTTTAGATCTAACCACTGCAATAAAAGTACAGTTAACACATCAATTTAATGGTGCAATTTTAAAATTAAGATCTATCTAACTTATTATACAAGTAATTTACCTTTTCAAGCGCATCAATATTCTTCTTTTGTAGCCTTTGTACCCGCGGTAAGAGACACATCACTTTATTAGTACAAATTAAGACGCTTTAGAAACTTGGATGAAATAATTTAGCAACCAAAATATGGAGTATAAAACAATCAGATAAAAAATTTCAATTTGACATATATCTCTCTCACTCTTTCTAATGAGATGGATTGGTGTGTAACTTTTTCACTAACTATGCACAGTTTTGTTTTACACTACTACAAAAGGTTGAAAATCCAACACTTAATTAACAATGATTCCTTCTCCATCTGTTGTTATAAGGGGTTCTTATAAATTTTATTGATTTAAAACAAACATACAACAATGGTTAAGAATAAACCGCTATTATATGGCCAATATGGGGTACCACTAACAATGGGTCAATCTTTATTCGTCAATGAACAATTAATTGTGTATAAAAAATGAACAATTAAACAAAAAAAAAAATAGAAAAAGAAAAAGAGTTTTCTTGGTTCCCACTACTATTCTGTTTTCAAACTTTTTAGATTAGGTTTCTTCACTTATTCTCCCAAATTCTACACCGTTTCTCTAATTTTGTTTGTCTCATGATCCGTTGCTCTCATCATTTCTCGATATATCGATTTTCTTTCAATCCGAGTCACGAAGGGTTCAACAATATGATTTTCTTCTGATTCAATTACACCAAGAATTTTTGCAAGGTTCGTGTTCTTTCATTAAAAGATTCTGTTATATGAAGGACATTGTTATAATTTTGTTTTTGTTTTAGTGGATTGCTAAACATCGCCCGCAAATCTCCACATAAAGCCCACAAATTTTCATTGAATTGACACTTTTGCCCTTAATATGAAAAAAAACCTCACACACTCTCATC
This sequence comes from Chenopodium quinoa, assembly GCF_001683475.1. Taxonomy (NCBI): domain Eukaryota; kingdom Viridiplantae; phylum Streptophyta; class Magnoliopsida; order Caryophyllales; family Amaranthaceae; genus Chenopodium; species Chenopodium quinoa. The sequence continues at coordinate 614,210 of NW_018744582.1, read as the reverse complement.
ACCCAACCTCTCACCCATCTTCTTTCTACCGCAAGGAATTGGCGGCGGCGGAGGAAGGCGGTCACGGTGGCAAGCTAATTTTTTTTTTTTAAAAAATAAAAAATAAAACCTAGAAGAGGGCGGGGCGCCCCGCAGGACGCCGTGGCCACGGTGGCGACGCCCAAGCCAGAAGCCAGTCCCACAGCGGCGGCGGCTGGGCGAGACGCCAGGGCCACGGTGGTGGTGTCTTGTGAGGGCGCCGCCGCCGTGGCTCTGGCGTCCTGCCTAACCGCCGCCGCCATGGGGCTGGCGTTTGGCCTGGGCACCGCCACCCTTTTTTTATTTTTTTTATATTTTTTTCAGATTTTTGTTTTGTTTTTTTTTATGTTTATATATTTTTTTTTTCATTTTATTGTATTTTTTTGTTTATTTATATATTTTTTTTTTCAAATCTGTCGTATTTTTTTATGTTTATATTTACTTTTCAATTATTTGTATGTTTTTTTTGTTTTTTTTTTCAATTCTGTTGTATTTTTTTTGTTTTTTTATATATATTTATTTTGTATGTTTTGGTAATTTTTTTCTTTTCATTTTGTATTTTTTTTGTTTTTATTTATTTTGCAGTGTTTTGTTAATTTTTTTTATGTCAAATTTTTAGTATTTATTTTTTTTATTTGATATTTTTTTTGGTTCGTTATTTTTTTTTTAATTTTTTTAATGTTTATATATATTTTAATTTTTTTAATGGAGTTAGACATTGCATTTTCGACCCGGTGCGGAGAAGAGTATGGAAGTTATTAGAAGTAGAAACTATTCAATGGAGAGCTCGGGGCAGAAAACGGTCGAGAACCTTGTGTAGTGGTAGTGGGCGTCAAAGAGAGATTACTGATCTGTTGGCAGTTTATTTATAGAACATTTTGTACAGTATCATAGTAGTTTGTAAAATCTGACTTTATTGTTTAAGTTTGTAACATTTGACATTATCATTTTAAGTTTATAAAATTTGACATTATCTTTTTAGTTTGTAACGCGCAAATACTAATTAGTATGCATGCAAGATATAAACTTAGTCAAAATTAGAATACAAAAAATAAATAACTGGAATAAAAATAGCAATACAAATACAAGGAATAGCGTCGAAACGCTGGAAAGGAATGATTGGGGGGCCGTAGGCTTACATCACAAGGATGGGACCCATGACTTCAAAAGAGCGGTGTATGAAATTTTAAAACATAAAAAATAAAAAAATAAAAAAAAATCAGAAACCGCCCCTGCTACCCACACACGTAATATAAACTCTCTCTCTCCCTCTTCTCTTTCTCTAGCTTTCAGATCTGAAAAATTCATACTTTAAAACTAATTGTTCATCACGATCATGTATTCTTATCATGTTATACAATCATAGTTATCTTTTGAAGCCACCTGAAATTTACCGAATTTGGGTCGAAGTTGTGTTAAATTTCTTCTGCTGCTTGTTAATTTCTTCAATTTATGGTAATATCGTTCTTTTTCTAATCAATTTCCTTGCTATTGTGCTTGAATATCATTCATATATACTTGGTTTTATTGATTTGCTGTGAAATTACATTGAATTTTTATTTATTTTGTAGTAGTAGAAAGCCATGGTATTTAGATCTAGAGTTTAACTGTATGACATGTTGCGTGCATGGGGTTTATTGAGCGTTTTAGTTGATTTACGTTTCAATTATTTTGGGTTTTAGTCTAATTGATTGACAATCTCAAATGTTGCAGAATTTCATTTAATTTGGTTTTGATTTATTACTCAGATCATCCCTTTTCATTTTCTCGGCTGAGTTTTGCGCTATGAACTCAATACATCATACGACCGTGTACGAAAATCCCACTATAATCATTTCCATCTCCACCATAATCCTGCAACAATGCCATATTATTTTTAAATACATATAATTATATAAAGATTAAATTAATACATTTAACACAAAATTAACACATAAGTAATTTCTAAATTTTTGATTTGTAAATTTCATTTCTATATTTAACGCATAATACATTTAATTTCTAAATTTACACATAATTAACACATAATTATGTATAAAAGTATTCATACACATACAAAATTAAAACATATTTTTTTTTGAAATTATTAACACATATTTAATTTACACATACAAAATTAAACATAATTTTATCAACACATATTTAAAACATAATTTCAAATTATCACATATTTTATTTTTATTTTATTTTAACACATATTTAATTTCAAATTATCAAAGTTAAAAAACCACAAAAAAAAAAACTTTAAATTAAATTATAAAAAAAAAAAATTTGAAAACTGTGGCGGTGGCGGTGTCCTGGCCAAACGCCACTCCTACTTTGTATTTTTTCCCCAAACTACCTCACTTTCCGGCGACGATGACGGCTCTCCGATGTCCCTCGACGATCCACTCCGGCTCCACATTTTTCGTGAGAGAGAATTACGTTTTCGATGAAAATTAAAAAAAGGGCAAAAGAGTCAAAGTAAAAATAATTGTGGGCTTTTTGTAGAGATTTGTGGGCGATGTTTAACAAATCCCTAGTTTTAATTTGTTCTCGTTTTTAGTTCTTAGATTACATAGGTAGTAAATTTTGAATTGTAATTTAGACTTAGTTTTTCTTTATTATCCTTGAAATGCATTTGGATAAATATATAAGTTATTTTTGTTTTTTGATTTTTGATTTTTCATCTATTAATTTCCATTGTTACCTTTGGTTTTGTTTGTTGGATATTATAATTTAGATCTACAGATAGGTTTTTACTAAATTTATTGGTAGAAAGTTAGGGTTTTGGGTAATTGATAATTCACAATTTTTGAAGGATGAATTTGAGAATATATCTTGATTAATTCTTTAGTAACTGTATACAATTTCTGGCGTTTTGTTTCTGTATCTTTCTGACAAGATTTGATTTTCATGCTTAATTAGATTATTTCGAAGAGCAAAAACTTGAGGTCCAAGGGTCAGATTTGGAAGAAACTTGACTTGAGGTAAACTGGGTTAGGCAACTACCAATTGCTGATGCTATCATGGTTATTAAATTTCAGCTTTAGCTCCAATCTTTTAGTTTAAGCGCCTTGTCGAGTTTGTCTCTTTGTAGTGTTTGAACTGATCCATAATTAATTTCTCTTGACTGGCTAGGCCTCAAACTAGAGCTATAAGTATGACTGCTTGTTCATGTTTATATGCTTGTTCGTTAATGAAAGCAAAAGTGAAATTTAGAGGATAGTTTTATTATGTATGATGTGTATGATTATTGGTACATCCGAGCATGTTCTCTTGTGAATTGTTATCAAGTGATTGAGTTCTTTTATGTTATTCTATCATGTAATACAATTTTTAATCTATGATGCTTAGATTTAGGATATGTAGCAGGACACAATTTTGGCTAATGACGTGTATTATTATTATTGGAGTCAGTCTTGGTACTTAGCAAGGGTAATTATTTCCACCTATGTAAATTAGACATGGCTACTAGAGTGGCACATGATGAGTAAATTAGACATGGCTACTAGACTGGCACAGGATGAGTAAGTGTCCCAGGTGTGGGATTAAACTACTTTTATGAAAATTTTGCATGCTTTTAGTCTAAAGTGATGTCTCAATTGTCTAAAGTGAATTATTTGTAGGGTTGCTGTCATAAACTGGGTTAATAGTTTACATAGACAAAACTATTGTAATTAGATAAACAATAAAAGAGGAAATGGAATTGTGTTTATGTTTACCCCAAATTGTTTGCTCAGCTATTTTTAATGGTTTTTGTTTAAGCCCCAAATCTGTAAATTGATTGCAAGTTTCAGATTGTAGCTTCGAAATGATAACCTAAAATTTACATATCTTATAGGAGGCTTTATTTTTGACGGTAGATGTAGTATTTGTTATCACCATTGAGTGACCAGTTTATATATGTGTTCATAGTCTAGTCAATTTGTTATTTTATTTATTTACTAATATACTATAATTGTCTTTAAGTTTTCAAATGTATATTAAAGCGTATTAGCTCAAAATGGTAGAGCAATGTGCTTTTGCACATAGATGTAAGTTCAGTTCCTACATAGGCTAAAATAATTGTAAGTTTCTAAGTTACTCGCCAAAAAATAGGGAAAAATAGAACCCAAATAGGTGGGACATTAGAATGTGTAAATTAACAGCGGTTCTATCCATCCGTTGTAAAATAATACCCCTTCTATAACAACGCTTTCATAGACAGCGGTTGTCAACCATTATTAATTGTTATTTTCAACCGCTGTTAAATGATATATTTGTAGTAGTATTACTTGAATTTGAATGTACACATATTAATTTTCGAGCTCATGATATTTTTATTCAAATTTCGGGAAAAATATGACCTGGCACATTATGAAATATACCACTTAAACCCGTTCCACAATGAAACTACCAGGTACGCCTGAAAACTTACCCACACATGATCGGGTATCCAAAGTCTCTTCTCGAGAAAGAAGAGGCTTGAAAGCGTTGGAGTCCTATGGACAGCCTCCTTTGGATATATATTTTTCAAAACAATGAAAATAATCATCATCGCTAAACTAAAATGAGACTTGGGTAAAGTTAAGTCTTCACCAACTCTCCATTTAACAAAAATGGACAAAGCAATCTTCAACCAAAAGAACTTATAACTTCCCTTATCACACACCCTAAACCTTAACGGACAAAGAGATGGGGGAATCCTTGACCTTTCGATTCCCTCTTGTCTCTTCCATTCTCAAAGGTCCTAAGGTAAGGTAAAACAAAAAGGCAAAAACCTCACAGCCCCCTACACAATAACTGATCAATTCCAGAACCTAGACAAACTGGAGTAAGCAGAACCATCTCTAGCATCTTGGTAAGATTTAAAGCTAGAGATAGAAAAAACCTGCCCATGAACAATTAAGAAACAAGTTACATTCGCCCAAGAGTTACTCACAAAGACCCCCTTCGATCCTAGACTTAGACACCAAAATCCTAAATCAACATCCCCTACAACCCTTACCCATGACTCGAACACAAACTGACCACTAATAACCAAGACCGAAAGTCAGACATCACAGCTAAACCCGGCATAATAAAGCCAAGAAATTCCTCAAACAAACACCAAGACTATGCAGTAGAAGACAGAGATTAACTGACTTTGAGTAAACATAATTAAACTAGGACAACATATAACAAGAACATAAAAAAGGAAGTACTGAAGATGAAAAAAAAATGGGATATGCTATTGAAGATGTAAAATAACAAAACCCTAATTTTGTTGACAATAATGGAATTCGAGAATCACTAATTAATGGAATTCAAAAGAGGTGAGTGAATAGTGAAAAAGTGTAAATAATGCAATTAAAATAATGGATGAAGTAGTTAACAAATTACGTAAAATTATTTATGAATTAACAAATTACGTAAAATTATTTATGAATTAACAAATTACATAAATATTTATAATTATAAAAAACAAATAATTTATTCAACAAAAGTATTATTATTTTGCCCCGGGCCACCAAAATATTAGAAATGGCTATGATATATCAAACCTTCTTTCTTCTTCTGCTTCACCAGGAAATTGTAATTTGTCTCCTTTGCTGGATAGAGTAAATGATTCTCCTTCCACGGGCCTTGATCTCTCAATTCTTTAGCAGCTACTAATCCTTCTTTTGTATAAACAATCAAATCAGTAATTTCTTCTTGATCCCCCATTATTGACTTTAGAAGCTCTTTTTTCCTATCTTCAAAATTCACGGTTAATGTTGCATAAGATTGAAACAAGTTCATTTTTTTGTAAGGGTTTTCGCCATTTTTGTTCCAGAGAGAGTTTTTCATAGAGACGATCTTGATCTCTCTCCTTTTCCTCCTTCCTTTCCAAAAAAAGAGATTCCAAAGTGGAAGTAGACCTGATCAAGTATGGCCCGGCTTGATTTTAGATAGGTTTTGGGCAGAATTGTTTGGCCCGAAATCGGGTTAGGCCCGGACCGATTTTTTTTTGGTGGATTTGAGAATGCGTTTTTTTATGTATATTTAGTTGATTTTTTAAGCCCGACCCGAAAATCCCGCACGGCCCGACCATTTTGGGCGGGTTTGGACACAAAAATTCTGGCCCAAGAAGTGGGCATAATTTTTTAGCTTCGGCTCGGCCTGGCCCGACGTTTGATCAGGTCTAGAAATTCCTTTTTGAGAAAGTTCATGTGATTTTTTTTTGGATGTTTAAAATTATACAATCAACAATTAATAAGTGCATGTGCTTCTTAATGTACTTTTAATTAACTAGTTGTGGACCCGCGGGCGTTGCGCTCGGTTCCCCAAATTATCAATGTTTATTCTCGAGTTATTTTGTTATCGGTGTTGTTCAATGTTTCATTATTCACCAAGTGCAAGCTTGGAGCGTCATAATATGGCTCTATAGCAGAGGATTATTTAGCCTATATATTACATGATAATTGATGAGAAAAGATAGACACCTTCAGTGCATTAGTAGCCACTCAAAGTGATTTAAGTACAGTTTAACAACAACTAAAAGATCAAATAAGTAAGTCTTAAAATAGATAGATAGAGGGACATTCAATAGCACAAAGGTTTCAGAAGTTGTTAGTGGAATCTGTGGAGAACTAAGCAGCTACATAAGGAGTTTCTGAGCCATAAGTGTGAAACTAATCAGTTAGAAGGTTTTTCAAGGGAACCGTTTCTTAAGTTTTAATCTTTGTTTAACCCATTCTGCAACAGAATTAACACTCTTGCTAGCATGAAAGACTGTGACCATCTAGTTTCTTTCCAAAAGAGAGGCAAGATCCGATATTTTGTTCTCGAAATCATGATCTTCAAATTTTTTTAAATAAACAGAGGTGTTACAGGTGAATGGATCATTAACATTAATAATATGAATATGTAAACAAATTTAAGATGTTGTAATCCTCAAAGTGACATTCATAAGAAAAAGAGACAAATAATCGTGGGCATTCATAAGAATAAGAAGTGATTAATGTTGAAGCTTCTTATACTGAATTGCACTTCTAAAGCACCACTTCTAACATTTAAATACTCAATACATGGAATCCAATTCACACAACATTAGCTATATCTATACACACATCATGTAACATCAGCAATTTGTAGGAATGCACTGTGAAATGCAGCATGACAAGAATAAGCTTTAAACAATAACTTATTGTTAAAAAGCTACTTGTAAGTTGCTTCGGATATCAAAAAACATTTCCTTTTGTGCTTATTGGAAGCATTTGTTGTTATTGTAAATGTGCTTATTTCAAGTTCAATCAATAGGATTTATTAACAGTTTTGATATACCTTGTAGGAAATTCTTAAGTTGATGGTGGAAGGTAGGATTGCAAAAAATGTTCAGGCTAGTAACCATAATCTATTCAGTATAACCTTTTCGTTTATAAAGATGAACATCAAATTGATTAAATTGTAAGTTAAAATAATAAATGAAAGGGCAAAAAGATAGATTACCTTTTGCTTGCAGTTGAAGAACAACTTGTCCACATTGCTTTATTATTATGGAGAAGGAGATGAGAGTGCGGAGTAGAAAAGATGGGGAAGAAGAGCGAAGAGAGTGTTTGAAAAAAATTCTTCAAAAGGCAAATGAATTGATTAGAGGAGAAGGGGAAGGGCCAAATAAATTATCATTTCACTAAAGGCATAGGCAATATTATTATGACACCATAGTTATTCTAACGAACTCATTAAATAAGTGATTACAATTACTAATTTATAAAAGGTTATGTAAATATACTAATTTTGGTAATCTATTTTTTTTTTTTTTTGAACATTGTGTAAATAAAATTAAATTTTATGAAACGAAAGGAATATTCATTGTTTTTGGTTCAATATGAACATGGCAAGTCCATATAAAAAGGTACTAATATTCGTAGTATTTCTATGCATATCTTTTTCCTGATTCTTGTTTTTTCAGATTAAGACATATATTTCCTTTTAGATTTTTATTGTCATTTAATTTCGTACATCTAATTTAAATTTAAAATTACCTATTTGAGTTAAATCTAAAGTGTTTTAAACCCCTTTCATTTTCACCCAACATGTAAAATTCTCCAAATGTTTAACTTTCATAAAAAAAAAATTACATATTGGCACATTTTCCCAAGTCGTTCGGTAGGAGTAAGCTTCATTTGATGGAAGTTGCTTCTATTTCTTTTATATAAACACCGACTCCATTTGCTTAATGGTTATTAAGAAAAAATATGATAGTTCAAATCAGTTAAAATTAAATCAAGCTTCAAAACAATTGAAATTTAGGGTTCTTATAAAAAGAGATAGAGATTTCACCTTGCGACAAGTAGTACCAACTTCTTCAACAGTTCAACCAATTTCTCTGAATTTGTAGGAGTATAAATTTTCAAATTATTCAATTTTACGTTTCGTTGAATGAAAGATAGAAAGCTCAGAGGAAAAAGAAAAAGAGAAAATGAAAATGTTAGAATGCCATACTTAATTATTTTCTAAAAAGAATTTACCCCTTTTTAAATTCCCATACTTAATTCTTTTTGTTATGTGTAACTGTTGGAAAGCACTAACAATTAAATTATTGTTATGTATTTTAAATTTTAAAGGTTTTAAAACAAATAAAGGAGAAAAAAGCAAAGAAACAATTAACAAGTAAGGCATTCAACCTATACCAAATCAAGAGGTTTAATTAGGAGAAATACGTGTGTTTAAGAACATGGGCTATAATTAATTAGGGGAAATCAATGTTTTATAATTATTAAATACTACAGTAACAACATAAAATAGTGGGGTTATAATTAATTGTTATTTAGTTGAAAGTTTGAACAATTGGTGAGTATCAACAATTGGTGAGTTTCAATTTAGGCTAAGTGAAAGAGTTTATTATATCCATGTGAAATTTATATTATCATATTACATATCTATTTTGAAAGACCATGGTGATGATTTAATTCCATTTGTTTTTTTTTTTATCTTAATTGATAGTACTTTGATGGAATTTAATTTTGATTGGATGTTGGTTTGCCATGATTTTAAACTATCCATGATGTAAAAATTATATTATTATTTCCCTTTTTTTGTACCTAAATACATATAAATGGCATGATATGGCAAAATGACATATGAATAAGTCGATTTCAACTTAATAATAAGATTGAAAAATTAAGATTAAATATATTTATTTGAATATTAAATTTGATCAATCTAACCAAAGTTCAGCTTCATATGAAAAGTATGTGAATCATGATTGACTAAATCTCAAATGGACTTTAGTAAGTAAATGAAACTTAGCATAATGAAACTTTGTATTTTAAATTAATTGAATTGAAACCAATCTGATTTCAAGTTATCTAACTTGAGATTAACTTGATTTAATTTAGGCTAGGGTGAAAGGTGAAGTTGTTATGGATATTAGTTCCGATGAGGGAGTGGTTCAAACTGAGCAATTGTATGTGGGTAGGGCTATTGACAATGCTGGTTAGAGGAATGGAATTCAAGGAAATGAGGAGGAAGAGCAACCTTTACTTCATGAGGATGCAGAATCTGAAGAACAAGAGAAGAGGGAGAATGTAAATGAGGAAGAAGGGGATGAAAAAGGAAAGGAGGAGGATCCAAAGGTGAAAAAATTCAGCTTTGAGGATGATGATGGATATCCATTACATTATAAATATCCTGAAGTGAGTAATGAAGACTTTGCTGCATATAGATTTGGTCAGATTAGGAGTAGCAATATTCAAGTTTAAGATGTGTTAAATTGATTTATGCTTATTGATTTTGTAAGCGAATTATGATTGTTATTAGTATAAAGGTTTGGATTGGCATAGAGCTAATGTGTAAGGATGTTTCCTTTTTTGAAGAATGTTCATAATTAATGTATTTCAATTAATTGTTTGTTTTAGACATTCGTTTTTAAAGCATGGATTGTTATTATTGGTGATTATGTATACTTGTATTGTATCAAAGGAGGAATAATGAAACAAAGTTGGTTTTAACATTATTGTTGTATTAGTTAATCCACTGGTGATTTTGTGTTGTATTTAAAGCCTTCATTGAGTTAAGTGTACATGTTTATGATAAGAAGGATAAACATATTTTCTAGAAGATTTGAAATTTAATAAGGTTTATAGAGAGAATAATGGTAATAATTGAGAAAACAAAAGAGAAAATAATGGTAAAAGTGTTGCTGAGTATAATGTTGATGTTATACATATTTAAGTGATTCAATTATATATTTGCAACTATGTAATTGTGGTTTTTGCATAGTTCTTTTGCTTCTGGGCTAAGTATATAGTGGTAAAGTATACAACAGGATTTTTTAGGTAAAGGTTTATAACCTTGAGCCTCAAGTAAGTGTCCTATATGTACAATATTTACTTTGTGTTATTTTATATTTGTTTTCTTATTAGTTTCCTTATACATATGGTGAGAGATAAATATCCATCATCATGTTATTCATTTGTGCCTCAGATCTGGATTCCTGATCCTGAAGAAAGTCCATTGAAAAAGGTGTTTAGTTTTCTCAAGTATATGGCTGATATTTCACAGGAAATGTTTGCATATTTAGAGCTTCTAAAAGGTGATATTAATGAAGAATCTAGTGTGTTAGCATAAGGTGATGGACGCATCAAAAGGAAAGGAAAATACAACGAAGATATAAGTAAAAACAAAGCAATAGTTATTCACTCTGATGCAAAAGAGCTTGATAGAGATATTGCTAGTATCAACTATGACTATGCTTATGGTGATCTAGTTGAGGTTGTTCCGAAATTGATAATGTCTTCTAAGAGGAAAGGAATTGAGGCTATTTCTGATAGTGATGATTAGTGTGTAGCAGAAGTGCATCATATAATTTAAATACTTGTTGGTTTATCAACTTGTAAGCCCTATAATGATGCAGCTACTGTAATATTTATTTTATGTCTATGTGTTGTAATTTACTTTAAGGTTTCTTGTTATAAAATGTGTGTTATCCCAAATCATAAAATTCAATCTCAGGAAAGGAAGATGCAATCTAATTAAAAAAATTTATGTGCATATTTTTGCCAACATTTCTGCACAAAAAATAACAAAGAAACTTGATCTTGATTAGAAGTAACAAAGCTGTAAAGTAGCAATAAGGCAATCATAGAACTTTAATCTTAGCAGTTCATAGATTATTTTACTCAAAAAAAAAAAAAATTATGTATCCAAAACTTTTCCTCGTCTTTTTTCTCTATTGACTATTAATTTGATTTTTAAGCTAACACATTACTCGGCTTCAGGTCTATTGTCATGTGTCAATGGTTAAGGAAGTTTCCTCAAAGCCTTTAACCATTCAATCATGCAGATTTAGCACAAATCTTTCGCTAGAGGGTATATTAAGATCCACAACAATATGTGGACTCATAAATTTCCTTAAATTTTATATGTAGTTGTTGTGTTAACAATTTTGCATTTCTCTAATCATATAGACCATTGACTTTAACAACAAGATACTATTATTATTGCTTCATTACAGATGATTATGTACATAATATATAATATGAATGATCTAGGTTACATATTCATTGAAAACCCTCAAAATATTTAGAAATATCTTAGACGTTACTACATAACCTATTAGCTACATCAGAATACCTAGAGTTCAAGAGCAAAAGTGTTATGCAGGAACACAAGATCACGTTTATGTTCTTTCATAACACTTCAAAAGATTTACATCTTGCTAAACCAGAGTACAATTTCTATAGACCACTAAAAGTGTTAGTAGGAACATAAGATAATATTTATGTTCCTTCATAACCCTTCAAAAGCTGCATATCTTACTAAACCAGGTTTAAATTCTTCTAAACTACTATGCTGTAGAATAAGCAAAATGCAGCATAGAAATGGAAGACTTGTTACTTTACTACAGACAAAAGAAGGTTTTTACCTAAGGTTATAATATTAGTGGGTTAAACTTGAGTCCGTGCACTTGATGCTGAGTTGCTGTTTGTTATTGCAATCTGAATTTCAGTGCTTTTTCTAGAGAAGTGTGACAGCGCTTGTGAATTGACTAGTTAGGGAATGCTCCTTTACCATAGTCTTTAACACCTGTGGTAGATGATACCGTCCCATCAGTAGCACTGCTGGTGTCATCAGTGTTGCCTTTGATTTCTTTCATAGTTTTATCTTCTTCCATTGAGTCAATAATGGTGTTCTGTTTGGATGATGTGTGTGTATCTATCCTTTCATTGCTTGTGGCACCTGAAGAAGTGTCAGTGTATGCAATGGCACGCATATTTCCCTTAATGATAACTGCCTCTAATGACCATTGTAGTTTGTTAGTTGCAGTTAGTGCTGGTATAGGAGCAACCTTTAGATGTAGTAATTTTGAGCTGAAATTCTGCTTTGCCTTCTCAAAAGAGATGTGATCTTCCTGTTAGAATTTACATATTTTTATATAAGTATAGAAGAGAAGCACTGGTATAGTGATTGTTGAACTACCATAAAATGACATAGGGATAGCTTAGTCAATTTTTATGTAAATTATTGTATCAAGTAGTGCACATACATTTTCTTTCATAGCATATATCTGCTCAGCATGCATTCCTAAGATTTTTTCAGCCTCATTGTTAAATGCTGTAAGTGATATGATATCATTGTTATCTACAGCATCAAATGTAAAAGCAACCCTGCACATGATTTCATATTAGATAGGTTTTAAACATACTCTATATATAATAATAAGATTATAGTTGTGATTTGTATGACTATTTCACCTGATACAAGCCACTCTTTTTTTGGCATAACATTTTGTGCAGGCATATTGTCTTCCTTTGGGTAAATTTGTTGGTTTTCCACACTTCAAGCATCCTGTATATATGGTCAGTTGTTCCAAATTTGCATATGGTATAGTTGCTGGCAGCCAATGGCTTTCATCTTGCAATGCATTTTGTACCTATATTGAAGTTATATAGTTAGAATTTGCTATAGATTAACAAACTGGAAGTATTAGTGCATATATCTCTATTAATGTTGGGATAACAACCTTCTTTTCTTTGAGATATTGAACTGTCACAGTCTCTTGTGGATTTTCAGGATATCGGACTTGAAGAATTCTACCTTGTCGATCTAGGACCCTTTGTACATAAAGGTTTGACCTACAAAGATGATATGCTAATTACATAGGTAATAGAGATATTGTAAGCACATAGACTGATATGTGGAAACATTCATACCATACACGTAGGACATTAGCTCTATCTCCTTTTGGCTCATATATTATTCGTGTATCCATTCCAGATGAAAGAGAGAAACCTATTTAAAGTACAGGATAGTTAGTATTGCAATGTATCTTTGTTGTATAATAATTGTTTAAGGTTGAATGTACATGTTAGCACATACATGCTAACCTTTCAAACCGCAGGCCTTCACTAATGTAAAACCAACTACTATAAATTTTGCAGCCCACACATTCATTTTCTCACAAGCACTTCCAGCAAGGTGATTCCAAACATTAACAATGATTGGTTGTGTGTTCCTATAAAATGTGTAATTAATTGAATGAAGTATCAAGTATAGATCATAAAACTAAATTCTGATGAATAAATGGTATAGCATTAGGATTACGTTTGATATGTTATAACAACTTCTCTGACATATGCTTTATGTCCATAAAAAGAATCAACCAAAGGCACTTCGTTCTCTACAAAGAGAACTATTCCCAATACATCTGTAGGTATTAGTGAATTTATGGTCAGAATCCGAGCATATAGGATTGGTAAAGTTCATTTAACATATGTTTCATATACCATAGGTAGCATCTTCGCAAATATCATCTGCTACAGTACCTGTCGGCTAAAGTTCTGCATTGAATAAGATGTTGTACAAGACCATGTGAGTGATAATATAAGGATAACATATATAAGTAGGTATGTAAGGCAATAAGTACACTAATGTAGCATACCACAAATCTCATCTAAGAAATGAGCTTTAGCTATTGCAGATATTGCTTCAAACTCAGGTTCAATTTCACCAGTTATCGAACATATTGGTTGCACCAGAGTGTTTTCAGCAAAGGTTAGTTGATAAGGATTATTGATGACAACTATTTCAAAGTGCCTAGGCATTGGCTTATTGGAGCGTTGGATATTTCATAATGGCCATCAAAGTAGAATTCATGTCCAATACTATCTATTTGATCCTCGATCAAACGTCCATGAATCGTGGTTCCCTAATGCATCATAGTTGTCAATTTCAATTGTTAGTAACTTTACATAGTACATAAAGCAGAGTTCATAAATTATTCTAAATGGTAAATAGCTATCTTAAAGATATACATGCACTTTGTTAAAGATAAACTTGCTCGACTTTCCATTAAATATATACTTTGTATCTATTATATATGATTATATCATTACAAGGTGTCCTTATTAACTAATGTACTTTCTTCTATTGAGCACATATAATAAGCTAGCAAAGTTTAAATTTAAAGTCTACTGCAACTGTAAAAAGAGTAAGGTTTGCAGGATCATTTATTGCATATTTTATTGATTATATAAAAATCTATAATTGAAATTGAGCTTGGTACGATGTAATGCTTATTTCAGCAAAATCGCAAGTCGTATAAAGCAATAACTGAATTATCAGTTGAATAAGACCAAAATATACCCTTTCATCACAAAATAGAAGTGTTCGATAGAAAGTGCAATCATCCGTATCAAGATTTCGGTTTGTTATATTCAACACTTTCACTCTGACCCTATATTCCTCAACTTCAGGATTCAGATCAGCTACATACATGAATTCTGGTTTCATATTTTCCCTGCTTATATGAAACTGAAGTTGAGTAAAAGTCAATGAACTTAATTTCTGTTGACCAATGGAAAATTCTTGCACTTAACAAGTACTTCTGTAATTGACAACTATAAATTGAATCTCTCCATTATCATTATGAATAATTATACACAGCAATAATAAAACAATTCAAGTGTATTTTTCAAATGAATCTTATGTATTCTGGGCGATTGAGATTACTTGAATTTAATTAAAGATTAATTATACATCAATTCAAGTGTATTTTTCAAATTGGTCGTACTCTCAGATTGAGTAAATTTGAGTTAACGTTTGAAATAAGCAAATTAGATTAAGCATATTAATTTGAAATAAGGAAGGGGCTTTTCAAATAACAACTTAATTATATAAACGAAAACAAAACAATTCTAGATAATTATAATTGTAAATGATCTAACATGTAATATACAAAGGCTATTTTACTATTGTTTTCCTTACTTCAAAATTCAGATACAATTTCATTAATTTGAACAACAATTAGTACTATAAAGCATAACAAGATACAGATAAATAAGCAATAAATATGAAGCTAAGTAATTTCAATTGCAGGTATTCTTAATTATTAAGAATTATATAAGTGCAAAGTATATTGTAAACATTTTAAAAAGTAATTAAATTATCTAAGTGAGAAATTGAATTTTTCATAAAAAACTTAATACATAGTAATTATGAATAATTGCTAACAGAGTGAATCTAATTAATAATAATTTGCATTCCTTAATAAGATAATAGTAATTATGAATCATTGCTAATAGAATCAAGCTAATTTATAATAAGTTATATTTCTTGATAATATAATTATATGATATATAGTATATAGTAATTTTTTTGGGAGAAAGCTGGATTACCTAACTTGTAGATTTGATTGAAATATTAATTTTATTTGCCTAGAATAGAAAGTTGAAATGAATAAGTTTTTTTTTTTTTTGAAAGTTACTAAGTTATATTTCCATACTATTGCAACATTTCTTTCTATTGAGTAGTAATTTATTAAATGTGGTTTACTTTTGCCATTGGTATATAATAGAATTATATAACCAAGAAGATTATAAAATATACAAATGGTATAAAAATACTCATTATTCATTATATGAATAACACATTACTCATTGTTATTAATAATAAAATGATATGGATAGTTAAGTTTAATTCTATTAAACAAAGAGTGGAAATACTCATTACGAACTTAGGAATATAAATTAATATATTATTTTAAGTTATAGATGTTCAACAAAACAACAGCAAGTATTTTAAGTTACTTGCAGAGAGTATTGATCTACCTAAAGAGAGTGCATACATACATTACAAACCATTATGTAGCAAGCATATTAGTAAGACTTATTTATTGTTCAAAAGTGAAAGACAGTTCATAAGTTAGATTTTAATTTTACCAACACCTAATTTTGAGTGAACAAATATCTTCATTGAAGTCATTCTAAAAGGGAGTTTGTCTGAATAATGTTCTACTCAAATGCAGAGCCATCAACATTTTTATTGACCAAACTATCACGTTTAGCTCCTGCATGTATATCAGTCATATATCTGCACTTGAGTTCATTGCTGAAGCCATGCTTGCATTACTGCCAATATTCATGTCGCCTTTTTCTAGAACTTCATATCATATTTGTGACTATTGTATTTTGACATTGCAGTCCATTTATCTCAATACTTATATAGCCTTGATTGTCTGCATTACTTGATAAGTCTAACATGCCCTGGTTTTCAGATACAGTACTGATGCTTTGCTTCTCTTTTTTCTCTGCCTTATCATTTTTGGGAACATTGTTGGTATTGAAATATTAAACAAGTAATCAATAATAGGTTTGTTTCATTGTATGTATTAATATTACCAATTATATTAGGGATATGACATCAGCTATAGAAATAGGCCGTTTTCCAACGGAATTGTTCCTACGGACTTAAATTCCGTTAACAGAAAGATAAGTTCCGAGGGAAAATATTCCGACGGAAAATTCCGTAGGTAGCTGAAAATTCCAAAGGAAAATAAATCCTCGGAACATATTTATTTCCTACGGATTAAATCCGTCGGAAGATTGCGACAGATTTTACCCCTTTCTGACGGATTTTTAATTAAAAATAAATAAATAAAAAAAAATAAAAAACAAAAGGATAAAAAAACCTGGAATTCCCTTACCCCCCCTCTTTATTCTCTTTCTTCTCCTTTTCTCCCTCCTCCTTTTATTTTTCTCTTTCTCCTCTCCTTTTCCCCTATCTCTCTCTTCTCCTACCTCTTTCCCCTTCGTATCTGTCTCCTCCTCCCTCCTTCCCCTTTGTTTCTCTCTCCTCCTCCCTCCTTCAATTCCCCTTCGTTTCTCTGTTCTCCATCGCAACCACCACTGCGCAACGAAGCCGCCTTCGTTTCTCTGTCCTCCATCTCCTTCCCCTTCATTTCGCAACCACCACTGCGCAACGAAGACGCCTTCGTTTCTCTGTCCTCCATCTCCTTCCCCTTCATTTCGCAACCACCACTGCCCAACGAAGCCGCCATCACCGCCGCTGCGCAACAACACACCACCACCCGGTTTTTCATGTTAAATTCGACCATGAAAACCCTAAATCTAGAGTTTTCATGGTCGAATTTGACCTTTAAAACCCAAATTCAAGCTAATTTAGGGGTTTTGATGGAATTCAAGGTAAGTGGTCGAATTATTATTTCTTTTAATTTTCGTTTTTGTGATTTTCGGTGTTTAATTTTTGTAGATCTAATTTCCGATGAATAATTTTCGTTTGATTCTCGGTTTTTTTCTTTTTCAATGTTTAATTTTCGTTTTTTTTTTTCTTTTTCGATGTTTAATTTTTTTTTGCGATTTTTTGGGGTTAATTGGTGTATGTTGTTTGCGTGGTGGTGTGGTGTGGTGGTGTCGGTGGTGGTGGGGGCTGGTATGGGTGGGATTGTGGGGGTGTCGGTGGTATTTGGTGGACTGTTGTTGGGGTAGTCAGGATCAAGGGCATTCCGAGCAGGCTAGTGTTTCATCAGAGGAGGAGTCTAATGCACAAGCTAAGCATTTTTTGGATTTGTTGAAGGCTTCTAAAAGGCCATTATACGAAGGGAGTTCGTTGTCTGTATTAGAGATGGCCGCTAGAATCACCAGTCTAAAGTGCGAGTATAATCTGCCCCACAGATGTGTTGATGGGTTTGTTTCTTTGCTCAGTGAAACAATTCCTAACAACAATCAAATGGTCGACACATTCTATGAGGTGAAGAAGATTGTGAAGGGCTTGGAACTGCCTCATGAAAGGATTCACGCTTGCCCGAAAGGATGTATGTTGTTTCAGAAGGATGATGATCAGTTGTCTACATGTAGGGCGTGTAGGAGCGATCGATACAAGCAGACTTCCAAGGGTAGCCTAGTGCCTTTGAACGTTTTGTTTTATTTCCCGATCACACCCAGGTTACAAAGGCTGTTTACAACCAAGAATATTTCGGAGGAGATGACATGGCATTTGAAAAATCCTCGAGTTCAAGGCACTATGGCACACCCTAGTGATAGTGAAGCTTGGAAACACCTCGATAGTTGCTTTCCAGAGTTTGCCTCCGAGCCTCGTAATGTTCGGCTTGGCTTGTGTACAGATGGTTTTGCTCCTCATGGCAAGTTTGGGGGACAATATTCTTGTTGGCCTGTCTTTTTGACCCCATACAACCTTCCTCCCTCAATGTGTATGAAAAGACAATTTATGTTCCTTTCGTTGCTCGTTCCTGGTCTTAAAAACCCTAAGGGCAACTTGGATGTGTACATGCAACCGTTGATAGATGAGTTGAAACAGTTGTGGGAAGTTGGTGCGCATACATACAATATTTCCATGAAAAATAATTTCAATCTTCGAGCAGCCATCCTATGGACCGTGAGTGACTTCCCAGCTTATGGTATGTTGTCCGGTTGGGCCACATCTGGTAAGAAAGCTTGTCCATATTGCATGGACAAAAGCAAAGCATTTTGGCTCGAACATGGTTGTAAGGTTTCTTGGTTTGATTGCCACCGCTAGTTCCTTTCGACAGATCGCCCTTTTCGGAATAGTAGAACTGCGTTCTGCAGAAACAAAGTCGAAAAGGGTGCACCTCCACACATTATGTCAGGAGAGGAGCTGTGGGAATGTGTGAAAGACCTTCCGAAGGCTACAGATGGGCTCGAGTCACTTCAACGCCTCAAAAAAGAAAAAAAGGGGTGGTTCAAGCAAGGCATACTGTGGGAGCTTCCATATTGGAAGCATCTGCTTATTCATCACAACCTAGATGTCATGCACATTGAAAATAACTTATTTGATCAGTTAATTCACACTGTAATGGATGTGAAAAAGCATACGTGTGACACGCCATCCGCTCAAAATGACATTGCCAAATATTGTAAACGTCTGCAGCTTCATCTTCAGGAGGATGATAGAGGAAAAGAGTTCATGCCAAGGGCTCCATTTGCTCTTGACAAGGCTTAGAGAAAAGTTTTGTGTGAGTGGGTTAAACAGTTGCGATTTCCCGATGGTTACGCCTCCAATTTAAGCAGATGTGTGGATATGCAAGCATCTAAGCTACACGGAATGAAAAGCCATGATTGTCACGTGTTCATGGAGAGGTTGTTGCCTACTGCTCTGAGGTAATTGCTCCCTTGCCATGTTTGGAATGCAATAACAGAGATCAGCCAATTCTTTCGCGATTTGTGTTGCTATACAACATCGGTTAGTGACATGGAGCGATTGGAGAAAAACATAGCTGAGATCCTGTGCAAGCTTGAGAAGGTCTTCCCCCCTGCATTCTTTAACTCCATGGAGCATTTACCCATTCATTTGCCATATGAGGGGAAGTTATGTGGTCCTGTTCAATATAGATGGATGTATCGGTTCGAAAGGTAAATCAAAGACCCATGGACATCCTATTTCTTACATCAAATTCAATGTCATGTCGTGTTTATACATTTACATAACTATGATTTCAGGTTCCTCAATCATTTGAAACGAAAAATTGGAAACAAGGCTCGAGTTGAAGGATCCATTTGCAATGCTTATCTCACCGAAGAGATAGCAAACTTCTGCAGTAACTACTTTTAGGCGACGGTTGACACTAAATCACGATATCTCGGTCGAAATGTGAATGCCAACGTGGACTCCACAGTGGACGACGCTGAAATTCCAGAGTTGTTCACGGAGGATAGCGGTCATGTGTCAAATGAGGGCAAAACTCGGTTTTTAGATGAAAAAGAACTCGAGTGCGCTCATCTGTTTGTGTTACGAAACACTGGCATTCTTGGTGAATACAAAAGGCATAATATGGTTTAGGGATGAAATGTAGTTGGATGATATGATCAGCTAAAATGATTACAATATTGATTTACATTAATTTTGGCCTCGTAGGAAGTTTGAGGACTACATTCTTAGTACTCGACCTTATCTGCGTAGAGAAGAAGTAATGGAGAAATGCGAAGCTGAATTCCCTGATTGGTTTCATCGCAAGGTGATGTACACTATCTAAACTTAGGATATTTATGATTTACTATTCGTTGCTATTTAATTTACTCATTTAGGGAAGTGTGACGGTTATATTCAAAACGTTTATAGGTTGTTGAGGAGGAACAAAACTCGGATGTGCAGTGCTGCGAGCGTTATGCATGCGCTCTTTCAAGCGTGTTCGAACTTGGAAGCAGATTTTTGTCGGTGGCTTTAATTTCCATACACATGCCCATGGCAAGCACAAATCTACGATGAATTATGGCGTGTGTGTATCAAGTGAGGATGGAGGAGAGTACTTCGGCATTTTAGACGACATTATTGAACTGATCTACACTGGTCCCGAAAAGGAGTACAAGACTATTTTGTTTAAATGTAGTTGGATGGATTGTGGTAGGGGAATGAACATACATGAACAGTACAAGCTTGTCGAAGTGAATCATACTAAGAAATACCCCAAGTACGATCCCTTTGTTTTATCTTACCAAGTGACTCAAGTGTACTACACATCATACCCTAGCCTGAAACAGGATCGAATACAATGGTGGGATGTTTTTAAAACACAGGCAAGATCAGTGGTTGATGCTCCGGTGGACTTAGAGTTCTTGCAGGCACCATCCCCACAAGTACATGCTACGCTTTGCCCACCGAATGATATTCCAGACTATGTCCAAGATGATGATGATGAGGATGATGACGATGGCTTTGTTATCTCGAGCGATGAAGATGATGAATCTAGCATCAACTTTAGTTATAGTGACGAGGATGATGATATCGATGTATAATTAGATGATAGTAGTGATGATTCCAATAGTGATAGTAGTAGTGATGACATTAATGAATAGGGGAATATGTTACTCTCCTTCTTTGAATTTGCTTGTTATTGTAAAATAGACAAATGACTTGGTCTTTTAATAAATCGATCATTACTTTTACGCTGAAAGGTTATTACATTGCCCGAATCACTTGTAACTTATAATATGATGTAATGTTATTAACAACAATTTCAGGTGATCATGGCGGACGGTAAAGACAAAGGTAAACGGACAATGGAGATCGACTCTTCCGATGAGGACATGGCGGATGCGCATGATTTGGGTACTACTAAGGAGCCCACTTCTAGCTCATCACGAGATCAGACACAGGAGCATTCACAGTTGCCGGTATTAGACCCTACTGTGCTCTGGTACGTACATACATTCAATGAATTGGGTTTATATTCTTATTTATGAGAAGTTAACCTATTTATTACTTGTAACAAGTTTTACATTACGTTTTGTTGATGATCATCTAACTTTGTGGTTTTGTCATTACATGTAGGTTTGACGACAACAAGGTGAGGAATGCGGTCTCCGGGACGCTAACCGGGTACTATCGAGAGCCTTGAAGGAATTTCGGGGAGGTGGATGCAGCAACCAAGGAACACTGGTGGAACTTATTCTGCGTAAACTATTACAAACTTAATTGAAAACATGTTTTAGGAAAATGTTGAGAATGAAGTTGAATATATGACTTATAAAGTTTATCATTATATTTGCAGAAAGAATTCACGTGGGCACCTCAATTGACCGAGGATGTGAAGCACACTTTTGAAAAGAAGCTTACTACTCGGTTACGTGACATGTTCTACACAGTCACGCACAAGATGAGAGGCGTAAAGCCAGGCTCTCATTGAGGACGTCCACAAGAAAATGATGGATATTGTTGCCGCCGATCCAACTTACAAGAAGAGGTCGGCCCAAAACAAGAAGAACAGGAGGGCCGGCTCAATGGAAAATCCGGTTGAAGCTACCCACTATCAGGGTTCGATGTCAGCTGTACAACATGCTAAACGGATGGTAAGTTTGTTGAATATGCCGGTAAAATAGAAGAGTATTGTGTAATGTACAGGTGCTCTAACATTTACAGTTTATCATTTTCTGCATGTATAATCAAAGGCGGCGAAGAATAAAGGCCAGCTCCTTATGAAGACGCACTTCAAGGAAGTGCCTGGGAAAGGCACAGTACCAGCCAACACCAAAGCACAACATATTGTGGTATTAACTTCAATAACACTTAAAACTGTTATATGCATGTTATAAGAAAGAACTGCTTCATTTGGTAAAAAATGTTGAAAATAGGCAAAGAATAGGTCATATAGGGGTTGATTGGTTGAATTTTGGTCCAAATCGTCCCCGGAACTTGGGGACTTGGTTGTTTTTGTGATTTCAAGGCATGTGCACCTAAAACTACCTATAACTTGCATGTTATGAGAAAGAAATGCTTCATTAGGTCAGAAATGATGAATATAGGCAAAGAATAGGTCATATAGGGGTCTATTGGTTGAATTTTGGTCCAAATCGTCTCCGGAACTTGGGGACTTGGTTGTTTTTGTGATTTCAAGGCATGTGCACCTAAAACTACCTATAATATACATGTTATGAGAAAGAAATGCCTCATTAGGTCAGAAATGATGAAAATATGCAACAAATTAGTCATATAGGGGTCTATTGGTTGAATTTTGGTCCAAATCGTCCCCGGAACTTGGGGACTTGGTTGTTTTTGTGATATCGAGGCATGTGCACCTAAAACTACCTATAACATGCATGTTATGAGAAAGAAATGCCTCATTAGGTCAGAAATGATGAAAATAGGCAACAAATTGGTCATATAGGGGTCTATTGGTTGAATTTTGGTCCAAATCGTCCCCGGAAAATTGCGACGAACTCTCGTTTAAAGTCAAAACCTGCTCCGACAGAATGGAACCCGTCGGAGATTCCGTCGGAAGTGTGGCTTCCGACGGAATTTTCCTCGGAAAATGTCGAATTTCCTACGAGGTGTATTGCGACAAATTAGTTCCGACGGAATTCCGTCGGAAAGCCTTATTCCGACGGATTTTTCGATGTTTTCGACGGAAAAATTCCGTCGGAATCCAGCTGTTTTCTTGTACTGTTTGTAAATGCATATGCATCTGAACCTGAGGATGTATAAGCAGTATTACCATACTTTTCTGTTGGTGTAGAATATGAATCATCACCCATGATCTCTATTCCTTTTGGACACCATTGCAAGACATTATTCCTTGATAAAGCCGCTGTTGGGACAGCTTGAATCATAATACGGTTGTTGGAAAGTCTTTGCTAAATTGACCAGAAACTATTTGTGTCTTCCTGTTAACAGGCCAAGTGTTAAATCACGCACAAAAAGTAGAAACCGAAAAAATAATATGCAGTTGTTTTGTCGATGTTTGCTATTTCAAAATAGTTTGGTTCAATAAAGATATATTGAATAACTTATCATATATGGAAAAGACTTACAAAATCTTTGATGGCATGAATCGCTTGGGCAGTTTTACCAAACAACTTCTCAGTATCAGTAGTGAATGTTGTGAAAGTCATTGTGCCTGAAGCATCAGTAGCCTCAAACTTGAAACTGACTATGCAATAGTGTAGAATAAGGTTAATTAGTGTTAGGCATTGTCCATGTTTTATATCCACATGTAATCCATTTAATAGCAGACATTACCTATACGCAAAAGTGCTAGCTTTTTTCTTACAGTTACTACAATGAAATTCTGTTCCAACAGGAATATTAGCGCGCTTTCAACAACTTATACAGCCAATATAAGTTATAATATCATTCATATCAGCGCGAAGTATTGTCACACACAACCAATGGCGCTATTCTTAATACATTAGATGCCTGCACAATTGATAATGCGATATTTGAATTTAACATTTAGAAAGGTAACACTAATAGACAACTTGCTATGTAATTCTGTATAGAGTTGTACTTTCTTATCTCTCAGATTCTGAATGTTTATGGCAGCTGTATTCGTAGCTGGACTGCGCACCCGCAATACCTTTGATTGTCTATCTAAAAGCCGTTGAATATGCATCTTTGTCCTGCACATAATATCAGTGACTTTTCGGTTATTCTAATTGAACAAATGCTTAAATGTGATATGGCAAAGTACAAGGTTTACCACTCATTAAGAATTTCAGCTTTTTCTCCTTTTGGATGATGTATGATTTGGGTTGACATACCAGTAGACAATGAAAAACCTCATTTGTGAACAAGAATGTTAGTTATTATATATTCAAAAAATACATGTATGCTATTGTATATGCATTCAATCAACATTAGTATTATCCTGTACCTTTATGTGAAGAAGGTCTTAGACTCTTAGGGCTGTAAATCCAACCACAACAAAATTCTTAATGCATACACTTAGAGCATCACAAGCAATGCCAGCTAAGTCATTCAAAGCAGTTTTTGGTGCATGAAGCTTGCTCAATGCATTGGTGAAACACACGTTATATTTGCACTAGAAACAGAATAGCTTAGACTTTTATTTTTTAAAAAAAAAGAATTTGAAGTAAATTTTTGTAACAAAGGATAAGCAAAAAAAAAGGGATTCTGTGTGCTATTAGTTATTGCAGTAATTAAAAAATTTAACTACATGTATCATATCACTAATATATAAAGTCGGTCTCACAGCTAGGCCACGAGACAACGACGCTTGACATAGGCCACGAGACAACGACGCTTGACATTCCAGTTTTTCGCCAAATGTCACGCCACGTAGGAGATAAATAGGTATTATTGTGACACATGATGCTTGGTTTGCGATTTTTGGATAGATTTTCTTAAGATAAAATTGTTGTATAGAGTTTTATTATCAATAGAATTCTAATATTTCATATATACAAAATTAATCATAACTTTTAATAAATATCTTAAAACTTAATTCTATTTCCATCATTAAATTCGTTTGAAAAAGTTCTTTAAAATAAGATCCATTATAATATATTTAATCACAAATTTTGTACGTAGATGGTCAAACTGTGTCACCAACTATTACAAGAGTAAGTTCGTTAGTGCTATGGGGGTTATTTGGTCAGTGTTATAATGGTACTCAATCAGTGTTATAGATAAGGATTACTAAGTCAGTGTTAGAGGTTACTCAGTTAGTATTGTAGGGGTTACTCTGTCAATTTTATAAGGGTTACTTTGTTCTGCTAGATAGTGTGGTTAGTCGTATACAAAATGCATTGTTATTTAATTTATATTAAAAAAAAATATTAGTGAATCAGTAAAAATAAGTTTTAATCAGTAAAATTAATTTTAGTTTGGTAAAAGTACTTTCAATTCAGTAAAAATAATTTAAGTTCATTAAAAATAATTTCAAGTTATAGATATATTTACAAACAAAACTACAAAGAGTATTATTATATAAATATAAGACATATGATATCATATGTCTAAATATCCTACATTTTCAGAACAAATTATTTGACTGTATTTAACATTAAAAAAAATGTTATCTTAAAATTTTATCAACCATCCGGGCATTGTCCTGACACAAAACTAGTTAATAATTAAGCTAGAGTCTATGCGAAAATCGCAGGATTAGACCAGTTTTAAGGCAACAAAACTGGCTTATCTTAGTTAGCTTGAGTGGGATAATGGATGAGATGTAGTGAATTTAAAGCATAGTTTTTTCATAACAAAAAATAAATAGTTTGTTTAATCATTAGACATGAATTTGTGGTGTTTAGGCCCATGTGATCTTGGATGCATTTCTCATGTATGCTTCATATTGCTTGTAGAAGCAATTTATACTGTTATATATAAACTAGTTTGCACACTAAAGTGAAGATGCTGATACTGCTTTGAACTGGCCAAAAATCAGTTTGTAAAGAGAGAAGATTTAAAATATTTGATCTCAGAGTTGGGGCCTTTCAGGAGTATTTAACTCTGAAGTGCCTACAGTGCAAAGTGTGTATGTCAGCATGAAAGGCTCGTTAAAATCATAACCCGAGTGTAGTTATTGCTGTTAATGATATTGATTCTGATGTGAGAAAGGCATTGACAATGGCATCCAAGGCCATTAAAAATGGCTCTACGTTTGTTCTTCTACCGAGAGCATCTGTGCCTAAGGTCCTCTGGATGGCTGATTTAAGATCTACTGCTTTGCCAAGTAAGTACTCTCCTACTCTTGTATAAAGTAAATCAGGCTAAAATGATAGAAATTTGTTGCGTTTAAGGCTTGCTTAGACTTGTGTAGAATTTTTCATTTCAATAGTGTCTTATAACATTTAGCACTTGTCAAAGTTCTGATGTAATGTAACATCTTCTGAGCAAACATATACTTACACTTTATACAAATTGGAACAAGATGAGAATCTCCATCAACATTATCACCCAAAATCGTGTGCGTTCTCTCATGAGGCTTCTCAAGTCTCTCACTAATGCATTTTACTTGGGTGACGATATTCCAATTTCCTTCAATGTGGTTAGCAGAGTAGATGAGGCAACAATAAAGCTATTGAGCACATTCGAGTGGCCACATGGAACAGTCTTTAAAGAGGAGAATCATTCAAGGAGGACTAATTCGTGCATAAGTGAGAGTTGGTATCCGTCTTCAGATGATGACTTCGGTCTATTGCTTGAAGATGATATTGAAGTATCTCCTTACTACTATCTATGGATCAAGTATGCTCTCTTAGCCTACCACTATGACCCTCAAGTATCATTCCCCGAGCTCTCTTCGATTTCTCTTTACACTCCTTGAATTGTTGAAGTAGTGAAAGAGGGACCTAAGTGGAATGCAACAGAATTCTTCCAACGCATTCACCCAAACACCCCTTACCTACATCAGCTCCCCTGTAGTTGGGGCGCTGTTTTCTTCCCCAAGCACTGGAGAGAATTTTATGTGTACATGAACATGCGCTTTACTGAGGATCCTAAGAAAAACCCGGTCCAAATTCCCAAGTCTAGAACCAATGGATGGCAAGCCTCATGGAAGAAGTTCCTCATTGACATGATGTACTTACGAGGCTATGTGAATCTGTATCCAAACTTCCCGAATCAAACTAGCTTTTCAACCAACCATATGGAACCCAGAGCTCACATTAGTGCTAAAGACAATGTTGTCAAGCATGATAAGACTGACTTTGATTTTCGAAACTATTTGCCTAATGGTAAGTTGCCTTTAGCTTCTAGATTGCCCTCGATCAGCCTCTTCAATCAGGCCGTGTCTCTTAAGGGCTTGAAGTCAGCAGGTGCGAAGCTGAGAATGGATGTGCTCAACTGCACTGCACTAGAAGTTGGAAGTTGTAACTGTGCATCATGTTACAGGCCTGCCAAACCAGTGTGCCAAGTTCTGAAAACTGAATTTAGCTGCTCAATTTATATTCCTTTTTTTTTTTTTTTTTTTTTGGTTTCTTTTGTAGGATGTATCAAAAGCTATGTCCAACCTTAGCTTAAAGGTGGGATCAACACTTGATTTTGACTGCTAGTTGGTAATCCATGTAAACACTATTGAAAAGATTATTCACAAAGACCATTTCAAAATTTGTTTCATTGCTTTGTACATTTGTAATCAAAGCCAAAGTGGCTTCCTTTACTATATTAAAACAAAGAGAATTTATTGAATTTGTCTTCTCCATTTTGTAATTATTGTAGTTACCTTCTACCACCTTATAGAATTATTTTTGGTGAGTAAATTAATATGAAGTTGATGTTAGTGAGGAAATGAGGAAACTTGTTTATGTAACAATTTTGTGTTGAATTTTCCTATATTGATTCATCACTTCATCCTATTATAAATGAAAACTCTATTTATTTGATAAATTCAAAATAAAATGAAAATGACCTCCATACATACAATGCATAAAAAGCAGGACCAAAATCTTGTTTGTAATAGGCGACATTGAAAAAGAATCTAAATATGTACATATAGAATTAGTCGATCTTGCATACTAGTGATACAACAAAAACTTATCACATTAGTTTTAATGTAATCGAGCTTCTCATACGTGGCAAGACTGGCAACCATAACTTTAATATTTTCATAGTACAGACTACGGAGTAGCTTTTATATTGATACTAGGTTAGGTCCCGTGTTATGCACGGTAATTTCACTTCTTCATATTACTCTAGATTTTTCTCAATGATTATAAACAAATAAAATTAAATCTTTTATAAATAACCATGGACAAATTAAAGTATATCCATAAAATGTATATAATGTTTTTCTTCTTATTTTAGGTATATAATAAAATGAAACAAAAATTATATTGAAAGAGTAAATTAGAAAAATGAGTGTTGTAAAAATTTTAATTCGTATCGTTTTTTTCTCCTTATTAATTAATTAACTAAATAATTAAGTTAAAAGTGTATACTACGTATTAAATGCTATGGGCAAAAATAAAAATTATTGTTTATATTTAGATCATTAGATCGAAGGTTGTGTGTTAATCACTCACTAGCCATGTATCTAGTCACAATTAATTGCATTGTACATCTCTTGTGATCTTGATAGTTTAATACTAAAGTATTTTATATATATTTTGACCAAAACAACTCATTTCACATGCCATTCATAATTACTGATATTGATTAATTATTTGCAAAATTTTCTCAATAATTATTAATAAAAAAAATATCGATATTTTCTTTACAAAAAATATTTCAACGTTCTCATTTTAATTAATAACTTTTATTTATTCTCTTTCTTCTTCAAAAGCAACGCCTTTAAATCTTTAATATTTATATTTGTAATTACAATAAATTTATATTGTCGCGTATATAATATAAAATACTATACTATATATTATATATAAATATATGAAATGAAATGTACTTTAATTTGTATGATATACAAAGTAAAAGATATAGAATGATATTTTATACAATAAAAGATATTAAAAATATGCGAATATTTTTGTAGGAAGTGAATCACAATTATGTGATTTAGTGAATTTTTTTTTTAAAAAGGAAGTGAATCACAATTATATAAAGAAGTTAATATCTTTTGTAGGAAGCTAAGTGAATCAAAAAAAAAAAAAGTTTGGAGGGAAAACAACAGCACCAAGAAGTGACACATGTCATTCTTGGTATCTGTTTTTGTATTATGTTATTACTAGTTTTTGCCCTGTGCCATGCACGGTTACATAATAATAAGACTTGTACATCATAAAATTAAAGTCAATTAAAATAAAGTTAGTTTAAATGTCTACCTTAAAACTCTTTTTAATATAATTTTTTTTTAAAAAAATTTTAGATGAAGCCCGTGCAATACAAGGTTCATTTGCCGGAGTTAAAACAAATATTTTTTGTATTTATGTGATAAATTTTTTATATTTATATTCGTTGAACGTTGTGTATTGTTTAATGAGTTGGCCATTAATTTTTTTATTTTAAAATAAATTTTGAATTTCCTCTCATTCATTATATATTTAGATAAATTTCTTATTTCAAAATATAATATATTATATTTAATTAATTTTAAATTTTAAATCTCATTCGCCAAGTTTGCATATGTGGCATTAGAATTATTTAATTCTAAAAGAATTTACAAATCTCTTATTTGATTGGCTATCACTAAAATTTATAATCCTACATGGCGCATTAAGAAAATTTTATCCTATGTGGCTCTCTAAAACTCGGGAAAAAACTCCCCAAAAAATAAAAAAATTTGGCGGAAATTTTTTTGTTGTTAATGCGACACGTGTACTTATCAAAAGTTCATAGTAACAAACCTTTCATTTTATTTATAATCATAAAAAGTATTTTATTTTTTTAATAATTTAAGAGATGATTACCCATTTTTTTTATTTTGAGGAAAGAGATAATTACCATTTAAAGAAATATCCAACCAAATTGTAACAAACTTTTTTTAGAAGATAACAAAAAAAAAATGTATAAATAAAATAATAACAAACTTTGGGCGGGAAAATTTTTGCTAAGAAAGTGACACGTGTATTAGGGGATAATAAGTATTGATTACTTTTGCTAAGAGAGTGACACGTGTATTAGGTGATTACTTTAGTATAGTAGTAAGTATTGATTAATTATAGTAATTTGTATATTGTGTAAATTATATATTTTTATAGTAACTTTTGTATTATTGAGAGCATAGTTATAATAATCGCGATTCAAATTATAGAATCTTACAATTTTACGATTCATATGTGGCTATACATTCAATTTACAATTCTACCCTATCAATTTACATATTTCTCTTAACTAGAAAAAAGCTTATAATTTTAAACATGCCCACGAAGTTAATTATATAGATTGTCAACTATTGGATTCTTAGAGCCTATTCTCTTCACCTTATCTAATCTTTGATGAATTGAATTTTTATTTATTCAACTGAAACTATTTTTGCTAAACTGGAGTTATGTGTACTTAATGAAACTATTTTTATTGATTCTCTATTTCCTTAAAAAAAAAAAAAATTATTGATCTCTAACAATTGCCCCCGCTCCTTTCCCGGACTCCAAAAAGGTTGTGTCTTTGAAGTTATTGATTTTTTATTACTAAAAATATTTACATTGTACTGAAATTATATTTGTTAAGCTGAAATTAATTTAACTGAATATTACTTGTATTGTTTTAAGCTGAAGAGAATAAGCAAGGCCTTAGTGGGTAATCAATAATTAGGTTTTCAATTTACAATAAAAACGCACTCAAAGAAATTTGAATATAACATCTTGATTATGCATGTTCGTAAAATCTTACGATTCGTGGCCCCTTTGAATTCAAAGTAAAGTCTCGTTTGATAACTTTAATTTGGAGGGAACGAAATTTTATTTTGTCATAATGAATTAAATGATACGACATATGAATTATTTTGTATACATTAACTTTTAGATAAATCAAGTGTACTATAAATATTGTATATCAAAAGTAAAGTTATCCTAGAATAATCAAAAGTAACATCAATATAAGCTAAAATTCACTTAATTTTTTATAAATACAAATATTGACCTAGATAGAATCAATCATAATGGTGCATAAATGTAATCATATATATTACAATTATAAAATTTAAATCTGAAAATTTACTTTGTAATTTATGAACAAAAAAAAAATTGAATTGGTAATACTTACTCCAAATCAAATTAAAAGTTAATTACTAAAAATTATTTAAAAGTTACTTGACAATTGGCTGATGTAGGGTAAAATCACTTAACACCAAGTGTACCCAAGTGTTTTGTATTTTATATTAATAATCATATAAGCTATGCAAGACTTAAATCTGCACCATGTACATAATTGCACATTGCTCTATCATTTGAGCTAATAACTAGCTTAGAGGTAAAAACACATAACTAGTAAAAATTATCAAGATGAAGCCATATCCACGCTCAAGCTTACCACTTCATTGTATACATATATATGTATGTCACCCTGTGGACACCCGATTGTGTCTTCCCAAAAACCAAACCCAGTGATGAGTACTTTTCACGTCTTTGATTATCAAGTTAGGTGAAGAGTTGAAGAGTCTCGTAAATTTCCCCTTTTCTAACCTTTCTTTAAATGTTTTAAACCAAAATCATTCATTTCGTGTCCTTAAAATCATTCATTTCGTGTTCTTTTTATAAAAACATCCAAACTTATTTATTTTAGTCAATAATCTGGGTCCAATACTTGTGTAGTTGGATAGGTCTTGAAAAGAGCTTTCCAACAATATATTAAAAGCCCAAATCCGAGTTATAACGAAGAAGTTATGACCAAAATACTAAACTGAACCCTAACCGAGCCTTGCCTGCGGACCTAATGATCACGTGGAGGGTCCATTAACCTTAACTTCGTTCCTAAATCCATTAGGATTGATTATTAGCTTCTAGAATATTCTGGAAGGTTCTAATTTATCCTGTTTTTGATAAGATAAGGGATTAATAATTTATATCGGATAAAACATTTGTTTTAAATAGATTTAATTCTGATAAAATAAAGGATAAGTACGGAAACACGGCTAACCCAATTTGATTGGAAGTCGAAATGTTTACGGATTTTATCTTCAATAAAGAATCGCTAGGCGATGGTAATATCGCGCTACGATGCTAATGTCGCGAATATCGCCATCGCGCCGCGATGAAAAGCATTTTACTTTGAGTCGGATTCTTACTCTTTTCTGACCTTTTGACTCTCTTTTTTCTTTATAAATAATGTTCGTATTCCTCCGTTTTCACTCACCAACAATCATCATCCTAATCCCTTTCCAAGCTAAAGCTTATTGTTTCTCTCTCTTTCTTGATTTTCTAAGCCTAGCCTAAACATATCAAACACACATCCTTGATATTGCTTTGATTAGTCACCATACCTCATTCACGAGATTCGAATACTCCTAGCCAAACTCGTAGTTGCCTTAGACCTCGACGTGAAAGGTTGATAATTCTGAGGGTTTGGTCCCAAATCCATATTTCAATTCTTCCTTTATTTATTTGTTTGATTTGATCTTTCTTGAAATTTACTAACGTGTGTATTGTTTTGATAGAAAAAGGTACGAGGCATCAAAGTGAGTAATTTGATTATTTTATTATTATTTTGATATAAAAATCATGCTTAGAATATTATGTTGATTTCTAGTATCATGTTAGGATGTTTTTGTAATACCCCGTACTTTCAAGCCACTTATTATTAACTATGGATTTTTCCGAAATATTCTATTATTATACAAAAATATTTATATGCTTTTATGAAGATAATTTTATATTTATACTTTGTAAGGGTTTTAATTATACGAGTTAAGTTAAAATTTTGCCGTAGCCAAAAATCGGATTTTTAACCTTTAGCACTATGACCAAAATCCCGAGTCAAACACTTATTTCCGGGTCAAATTTACCCATCTACTTCTTACTCCATAATCAAAGTCAAAGTCCAAGTAATACTACCCAACCACCATCCATCTCCTCCTTCATGGTCAAACTACATTGATGATGGGAGTTGAAATAGTGCCATTTGGAGGCTATAAATAGCAATAGAAGTAAGGCATTCTTACTCCATATACCTTCTCCTTCTTTCTTTCCTCTTCATCTCCTTCTTTCTTTCGTTTCCCCTTTTGGTCGTAAGCCACCACGACACCACCACCTTGCCGCCACCTCCCTCCTTGTTGTTGTTGCCGTAAGTACTACTAAATTACTACTACTATTACACCACTTCAACTACTACTACTATCATTATTATTAAGATTATTACTACTACCTTGCCATGTTGCTGCTACTACTACTACTACGTACCACATACTCTCATGGCTACTATCACTACTACTACAATATACTACTCGTACTACATACTACTCTAAGCCACTACAACTATTATTATTATTATTATTATTATTATTATTATTATTATTATTATTATTATTATTATTATTATTATTATGGATTATTAAAGATTATTTTATAAAAGCAAGTGTTAAATTTATAAAAGGGTTAAAATAATCAATTGTTCATGCACAAATAGTAAAGTCAATATTTTAGGTCCTTGTGTCTATGAGTTGAAAAGCATTTGATTAGGATTATTGGTTTATTGTAGGAGGAATTTGGAGTTCGTAATTAGGAGTTTCGTACTTGTGTTCAAAGATCAAGGTACGTACACGTAGCTATATCTCTTATAAAGTGACTTTTATATGCAACATGGTTTACATGTTAAGTGTTTTCGAACCATGTTTGAATGATTATGAATTATATTTCGGTGAAACATGTTTTAATTGTTTTGATGTTAAATGTTTAAATATTTTAAATGGATGATTATAAACTTGTATTCAAGATGTTTAAAAAGAAAGTTTTATTGTTTAAATTATCCCGGGTATGGGACATTGAAAAGTTTATTTATCAGATTTATTTATTGGATATTTGGATTTATGACTCCCACTATGCGGAGAGAAAATTGAAGACTATGGGCTATGCATGACCTAGTTTTTCTCCTTGATAGCACTATGTAAAGGAGTTATTAGCTTGGGGGGTGTGCACACTTAGGTGGAAAAATGAATTGCGAAATGAGGATTTAACAATATTCTATTTTATTCGGAAATATTATTGAAAGAGGTTGATTTCGAATAGTGATACATTTTAATATGAGAATTTCTATTCTTAAGAGGTTTGAATAAATTATGACTTGTTAGAGTCGGATCTTTCAAAAGCATGTTTAATGAACTAAATTGATTTTACACGTCTAGCATTTGTATGTGCTTCGCATTTTGGCTAATAGGTATTTCTCTTTTGTTTTGGCTTGGCCCTACTTATCATTGATGATGAGTAGATAGGTGATGACGATCAGACAGCGTGAATTATATGCTACATTGGGAACGATGGGCGGTGATCACCTAGTTTTATTTAGTAAACATATATAGTATCAGTGTTTTAGTTACTTCGGAAGTGTTTCAAAACTATTATTAAATAATTAATAAATAATAAATACCTTTCTTCCGCTGCAAGTCTCTGTTAAGCCTTACATAATCACGTGGCGGTAATATCCCTAAGTTACTCTCTAAATCATGTCTTATAATAATTATTAGGAAAAATTCATGGGAATAATCCCACCTTTGGGCCGTTCGTTTTTAATAATCCCACCTTTCGATTATTTTTTAATAATCCGACCTTTATCCCCAATTCTTTTTTAATGGTCCCATTTGACCAGAAACCGGTTAAACCGGTCAATTTTTTTTTTTTGTTTAAAATACACGTGTCACTATACAATTTGTCTAAAATTTTAAATTAAAAAACAAAAAAAAAAAAAAAAAAAAAAAGCAGTCTTCCAGCCACCTCCTCCACAAGTCCCAGCCATTACCACCACCCCAAATCTCCATTCGCAACCCAGCCCCAACCCCACCATAACCACCACCCTAAACCCCCCACCCCAAATGCAACCACCACGAACCCCAGCCCCCTTCGAGAATTCACCCACCTCAAACTTAGCCATCTCGAACCACCACCATAACAATGGTGTTGATGGTACAGTGATGGTGAGGTGAATGTGATGGTAATGGTCGAAATTGACGCGTTGGAAGGGGAGGGAGCCGGAAATGGGACGGGGGAAAGGGAGGAGGGTCGAAATCGGACGAATGTTGTCTTGGAGGTGGTCGGCGGTGGAGGAGAAGTTATGGGAGAAGAAGAGAGAGAAAATGGGGTCGGAGGAGAGGGGATTGGTACGGTTGTGGTGGTGGGATCGAGGCGAGAGGAAGAGAAGGGGCCCGGAAAACGTGGTGGGGGAGGGGGCCGGAAGTGAGATGGCGGAAGAAGAAGGTTGCCGGCGCAGCAGCCTCCCAACGGTGGCGGCAGGGCTGGCGGAAGAGGGGGTTGCCAAAACAGGGGCTGGGTTTGTTTTTTTATTTAATTTTCTTTATTTTTTTTAAAGTTTTTTGAC
This sequence comes from Chenopodium quinoa, assembly GCF_001683475.1. NCBI lineage: Eukaryota > Viridiplantae > Streptophyta > Magnoliopsida > Caryophyllales > Amaranthaceae > Chenopodium > Chenopodium quinoa. The sequence continues at coordinate 578,840 of NW_018744582.1, read as the reverse complement.
CAATCACAGGCCGCCACGTGTCATGTAACCTGTTATAACAGGTTACATGACAGGTTGGGACCATTAAAAAAGAATGGGGGTAAAGGTCGGATTATTAAAAAATAATTGAAAGGTGGGATTATTAAAAGCGAACGACCCAAAGGTGGGATTATTCCCACGAATTTTTGGAGAGTAAGTTGGGGGTGTTTCAAAGTGGTATCAGTTTTCGGGTCTTAAAAAGATTAAAATGAGAAAATAAAAACTGATGAGTAGACCTAAGAAGGGCATATACGATAGAGTTTCACATTTGTTTTCCTCAAGTATGTATTAAGTATTTAAGTAAAACTACTTTCTATTTTAACATGAAGAAAGATTAATAGTGGGGATTATTAAATTGGCAATGAGCTCTGGCTAGGCAGGACTTGGTCTCAGGGCAACGTCGACCCTAACCTCTCCTACCTGGGATCTCATTGGTCCAAATAATCCACATTTTGAATCAAGTATTCAACTTATAACTATATATAATGTTTTTGAAATTAAAGAGTTTAAAATGTATTCAAAAAGTGATTTCAAATTTTACGTAAATTATGTGCATATGGACTAAGCATACGTCCAAAATATATTGTTAAAGTGTAAAGTTTAGATTAAATTCGAATTAGAGCAAGGTTGATGGTCTTTTGGGAATTTTATATTCCAAAGTATTGGTGAAGGTTCATGAATTATACGATAATATTCCTAAATTGAAAATGGATTGGAAGGTGAACTACACTCTTATATGAATTATATGGTGAAGCGTTTGTTGATTTGTGTGTTATAATTGTATGCAAAATATGATGAAATCTTGTGATGATTTATTTCAAGATGTTATCTATGGTTGCTTTTAAATGGCAATTTTTGACTTATTAGTTAATTTGAAGAACACTAGTACTCAAGATATTTTGTGAACAGTAGAATTATCATATCTCTAAGTCTTTGTTGGATGGATGAATAATTTGTTTGTAAATTCATTGTGCTTAATTACCACATTATTCAGGACCATGTCTCTAAGGCAACGAATTAAGAAAGGGAGTAGTTCCAAAGTCAGCTCTGTCATCAAAAGGCTAACCAAAACAACCGAAAACGTAGCCGGTATTGTCTCAAATCAGGGAAAAGCCCATAATGACCTTAATGCTTTTGGGGAATTTTTTAAAAGAGTAGATGCACCCAAACCACCCACTTACCTTGGCAAAGTACACTAGAAGAAAAAAGGTAATGGGAAGCCCCAAATTGGAAGCGGTTCTTGAAATCCGCTTCCAATTCCCTACAAAAACCCGCCCAAAAAAAAAGGGGGATAGAATTGGAAGCGGTTTTGGTTGAACCGCTTCCCTTTCTTTAAAAAAAATACCGGGATTTAACTCAGCTCCCTCGTTCCCCCTCCTTCATTTCTCACAATTGCGCTCCCTGCTGCTAGCTTAGCTACCTTCTTCGCTTCCTCTTTCACTCTCACACCGTCACTCCACCACAACCACCATTGTTGTTAGCTTCACTTAACCCCACCACAACAACTACACCATTGCCTTAGCTTCACTTCACTTAGCTTCACTTAGGTTTTGTTAGGTTAGTTGCTGCTCCTGCTCCGACCACCATAGGGACGACGGTATAGTACTACCTGCCGCAGCATCGTCGCCGCCTCCACCACAGTCGAGCTCCATGAACGCTCCTCCTGCTGCCACATTGCCCTTGTTGCTCCATTGCTGCGACTGCCCCTCTCACCTTCACACGGCACCACCACCACTCCTCTCCCTCTCACCCCACATGCCTTCTGTTAGGGTGAGTTCATGCTTAATCTTACTACCTTATCTAATTTTTCTTAACAATTTCCCAAATTTTAGGGTTTCAATTTTAGTTAATCATATTATATGTTAATTATTTTATTAATTATTTGTATACATAATGTTAATTGTTACCTTAATTGTATAATGTTATATGTTGTTTGAATTTGAGTAGCTAAAAAGTGATGAATTAATGTGGATTGTAAGTAAGCTTAGTTTGCTTGTAGGTAGTCTAATTAGCATTATATGAATGAATGAACTTGTGTTTTGTTAAATGACAAACAAATGCAAATTATTGAATGCTTGCATCGTCATTTGCCTAGATACTCGTTCGAGTCTTTCTCATTAGGAGGAAGTCTTGAATAGTCCCCTTTTGGAACTGTTCTTGGAGGTTTAATCTCATTTAGGTAGTGAATGTACGTCTCTTTTTCGATTTTAAGGAATATCTCGGCTTAGCATTTTGTCACCATGTTCTTTGAGTGCATATGTAGGTAAGTAATTACCTACGTTGTGTACTTCGAGAACTGGGGGGAAATGCTACCGGATTTTCCTTAAAATTGGAAAGTTGACATACATTCACTAATGAGATTAGATGTTCAAGGATGGGTTAGGTTGGGTGATAAGAACCTTTTGGGAACATTCATTTTTACACTATATGTATGGACGATATAAATGCATACTATATACTTTGATTGACATAATATATGTTGCATTTATACATTATCTGTAATGTGTTGGTATGTGTAAAGGCAATTTAAAACGTCGATGGATTGCGGTTGGATGTATCGTAGACGTGATACGTTGGAATTCTTTAATGGGATCCAAGAGTTTTGCGAGAGTGCTTCACAATATCATATTAGAACGGGTGTGAATGACCTTTATTGTCCTTGTGTCAATTGTAACAATGTCACAATGGTCGACAATGTTGATACAATAAGGGATCATGTGGTTTGTCATGGGTTTAGGCCTCAATATCATGTGTGGGTTTGGCACGGTGAAAAGGGATCGTATAGGGAGAATGTTGTTGGGAATGATACGCACGATAAAAGTGTCGAGATTCGTACGGAAGATGATTATGGGACTGATGATGGTGGAGATGGGGATGAGGAGGGGGATGAGATCGAGGGTGGTGGTGGTGATCACTTGGATGAGATGATGCATAATGTTGAAGGTGAATTTGGTGACCTATGTGATGTATTTGAGTCATTATTAGAGGCTGCCAAAAAGCCTTTGTTTCCTGGGTCCAAAAAATACACCAAACTCTCCGCCGTACTAACACTTTTTAACATTAAGTCAAAGCATAACTGGAGCGACACTAGTTTTACTTCTTTGTTGACTGTATTATGTGACATGTTGCCTGATGGGAATGAACTTCCTAAGTCCTACTATTATGCAAACAAACTCATGTGTCCATTTGGTTTGGACTATAAGAAGATACATGCATGTCCTAATGATTGTGTTCTTTATCGAAATGAATATGAAGAGTTGGAGGAGTGTCCACGTTGTGGTAAGTCGCGTTACAAGCGAAAGAGCTGCAATGCTGGTATGAAGGGACCACCTGCCAAGGTGTTATGGTATATTCCCATCATTCCAAGGTTCAAGCGTCTATTTTCAATACCAAAAGATGCTAAGAACTTGAGATGGCATGCAGAGGGAAGAAAGAAAAACGGTTTGCTGAAGCATCCGGCTGACTCTCCGGATTGAAAGAACATCAATATGAAATTCAGGGCATTTGGTGATGAAGTCAGAAATTTAAGGCTTGGGTTGTGCACCGACGGTATGAATCCATTTGGCACTCTTAATACCCAACATACCACATGCAGAGGGAAGAAAGAAAAACGGTTTGCTGAAGCATCCGGCTGACTCTCCGGATTGGAAGAACATCAATATGAAATTCAGGGCATTTGGTGATGAAGTCAGAAATTTAAGGCTTGGGTTGTGCACCGACGGTATGAATCCATTTGGCACTCTTAATACCCAACATACCACATGGCCGGTACTTTTAGTGATCTACAACTTGCCTCCGTGGTTGTGCATGAAACGGAAATACGTAATGCAGTCACTTTTGATAACGGGGCCAAGGCAACTTGGAAACGACATAGATGTTTACCTTGAGCCCCTTGTTGATGATTTGAGAAAGATGTGGGACGAAGGAGTTTCTGTTTTTGATGCCCATAAGAACGATATGTTCCTATTGCGTGCAGCCCTTATATATGTGGACCATTAATGATTTTCCCGCATACGGCAACCTGTCCGGGTACAAGAACAAAGGGCATAAAGCATGTCCTATTTGTATCGATGACACACCAAACGTGTACCTTGAACACTACGGCAAAGATGTGTATGTGAGGATCCGAAGATTGCTTAGGCGCGATCACCCATATCGCAGGCAGAAAAAGGCCTTCAATGGGAAAGTGGAAGAGGGGGCTGCGCCTAAACCATTGAGTGGAAAGGAGGTGTATGGTCGAGTGAAGGGTATACCAAATGTTTTTGGTAAAACATCAAAACCTTTAGACCCACATGCTCTCTTTAAAAAGGAATCGATCTTTTGGAAGCTTGAGTACTGGAAAGAACATGATGTTAGACATTGTCTCGATGTGATGCATATAGAGAAGAATTTACCTAAGGCGTTGTTCCACTATGATGAGGATGGGATCGCACCAATTGCAAAAGAGGATGTGAAGGAATTTCTATCCGGTACCATGCTTAACATTTCCATCATTCAAGCTTTCATGAGGTAATTCAATGCCACTATTCCTAAACATATTGGTGTTGCATTTTCGAATGTAAACAATGTAATTAATAATTATTCCCCACATTACTGTCATGAAGGGCACTACAGGAGCACCTTATTAGTGGATGCAATTTCGAGGTTGCAGTTGGGTGGTTTTGCCTCGAGCAGACCTCCATTACCAGATGCTTATGCAACCCTCGTGAAGTGGAAGATTACCTATAACAGTGTATTAAGGAATCAACGCGTGCGGGAGATAAGTTCATATTAGCCCCATGTTTTGAGGAGTACGTCTAAAAATGTCATAATTCTAAAAATGTAGTTAACTGTGGCGTATATATGTTGACGTTTTTAAAATATATGCAATGCTCATTGGAGCCTTTTGGTGATTTGTGTTTCCAAAAACACAATATACCACTTTGATTCAGTTCGTGAGAATCCACCACGGAAGTTGCTAGTGAAGAACCTACTGAATAGGTACATATTGCTTCCTATTGTTGATTGACCTCACCTAAATCATTGCGTATTTATGTTTCTAACTTCGAACTTACTTTCCTAAAGTGTTATGAAGAAGCTAAATTGTTGTTCTGTTGCGGGTCCTACGTGGAAATATGCAAAGGTAATGCCTTGAGTTAGTGATTTTCTTAATATACTTGGCTTCGGTTATGGCTATGCATGATTAGATTACCTTTGTGACATGTCAGTGTGCCCAACATGACAACGGACTTGATTGTGCCCTATACGTGATGAGGTTTATGCTTGACATAGTCAATAGTTTCACGGAAGCACAACACCTAGATGAGGTATGCTTTTACTATATTCAATCTATTACTTGCTTCCATTATTGCACCGAACAAAACACAAGCATAACACACAACCCATGAAGCTGCAACAGCCCAGGCCAAATGCCAAGACAGCTGCAACAACCCAAGCCAGGAGCCAAGGCAGATTGCCTAGGCCACTGCAGCAGCCAAGGCACGTTGCCCAGGAAGGTGTAGCAGCCAAGGTAGGCTGCCCAGGCACCACTACAGCAGCCAAGGCAGGCAGGTCAATCCACTACAACAGCCTAGGCAGCTGCAGCAGCCCACGCAGGCAACCCAGCCAGGCAGGCATCAGCCCAAGCAGCTGCCCAGCAGCCTCTACATGCACGTGATTTTGGTGCATTTTGGTGATTTTCGGTGATTTTGGTGCATTTCGGTGAAATTCGTGCCTAATTGTTTGGGAATTTTGATGCCTAAGTACTTGCGTATTTTGGTGATTAATTTTGAAATATTTGACATACTTTTGTTGTGATACTCATGACAATGTTTGGGTTTTTTTTTTCTCTAAAGTTTTGCAAGGTTCAAAGAGAAGGCCCATTAACAAGCAAGGAAATCAATGAAGTTCGCGACATGTGGGTTTTTTTCGTGACATTTGATGGCATCTAGAATTGTCGTAGTGGATATATTAGTTTGTAAGCTTGACTTTATTAATTAGTTATTATCAACATTATTTTAAGTACGTAGTTAACAATGTTTTTAATATATTAACATTAATTTATAAGTAATGTAGTATTTGTAATTGTAATCTTAATATATTTTGGTGTAATTAAATATTGTTGTTCATTAAATATATTAATGATGTTACTTTATATATATATAATTATTTCGTGTTATATATATCATTGTATTATTGTTTGTAATATTAATTATATTATTAATTAATAATATTAATTTTATATCAATTAATAATATTATTTTATTATTAATTAATAATACTAAAATTATTGTGAAAGGTCACTAATAATATTATTATATTAATATTATTTAAAATAATAATTTTTTTAAAAAAAAAAGGCTAAATTGGAAGCGGTTTGGCGCCAAAACCGCTTCCAATTACATTATACATTTCATGGGGGGAAATGGGAATTGGAAGCGGTTTGGCGCCAAAACCGCTTCCAATTCTCCACAAATTGGAAGCGGTTTGAACTGCTTCCAATTTAAGTTGACAATGGCAAGCCCCCCAAACCGAAGCGGTTCAAAACCGCTTCCAATTAGGGGGGTTGAACCGCTTCCCATTTAGTTTTTTCTACTAGTGGTAGACCCAGCAAGCTTAGAAAATTGGGTGAGAGAATTTGATAAACTTTTTAATGCTATTAATTTCCCTGAGGAATTAAAGTTAATAATGTTGTTTATTACCTTAGAGAGGAAGCCAATTTGTGGTGGAGTCAAAGGAGAGATTACTTAATGAGTATTCCTAACTTTGGGTGGGCTGAATTTAAGGAAGCTTTAAGAGAGAAGTTTTACCCTGCCTATTTGAGGAAACAAAAGTGCATGGAGTTTACCAACCTTAGGATGGGGAACATGACAATTAATGAGTATTATAGCAATTTCATTGAGTTAATGAGATTTGCACCTGAGGTAGTACTAACTGAAGCACTTAAGGCCCAAAGGTTTGGGCAAGGTTTGACTTTAACCCTTCAAGGGAAACTAGGAGGAGTGACCTTTGAAACCTTAGATGAGGTTTATGGGAGAGCACCACACCTTTATGGGATCAAGGGGAGAGAGTTAGAGGGAAACTTTTCTAAGGAAAACAGGAAGACTAGTGGGAATTTCAATGGGAGTGAAAAGAAACCCAAAGTTGAGGGGAATCCTGGTGGGAATTTCAATGGGAAAAGGGACAGCAGGGGTGATTTTGAAAGAGGAAATGGGAATCGAGGGAATGGAGACAAACCCAAGAGAACCTATTTTTGCAAGAAATGTGGGAAGAACCACCCAGGAAGGGATTGTGAGGGAAACAAGTGACTTGCCGCTATTGCCAAAAGTTAGGTCACCGTGAGTATGAATGTTACAAGAAGGTCTCGGATGAGCAGTTGGGTAAACCCCAAGATGAGATAAACCAACCTAAGCCAACTCAGCCCAGCGGATTCAATCCTAAGCCTGGACCCAACAACAACAACAGTGGAGCAACTCCTAAAGGTCGTGTGTTCCTGATGAATAGTCGTGAGGCTGCAACTGCTTCTGATGTGGTAATTGGCAATTTCTTTATTTGTTCTATTTCTACTAAAGTCTTGTACGATTCAGGGGCGTCTCACTCTTTTATTTCTAGAACTTTAGTAGATAGACTCAAGTTAGAAAGTCTGGTGTTTGTTTCCTTAGATATTGCTATTCCATCAGGGGAGGTGGTGAGTTGCACTAAGATGCATCAGGGTGTACCTCTTGTCATTTCAAAAGTAGAATTTTTGTCAGATTTAATCGAGCTTGATTTACAAGATCTCGATGTCATTTTGGGGATGGACTGGTTGGGCAAATACAAGGCCCAAACTGATTGCGAAGCCTAAAAGGTCACGTTGCGTGGCCCAGACAAAGTAAGGGTAACCTATCGAAGGGAAGGGAAGAATTCAGGGTTGAAGATCATATCTGCTTTGCAACTTATAAGGATGTAACAAAAGGATACCCACTGTATATGTGTAGTGTCCAAAAGATAGAAGAAGGAGATGGAGTTGATGGGAAGGGTATTCTAGTAGTAAATGAATTTCTCGATGTTTTCCCTAAGGAAATCCTACGGATGCCACTTTGAGGGATGTTAAATTTACCATAGACTTAGTGTCAAGGACATGACCTATTTCAAAGGCTCCATATAGGATGGCCCCGGCTGAGATGAAGGAGTTGAAGACTCAGTTAGATGACTTGTTGGAGAAAGGATATATTCGGCCGAGTTCATCACCATGGCGTGCACCAGTTTTGTTCTTGAAGAAGAAGGATGGAAACTTGAGGGGTTATGTATAGATTACCGAGAGTTGAACAATGTGACAGTCAAGAACAAGTACCCGCTGCCTAGGATTGATTATTTGTTCGACCAGTTGAAAGGGGCAGGAATATTTTCAACGATCAATTTGAGGTCAGGGTATCATCAGTTGAGTATAGCAGAGTCGGACATTCCAAAGAGTGCTTTTAGGAATCGTTATGGTCATTATGAATTCACTGTAATGCCATTTGGGTAACCAATGCACCTGTAGTTTTTATTGATTTAATGCACTGAATCTTTAGGCCATACTTGGACAAGTTTGTTGTGGTGTTTATCGATGATTTTTTGGTGTATTCGAAGAACCGGGATGAGCATGAGGATCATTTGAGGACGATATAGTCAACCTTGTGAGAGCATCAATTATACGCTAAACTTTCAAAGTGTGAGTTTTGGTTGGAGGAGGTAGCTTTCCTAGGTCATGTGATTTCTAAGGAAGGAGTATCGGTTGATCAAGCAAAGGTAAAGGCAGTAGTGAATGGCTGACCCTGAGGAGTGTGTTCTTGGGTTAGCAGGTTATTATAGGAGATTGTTAAGGATTTCAAGAGAATTGCAAGACCTATGAAGAGCTTGATGAGAAGGGAATGCAAGTTCGAGTGGACTCCGAAGTGTGAGAAGGCTTTTCAGACGTTAAAAGAAAAGTCGACTATGGCACCTGTGTTAGCCCTGCCTGATGGAAGTGAGCAGTATGAGGTGTATAGTGATGCGTCAAAGTTTGGGTTAGGTTGTGTGTTAATGCAAAATAGAAAGGTGATTGCTTACGCCTCGAGACAGTTGAAGCCTTATGAGGTGAATTACCCAACCCATGACCTGGAGTTAGCTGCAATTGTGTTTGCCTTAAAAATTTGGAGACACTATGTGTACGGAGTGACATGTAGGATCTTCACCGATCACAAGAGTTTGAAGTACATATTCACTCAAAAGGAGTTGAACATGAGACAACGAAGATGGTTGGAGTTGATTAAGGATTACGACTTGGAAATCCAGTATCATGAAGGGAAATCGAATGTTGTAGCTGATGCATTAAGTAGGAAGTAAAATCATACAGTTAACACGATGATTCTCCCAAACCAATTATGTGTGGAATTCCAAAAGATGAATTTGGAGGTATTGGAATAAGGAGAGGTAAAGAGGATTTTAAGTGCCTTGCTGAGTGAGCCGTCGATTTATGACGAGATTCGAGAAAGTCAGCCTAAGGACGAGAAGTTGAACAAGATTAAGGAGAAGATCGAGGAAGGGCAAATTATTGGACTTTTCGATAGCCGATGATGGAAGATGGGGTTTAAAGGCAGATGGTGTGTTCCCCATAACCAAAGTGATCTTAAGCAGAAGTTGATGGAGGAAGCTCATACTTCTCCTTATTCAATGCATCCCGAAGGGGATAAGTTGTATAAGGACATGAAGAAGACATTCTGGTTGCCGAATATGAAAAGGGAAGTGGGAGAATTTGTGGCTAGGTGTTTGACTTGTCAAAAAGTCAAAATTGAGCATAAGAGGCCACAAGGAACAGTTCAATCCTTGGAGGTACCTAGTTGGAAGTAAGACTCGATATCTATGGATTTCGTGGGAGCTTTACCAAAGACGCGATCAGGAAATGATATAATTTGATTCATAGTGGATCGATTAACTAAGTCTGCAACGTTCATACCCATGAGGTATACATGGTTAATGGATCAATTGGGAAGAGCGTATGTGAAATTTGTAGTGAAATATCATGGTGTGCCAAAGGACATCATATCGGATAGGGATCAAGGTTCTTATCCAACTTCTGGCAAAGTTTACAAAAGGCTATGGGGACTAAGTTATTGATGAGCACTGCATTCCACCCCGCAACCGATGGTCAAACAGAGAGAACAATGCAAACATTAGAGGATATGTTGAGATCATGTGTTATAGAGTATCAAGGTTCGTGGGAAGATCGTTTGGACTTGATAGAGTTTTCCTACAACAACAGTTATCATGTAAGCATTGGGATGTCGCCATTCGAGGCTTTGTATGGGCGGAAGTGTAGAAGCCCGATATGTTGGAATGACATAAGTGAGACAGTTACACTCGGGCCAAAAATGATCGAAGAGACAGTGAAACATGTAAAGATGATTCAAGAGATAATAAAAGCCGCACAAGATCGTCAAAAGAGCTATGCAGATTTGAAAAGAAGGGATGAAGAATACGAAGTAGGCGAGAAAGTTTTATTGAAAACCTCTCCGATGAAGGGAGTGATGAGGTTCGGAAAAAGAGGAAAGTTAATCCCAAAGTACATTGGACCCTACGAGATCATACAAAAGGTAGGAAAGGTAGCATACAAGTTGGATTTGCCTAACGAGCTAAAAAGAGTTCACAACGTGTTCCATGTGAGCCAAATCCGAAAGTACATACCAAATGTTTCCCATGTCTTACAGCCTGAAACCATCAAGATGGACGAGAACTTGACTTATAAGGAAAGACCCGTGAAGATTTTGGATAGTAAAGTGAGAAGCACTAGAAACAAGGATGTTAAGATAGTCAAGGTGTTATGGTCAAACCATTAAACTGAGGAAGCTACTTGGGAAGCCAAAGAAGATTTGAGGAAAAGATACCCAAAGTTGTTTTTTGAGGTTAGTGATCGAGTTACGGAGGCGTAACTCCTTTCAAGGGGGGTAGAATGCGATAGAGTTTCGCGCTTTTGCCCTTTTTAGCTAGTTTTTAAGTCATTTTGAGTTGTTATAGACTGTGCATGAGTCATAGTGTGAGCCATTCCGAGTCGTTATAGGTTGTGCATGAGTCAATTTGTAATAACATGGATTATTTAACCAACTTTTTACTCAAGTTTCGAGGTCGAAACTTCTTTTAAGGGGGGTAGATTGTAATACCCCGTACTTTCAAGCCACTTACTTATTATTAACTATGGATTTTTCCGAAATATTTTATTACTATGCAAAAATATTTATATGCTTTTACGAAGATAAATTTATAATTATACTTTGTAAAGGTTTTAATTACACAAGTTAAGTTAAAATTTTGTCGTAACCAAAAATCGGATTTTTAACCTTTAACACTATGACCAAAATCCCAAGTCGAACACTTATTTCCGAGTCAAATTTACCCAACTACCACCCATCTACTTCTTACTCCATACTCAAAGTCCATAGTCAAAGTCCAAGTAATACTACCCAACCACCATCCATCTCCTCCTTCATGGTCAAACTACATTGATGATGGGAGTTGAAATAGTGCCATTTGGAGGCTATAATAGCAATAGAAGTAAGGCATTCTTACTCCATATTCCTTCTCATTCTTTCTTTCCTCTTCATCTCCTTCTTTCTTTCGTTTCCCCTTTTGGTCGTAAGCCACCACGACATCACCACCTTGCCGCCACCTCCCTCCTTGTTGTTGCTGCCGTAAGTACTACTAAATTACTACTACTATTACACCACTTCAACTACTACTACTATCATTATTATTAAGATTATTACTACTACCTTGTCATGTTGCTACTACTACTACTACGTACCACATACTGGCTACTACTACATATCACTACTACTACTATATACTACCCGTACTACATACTACTTTAAGCCACTAAAACTATCATTAGTGGCTTGAATTTCTATTCTTAAGTGGTTTGAATAAATTATGATAGTTAGAGTCGGATCTTTCAAAAGCATGTTTAATTAACTAAATTGATTTTACATGTCTAGCATTTGTACGTGCTTAACATTTTAGCTAATACATATTTCTCTTTTGTTTTGGCTTGGCCCTACTTATCATTGATGATGAGTAGATAGGTGATGGTGATCAGACAACGTGAATTATATGCTACATTGGGAACGATGGACGGTAATCACCTAGTTTAATTTAGTAAACATAGTATCAGTGTTTTAGTTACTTCGGAAGTGTTTCAAAACTATTATTATTATAATTAATAAATAATAAGTACTTTTTTTCTGCTGCAAGTCTCTGTTAAGCCTTACGTAATCACGTGGCGGTAATATTCCTAAGTTACTCTTTAAATCATGTCTTATAATAATTATTATTGGAGAGTAAGTTGGGAGTGTTATAGTGGTGTTACAGTTTTTATGATTTCTAGTATCATGTTAGAATATTTTGTTGATTTCTAGTATCATGTTAGTTTGTTTTTATGATTTTTAGTATCATTTTAGAATATTATATTGATCCCTAGTATCATGTTTAGGATAAAGTTTTGATCTTTATCTAGTGACATGCTAGGATTTGTTATTAATCTGTTAGTATCATGCCTAGGATCTTGCTAATATTATTTTGAGGATATTAGTATGATGATAATTGTTGTGTCAATAATTATATGTTGCTTGATTATTCATGATATTATTGTTATTGTTCGATGACGCCCTCTCTTGCAGGTTTAAGGGGAATTTGTACTTGAAATCACGCCTAATAAGATAATTAATAAATTGATTTAGGCTTAATATGATTTTAATTCAAGTGATTACCAATAATAGAATTATTTGTGCATTAAAGATCAACCAACGTAGATTAAATATGCTTAGGATTACTTTACTGATTGTATGTTGATCGAAAAGCGCACATGAATATCAGAAGAATAAAGTAGAGGCCTACTTAGGGCGGGTTCAACATCTTGTAGGTTGGAATCGTACCATCATCCCCGAATATCCAGTCATGGTTCCGGACCACTATGGAGTTAGCGATCTCTGTGATCGTGAATGGGGTGTAACCTTCACACCCGTGGACGGTTTACAAGTTCCTAAAACTTGTTGGCAACTCTTTTGCTCTAGCTTTCTTCCCTTTGGACGCCACCATGCTTGAATGCATGATCACAATGGGGCTCAAAGTTGATGTTTGAAATATTCCCTACACACACCAACAATATTAATTCTCATTAGTGTGCACCCGCCTTAATGAAGACTTTGTAGTACGTAGAAAAGATAAACAACGAATCGATCCTTGCTTTAGAAGACATGGTTATTGTCAAATGTAGATGATGATGATTATTGGACGAAATTAAAATAATAGCCATTTAGTAGAGGGTATAGCATCTTTATTATCCGCCATTTTTGTTAATTCAATTTTCCCTCTCCTCATCATTCCAGTTGCGCGGTTGTTTATCGAGCATTGGTGTAAGAAAATTTCTCTCCCCCATTCTCTTTTTAAAAAGGTCCAAATGACAATACAAATTCAAAGACGCATTTAGCAAAATCCAAGTTATTGAACCCTATGATCAAATCCATCAATACTAAAAAAGAAAAGCAATATACATCAATAAGTTTTTCACATTTTTCAAAATTAAGAAATTATAATTTTGATTAGTGCAAAATTTTATTACTAATTGACTCGTCTTGATTTGATTTATGAGACTTGATCACTATCCCAAATAAAATTTAAGTTATAAATGTTATTAAGTGAACTTATTACACTTGGAATAAGTGAAAATAAAGTAAGGAGAATAAAGGTAATTCTTTTTTGAAAAATTGTTGCATACATAAATTTTCATTATTCATTCAAGTTGAAATAGATTTTTATTTTTGTATTTATATGCTTTAAAAGATAAAATTTGGTGAGATATTGTTAAATTTCCCTTGATAAATTCTTTTAAAATATTAATTTTATTTAATTTTTTACTAATTAAGAATTGAAAATATTAATAGTCAAAGTTGTGCATGAGAAACATAAATTCATATATGCAACAATCTTTTAAGAACATGTATTAGTATAAAAATATCACTGAAGTTAATTTGACAACTTTTTACTAGGTAACACTTGATTTCAATCAATTAGTAAGAAAATAGGCTGGTGGTTTTCGTTAACTACAACTACACGAGCAATTACATACCTCATGAAATCTGTTCAACAAGTTCTGATTAAGGTTCCCATTTTGAGGAATCTGTTGCAATATATTTCGATTTTGTAATACTCACTTGTTATCGTCTCCCTGATGGCTAATATACGTCTTGCCAAAGTAAAACAAATTAATAGGAATTTTTCACTGTTGCTACAACCCAAATATCCCTATTTCACTTTTGCTACCCATCTAAAATTTTATTTTATTTTTCTACCACCCAAAAGCAAAAAACATATGTTTTGCTACCACTTAATAGAATTGGTTACTATTTTAGGTAGTGGGGCCCAGCCACCTTCTAACCACTCTTCCCTGCCGCTGCCTCACTGTCAGTCACCCCCCCTCCCCATGCCGGCTGCCGGCGGCCAAACGATCCTCCAGCGTCGGCGACCCCACCCCCCTCAAACCACGCCAACACCACCTTTCATAGAAACTCTAGTCGTACCTCAAACCACCAGGCCACCAGCCAACCAACAAAGCAGTGCAAGAGCAGCGACCAGCCAAACCACGCCAACACCACCACTCAAACCACGGCAACACCACCTTTCATAGCACACAACCAACAACGTAATAGCTGCCCCAACCACCGTCGTTCACAACACCTCAAGCCACCACCATCCAATACCACCTTTCATAGCAGCCCGCTCAATCAGTTATCCCCAGCCACCTCACGCAAAAAGCAAGTAATTACAAAGAAAGAAAGGGAGAAGGGGTGGTGTCGGGGGCAGCCAAGAGTGGGAAAGGGGAGGGAGATCGGCACCATGGGTGGGGGAAAAGGAGGGGGTGAGTTTGTCGGCGCCGGGGGATCAGTTGGCCGCCGGCAGCCGGAACTGGGAGGGGTGGCTGACAGCGAGGCAGTGTAGCTGTTTTTTTTTTTTTAAGTTTTTTCTTTTTTCTTAAATAAATTAAATCATTATTTGATAAAATTATGGGCCCCACTTAACGGAACCCAAACGATTTTTGTTAAGTGGTAGCAAAAATTATATGTTGTAACTTTTGCTAGCAAAAGTGAATTAGGGGTGTTTGAGTGGTAGCAAAAGTGAAAATTTTCAAACAAAAAACAATACATAAAAACCCTTCTTAAAAAAAAAAAAGTGTTTGCTCATAATAGCAAGTTGTATGTCAATTTTGTAGGTGGAGCAACTTTTTTAAAAAAAAAAATTCATTAATCTACAACTCTTAAAATGTAAGAGATTCACCGTTAGACCTATTATGAACAGTAGCACATTCCAATTTTCAATTTTGAACAGTGGCAACTTTGGACACTAGCAATGTGAACGGCACCAATTCCGAACATTTGCTTTTCCCTTTCGGCATTTCGCCGACGCAGTTTCCTTCCTATATATTTATATAGTATATATAGGAAGCAGCAATGTGAACCGCACCAATTCCGAACATTTGCTTTTCCTTTCGGACTTCCGCCGAATCATTTACCTTCGTATATATAGGCGGTTTTTTTTTGTGTTTTCTCTTGGTTATTTCTTTTCCATTTACCGTGTCTCTCTTCTTCATTTTTTTTTTCTATTCCTTCTTTTCATTTGAGAACAGCACCAATTCCGAACATTTGCTTTCCCCTTTCGGCCTTCCGCCGAAGCATTTTTCTTCCTATATATAGGCGGTTCTTTTGGTGTTTTCTCTTGGTTATTTTCCATTTACTGTCTCTCTCTTCTTCATTCCTTTTTTTTTCCTATTCCTTCTTTTCGTTTGAGTTATATACAGGTTTGTTTTGTGATTTATTTTTGTTTACATATTTTGATTTCAAATTGTTTGTTTTTTCTTTGTATTGTTTACGGTCTTTACGTTTGCGTTGTTTTTGTTTGTTTGATGTTGGGGTTTGTCTTTGTATTGTTTACGGTCTTTGCGTTTGCTTTGTTTTTGTTTCTTTGATGTTGAGGTTTATTTCTTTGTTTTTATATTCTCTCTGTTTCCTGTTTGTCTATATTTTCCAGTTCCGTGTTTTCGTTTTTCTTTTGTGCTACGGCTCGAGTTGTCTTTATTTTTTTTTTGGTTTTTTTCTGGTTCTGTGGATTTATAATTTGTGTTGTGTTTTTGTTTCAAATTCTGAATTGGTTTTGTCGTTTTTAATATTTTTTCTTTTCATTTGAGTTATATACAGGTTTGTTTTGTGATTTATTTTTGTTTACGGATTTTGATTTCATTGTTTTATATTTTTTTCTGTTTGTTTGAGTCTTGTGGGATTGGAGGTTTTGGTGATTTGTATTTTTTCCTTTGCATTCAGCTGGACTGAATTTGTTTGTTTTTTTGTATTGTTTGCGTTGTTTTTGTTTGTTTGATGTTGGGGTTTATTTCCTTTTCTTTATGTTCTCTCTGTTTCCTGTTTGTCTATATTTTCCAGTTCCGTGTTTTCGTTTTTCTTTTGTGCTGTGGCTGGAGTTGTCTTTTTTTTTTTTGGTGGTGACTTTTTCTGTATATCAAATGTGATTTGCAATTTCATTAATTTTTTCCTTTTTTAAGGATACTTTGTAGATCTTTGATTAGTCAGGGAAATTGTAGATGTTTGGTTTGTTCTACCATGCAATTACATATTTTAGTTAATTATGGGTCTGCCTGTTTAGTTATGTGTTTTGCACGTCTACAGATTGTCGGTGTTTTATTTTGATATCGTGTTTATACGTGCTTTATTAGTCTTTACCTGGTTGTGGGATTATGCTGAAACACGAATTGAGGAAATTATGCGTCAATTTATATTCTGATTGAAATTTGTTTTCGTGGAATGTTTTATCTGGTTGTGGGATTATGCTGAAACACGAATTTCCTGAATTATGCGTAAATTTATATTCTGATTAAAATTTGTTTTCGTGGAATGTTGTACAGATGGTGAGAAAAATACAATCTAGAGCTGTTGTTAATCCAGGGCAATTTCCTGAAAGTCAGTCAGTTCGATCGTTGACAGAGCAAAGGCGAGATGTAACACCTTCCGTTTCAGTGACGGGGATAAATGTTGACTTGGGACTGAGTACGGATAGTAATGACCAACCGAATGTTGGAGTTTCTAGCACATCTGGTGAGGATAATGTTCGAATTGTTACAAATGTCGAAAATCTAAATGAAGAGTTTATTCAAACTCAATCGACAAATTTGCCTCCTCTGGGAAATATGGGACGCATGGGATCTAAAAAAAGGAGTAGACCTGTCATTGACTTACGCCCGCTTTCGTCCGAGGAGTTATCCATTCCGCCGAAAAACAAACAAGTTGTGAGAACGAGTGGTTTCGGCGGCGGGGGCATTTCGGATCCGTTAAATGGTCATGGCCAAGGAGATGAAATTAAACGTAATGTCGTACAAATTTCGGGAGGCAGTGTTACCGGTACAAGGCAAATTGAAGAACGGTGGAAACTTATTGCAGGTGCCGAGAATATGATTGATAATATTCTGGAAGCACCTTCGGCCATAACATTGCCTGTGCAAACTGTGGAACAGAAAGGGTCGAAAAAAAGAAGAATACAATCTAGAGCTGTTGTTAATCCAGGGCAATTTATGGAACGGAAAGGGTCGAAGAAAAGTAAGGTCAGGCCTGCCGTCGATTTACGTGCACTTACGACAGAAACGGTGACGCCGTTGGCGATAAATTTTCGGCCTCCCAGTCGACCGGTTGGATTCAGAGGTGGGCGAACTTCAGTTTCCTTCGATGGTCGTAAGGATGGGGGAGAAGTTATATGTAATGGTCCTCGACTTCCGGTAGACGATGTCGCAACAAAAGGTCAACCGGGTATAGATGTATTGGTTATGCCTGCTGAGAAAAACGTTGTGTCTATTATGGAAGTTAATCCGATAAATATAAATCCCCCTTCAGTTAGTTGTTTTGAAGTGCCTATTGAAGACTGTGAAGAGGTGTAAGTCTTCATGTTTGTCACCGGAATTCTGGATATACTCTGTTCTAGATTATGATTGTAGTATTTATTTATATTTATTGGTATTTTTTTTTTTTAGAAAAAAAACTAGAAGTGGTTGGAAATCGTGTACTGCAGGTATTATTGTTTAATATCGTGTCTATCACTATTTCGGATAACTTTGTGTTATGAACGTGTTCATATGATGTATGGAATTTATATCGCATTCTATTTTTTTTATTTTTCTATTACGAGCACAATCTTTTTCGGCACCGTTATATTCTGGCGCGACATGGCATACTATACCAGTAGAAGTCTGTGAGGCGCCGTAAGTTTTTGGTGTTTTATCATTTTATGTTGTATATTTTTTGAAATTCATATATATTATTGCTTTTTTTTGTAGACATGCATCCAAAAAACGGAAAAAATCGTGGTACTGTAGGTAATATTCTATAATATTAACGCTCACTTCGTGCAGATTTAATAGTTCATTTTCATACCTATAGTGATTTTAGTAAGTTCATCGTCCATTAACTGAAATAAAAATGTTGTAAAACTATATAGTATTTTAAAATGTTTGATTATTTTATATTATGTAAGATGTGATTTCCACTGGAAATAATTATGTTTTTAATTAAAATTGTTGATACCCTGATATTAAGTTGTGAAGGGTACAATGGTTTCATTCTTGGTTTCGGCTATTTTGAATATTTTATTTAATGGTTTCCCAAGAAGTCGTGTCACAATATGTAATCATAAACTATCTTTTGTTGTTATCGTCGGTACCTTTGTTTATTTATTATTATTCTGGAAAACGTTTATTGTGATTGCTAGGTAATTTGGGGAGTCTTTCAGAAATATGAGCACAACGTAAAAGTAAAAGATCTCTGTTTTTTGCACAATCTTCATCTTCTAAAGACATCGGCTCGGAAGGTACTGTATTGGTTAGTTTTACGTTGTAAAAAAAACTATTATATGTGTTATTTGTAATGTACCATAATTTATTTTGTTTTTTATTTTTTTTTCCCCTAAAAATGTTTGTCGCATGTTTCGGCAGTGAGGCCGCTTGCAACGATGGGCGAAAATCTTCCAGTTAGCCCTCTGGTGCTCGAGAGTGTTCCATCTTGTTTGTATTGTAATGCGAAGAAATTCATGTATGAAACTCCGGGTTTCTGTTGTTGTAGTGGGCAGGTTGTGATTGCAGCTAATCAATTTCCTGATGAGTTATGCCGGTTGTATTTATCAGAGGAGGAAGATGCTAAACATTTCAAACAATACAGTCGAATGTATAACAATCTGTTTGCTTATAGTTCTATTCGCGGCAAAACGGAGTCGACAACGTATAAGGGGATATATGTGTTTAAAATGCATGGCCAGGTATATCATTCTGTTCCGGATCTTCTGCCTGATGATGGTAGTCCTAAATTTTTGCAGCTCTATTTTTATGATGGCCAGCACGAAGTTCAGAATAGAGTAAATTGTTTTCCTGAAGTACGGGAGGATATTATTCGTCTGTTAATGAAGATTACTGAACTGAATCCATATGCAAGATTTTTCAGATCGTTGAGGGAGATAGAGATAGATGAAAACACGCAAGTAGTATTATCTCAGAATACTGTTTTGGACCAACGTGTTTATAACGTGCCTGTTTCTGATGAAGTTGCCGTAGTATGGCCAGATGCTGGGCCTTCAAGTCAAATAACCACTCCACATATTATTGTGCACGAAAAGTCTGCCCAAACTCTTCGAATTTGTCATTATTATGGGTGTTATGATCCATTACAATACCCGTTGTTGTTTCCTTTTGGTGAATGTGGATGGACTCAGAATCTTCAGAAGCGAAATGTTGGTGGGAAAAATCGTATCAAGCTGGTTCCAGATCCTATTAATTCCTGTGCAGTTCATACTGTGCAAAATTTTTTAGATGAAGAAGAATCACGTAAGTGTTTGCTGTTTATGCATAATAGTCTATATTCATTTTACATTATTTATTGTGCTTGGTTGTTTATTGTGTTATTCTATTTATTTGTGCCATACTATAGGGACCGTTAAACATAGGACAAGAGCTGATAGGTATATTTCTCCGAGAGAATATTATGCTTACAAATTTCAAATTAGGCTTACAAATATGCTCCTTAGAAGTGGAAGAAGTTTTCAACAATTTGTTGTGGACATGTATGTGAAGATTGAGAATTCAAGGCTTGATTATTTGCGGAACAATCAAGACATCATTAGGGCTGATCTTTACCAGGGTATTCTTGATAGTCTGACAGATGGGGAGACAGATGCTTCGAAGATTGGACATCTTGTTGTTTTACCTCCGTCGTTCATTGGGTGTCCAAGAGATCTAAAACGTCGGTATTTAAATGCAATGGCATTAGTTCAGAGATATGGGAAACTGGATTTGTTTAAAACTGTGACATGTAACGCAAATTGGCCCGAGATAAAGTGTGAATTACAACCTGGAGAAAAGGCTCAGGATAGGCCAGACATTGTGACCCGTATCTTTCGTGCAAAATTGTTGACGTTGAAAAAACAAATTAAAAAAGAAAGAATATTTGGGGAAGTGGTAGCTATGATTTATGTCGTTGAATTTCAGAAAAGGGGATTACCACATGCGCATTTGTTAATAATACTGAAACATGATTTCAAGATAAGAGGGCCATCGAAGTATGATAAGTTTGTTTGTGCTGAAATTCCATCGTCCGATAATCCTCGTCTTCGTAAAGTTGTTTTGACTCATATGATGCATGGGCCTTGCGGGAGGCTAAATCCTAAGTGTCCTTGTATGAAAATGGATGGGAAAAAAATGGTCTGCAAAAGTGGATATCCAAAAGATTACAATTCAGAAACGGCAAATAACAAAGATGGGTATCCTGTATATAGGAGAAGACAAACGGGTGACAAAGTAAAGGTTCGAAGGGCTAAGTTAGATAATCGGTGGGTAGTACCTTATAATCCATATTTATTGCTTCTATTTGATTGTCATATAAATGTTGAAGTTTGTTCAACTATCAAAGCTGTGAAATATTTATATAAATACGTTTATAAAGGGCATGACCGAATATCATTCAAGATATCTGCTACAAATGATAAAAAAAAATTGATGAAATTGAACAATTTCAATCTGGCAGGTTAGTATTCAGTGTCTTATTTTCGTATTTGATTTAAATTTCTTTACATTATAGTTATATTAGTTACAAATATTACAGTTCACTTGTGTGATTTGAAATTGTAGATGGGTTTCTCCGTGTGAAGGAATATGGCGAATATTTGGTTTTGATTTGTATGAAATTTTTCCTCCTGTTATGCCATTACTAGTGCATCTTCCAAACATGCAATCTATTACTGTGAGACCGTATGAAAATCTTACACGAGTTGTTAGAGATCCTAGGTGCGCACGTACACCTTTGACATAATTCTTTACAATGAATGCGGTAATCGACGGTGGTGTTAATCTTTTATACAGCGATTTCCCAGAACACTACACGTGGGATTCGAGAGTGAAAGAATGGAAGGGCCGAAAAAACACACTTATTGTTGTTGGTAGGATATCGTTTGTTTTGCCTGCCGAAGGTGAACGTTATTATCTTCGGCTATTACTGCTTAATGTACGAAACTCAACTTCGTTCACAGAATTACGTACAGTTGATAATTATGTTTGTGCTACGTTTCAAGAGACTGCTAAACGGCTTGGTCTTTTGGAAGATGATGATGCTGCATCTATTTGCTTAACTGAAGCTGCAGAGATACAGTTACCATGTGCTTTGAGACGACTGTTTGCAACAATATTGATATTTTGCCAGCCGAGTGATCCATCTTCTTTATGGGAAAAATATTACACATCATTCTCGGAAGATTACAGGTATCAATTTCAAGATTGTCCCGGAAAAGTAAAACAGTTAACTGTTAGTTTATTAGAGCAACATCTTGAATCAATGGGTAAATCACTGAAGACATTTGGGTTGGATCATCTGAGTTATGATGTCAGTGATGAGTTTAGGAAGACGAGAGATATAGCAGATGCTTTAAATGTGCCTATTCCTGAAGAGTATGTTAACTCAAGAGCACGACTGAGTATTTGATGTCATAATGAATCACGTTATTGAGGGGAAAGGAGGTGCTTTTTTTATTGATGGACCAGGTGGTACGGTAAGACTTTTTTATACAATTGTTTATATGTAGAAATTCGAATGATGAATAAAATTGTGCTGCCCACTGCGTCATCTAGAATAGCCGCGTCGAATCTACCTTCTGGCAGAACAACTCATTCAAGGTTTAAAATTCCTGTTGATCATGAGAGTTGTTTTACGTGTGATGTTCCAAAACAAGGTAGTTTAGCACAGTTATTAAAAGAGACGACCTTGATTATTTGGGATGAGGCTTCTACGGCGAATAAGGCAAATTTACAGGCACTTGATTTGCTGCTGCAGAATATATGTGAAAATACAACACTTTTTGGTGGTAAGCTTATTATCTTCGGCGGTGATTTTTGGCAGGTTCTACCAGTTATACCTCAGAAGTCCTTAAGACAGGCTGTTGAATCCAGTATTGTTGCTTCATATATATGGCCATCTTTGAAAAGGTTCAAGTTAACGGAAAATCAACGAGCTCGTGAAGATACAACATTTTGTGCGTTTTTGTTGTTTCTTGGTAATAGTGAATTACAGACGACTGAGTGTGGATATGTACAACTCCCTGATGGAATGATACATCATTTGGAGGTTGAAAAGGACCCCATTTTGGAGATTGTACGAGCTACTTTTCCAGAAGTTGAGAAAGGAACGATTACGTCAGATATCTTTGCAGATAGAGCAATTTTAACTCCGATGAATGATGATGTGGATATGGTAAATTCAGTTTTGATTGACCAGTTCCCAGGAAATAAAGTGATTTACAAGAGTTTTGATACGATGCTCAATGATAGTTGCAATATCTATCCATCAGAGTTTATTAATAAGCTTTGTCCAGGGGGGATGAGTCCCCATGAGCTTGTTCTTAAAGAAGATTGTCCTGTTATTTTGTTACGTAATATAATGCCTTCGGATGGTCTCTGTAACGGGACGAGATTGATTTGCAAGCTTTTCCAGCCGAACGTTATTGTTTGTGAAATATCTGCTGGGCAATATAAAGGGAATACTGTTTTTTTGCATCGGGCAACTTTACGTCCTCCAACAAATGGTAGATATCCATTTATCTTTGAAAGGAAACAGTTCCCAATTAAATTGTGTTTTGCTATGACGATTAATAAGTCACAAGGACAAACACTGAATCAGGTTTCAGTTTATCTTCCTCGACCGTGTTTTTCACATGGTCAATTATATGTGGCTTTATCTCGAGCAACAAAGGCTAAGAATGTTGTTGTTTATACAATGAAACCGCCTGATGGGTATCACATCAACTCGGTTAGAAATGTTGTGTCTTTTGATATTTTGAAGTATTCAAAAGTTGTTTAACAGTAAACATGTTTGTTGCTGTATGGTAAAATTGTTATAATTATTATGATCTTTTTTTTTTACTGAAAAAATATTATAATGATTACAACAACCTTTTATATGTTATAAAAAAAAATATAGTTACAAACATTGCTATACAGTTGTATTTTTTTGGTACAATGGTTAACAAGATATGTTTCATTTAAAGCATTTTTTATGTTAATATCGTTCATATTGATTTGGTTAAATTAATATTGAAAATATTTTATACTGTGATCCATAAATTATGTACATTTATCACAGATCGACATTTAATGTTTCGGAAATTATGTACACTTTTTGGAAATGAATTTGTAAAAATATCTTTATTTCCTGTATATATTTAACTCTTTTTTTTCCTTTTTTTTTATTAGTTGGTGATCAAAATATTATTTGTGTGACTAACAAATATTATAGATGATTACAAGTTTAAATTAGTGAAATGTAGATATACTAATAGCAATTTTGTATTTGTTTAGTAGTATCTATGGTGTATATAATATCTATTATTATTATTTTAAGTATTTAACAACTTGAACGTGAATTGATCTAAGGAAAGATATTTGTAATATGATGGATATTTTAATTTGTATGAATTATTTTTAGAAATTGTTTATTAAACAAAAAAATCTTTCTGTAATTTACAGGCATTGTGTAATAAATGATTGCATTTCAAAATTGGTGAAATTTGGATAATCTAAATGGTTATTATAACTACCATTAGTGAGTATAATTAAAATGTTGTGATGTTTTGTCGGTACTCGAATTTTAAATAATATAGTTTATTAATAGTATAATGGGAGATGTGACAATACAGTTAACTGAAATTTGGATAATTTAAATGGTTATTGTAACTACCATTAGTGAGTATAATTAAAACGTTGTGACGTTTAGTCGGTACTGAAATTTTAGATAATATAGTTTATTAATAGTATAATGGGAGATATGACAATACGGTTAACTATTAAACTTCTGTAGATTTAAATATAAAAGCCTTTAAATTTTAAAGTTCCAGTTACATTCTATCTTCGTCGTTCACTAATCAATTTTCTGCGAACGGAACCCTAGAAATACCAAATTTCTTTTGAAACACTTAATTTTCATTCCAAATATTTATTCGTCTTATTTGTACTCCAAATTCCGGTGTGTCGGCGTGCAAGTCCGCCGATTTTCGACTCAGGAACAGGTAATTATTTCCGATTTCGTTTGAATTTATTTGCATTTTTTAAATTTCCATTGCCGTATATTTGTTTTTCAAATTATTATGGTTAGACCTCGGAATTTGGGTAAAGCGCCTGTTGTTGGCGAAGGAGAAGAGGCTGAAAGGCAACAGGTTGTGTCGTCGGGTCCTCGGCGTAGACAACCACTTGGACGGATGCCACCTCTTAGTCACGCTACTAATTGTTCTGATATGGCGGAAAGAGAACTTACGGCTAATGTTCCGATACCGGCAGTACCATTAGTTTCTGCTAGATCATTTTCCCCTGTGACATTCAGGGAGTGGGAAGAACCCACTTCATCTGACAGCGGTGCTGTTCACGGGCCTCACTGTTTGCCAGAAGGTGTTGAAGAATGGTACAATCCAACTGAAAATTCGGGCCTTAGAACTGCTGCTCCGTACAGATGGTGGGTTACACAGAATGCTCAATACCGTTTCGCTGAGCAGATTGAAATCTTTTACGGTATTTATGAACGGGATGGATACTGGTGTCGAATGCCAGTTATAGAGGATAGAATCCACAGACCGCCGCCTGGGTATATTGGAGTATATACTAGGCAATTACAATCAGGGCTGAGGTTTCCTCTTCATCCCTTTGTAATTAAAGTGTTGAATGGGTATAACATTGCGTTATGCCAGTTGACTCCGGCCAGTATTCGAAGAGTTATGACGTTCTTATGGGTATCCCTTTTTCTAGGGTTTGATCCCAGTGTCAACGTTTTCCGACAATTACATACTTTGGTACCGAATAAACAATCTTCTGAACCAAATGGTCTTGGATGGTGGCGTATTGAAGCAAAACGGGGTTATTTGACTACTTGGCCTCACGATACTTCAGACAAAGAATGGAGGGGTCAATGGATCTGGATCAGGGCTCCGCCCGAAGAGGAACATTTAAACTACTTTGGAGCGCCGAGATATCTAAGGATGCCTGATCCGAAAATGTCAGCTGTTGGTCCTGATGAATTTTCTGCTGAAGATAAACAGTTGCTGACGCTCTTCGGAAAGGTGGCTTCCGGAAAAGGGGGACGCGAGAAACATACTCCAGCCACTTGGCTGCCTTGTTATCACTATATTTTCCAAGAGAAGATATTAGCTGCTGTAGGCCTCAGCCGAAAGTATCAAGAGGATAAGCTACTCGGTTGGGGCCGAAGGCTCGTTTTTTTTTTTTTTTTCACTGTCGATATTATTGTTATTTGTTTCGGGTTTATTGAATCGTTTTCATTTTCTGTTAATTTCAGTGTTGCATGAATCGAATTGCGGTTTGAATTATGAACGACTTGGAATCAACGTCAAAAGAAAAGTGATCAAAAAAGACCCTGCGATTACTCCTACTTCCAAAAGAGCCCCTGCATTGCGAGCAAATTGCCTTGAGATAGTCAGTTCGTCTCAATATTCTAAGCAGAAGCCGTGGTACCTGAAACGTGATCCATTATTTCGTTTAGGTCCTGAAGAGGAAATTCTAGCTACTGCTGCCGCTGTAGAAGCTGGTGTTTCTGGGTCTAATCCTGTAACTGAGAACGAAGACAGTTATGAGGACGAATTGCTGGATAATTTGGTCAGTATAGATTTGATTTTTACTTTGTTTTGCTTAAATGTTTTCGGAAGTACGAAATGTTAATGCACATATTCTATATAGTATGCAGTCTATGTTTCAATTTTAGGTTTCTTAACATATGTTGCATGTCATTCTGTTAATTGAATAGGATATTATTGAGAACACTGTTTCGAGTATAGTTTAGTTATTGGATGTTATGTTTTTGAAAAGTTCAATAAATACAAAATTTGGTTAGTCTTTTTACTATTAATTGGTTGATTTATATAATTTTAATATAATTTCTTGTTTCAGTGTAAAATTACAGTTTCCTCTGTTTCCCATATGTACGTGGAGTAATTCGTTTGGAATACATACTGCATTTAGTACTGTTTGTTTTACGTATATTTCGGCTACTATATGCATTCGACATGAATTACTGCTATAGAACTTCATTATTTATAATGTTTCACAACATATTGTTTGTTAACTGCTAAATATATTTCTACTTAATCAACTATAGAATTCCTGTTGCTTTTCTTTTGTGGTTCCCTTAGTTTGCTTATGGAATTTCAATGAAAATGTTCTTTAAATTTAGCATTTCAAAATGTAACATGATAAATGTATATTGTTATTATCTGCTCAACTTATGGGAGCTGAATTAAGTATGAAGTATTAGTTTCTTTTCTCTTATTCATTAGTTGATTTTGCATAATTTAAATAGTATTATTATTTATATGTTTGCAGTTTATTTCCAATAACTCGAATTCTGTTGATACTTATTTCTGCAGCCTCTTAATCATTTTTTGCGGAGGAGGAAAACAGCAGTAGCAGCTCAGCCGAAAAATATTTCGGCAGATATCTCTTTATCGGATCAAGAAATTCAAGATATGGGTAGAAAAAGAAAGTGTAGGGCTGTTTTTAATCCAGCTCAGTTCCCTTTAGAATGTGTCACTCCATTGTCTAAAAAAACAAAGGCAAACGATGGTCCAAAAGAAATGTCTAAGGAGAGAGATCCTGAACCTTTAACTTCTAAAAAACAAATTGAAAACGATCAGCAGGAAGTTCTTTCTGGAGCGGCTCTTCTTTCTGGACTTGCGGCAAATCCTTTTGCTGAAGAAAGTCAAAGACAAGCTGATGTCTTTATTACACATATAGAGGATATTGATGTGATAGTTGGAGACGACAGGCGTTTACATTTCAATGAAATCGACGAACATGTTGATGAACCTCGACAGGATGATGTTCCATCGGTTTCTGGTGTAGATTCAATCAGAACTTTCCGGTCAAATGAGATGGGGTACGAGTCTACCCCACATGTGATACTTCCTGATGTTGTGCGGGATAAATTGAAGGAAAACCAGGACGCCGCTGTTGAGACCTATGGGGATTTATCTGGCTTCTCCGAAGTGGAGAAAGCTAAAATATGTTTAACACAAGCTGTTGCAAGAGCGTCTGAAATTTTGTTCAGAGTACCAGACCCCATTACAGAGAACTTCAAATTGTTGTTGCAGGTAATTTGTCTATATAAGTTTCGTCTGAATTGTTTTTTTTGTTCTATCATTTCAACTATTTTTTATTTATAAAATGTAATTTTTTTTACTTATTTGTTTTAATTGTTTTTTATACTCTAAATGTGCAGGTTGTTCAAAATCATGTGATTACTGCTGGTTTAAATGACGAGTTGAAGAGAACTGCTGACACAGCAGAGCATCAGATTCGGATAGCAAAGGCTGCGCAGAAGCGAGCTGAAGATGCTGCTTCAGACAGCAAATTTCAAATGGAAGATATGATAGAAAAATTCCACACATTCTTACGCGAAATGGAACATTCAATCACTCCTTATGTTGAACAAGGTCAGGATTTGACTTGCTCTGATGAAGTTGTGGACATTCCATCGTTTAAAGTTCGTATTCAGAAGAAAATGGATCAGGCAATAACTTCTAGAGATCAGATGATCAAGGATCTTGATGAGCAGAATTCTCTTTTCAGGATAGAAGCCGGAAAGAGGCAGACTGGACTTGAGACCGAAATTAAGCGTCTGAAGGAGTTAGTTTCATCTACAGAAATAAGTTTATCAGAAGCTCAAAAACAAATTACTTTGATCAAAGAACAAAATGATCTGAAACGGTCTGAATTTGAGACAGAGATCAATAACCTGAAGCACACAATCTCTTCTGATAACTTACGATTGATGGAGGTTCAAAAACAACTTCAAACTGAGAAAGATCATTTGGAAAATGCCAGAGAATTGCTGAAAACTCGCATCTATACACAGGAACAATACAATGAGGGTTACGAGAATGGTTACAAAGTTGCTCGTCGCCTTGCGATTCATCTTGAACCAAATATTAATTGGGAATTGGCAGAGGAATGGTCTATGGACCTTAATCATCCAAATATGCAGCGTCCTCATGCTAATGAACTTGCTTTACTTGCTCGGCTATCTGAAAAGGATGATTTTGAGGAAGATGATGACGATGAGGTAGAGAAAATTAAGCCTCAGATTCAAGATGTTAGGACTGCTGCGTCCTCTGTTGCTGACACTAAAAAGGTTCCTGATGCTAATATAGTTGATGCTGGTGCATAGGAAATCGGGCAGTCGTCTGCAGAATCTTGCGGTTCTACAAGTGTTTGATTGTACAACGCTGTTTCTGCTCTTTTGCCTTTTTTCCAGCTTGCCAATTGTACAAATTACTCTGTTTAAATTACACCTGAGTTTGTACTAAATTCGGCAGCTGTGTATCCGCGTGTAGGCGGCTGCCGATTTAGGTTTCTCTTTGTTCTTTTCTTATCCAGACTATATCTTTTTTGTTGCTACAATTATCTCTAAAACCGTTTCCAGGTTTAGGGATTATGTTTAAATAAATTAACCTGCTATGTTGACTTTATATTTAGTTTTCGTGCTATTGTTTTATTTTATGTTTCTTTGTTCTTTTGTTGTGATTTATCTGCTATGTTAACATAGCAATAACTACGGTTGCATGTAGAACTATTTGCTTTTGTGTTGTTAACTTTGCCATAGTTTACAAATTCGAATTTCGGCGAATCTTGCTCATATGCACGGCATTTGAACCGTATTCAATCGCGATTTTGGCTACAAGTTCCTACATCGTGAACTTCGTAAAGAAATTAAGATTAGAAAAACGAACATCTCAACATGTCGTACCGTTCAATATTGTTGAATCAATTTGTTCAATTTGGATTATTGAGTTCAGTGTTATTATATGTTGGTTATGCCATGAATGATTTCGACCAATGATAATTTGTAAATTAGCTGGCATATAATGACATAGTATTACATAAAATAGGGTACGCACCATCTTTAATTACATAAAACATTCATCAGTGATAATTGTTTTAAGTTTTCATCAATAACTAATGAAGATAGTATTAAATTTAAACATAAATAACATAGTTAGAACAGAGTAAACAAAAAAATTTACCAATCTAACATATGGTTCCGGAAATGTTATAAGGCCCTCCATATTGGCATTATAACTTTCATCAATTTAGCGTTAAACGTTTAAACAAAAATGGTCAAATGTAAAATTCTTTACCTCTGTATTGTTAACTCCGACATAATTTATAAATTCAAATTTCGGCGATTCTTGTTCATATGCAAGACACCCGAACCCTGTTATATAATGTTTTAGGCTAAAGTTTTTTACATGATGAACTTTGCGAAAAAGGTTATTTTGAAGAAACATCATTTCTACATGTCGTAGCCTTGAACATTGTTACACGAATTTGTTCGATTTAGATCATTAAGCTTAGTGTTAAATCAGGTAGCTTATGCCATGATAAATTTTGACCAGTGATAACTCGAAAAAATGGACGGCATATTAAACATTAGAATGACTATGGTTGGGTGTAGAGCCGTTTGCCTATGTATTGTTACTTCCGGCATATGTTACAAACCCGGATTTCGGCAATACTAGATCATATGCAAAACCCTCAAACCCTATCGAAGAATGGTTTCGGCTCTAAGTTTCTACACGGTGAACTTTACGGAGATACTTAGATTGGAAAAACATCATCTTGATATGTCGTAGCATTCAACATTGTTGAACCAATTTGTTCAATTTGGATTATTACCCTACCATTGTTGTATGTCGCATATGCCACCAATAATTTTGGCCAACGAGAACTCAATAAAGTAGATGGCATATAATGTTAAAAATGGATAATTATGATTATTATAAATTTTTAATCACATAATATTTTTATTGGTGATTATTACTTTCAGTTTTCATCAATAACTGATGAATATTATGTGTCTCCTTCAAATTATATACTGTATCAGATAAAATCTCAAATAACATAAATAGAACTAAGTGAGCATAGATATTTTAAAACTTTAGAGAAGCTCGGATTCATTAATCGACCACGAAATTACTCCGGTGAGTACTTCAAAACACCCATTTTATATTCGAATATACATAATAACACTGAAAAGGTTTACATTAGTGAACATATAAAACAGAATCCCAATAACATAAAATTTTAGAAACATTTGTTTCACGATACCGTTCCAGTAACTTCAACAAAGTATGAATTCCGAAAAGCCGAAACAAGTCTCCAGACTTTAGATTCATCATTACATATTTTAATCACGCCTCTTTCTTTTAAACAGATCGGAGCCGACACTTGAAGCTTACTTCTTTGAATTGCAATTATCATAATTACAATCAGACCTAAAATTACTATTATCATCGTCGTCGTCATCATCATCATCTTCATCATCTTCATCGTTATTATTATGAGACTTACCAGTATTGTCGTCGTCGATGACATCATCATCTGTGTCGCTATTCTTATCAGTATCGTTAACATCAGTTTTCATTCTGTGCTTGTGCTCTTGAGACTGAAGTTCTAAGTTGAAAACTTTATCGCTGGTATCCGATTCAATAACAACCACTTTTGAATGACTGATAATAACATTATTATCACATTTTCTCTTACTGCTTGATTCTCCCTTCTCATATTTATACTTCACGTTGAAGTATTTTGAAGCAGAAATTCCAGATGACTATTCATCTTCTTTGTGATATCAGTGAAATACAATAGGAAACTTATTACTTTTTCCTTATTAGAGTCACCTGTAATTGGTTTCCATGAAGGGGGATTAAAAATTTCCCCAGAAGTTGCAGTACTATCGGTACTCACCATATTTCATTTGTTTCTTTGTTAGGGTCGTAGGAATCAGTTGAATAGAGGAGGTTAAGTGCAAATGAAAATGAAGGGTATATAAAAGGTGATTATAGAATAGTGTATTAAAAAAGCCAGCTACAGATATATATAATAACTAACTAAATACCAACTCAACAAACTATTAATATACAAAATACAGACGTTTAATAAATCCTAAAACAAAGAGAATAAAAATATATATTTATTAATATTAATAGTATGACACGTATTTAAACGTACATATTAATATTAGAAAGATTTAAATACGTTAAAATTTCGGTGGTTGTAGTTTTTCTACAATATGATTTAATTAGTAATATACCTTATATATCATTTTATAGGCTAATTTAATACATAAAAGATGAAATGAATTGTTAATGATGCATTCGTTACTAACATATTTGAAATGAATTGTTAATGATGCATTCGTTACTAACATCTTTTAAATTGCACATGCAATTATATTAATTTACAAATGATTAGTAGAAACATGACGTTTGAGGAGCAAAAAAAAAAATGTTGGGTAAATCAATGAGATTTGACAACTCAACAAGTTTATACAACAATGACAAGTGTTGATATGCATGTAAACGGCAAAAAGGATTGCGTGGATCAGTCTTAATATCATCTATATTTCGTTAATGATTCCCCAACGTAACAACTTTATTTTGTTTTATAATATATTACAAGATCTAATTCATTATTAGTTATACTCTTTTCTATTTCTTTTAATTTAATAGATTATCAACTTCAATTAAATTTAAACTTATTATTATACATACATATATCTAATTTACTATGGTAACTATTCTTGTACACAAATCCGTGTTTTTAATATTTAATTACGCATAATAAGAAACAATACTATAAAGGATAAATATCAAAAAGAAAATATTACATATTAAAAAAATATATAAAAAAAAAATATAAAAAAAAAATAAAAAAAATGATAATATTCTTATCTAATAATTCAACATATTAAAAAATAAATATAAAAAAAATTGATAAATTTATTAAAAATAAATATATTTACATATATATATCACTTATCCACTACCTTTATGTACATATATATACAGAAATATACTTCAATATCAACTTCACTCTTCATTCTACAGAAACCTACTTCATTTCAGATACCCTAAAAACACTAAAAAAATCCTTTGCATTCCTACGCCAAACTTAACCGTGATCATACAAAAAACATTGATAAGGTAAGATTAACTAAGAAAAATAAATAAAATAATTGTTTCTATTTCTTTGTTTAATCTGTGTATGTTTCATACAAATTTTACGTACATTAGGTTTATATATTTCATGTAAAGTATATATGTTTAATGTATTTGAATATAACCGCATTATAACATTTATAGTTATATTATAATATCCAAGAAGAATGTAGAAATTTTTGCATACATAATATACAGATGTTATACATCTAACATTAATTTCTGTTTTTGTAATGATCAGGATGAAAACAGAACGAGTACATCTTGATGAACTAAATCCGAATTCAATCAACTTCACTGTTAAGGTGAAAGTAGTTGAAAAATCTAGACAGAAAATGTCCTCCAATACCAGAGCAACAATCTTTCAAACATTATATCTACAGGATGAGAAGGTATATTCGAATTTTGACAAATAAATTATCAACGTACAACTTAGAAATATTATTATTTGCATGTTCTGTCTATGATGACGTCTGAATTTTATAAAAAGGCCTTTATTGAAGAAATATGTAATTCATAAAACATACAACGTTAAACAGAGAAGACATATAATTACTTAGTTAAAGTATTTATCAGAATAGTATTTAAATAAAAGAAGAAAAGATAAAAATTACTAATCAAATAATACAAATTTCCTTCTAAATCGAACGAATTTATATATTATCACAGAAAAATGTTACATGGATCGTTAAACATGTCATAACAATCTGTTATTGCTTTGAAAAATGGATAACTATTTTTTGACAAACGCAAAAAATTATTTTAAATTATTTAACAGATTTGTGGTAACAAAATCGTTTAGTAATTTATTTCATCAAAATTGTATTATAATCTATATCATTTTTAATACGTAAATATTGAAAATTTAATGATCAATTATATTGTTCCTAGAAATCTTAATATTGACACCATGCAAATGTATATTTGTTACTGTTATACGAAGACTCCTTCTTTCGGCTGTCATTGTGTTATACGGTGCATGTGTTTACATATGGTGTATGGTGCTTTCGGCTGTTTCAGCAGAGCTTCGGCGACTTGTGTTTTACGGTCGCCGAAATAACCGCGGTTGATTCAGGGTAATAATATATTTAGAGATTCGCTTTTTCTGTACATTTTTTTTTACTACTACTGGTACTATATATATTGTTGTTTTTACTGTTGGTAGAATGTTATAATTGATTTATTTGACTAATGCTGTCACGTCTTACATTATAAACATTACAATTTAAATTTATAACGATATTTATGCTTTTATATATATATTAGTAA
This sequence comes from Chenopodium quinoa, assembly GCF_001683475.1. NCBI lineage: Eukaryota > Viridiplantae > Streptophyta > Magnoliopsida > Caryophyllales > Amaranthaceae > Chenopodium > Chenopodium quinoa. The sequence continues at coordinate 544,952 of NW_018744582.1, read as the reverse complement.
AAACACAATTATGATTGTTATTGCTTCCCGATGTAAATAGTTTTTCCAATTGATAAAACATTCGTCACAATGCTCTGATAATTTCAAATCGTTTAGACATTAGGGATTAGGATTCATACTGTAACCTATATTACTGTCAGTACTAAAAATTAAAAATTTCCTTGGTTATGCATGTAAATAAAATGAAAAAGTGAAAACAAAAATATCATAGTTATTTTTTTTCCAGAATAACAAGATGCGCGCTACTCTCTTTGGAGATCAAATCAAAGCATATGATGAGGCTATTGCATACAATGGGGAATACGAAATATCCAATGCAACTATAAAGCCAATGGATGATCAATATCGGACTACTAACGACCAGCTGCCTTATCAACTACATTTCAATCATCGAACCATTGTCCAACCTGTCTGCATTGAAACTGGTTATGTGGTACCACAATATCAGTCAATAGCTTCAATCCCAAAACTACAAGTTGCTGATGAAAGATATGGTATTCTCCTATACTTAATCCACTGTTTCTATAGTAATATCAATGTTAGTGACAATAATTAAGTACTTAATTACTAACACAATCCTACAACTAAGTAGGCAAATTACTCCGAAACATAAATATGAATAACATAAATTTAGCATTTAATTAGTAACACAACTCTTATGAATAAGTGAGATAATTACTTTGGAATTTTAATTTATTTTTTTATGTTTGTACGTATATCTAATTAAATGATACGCCTATTGTTACAGATAATCTTTTAGTATTATGTGTTTTTAATGATGATAATTGTACAGATGTGTTGGGTGAGATATAATATGTAGAAGAAGCAGCACGACAGATCAGCTCCAAATATAGTGCCGAAAGCTATGTCCGAGAAATTGTTATTACAGATCAAACGTAATTAAAACAATCCGACAAATTACTTTTAAATTAATTTATGTAGTTTGTTGAAGACCATGGCTAATAAGATCTTTCTCTGTCATAGGCATAACCAAACACTAACTATCACCGCATGGAATGACCTCTCAGGAACTGCAAGTGATGCGTTAAATGTTTGGGCCGAAAAATTTATCGTTGTTGGGTTTACAGCGCTAAAACATAATCCTCGCAGAGGTAAAATATCTATAACAGAAGAACAAAAAATCAAAATAATTATTTGTTTGAATCATATAAAATGAAAAAAATGACATTTGTTCTCTTTTTCAGCATTTGCCTTATCAACTACTATGTCTACAAGAATAATTCATATCCTAAAGGAGATAGGGTCAACATGTTACGAGAATGGTAACTACCACAAACAACAGATATTACTGAATAAAAATTAGATATTATAGTTTAAAATCAATTTCCACGTATATATTCAGGGTAGTTGCACAGAAACAACTGTTACAGGATAGACAAGCGAGAGTTCTGGAAATAAGAGATTCAGCACAAGAACCATCCATGAAAACGATTGAGGAATTGAAAGAAAAAAAGGTACATACGTTGGCTAAATGCCCACATAAATAAAAAATATACAACTTAAATATTATTCCTACTGTATTCTCAGGCGGCAAATTTGTTAATGGAAGAAAGACATTGGATACAGGCAACCGTCCCAAATGCTTCTTTGGACAATGTATTCGTCTATACAGGTTGTTCTAGGTGTGGGAACAAATGCAAAATACCGGAAGGAAGGCAGTTTACATGTATTTTTTGTGATAACAAAAATTGTGTTTCGGCTCCAAGGTTTGTTAAGTATCTTATGTAATAGTCTCAAGCAACTATATAATTTAAATAAGTTCCCATCTAATTAGGCATCATATATAGTTACATATTTCATCCCTACATCCGGTAATGAAATTATTTATTTCTTATTCCATAATTTAAACCCTAGCACTGACTATGTACTTTCCGCTTTGTACAGGGTCGCTTTCAAAATTGAAGTGGTCGATGTGACAGGATCAATGACATTGACATCGTTCAACAATGATACTGAGAAAATGTTTGGTAAAACCGCAGCAGACATCAAAACTATGAAAGATTGTGTATGATTCCTTGCAATAATATTTTTACACAGATTTACAATATAGTTAGGTCAATTTTAACATCTATTTACAACATTTATTATGAATAAGATACTTATACAAGGACTTGAATTATATTATACAGGGCGATGTATTTGGTTTCCAAGCAATTGAAGAGAAACTCCGCAAAAAAAACACTTTCTTCAAGCTTGGTCCATCTAATTCCCTTGGTTCAAGCAATATGTTGGAATGGTCGCTCAAAACTATTGAAACTTCTGATGATACATTCAAAAAAGAAGAGAGAAAAGTATCTGTTGCACAAAATGCTGAATCCGAATATACAGACCTGAATGATAGTGAAACATTTACGCCAACGAAGCACATACGAAGAACTATAGTTGATACAGCAGAAGACAGTGCTGAAATAACAAATGAAGAAACACCAGATTCAAAAGCAAAGGACAAAGGAAAAGAAACATTTTCTGAAATGCCAATACCAAATATCCCATTCCCATCAAAAGTTTTTTAATTTTTCTCATATTTAATATATAAGTTCATAATCTCTTTGAATACAGAAAATCCTTTGTGACAATTAGTATATAAATATTCCAACTTATAGGTATTATCATTGCCGATGAAGGAGAACGTGGTGTTACAAATTCAACTACACTGACAGTTGAACCTATCAAGACTCCGAAACTATCAACAGCTGAATGGACAGAACTCTGTCGCAGTCGTAGGAGTGGAACCAAGCATTCTCCAATGACACCAGCACCCATAGGAGATACAAAGAGCAGCTTAGATTATGGTAAAAGTACGGCAGCAAAAAAAATCCGCTTCACAACACCAGAGAAGATTGAAAGAAAAAGCGATGAAGTTGCCGAAAAGGATCCAGAAGAATGATATAATCAGAGTTCAGGGTATAATCCAATCTTCGTCCACAAAGTTCTTTTCTTTTGTCAGTTATCTTTCCCATTAGTTATAAAGCTCGATAACTTTTAAATAATTAGTGATTGTAGATATGTTTAACTCCAGCTGTATAATACTGGAAAATGGAACTTTCAAGTAGCGCTTTAAGAACGTATACAACAATGAATGTTTTTAGAAAACACTATAGGTAAGTCGGATGTATGTGCTACAATTTTCCTTTTGTGAAGACAAGTAAAGATTCATAATAATGACTACGCTTATGTTTAGTTATATGTTATAGGAATCTTTTTATACGTATATTATACAACGATGAAGATAGAAGAAGAACTCGAATTATCAACTGAAGAATATAAAGGCTAATCAAGGGGATTTGAGAAATATCGAACCGAAATGGTGTAATTTAACCTACAACGGCGAGTTATATTCACAAATAACCAATACCAAAATTTATAATTACTAATTTTATTACCAATGCTCTTATTATTTAATATCATTTGAAGTAACTGTCTAGGTACCTTAGCAAACAACATGTTACAAATATAACGCAAAACTTTATTGGTGTTATCCAATTCAATAACAATTACTTTACAACGACTGATAATAACATTACAATCACATTTTGTTTTACTACTAGATTCTCCTTTTTCACACTTATACTACATGGTTAAAGTATCTTTAAGTAAAAATTCCAAAAGAAAAATTATTACATATGCCGAAAATTTAAACGAAGAGTTTATTCACAAATTATTTATGAAAGAAGTCAAAAATTAATCAAAGAAGTTTGACAATTATCGGACCAAAATGATGTAATTAAACCTATAACGGTAAGTTATATTCACAAATAACCAATACCAAAATTTATAATTAGTAATCTTATTACCAATGCTCTTATTATTTAATATCATTTGAAGTAACTGCCTAGGTATTTTAGCAAACAATATGTTACAGAAACGGCGGAAAAGTTTATTATTTCGGATACAGGTGACATAACTTTTTTAGTTGGAAGGTACTAATTAAGTACAGCATAATTACTGTTGCGTTATATGAGCGATGATTCTGATTTTTATTATGTGAATTTATCATCCAATTCTGTTTGTAATTACTTACTGTTCTATCGTGATTAATCTCTAAGTTAACAACAGAATCATCCTCAAGAGGATCCATGCGTGTATTTTACTTTTTATAATACTTTCTTTCTCATTTTCTGTGTGTACTGTTGAAACAGAAGTTATAAGCTGGAAACTTAATCGTTGTTATCCGATTCAACAACAATTACTTTACAACGACTGATAATAACATTACCATCATATTTTCTCTTATTGCTTGGACCTCCCTTTTCACATATATTCTTCATAGTTAAATATTTTGAAGTACAAATTCCACAAGGAAAATCGTTAAAAATGCCGAAAATCTAAATGAAGAGTTCGTTCAAACTCATTCGACAATTTAGTCAGAACGAGTTATATTATTAATTAAGAGTTATCCATTCCGAAGAAAAACAAACGAGTTATCAGAAGGAGATGTTTCGGCAGTGTTTTTCAAGGGATATTTAACAATTTAAAGGGCGGTTATTAAATCATGTTTCTTAAGTTTTTGCTTATAATTTTGTTTTGGTTATATTTTTTAGGACAATTTAAACTGATGCACAATCAATTTGTCAAATCCTTGTGCGTGAACCTATATTTGTTTTCTGTTTACAGAGATGAATTAATAATAATGTCTTTAGGTATTGGTTTAGCAATTATCTCTGGTTGACTAAAGTAGTACTTCATATATGTTTATAAGCTCAGTTAATTTAGAAATTCAGTTATAACTCAGCAATAAAAAATCACTACAAATTAACAAACGAGGACGATGATCCTGGTTTTCTGCTTTGAACAATTTATTTCTGATTTTCTGATCACCTTCATTTTACATGCATACTTTAAACAATTATAAAATAAAGATAAGGTTGAACCATGGATCATACTTTTTTCGATTTCCTGACAATTCTTTTTTATCAAAGTGTTCCCCTTAATAATAAATACCGTTTTTTATTTAGGGTGTTTTCATTCTACTACTTATGTAGAAAATATTTCGGCAAAAAGCCACATGTAAGAAAGAAGGACAGATCCGAAAAGCAAATGCTGAAGCAAATGTCATTCTGTTAAATTACTACCGTTCCATGTGACGAAGACGACGTGAAAGTATACTATTTCAGATACATATCATACAACTTTATCAATTGGAGGGTGCTAATAAGATGTAGCATAACTATTATTATGTTAAATAAGCGATGTTTCTGGTTTTCATTGTGTAAATTTCATCATCCAGTTCTATCTGTGATTACTTACTGTTCTATCATGATTAATCACGAGATTAGTAACAAAAACATCCCCGAGAAGATCCATGTTCGTATTGAGCACATCCAAAGTTCACGTTGCCAAAAAGACCTTAAGCACGGGATAAAAAAGAGTGATGAGCTAAAAAAACGCAAAATCCACATCGGGAAGGTAATTTGACACGAATATTGTAATAAAAATGTAAATATATAAACTTTTCGCAATTAAATAAACCAGATATATATGACAAGGAAAAAATCAAAATCATACTGAGATATTTATATTTGAATTTTGAATATATAAAAAGTTAATAATAATTATGTAACACGTTATCTATGTTTATTAAATTTTGAAAATCACACTTCTTCGTTACATCATCACATTAATCCACGGTCCTCAAACTAATTACTCCGTTCTCTATTATAAGCAAGTGTTATTCACTATCTACAAGTCAACATTACAATCTCTACAGAACCCAAAATTCATTACCTCTAAACAATTGATAAAGAACTTTTAATCACGTTTTATAAAAAAAAAAATGTAATTTTTCAATATTATCTTTAAAAAATTTGGTGACCTATATAACTAACATCTAAAATGAGAACAATCAAAATTAGCTTATCAACATCCAAAAGTAGTCAAACAAACGTGATATTCAAATATAAAAAGTTAAACTTCTTTTTAGAGATTCCAAATGCAATAATTTGTTATCAACAACAATTATCCACCTCATTCTCATTCCATAGCGGAACCTACTTTTTATTTCACATACATAATATTAACTCAGAGTAATATTAATATTAACATAGGTCGTTACAAAAAAAGATCACTGCTAAAAAAACAAGTACATCTTCCAAGGTCATTACTGTATTTCTTTCACCTGTATTTTTTTTTTCTACAACTTCAGTGTAACTTTACGTAATCTAGATTAACTAAGTACGTGCTTCGGCGCATAAAATAAACAAAAGTACAACATAAATAAGTATAAATGAAATCAACTAATATAGACGACATACGAGAATATGTAATTCAATAATGAATTCACATAATTCTCGCTGGATTAACTATATAGGTACTTCGGCACATACAATAAACGGAAATACAATAAACGAGAGTATGTAATTTAATAATGGATCAACATAATCATCGGTAAATTATGTACCATGTAACATAATACCACCGCTTCTAAACAGAATACATAGTACCGAGGTTTCAAAAACTAATTGAAGCGATGTTACAGTCAATAAAATAACCCAAAAAAGAAACAAATACCAATCCAAATTAAGAATATTAACTAAGACGCAAACTAACAAATGAAACGGCGGGAAAAGAAAAACAAAAAAAAAGGGCCACAAGATATTTGGTACAGAACTCATTTATATTCCTCTATCTTTGAAGACTTAAAGAATGAATTTGCATAAATAAATAAACACATTTATGAGACTCTTTACTTTATATGTACAACGGTTTTACTTGCCTATATACATAAAACAGTACCTGCAATGATAATTTATATGTCAAAGTCAAAACAATAGTTATGAAAGTATTTCGGCTATCCTTTAACGGCAAACGGTAAAACAATAAGATACATCTTATGGAAATGTATAGAAAAAGGCGCAGTTTAGTCTTATAATAACATATTATAATACTATCTAACCACTGTACATTTAGGCCAGCAAATCAATTAATACGAACTTTAAATTTGTAGTTATTCTGCGGAAAACAATAATTGTAACGAATTGATAGAAATACTAATTATATTTCACAAATGTAAAATCCTTTGAAAGTTAGTCATATTTATTTTTTAACAATAAAAAGGAATTAATTAACAACTTACACTTCGATCGACACGACAATACATAGGAAATCTAAAAGTCGGTTCTAAAACAATTTAAACCCTTTCATAATAATTAGATTCATTCTAATATCCAAATTTTATATCCAATTACATTCCATTATTACGCCTAACAGTTTCGAATTCTTATCTATATTATTTTTTTCGATAAATGTGTTGGTAACTGAAAAGTTTTTAGAACAAATTATTATACTCCTCTTTCTCTCCTTCCTTTATTTATAACAACACAACCATCAAATATTCCATTTATAGAAACCGCCCTCATCTACCCAAAATATTCATCACTATTATCTTTCCATTTAAATCTCTTACAATTATAATTCAAAGTATGAGTGACATCAGTTATCCCGTAGGAGAAACGGATTACATTAGTAGTTTACATGATACAATATTGTGTCATATACTTTCTTTTCTACCAACAAAGTCTGCCGTAAAGACCTGTGTATTGTCAAGAAGATGGAAAAAAGTGTGGAATCAAGTACCCGTACTTGATTTCACGGAGATACCAGATGATATTATCCATTACGGAATGATGCAAAAATTTCGTACAATAAATTTGTAAACAAAGTATTAACTGAGAACAATGCGTTCTGTTTGAGGCGTTTTTGTTATGAATTTTCATGTGATGATGATTGTGATTACTACGAATCTTGGTTAAATGCTGCAAAACAACGTGAATGCTATGAAATTGATCTGAATTTCGAATTAAGTGGAAGCCGAAGTTACAAATTTGTAGAGATGATGTATGGAAAGGGAGTGAAGATATTGAAGCTAACGGGTGTGAAGATGAATGATACACCAGAGTCTTTTCATCTGCCATCCCTTGAAATTGTCCACTTTGTTAAAGTCGAATTTGATGGTAGCGAATATATGAAAAAGTTTACATCAAATTGTACAGCACTCAAAACAATTACTATCAAGGAGTGCACCGGCTTCGCCGATATGCTGTTTGTAGAGTCCCTGACACTCAAATCATTAGAAATTTGTGATATCGTGAGTCAGGCTTGGGGCAGATCTTTGATTATTACCATTAAAACACCGGTTCTAGAGTACCTTAGCATAGACGATGAAATAACATATTATATGGTTGATAATTTAGCTTTGCTTAGCGAGGCAAATCTAAATTTCAGGGAAAATTTCCCAGTTATGATCGATGAACATGGAGGTAATTATGATATTTATCAAAATATCAATTCTCTTATATACAAGGCTTCCAGAATCAGATCTTTAAGACTCAAGACTTCTGGGTAAGTATATGTTTCTACAATATTTCTATTTAACTTATAATGGCGACATATTGATATAATACTTTACGCTGTTTTGAATTAATAATATTTATCTTAATTGAACGTAGCTTTTTCTTAATGGAAGACAACTACCAACTTTTGGAAACCTGACTCATTTGGCGGTGAAAGCCGAAAGTTGCACCTACGAGTTACTAAGAAAAAATCCCAACCTGAAATTATTAACATTCGAAGAGGTAAGTACATAAGAATGATATCATTATTTATTTTCCTTTCGTAACCAGAATGAAATGAATTTAAATCTAATTATATCAATATACTTGTTTCTTTATTTTACAGGTCGAGTGGATTGATACCTCTTTAAGTTATATAGCCGAATAAGGTTGTCTATCAAATCTTATGTACGTGACGATCTTCTTGGACAACGTATGTCAAGTACATATTGTAACGTGCATATTAAAAGCTGCACCAAAATTGGAGAAATTGACCATTAATTTATGCTGTCCAAAAATATCCGAGAACAGAATACGGCAAGAACTTTCGGCTATATTAACACCTACACCGTCCATGAGAATAGAGGAAAAAACTATTACATTATGTAAGCCGACATTCTCCGAAAGACGTACTCAACAATTTCCGGTTATACTAACGCCATTACCGTTCTCAAGCATTACAGTTGTTTTCACAAAGTCAACAATGGATACTTAAACGAGTTCCAGAATGAATAGAAGGTCAATTTAGTCCTTAACCTTTTGTTTAGCAATTATTATATTATTTAATATCCAAATGTAAACACTTTGAATATCACAATCTTTGTTGTTACTTTTATCTAAAACACTTTCAATGTATAGTCATTAAATATTACAATCTTCGTTCTTGCTTTTGTTCCAATTACTTTAACTGGAATTTATTATTTCATCCATATCCGAAATAACAATTAGTCAGTTTTGATTTACCATAAATTAAAAAAAAAACAATAATAACCAACAATAAAACCAGTTAAAATAGAAACTGACGCTGAATTTTTTTTGAAAACATGAAAAAAAAACAAAAGCATGAAAAATAGATAAATAAAGAAATGATAAGTTATTTCAGCTTTAATCACCACTAATTCAATATAAAAAGCCGAAATTATCAACAATGCATAACTTCGGTAAAATTATTACCATAACATCTTCACATCTATACGTATCAAGATTATTTACTTTACATATATAGTAGACAGTTTATTAAAAAAAAAAAACCAAAACGCGATTACCCAATCATCAAAAATACTTTTACTCAGATAGTACTAAAATAAACAGTAAATTATCACAAAAAGGGTCCACCGAGAGATTGGCAAATGCCGAAACATAAAACCTTGAGATTACATGATGTAGTACTATCTATTCAACTAATTTAACAGCCGAAATATATGTCTGATTTAACCCGCAGAAATACAACGTCCTTATTCATTCTAAAATGTCTTCATCTATTATATCATGATCTACAATTTCATAAACCTAAACGCGATTACCTATTCATCAAAAATACTTTTACTCAGATAGTACTAAAATAAACAGTAAATTATCACAAGAAGGGTCCACCGAGAGATTGGCAAATGCCGAAACATAAAACCTTGAGATTACATGATGTAGTAGTGTCTATTCAACTAATTTAACGGCCGAAATATATGCCTGATTTAACCCGCAAAAATACAACGTCCTTATTCATTCTAAAATGTCTTCATCTATTATATCATGATCTACAATTTCATATTCCATACATTTTATAACAAAATAATTATTCACAATTTACCGATCATTATATTAACAGTCGAAAATATGAACCTTTTAATCAGGAGTCATAGTTACAAACTAACAACGTAATAGTAGCCAAAACAATGTCATAAACTATGAATATTATTCAGAACATGCCTTCTAAAATCGTCATTAATGTTCTCGGTAACTGTTCGTAATTGTCCCAATATTATGTTAAAATACATGTCGTATATCGGTATCTGACAACTTTATTCTACACAGGCTAAAATGTCAAAATTAACTACACCGTAAATTATATTTGTTCAACTACAATTAAAATACGGTTTAATTATTTCATCTAACTTGCTATACATATATCCACTTGCCCACATAAATTCAAATGTCAAATCACAACATCTCATTCGACTCTTAGCATTCTCATTCCTCTTCAGAAATTAATTCGTCCATTACTTACACCAATGTTTACTTTTTTCGCTTTGTGCACCCATTTAATATAAATGAACAAATATATTTATTAAATATATTTCATCCAACACCAAAAAAAAGAAACTAACAATTGTACATCGTAAATAAGGAAAAAAAAAACATTGAAAATAGAAATTCACATTAAAATTACGAGAAAGAATATAGATAAATTAATACAACTATTAAAAAAATCTCACAAAAAATGACGTCATTGAACTTATATCCTATATTTATTGAATTATTAATTATTATTGTGTCAATCACGCTTGTTCACTCCATCATCACACCTATTCACTACCCTTACTATTTTCATTTCACTACACTCCTCAAATAATCTACTTATATATATATGTAACTCTTCCATACTTACCTTTTTTATTCTATCCTGACCTTTCCTCTTTCTATTCAAACCTCTTCATCATTTATTTCAGTTTTTGTACGTTTATTTCGCCGTAGCAACTTCTTGATACATATCTATTTAATCTTCACTACTTCCGTCGAATCTAAATTGCATTCTTTATTTCGGTGAGTTTTCTATACTATCGTTTAAGTTGTCTTTATTTCGTTTGTGGTGATCAAGTTTCCTCCACCTATATTCCGTTCTTTGTTTTTATTCTATATTTTAAAAAGACTAATAAGATTGAATTATAAACAATTTATTTATGTTTTGGATTATACATTTCATACTCTGATTTATTTGTTCAACTTTATTTTCAATACTTTACCTTCTACTTATGTCAATTTATTTGGTTTTTTCTATTCATATCCTAATTCCAATTCTTTTCAGTTTCCCAACGACGTTTTACCAATTATAAATATCAGATTTCAGATTAAGTTTCTCTACGTGATTAAAATTTGCATACAAATATGTCAACTTAAAGTTTAAGAAAAAAAAAAGTAGAATTTCACAATAATGCTGAAACTTATATTTTGCTATACATTGTAGGAATCTTTTTATATATACATTACACACCAATGGAGATTGAAGAAGAAGTTGAGTTAGCGATTAAAGAATACAACAGATTCTGTCAAATACACAAACGTATTTTGGAGGTTTTAAAATCAAACGCTATGGAAATGCAGAAAGAAGTTCTACGTAGACAGACTGAGGTTGATAAGATATTAAAGGACGCTGGTGAAGGTTCAGAAAATGCAATTAGAGAAGCACCAACTTTCGTAATCAATTTTATTACGTTTCTAAATCAGTTAGAGGCAGTTACAGTCGATGGTATAGCACAAATTAACAGGCTCAAAGAAGATAAGCAGAAGGAAAGGGAGAAACTCGAATCGGTGGGAATGAAATGTAATAGACAAATAATTTATAAGCACCCATAAAATATTCATAATGTAAACATATTAAATTGCAATTAATAAAATAATATAGTTATAATAAAATGTCAAATATATAAACATATCGTTTTCTTTCTGTTTTAGTTTATATTTACAACCTTTCATTCCAAAGCACAACTTCTCGCACAACCTTATATCATTTGATAATACAACGCTACTTTCTGCAAAATGATTCTCCAGAAGCTCCTAAATGATCAATTTATCATGTAAACTAGAACATTATACACTCATTCCCCTGTTTTATAATTTGCATAAGTGCAACGAAGACATGTCAAACTTCATCTGAACATCAACGACATCAATCTCAGATATAAAGTTCAACAATTCAACATTGGCAATTATTTTATTTTCATATGACTATATATCTTTCAACAAATAAAATTGACCAATTGGATCAACCAAACAACGATAATAAAAGATTTCGGCCGACAAAAGGAGGAGAAAGACATAATTCACAATTGATATCGGTAAAGCAATTGTTCAAAATTGGCACTGTTCAAATTCGAAAATTTCACAATACTTTACTGTTCAAAATTGGCAATTGATTTCGATACTGTCCATAATTAACAGTTGATTTTGATAAGATACATTATCAACAGTACTCACCGATTGTTTTTCGGATTTCTCCTTGTCTCTTACATTAATTTCTTTTCAGATGACCAAGTACAATGGAAAGGGAAAAAGCACAATACTCGCAAGTGAACTGTCCAATACTGTCAGTAATCAGTCTACTATTGAGACAACCGCTGGATACTCACACGCTGAACATCAGCGAAATGAATTGCTAATTATTAACAACAGCAAAATCAATAGTCAATTATGAAAAGTAGTGTCTTATATCTTACCCCTTTACTCTATTGTTATAATCCTTTCTTCGGCATCCAGCCGAAGTCCTCACAATCCATTACTAAATCTAAAGTTAAGAGTTAACAGGATAATAACCATTTTAGATAAACGAACAACTACCCTAAACAATGAAACCATGCAAGGAAAAATTGTAAATAAAGGAGAATAATGTGCCATAATAATATTCTATTTATAAAATTCAAAAACAAAATTACATGAACTTATATATCCTCATCTGTTTCGAGAGGTTCAACAGTAGCAAATCTTTCAATCATACTCGAAGAAAACACCCTGACATAAAATGTTTTATTACCGGCATAATAAATAATCATTAATTCACCATCAACCAAGTGATTTTCGTTAACAAAATTTTCCCAACCAATACCAAAACACATATTGCTTCTGGTATTTTCAACAACCTTCACTAACTCCACAGGCCATATACGACTGTTAGGACCTCGAAGAACTTCCACAGGACTATGGATTCCGGCTAACAAGGCAGTCCAAACCATCGGAAATACCTAGAAGATCCACACAATTATTTATAAACAAAACAAAAACACATTATAAATAATATATGAAAAAAATAAACGAAAAAACAAAATTACCAACTTATTTCTACATGTATCTCCGAACGTAATATCATGACGTGGTAAGTTACTATACATCTCTATAATACAGAGAATATGTTGAATATACAATCAGTAAGAAAATGTATTTATATACAATAAAATTTCACTATATTTTAGACTAAATACGAATAGAACTACAGTTTCATAATATTCTTCGACCTATGTTGACTATAACAGCTGAATCTTTAATTAACCCTCGAAAAATATGAAATAAATAAATGTATTTGATTTGATTAATAACAACAATTGACTAATTTTAATACTCAAATTGAAATGCAATTAATCTACAACTCTTAATATGTAAGGGGTTCACCGTTACACCTATTATGAACGGTCCTCTTCTTTACTCATTCTAAAGTATTTTTCTATGCTTTTTCTCCTTTTCTCTGTCTTCTTTAAAAATCGTAAAACACCCTTATTACCAATACTCTTACCATTTAATAACATCTAAAGCAACAGTCAAAGTACCTAGACAAATAGTATGTTACGGAAACGGTACACCAGTATATTATTCCGGCTACATATCACACAGAATCAATATGTTGAACGAAACTGTTAACAGTCTACAAATTCAGCTATAACTCAACAACAACACCACATGCACCCCTTTCTGCAACCGTGGAAACAACTCCAAAAAAGAAAAGTCTGGTCTGAATTTAGGCCCTGTATATTGCAAAAAACTGATATCACTTTGTATAGTCTACACAAACCTAATTGCCATAAGATTAAAAAAACCAAAACAATAACTATCTAAGCGTATTCACCACCATTGAGATGCCGCGCGCGTAGCGCGTGGAACCACAACTAGTGCATTAAAATGTCACATTTTCTATGTTGCAAACTCTTAAATAAAGTCATTCTAGGATGACTTATCACCATCTCTTACCAAATTTCAGCGTCTCAAAGTCTAAATCAAAAAAACTTAGCATTTCACAATTTAAAGCTATCTCCAAATTTCTTTCTCCCTAAAAGTGCTACTCCAAGCCAGAACAATCAATTATACTGTAGTAAAAATTGAATGAGATAATAACTCTACCACTTATTACTCTAATAAGTCACGTAATTAAATGTCAATCATCACAAAATGAAAAGTATTTGCAATTAATGGTTATAATTTAGTATCCTCAAACCAAACATAAACATTGCTTTAACTAATTTTTCTCAAACCTAAATAATTTAAAATTTCGAATCTCGTTTACATATTTACATCTCCACCATTTTGTAACACTTTCTTGTTTCTATTAAACTTTGACTACATTTCTATTCTTATACCCAAAATGCTCGAATCAAATCTCGTACTATTTGTAACACTTTCTTATTTCCATTACTAACTTTGATTCTCCATACAGCCAAATATCTCGAATCAAATCTTATCTATATCATTAACGACTGTCGCCCATTTTGCCCATCTTGTACGGACTAGTATTGTTGTTGCGGAGAATTGAACTTGCGGTTCTCCTTACCAAGTGCAGTCCCGATCACCACTGCACCAACAGTCAATTAATTCCATTAGAAACTTTGATTAAGCAAAACCCCGAATACAATAAAGAAAGTGACTAAGAGAAAGAGGGTGCAAAGACCCAAAAATCCGACAGGTCAATAAAATGTTGCACTCATGTGGGTGGGGGTTAGTTCAACAACGTAGTGCCACGTACGTGCATACCACTTTCACATGCCTTCTTATGTGCCATATCTTGGTTGGCCGACACCAATCATAAAAATTCTCAATTTTTTTTATTATTTTTCACAAATTTAAAAAATAAATAAAACACAAATATTAAAAAAAATAACCCAGAAATTTACAACTTTTTTTTTGTTTTTGTATTTATTTATTTTTCACCCAAAAACCTTAGTTAAATCATATCAGATTCTCAACACTGTTAATATTTCTTTTCTTTTTTTTTTTTTTTTTTTTTTTTGACAAGATCTAGGTTGATATAACCTATTTCATCAACACTAATCTTTTCCACTTCGATTAATTTTCACTAATTTTCCCAATTCAATTTCAATTGAATTTTTCCCAATTGGAAAGATTTAGGGTTTTTGCCGCTTTTTCAATTTGAAATTTTGTCAATTGAACGCCTTGAGTTTGAGTACTAGATCGCCGATTACAGCGATTTGGTACTCCGGCGAACGGCGGACGTCTTGATTTTCTTGTTGAATGTGCTCGAATTTTAGTTTTTGATTCTGGGGAAGATTAATGCATAATAAAATGGGCCCACCTCTTCGCAGGTTTGAAATTTTTCTGGGAAATTTCTGGGTTTTTTTTGTAGTGATTAATCAGCTATTTTTGTTGATCTTGTTCGTTTGATTATGTTTTCAGTGGGGTTTCAAAACGATCGAATGATAGCGCAAGGCTTGTAATGACTACTATTCTAGGTGTTGTTGTTGGGTTTTTCATTGGAGTTTCATTTCCTTCAGTTTCTGATAAGGTACATTGATTTATTTTGTAATTAATTTTTCAATTTTCCATGATTTGGGGTCCAAATAATTAAAAAAATGTTAGTATTTAGTTTAATTTAATCATTTCGATCGGAATTTTGAATTATGCTGTTTTTTTTTTTTTTTTTTTTTTTAATAATTTATGATTGTGCTATGATCTGGGTTTCAGATTAAATTATCTTCAAGACTTATTTCCTCTTTTGATGGAATTTCTAAAAGTTCCGCGAAGTCTCTTGAAGATCTAGCATCATTGACAATCCCAAAGGTATGTCATTAATCGTTTTTCGTGTTTCGAATCGCGTGTTTTTTTTTCATTGTTTTCTTACCTTTGCTAGCTATCTTAGAAACTTGAATGAATTCTATTGATGGTTTTTACAAGTCGCCACTTAAGTGTTTTTGAGATATTTTACATTGCTTTAAATGAACTTCCTATTTTGCCTTTGACCTTATGTTGTGTTGAAATAAGGGCTTTCTAGTTGATCTAGCATCATTGACAATCCCAAATTTCTAGTTGATTAAAAGGGCCAATGAGGTCGGATAAGGGTCAATGAGTTTTAATGAGTTCAGGCTGTAAAAGAGAAATTCAAGTGAAAATTAAATAATATGATAATGTTTTTATATTGTTTTGTGCCTTAAATTTGGGTTGCTTGGGTGTTTGTTAAGTTATTATAGTTTCAAACATATAATCTAGCCTGGCATTGTTTAAATTCTGCATCATTGTATGAGTTACACGAAATGACTGACTAGAAGCCTTTGTTGTCCAATTATATGCTGTATCATGATTGCATAACTACATGAAAATATGATATCTTTATTGTTGATCAACAAGAAGAATGTATATAGCCTGCATAAAGGTTTTCTGGGAGTTCTGTTTTTCGACCCACCGTCATTTATACCAAACAAAAAACTGGTTACTCTCTTCGTTGATTTATGTTTGTCCTAGTTGCTTTTTGCATAGTTTAAATGCAATATTGTAATTTAAATATCTTTCAAAGTTCTTGTGAAATTGCATTTTTGAATAATAGAAATAAAGACGAACCTAACAAGATTCCATATGGTTATATTTTGAGGTACTGAAAAACCGTTGAAGTGTTAGATTCCATTTCCATTGGAATCTCTCAAAAAGTTCCAAATGAGAAACAAAAGGAAACAGAGGGAGTACATTTTCCCAGTAATAAACAGAATCAAATTTTGATAACAAAAACAATCAGGACTTAAGTGTCAAATTTTTATTGCAATTTTTATGCTTTATTCTTACTGCAGTGCTGCTATATCTTGAGACCATGACAGTTGATCAACATATTATCTTCACTGTTCTGCCCTTTATAGTAGCTTTGCCTATGTCATAGACATAGGTATTTGGTATTTGTTATGACTTTGATGGAAATGTTGTAGAGTTTATTTATTTTTATTTTACTAAGGGCTTTTTATTGAAGGAGTTCCAGATCTGTTGTAGACTTGTAGCCTCATCAAACATCATATCGTGCCTGAATTAAAGTATGATTATCATTGCTGTGAAACTTGCTTTAATATTGACCCTCTTCCTGACCCCTGTAAATGCAGAATTAATGTGGTTTGTGGCTATTTTGTTGCTTGATAGATATTCCATTTATTATTTGGCTGGTAATAATTTACTGGTATTTTTTCAGATATATGTACCAACCAACCCGCGTGGTGCTGAGATGTTACCTCCAGGAATTGTAGTAGGAGAAAGTGATTTTTTTCTTCGAAGATTGTGGGGTGAACCGAGTGAGGTACACTTCTGTTGACCCAACCAATACTTATTTTAGTGCTGTTGACTGTTTCTGTTCAAGTATCTGACTGATACTCCTTCAATTATGATGCTGAAACATTGCACAAGTTCATAATAAAGGAACCTTGCTAAATTTCCATATATTTCCCATTGAATCAAATTTCTCTGTCTGAGGGCAAAGCTGCAGAAAACCTTGAGACAGAAAAGCTACTGAAATTTAAATAAGTTGATTTAACTTCTCAGGATCCCAAATTTTTTTCAAATAGTTCTCAACTCTCATAGTCTGTTATCTACTTTTTTTGCATTAATGACTTAGTCTCATTGATGTAATGTATACTTTATTTAAAGGAAAAAAGGCAGACTGTTGGTTTGAAGGATTTTCTTGCAATTTCTATGTGCACTTTTCACTCAAATTGTTTCTTAGTGTATAGACTTTCATTTTTTTTTGCTCTTTACTAATAGCATACAAACTTATGCATTAGGAATTGTTGTTATGTCTTAATTTGATAACCCCCCCCCCCCCCCAACCCTTTTCTCTTTTTTTGAGATATGTTGATTGATTTTGAAGAAAATATTGAAACTACCCTTTCCTTTCCCCTCTTTTTTGCTCAAAAATCTTCTTTTTTTTCATTACCGTATCACTTTTACCTGCAGGATTTGAAAAAGAAGCCAAAATACTTGGTAACTTTCACTGTTGGATTAGCTCAGAGGGACAACATTAATAAAGCTGTAAAGAAGGTATTGAAATGTTAGCTTCTTCTAGAATACCACTGAGTCTTAAATTATATTCAAGGACATGATATGAGTTTGACACCGTGTTGCAGTTCTCTGACGATTTCCAAATTTTGCTCTTCCACTATGATGGCAAAGTTACTGAATGGGATGAGTTTGAATGGTCCAAAAAAGCTATCCATGTCAGTGCTCCAAAGCAAACAAAATGGTTTGAATCCTTCTTACAACTCTTGCTATTCATAGATAATAGCCTAGTTCTGTAGAAACAGATAATGGTAAATGGAGTGATAGAATAAAAAATGATGTTTATATACGGAGTACTAGTTTTGTCATTTTTTTGTGAACACAACAGCCCATCTATTGTCCTTTAGTCAATCTGATTTCTCTTACAAATTCTTCAGCTGTATGAAATCTATTGGAAACATTGCTGAAAGTTGATAACTGTTGATACTCATAGATTCATGCATGGTTAAAATGACTACGTAGTCCTGAATTTTGATTGCCTTAAGTGCACACTTTGTTACATAATTAGAACAATGAAGTAAATTTTCTTCTCTTTATATATTCTGTTTTACTCTAGGTTTTGTGCTCCTTTTTGTATCATCTTTCCATCTTGCTTGATCTTAATTTGTATTCTGTTCCATAAAAAATTAGCTTTAGCTTTGTTGAGCTTGTGACATGCAAGGCATGATTTTTGTAAAGACTTGGGGTTCAATGGTTCTTATCCATCTAATTTGTCAAGACTTGTCTCCAAATTGGCAGGCATTTCTGACCTTTTTCTTTTTCCAATGGTTTTAGGGAATATTAGTTAGCATTAGGTGCAAAGAATATGTAATTTCTGTCGTATGCTTGTAACATAATGATGTGAACATGATTTAGACATACAGCTTATTGTGCTGCTTATATATGACATGGTCACCTAGTTCTGTCTCTCACTTAAATAATCTGCAGGTGGTATGCGAAGAGATTTCTCCACCCTGATGTTGTTGCTGCTTACGACTATATCTTTATTTGGGATGAAGATCTTGGTGTTGAACATTTCAATGCTGAGAAGTAAGTTGAAATTTTTCAAATGATTTGATTTTGTTATGATTTTAATTTCTAAGACAACTTTTTCTTGCTCAAATTTTACTAGGTATATTCAATTGGTGAAGAAGTATGGCCTGGAGATTTCCCAACCTGGTCTTGAGCCTAATAATGGTTTGACATGGGAGATGACTAAGAGGAGAGGGGATAGAGAAGTACACAAGTATGCCTTCTATTTTAAGTTATGCAGTCGACATCAGCAATCCTTTACCTCTCATGTGACCAAATTGTTTTTTGTGCACCAGGGATACTGAGGAGAAACCAGGCTGGTGCTCCAACCCACACTTGCCTCCTTGTGCTGCGTATGTTCCTCTGTTCCTCGCGCGCTTATGACATTTGCATGACCAACGAAACAAAATAGTGGGAAAAGGAGGCTGAAGTAGAATAGAAAGAAAAAAAGAAAAGAAATAATCCTTATATCATGTTATGGGTTGTTTTTTAGGACCTTAATAGCTCGATTTAATGCTGGGTCACATAATCTGAAGCAAAACTCCGTGTCACTCTACTTTTGTTAACATGCACATACTTCAGTATGCAGTGCATGTTTAATAGCTGCTTGATTGATATCTAATGCAAATGAGACTCTGTTTTTCTGATTAATTACAGTTACTTTTCATGATAGGAAATGTTATGGATCTCTGAAATTTGAATATTGTGTGAATAATACAATAATCCAAAGCATATCTAGTTAAAGAAATTACTCGAAGTCTATTACTGATCTCGTGAAAGATTGAAGGGATTAGTAAACCATTCACACACATTCTTTCTCTTCCTACTTAACTGTATTTTTGCCCTGGGGTTGCTGCAGATTTGTGGAAATCATGGCCCCTGTTTTTTCTCGGGATGCTTGGCGCTGTGTGTGGCATATGATTCAGGTATTTGGCTTACATTTTAAAAATAAAAAAAAATAATTGATTGGGTATTGCAAATTTTTATCTATGGTTTTAATGTGCATAATCCTGTATGAATATTTATGCGAAGAATATAAGTTTTTGTGTTATGTACCACTGTTGAAGTTCGATGTTGGAGTAATTTGATGCTCTTATATTTCTAATTGATTGTCATTCTTATCTTGCTTTCAGAATGATTTGGTTCATGGGTGGGGACTGGATTTTGCTCTGAGAAGATGTGTAGAAGTAAGTCTTTTTTTTTTTTTTTTTTTTTTTTTTTGGCCAAGTGGCCCTATCTCTATTCTGGCTAAAAGTTTTAATGATTTGCATCTTTCATTTCGAATAATGTACTCCGTCCTTAACTTTTTTGTTGTTTGTTCTGTAGCCTGCGCATGAGAAAATTGGTGTTGTAGATCAGCAATGGATAGTTCATCAAGTAATTCCTTCTCTTGGGAACCAGGTAAATCAATCTTTTAAATAGCATATTTAATTCTAAAGTGCTACTCCCCTCTCTTCTCTCTCTCTCTCTCTCTCTCTCTCTCTCTCTCTCTCTCTCTCTCTCTCTCTCTCTCTCTCTCTCTCTCTCTCTCTCTCTCTCTCCAAACAATTACACCCAATTGTGAGGGGGAAAATGAGGTTTCTAGGGTAGAGGCAAAGTTATCTATCAAGTATTCAAGGATCACTTGGGACCTGAGGTGGTTCTTAGTCCTCACAGAATGTATATAAAATTATATCCCTTGGTTTGGAGTTGTCAATTTTGAAGTCTATCTGTACCCTTGTACTATTAGTTAGTAGAGATAGGGCATCCTTTAATGTTTTAAGAAATGTCTTGGGTCTGAGTATTTTTTTGTGTAGTTGGAAATCATTGTGTCCTGCAGAAACAATTTTGACAGCTTTTAAAGATTATCAGATGGTTTTGCATTCTTTTTTTATGTTAAAAATGTCAACGCATTGTCATTTTCAACAATGAAACTGCTAGCAGAGATGCCTAACCCCATTGTGTCCTGCATTATCATGGACTATGTTTTGTGAATTGCAAAATCAACTTGCTTCAGTGTCTGTGAAGGAGATGAAGATACACTTACTTTGAGTCCTCTTAGTGTTGGTCACATAGATTACATTGCTTAATTTTCTTATTTGATGAAAAGGCTGTACACAATTATGAGATTTAACTTAATTTTTACATTTTCAAAACTTGGATAAGTAACGTGTAGTGGCTTTGGACATGTATAGACTTCATAGGTTTTTGAGGTCCTAAAAGTGAAACTTCACATAAAGTGTTTTTTAGAGAATAATTTTTTTTTAATAATAAAGCATGAGTGGCTTTAAATCTTTGGAGACAGTGCTTCCCTATTAAATCGTTAACGATCTCCCCTCATTTGCAGTGTGTTCTTTATCTCACAAACTCGTATATATACTTTCATCCCACAGACAAGACATGCTATTCTGCAGCTTTCTTTGAATTCAATGTTATATCATTTTGTGATTCTTTTTAACTAGTGCATCTATCCATTTTCAGGGTCAGGCTGAGAATGGCAAGGCTCCATGGCAAGGGGTAGGGACTTGTACTTTAATATCTTTAAACTGCTTGTGAAATTCTCTCTTCTTTTGTTTCTTTTTGCTCACATTGATCATGTAGTCATGCTTTCTCGCATATGGAATGTAGTAGATGTAATATTAATCTTTTAACTACTACTGTCATGCTATACTTTGACTGCTTCTTTTCCCCTAGAAGTTCCGAACTGATTTCTTTTGTTTATGTATGATCTTATATCAAGGTCCGTGAGAGATGCAAGAAAGAGTGGTCTCTGTTCCAAAATCGACTTGCAAATGCTGACAAGGAATACCTCGCACAACTCGGGAAGGGCTAATGACTATTCTATGTGTAGCGTAGCCGCATGCTAATGCTGATCACTTTTGATCCTCTCTTCTGTACCAGCATCGTGATGGAGGATTAGTTCAGTTCTTACTAATGATGTGCTTTCTGGTTTGGTAATGGGTATTCCTTTGGCCTCTAAGGATATAGGGAAGAAATAACTACACATTGTGCATAGAATACTACATTAATGCTAGGTAACCTGTGTAGATTATTATTCTTCCCCACACTTTGCGTCCAATATTGCTGTTATATTGGATTTACCCTAGTGATTGTGTTGCAGATATGCGTAGATTTTAGAGGTCATCCTTGTATTAAATTGTTGTACAAATTTTGAACAGCTGAGGCAAACTGTTAGATGAGACTTAGTCCCCATTCCTTTGTTTTTGCGGAGGCGAGGGATTGTTTTTGCGATCCTGTAGGCTGTAGCATGCATATTTGGCAAACTTAGATGCTTCTTGATTGGGTTGCATTAAAAAATGAAAAATAAAATAAAATCTAATTTGCCTTTTTTAAAAAAAGAACAGTAATTTGTAGGTTGTGGAAATAGAGGGCTACATACATCTGCATTCTCAAAATATAATTTAAACTCTTTATCTTGACCAATTTGAGACCATGTGTAATAAGTGTAAAGCAAGCGACTTCGTCTAAAGCCTTGATTTTTTTTCCCTTTTCCTCAAATCCAACCACTATCTTTTTACAAACTTGCTAAACACCATGCATTAATAGAAAATTGGTTTTAAACCGTATTTTGACCTTGTTGGAAAGAGGTTTTAGAAGGGAAAGCAAGGAATAGAATTATAGAAGAGACGGTGTGCGTGAGTGTGTTTTGGGGGGAGGGGCAAGGCGAGGCTGCGCTGGGATGGCTGGTGGCCAACTATGAGGAGGATGAAGAATGAGGCTGATACGGTGATAGGTAGCAAGGGGGATTTACAGTGGTCTGCAGGGCCGAGGGGTGATGTTTGCCTGCAAGCAGCAGTGTATATTCTTGGAAAATTCTACATTATAACCCTCTAATATTGCGTTTTTCATGTTGTATACCCTCTTTTTAAAAGTTACACATTATAACCCTCTGGTATAATTAATAACCATACAGTGACCTTGTCGTTATCTTGTTGTTAACAAAATTTTTTTATTGATTTACGTGTTGGAAAATGTTCCGTTATAGGTTTCGGGGTCATTTTGGCTCCTAGAAATCCAAATTGAGCTCAGATTTGACAAAAAATAACGTAGATGTCTCGTTTAGCGTAATAAAAAATGTCCCAATTTGCGTGTCATTATTTTTTAGTGGTGGAAATTGCTTGGGTAAGATTTTGAGATTGATTTTATAGTTCCAAATTAAGTTCATAGTTAGCAAATAAATAACGTAATGTCTCATTTGGTGATTTAAGAAATAATGCAATTGACACGTATAACAAGACAATTACATTATTTTTTGTCGATTTTGAGCTCAATTTGGTTCCTTAAGAACTACAATTATCTTAAACCTTACTTGAACAATTTCTGTGGCTAAAAATAATAAAGAAACGCATTTCGTGACATTTTCTAATATGCAAAACGAGGCATTAACATTTTTTTTTCTAAATTTGAGCTAAAATTGTTTCGATAAGAACCAAATAACCCCCAAAACCTTTAACGGAAGATTTTCTAACACGTAAGTCGATTAAAAAAAATGTTAGTAAGTGGACAGTGGCCTCGCTAACGATGATTGAGTCAATATAACGAAATTCGTTAACGACAGGATAACAGCAAGGTTACTGTATGGTTACTAATTATACCCGAGGGTTATAATGTGTAACTTTCAAAATGAGAAGGCACAACCTGGTAAACACAATATCAAAAGGTTATAATGTAGAATTTCCTTAATTTCTTTGTGTGGGTTATGCTTTTTCTATATTTAAACAATTTTAATTTCCCTACTTTATAAAAAGTACAAGATTACTCTTATTAATAGTATGCTACCAATCATACCCTTTAATATGTGTATTTACATACATACCCTCTTAATATGTACAAGTTTGTTTTAATCAATAGTATTTGGACAATTATACCATCTAAAATGTTTATTTACTTATTTGACCTCATTAATGATAATTATACCTTCATTAATTATACTCTCTAAAACGTTTTTTTAAATAATGTGTGGATAACTGGATATTTATACCCCTAAACATATTTGCTTTCATATTTTCGCTCAATAATACTGCTAATAACTAAATTTGTGATGTAATGCTAAATCGAAAGAGTTTCGGATATGGCTAGCTATGACGCGCGCATCGCGCGTTTGCTGCCCTAGTGTCATAAAAAAAACTAAAAATGTATTTGTATACCAAGTATAAATTAATTGTAGGTAATGCTACTACTCACTAGATACCAAATAAATGACACAATCAAATTAGACATACATGTCAATATGAGTTTGATAACTAATATATACTGTAACAGAAACAGTTATCTGGTTCAGTGGTAGTTAACTAAAATAATTTTTCTTTAAGGTAATTATTTTCAAAATAGAGCTTTTTAAAGGTAGTAAATGACAAAATTTCCTATATATAACTACATCCTTACTTTTTAGAAAGTTTGAGATAACTCTTATTAATAGTTTCTGGACAATTATATTTAAAATGTTTATTTACCTATTTGCCCTCAAATTTAGAATATATTTAGGGAACTATATGTAGGGATAGGAGGAATAGTAAAAATGTATAGTTAAATTTAGAATATAAATAGTGAAAAATGTCAAAATATATCTATCAATTATTCTGAAATAAGGTTAATTGAATCTAAGCAAGCATTATTATCATATTAGCAACTTTTTAGTATGACCGGTCACATCGTGTGGCAAAGGTTACTTGTAAGGGTTACTTATTCAGGGGTTACTTGTATGAGCTACTTATTTAGGGGTTACTAATTCATGGGTTACTTGTAGGGGTTACTTACTCAGGGGTTACTTATTTAGGGGTTACTTGTATGAGTTACTTAGGGCCTGTTCTCTTCAGCTTAATTTCAGTTCACTTCAGCTCCAATCAGTTCAGTTTAATTCAGTTCCTAATTTCCTTCTCTCATAAACAACTTAGTTCAATTCAGCTCCAATCAGTTCAGTTCAGTTCAGTTCAATGAATCAGAACAGGCCTTATTTAGGGATTACTTGTAGGGGTTACTTATTCAGAGGTTACTTGTAGGGGTTACTAATTAAGGGGTTACTTACTCGGTCGCTAAGCGCGAATTCTATTTGAAAGTAACCTCTCACGGATCGAGTAACCCTTGAATAAATAACCCTGAATAAATAATCCCTATCATTTACCCCTGACCAAACGAGTAATCTCTGACCAAACAAGTAACCCATAATTAAACGAATAACCACCTACTAGTAATCACTGACCAAACGAGTAACCCCCTACAAGTAACCCCTGACCAAACGAGTAACCCCCTACAAGTAACCCAAGCCACACGATATGGCCAGCCACGTATAAAAAATTGTGTTATCATATTATGTTCAAGTGTAGGAAATTTAAAGCAAGCATTATATTCAAGTGTAGGAAATCTATGCATCTTCCTTGTTTCTCATTGGAACGAGTACTCTGATATTACTAGTAGGGGTGTCAATCGGTTTTACGGTATGGTTTTGGGTTCGGTTTATTGGTTTTCGGTTTGTAACGGGTTGGAATCATTATCAGGTCAGTTCGGGTTAGTTTTAAATAATTTCGGGTCGGTTTGCTTTGGTATTTTTTATTACGGTTTCTTTTCAGGTCGGTTTTAATCGGGTCAGGTTGTAATTGGTTCGGGTCATAATTGGTTCGGGTTGAACTCGGCCGGTTTAAAAACAGGTTTTGTCAGTTTAAGGCGGGTTTTGGGTCAAAACATATCAGGTCCTAATCGGGTCGGGTTGTAATCGGTTCAGGTCGTAATCGGTTCGAGTTGAACTCAGTCGGTTTGAAAACAGATTTTGCCAGTTTATAGCTGGTTTTAGGAAAAAATAGATCGGATCCTAATAGGGTTGGGTTGTAATCGTTTCATATCATAATCGATTCAGATAGAACTCGATCGATTTAAAAACGAGTTTGGTTCAAAACAAATCAGGTAAAATCAGCTCATGTCATAGATATAAAGAGTTAAACAAGTTACATTGATCAAGCAATGAATTAGACGAGTCGAGTTGTAAACTTGTAATTGGTCGGGTCATAAACACGTTATAGTAATAATTATCACTTTATTAATTGTATACTTAAATTTATATTTTGTTTTAACTAGCAAGTTACTAATAAATAGTAATTACTTAGTTGTAAACGGGTTATAAATGGTTCGATCCTAACACTACTAGAAATAGGGTTATTTCCGAGGGAATGGTTCCGACGGAATGTAATTCCCTCAGAAAATTCAAAACTTCCGGCGAAAATTGACTTTGTAGGAATAATCCGTCGGAATAATTCGCTACCGACGGAATATTCCCTCGGAAACGTTCAGACGGATTTTATTTCCCTCGGAATGTTTCTATTCCGACGGAATATTCCCTCATTCCGTCGGAACCTGACATTTCCGAGGGAATAATTTCCGTCGGAAGCTGATAACAATTAAAAAAAACGCGTGTTTCTGCCTCTGTTGCAACCCAGAACCAAAAAAAAAAAACGACAAAGAGGAAGAGAGAGAAAGGGAGGGTGATTCAGGAAGAGGAAGAGATAGAAAGGGACAAGGAGAAAGAGGAAGACAAGGAGGACGCATCTGCCGCCCCTCCGCCGCTGCACCGCCGCCGATAAGTTTGCAATTTGTGGTTTATTTTTTTATTTTTTTTTTTTTTTTGTCCGAAAAACCCTAACCACCACCTTTCACCTAGGGCTTACCGGAGTAATTACTAACAACCACCAACCCCAAAGCCTCACTCACCGGCGGTTCTGCAACCTCCACGCCCACCAGCCGCCGCCGCCAGCAGGTAGTTTCCGTTTTCCCTCTTTTTTTTTCTTTTTTTTTTGGTTTTTTTTTTTTTCTAATAAGTTCACATATATTATTATTTTTGAACTTATACAAAATGCAAGCATAAACTAAAAAGATTAAATCATAAATGTAGTTTATACTTTTATTTTTTGTTAATTTTTTGTTTAGAATTTGAATATTTGTAGGTTTTGTAGATTGAATTGGTTCTTTGGCAATAACAAACTCAGATCTACAGGTTAGAAAGTATTTTAAAGCTAAATTTATAAATTTAGTTTATACTTGGCATAGATCCTAATGGTGTGTAGATATATGTTAGTTTATTATTGTTTTTAGTTATTGTATTTAAAAGTTGTTGTATTTATATTATAGTTTGTTGAAATATTTGAAATGAATGTGTTTGTGTTATTATATGTTAGATTAGTTTAGTTTAATTAAGTTTACTTTTTAATTACTGTATTATAACACGTTAGTTTAGGGTAATAATGTATGTTAGTTTAGTCTATTTTAGTTTAGTATAGTTAAGTTTATTTTAATTTAGTTTAGTTTATTTAAATAAGGTTTAGTTTTGGTTAATAAAGTGTATGTTAGTGTATTTAGTTTAACATTTATGTTTGATATAATGTTTAACATAATATTTAATAAGCGTGCTTATTTATTTGGTTAGTTTAGTTTAATTATGATATGTCTCTGTTTAGTTTAATGCATGTGTTCTTCACTTTATATATATATAATAATTGAATCATTTGCATAATCATATGCCTAGATACCCGTTCATTTGGTCGAAAACGTAGTAAATGGGTAAATAATAGGTCATATACGTCATAGTTGGTTCAATTTGGCTCCAAATGCGTCCCAAAACGTAGGGACTTGTACTGTTTTGTGATTTCAAGTCATGAACCCCTTAGAATACCTATAATAGACATGTTATGAGAAAGAAATAGGTCATTTGGTCGAAAACGTAGTAAATGGGTAAATAATAGGTCATATACGTCATAGTTGGTTCAATTTGGCTCCAAATGCGTCCCAAAACGTAGGGACTTGTACTGTTTTGTGATTTCAAGTCATGAACCCCTTAGAATACCTATAATAGACATGTTATGAGAAAGAAATAGGTCATTTGGTCGAAAACGTAGTAAATGGGTAAATAATAGGTCATATACGTCATAGTTGGTTCAATTTGGCTCCAAATGCGTCCCAAAATGTAGGGACTTGTTGTTTTTTTGTGATTTCAAGTCATGAACCCCTTAGAATACCTATAATAGACATGTTATGAGAAAGAAATAGGTCATTTGGTCGAAAACGTAGTAAATGGGTAAATAATAGATCATATAGGACATAGTTGGTTCAATTTGGCTCCAAATGCGTCCCAAAACGTAGGGACTTGTAGTTTTTTGTGATTTCAAGTCATGAACCCCTTAGAATACCTATAATAGACATGTTATGAGAAAGAAATAGGTCATTTGGTCGAAAACGTAGTAAATGGGTAAATAATAGGTCATATACGTCATAGTTGGTTCAATTTGGCTCCAAATGCGTCCCAAAACGTAGGGAGTTGTTGTTATTTGTGATTTCAAGTTATGTACCCCTTAGAATACCTATAATAGACATGAGAAAGAAATAGGTCGTTTGGTCGAAAACGTAGTAAATGGGTAAATAATAGGTCATATACTTCATAGTTGGTTCAATTTGGCTCCAAATGCGTCCCAAAACGTAGGGACTTGTAGTTTTTTGTGATTTCAAGTAATGAATCCCTTAGAATACCTATAATAGACATGTTATGAGAAAGAAATAGTTCATTTGGTCGAAAACGTAGTAAATGGGTAAATAATAGGTCATAGTTGGTTCAATTTGGCTCCAAATGCGTCCCAAAACGTAGGGACTTGTAGTTTTTTGTGATTTTAAGTCATGAATCCCCTAGAATACCTATAATAGACATGTTATGAGAAAGAAATAGTTCATTTGGTCGAAAACGTAGTAAATGGGTAAATAATAGGTCATAGTTGGTTCAATTTGGCTCCAAATGCGTCCCAAAACGTAGGGACTTGTAGTTTTTTGTGATTTCAAGTCATGAACCCCTTAGAATACCTATAATAGACATTTTATGAGAAAGAAATAGGTCATTTGGTCGAAAACGTAGTAAATGGGTAAATAATAGGTCATAGTTGGTTCAATTTGGCTCCAAATGCGTCCCAAACCTAAGGGAGTTGTATTTTTTTGGCATTTCAATGCATGTACCCCTTAGACTACCTGTAATAGAGATGTTTAGAGAAAAAAAATAGTTCATTTGGTCAAAAACATAGAAAATGGGCAAAGAATAGGTCATACAGGCCTTAGTTGGTTCATTTTGGCTCCAAAATGCGTCCCAAACCTTAGGAAGTTGTATTTTTTTGGCATTTCAAGGCATTTACCCCTTAGACTACCTGTAATATAGATGTTTAGAGAAAAAAATAGTTCATTTGGTCAAAAACATAGAAAATGGGCAAATAATAGGTCATTTAGGCCATAGTTGGCTCAATTTGGCTCCAAAATGCGTCCCAAACCTTAGGGAGTTTTATTTTTTTGGCATTTCAAGGCATGTACCCCTTAGACTACCTGTAATAGATATGTTTAGAGAAAAAAATAGTTAATTTGGTCAAAAACATAGAAAATGGGCAAATAATAGGTCATACAGGCCATAGTTGGCTCAATTTGGCTCAAAATGCGTCCCAAACCTTAGGGACTTGTAGTTTTTTGTGATTTCAAGGCCTGTACCCCTTATACTACCTGTAATAAAGATGTTTAGAGAAAAAAATAGTTCATTTGGTCAAATACATAGAAAATGGGCAAATAATAGGTCATATAGGTCATAGTTGGCTCAATTTGGCTCCAAAATGCGTCCCAAACCTTAGGGAGTTGTATTTTTTTGGAATTTCAAGGCATGTACCCCTTAGACTACCTGTAATAGAGATGTTTAGAGAAAAAAAAAATAGTTCATTTGGTCAAAAACATAGAAAATGGGCAAAGAATAGGTCATACAGGCCATAGTTGGCTCCATTTGGCTCAAAATGCATCCCAAACCTTAGGGACTTGTAGTTTTTTGTGATTTCAAGGCTTGTACCCCTTACAATACCTAAAATATGCATGTTTAGATAAAGAAATTGTTCATTTGGTCAAAAACATAGAAAATGGGCAAAGAATAGGTCATATAGGCCATAGTTGGCTCAATTTGGTTTAGCTTATTTGTATAACTTACTACCTCGTTTGTTCCCTTTTATATGTTTATCTTTTAGGAGGCCTACCAAAAGAGGGTTAAGGCGACTAGCACTAAAAGGACTCAGAAGAATCCGAATGAGCTGTACTGGGTGACAGTGGGTGGTCGGAACAAAAAAGGACGTGTGAAGGGACTAGGCGAAAGTGCTGACATGTACTATGGCAGCCAGATAGGTCGCCGACTTTCCACCTCTTCCATGCAGTACACGCCCTCCTTTGTTTCTCAGATGCAGGATCAGATGGAATCCAGGATCCAGGCTCTTCGGGAACAAATGGAAGCCGACATGGAAGCCCGAGTTCAAGCCCAAGTTCAAGCCCAACTACAAGCCCAAATGGAAGAAATGGAGCAGAGGCTGGAAGAAAGGATGATGGGTCGTTACGCCAATGACCCATGTTCCAACGTGCGACCTCCATTTCGAGATCCCAGGGACGACGACCCGGGTTTTGGTGGAGCTGGCCAGGGCTCTCGCGCTGGTGTATAGCATTGATGAACTTAGTGTTTGTTAGTTCTAATTTTATATTAACTTAGTGTTTATTGTAAACATTGGAATTATATATATATATATATATATATATATATATATATATATATATATATATATATATATATATATATTTGCACAAATTATTCAGTGAGTAATATAATATAAAAAGCAGGAATTACAGGTTTGTCCCGGAGGAAAATATATAGCCAAAATAGAAATTTATTCCGTCGCAAAAAAGAAGAAAAGTTCCGACGGAATTATAATCCCCAGGAAAAGGGGACCTTCCGACGGAATTATAATCCCTCGGAAAAGGGGACCTTCCGACGGAATTATAATCCCTCGGAAAAGGGGACCTTCCGACGGAATTATAATCCCTCGGAAAAGGGGATCTTCCAACGGAATTATAATCCCTCGGAAAAGTGGATCTTCTGATGGAATAAATCCCTCGTAACATTCCCCTATTCCGACGGAAAATTCCCTCGGAAAGGTGGGGCCTTTCGACGGAAATTTCTGTCGGAACAGGGGAATATTCTGAGGGATTTTATTCCGTCGACAGGTTGCGACAGACCTCCAATTCTGGTCAAACTAAGGTTCCGAGAAACTAAAATCCGTTGGAAATTCCGTCGGTAAGGAAGTTTCCGACGAAAAATCCCTCGGTATAACCCAAATTTCCTACAAAGGGATCCCCGACAGTAGTGGACTTTCCGACGGATTTTTAAGGTTTACCGACGGAATATTTCCCTCGTAAATCAGCTGTTTTCTAGTAGTGTAACCAGTTACGGGTTGTAAACGAATTGGGTTTATCGGGTTTTTGTAGGGTTTAAACGGTTTCGATTTACAATGGGTCGGGTTGCTATTGGGTTCAAAAGTACTTCGATTCGGGTTGTTCTCGGTTTCGGGTTGTATCGGTTCGGCTTGATAACGGGTACGGTTCATTAACGGTTCTTAAACATTCGGATCGGTTCAGTTTCAGGTTTTAAAAAATTGGGTCGGGTCGGTTTGAAAATAACAGGTTCTTAGCGGTTCGGTTCCTTTTCAGAACAGTTCGAAACAATTCAGATTCACCAGTTTGGGTTGGTTTGTGACAGCTCTAGATATTGGTGATAATTTGTACTTTTTAACACATAAATATCGTAGATTGTGAAACACTAATGTACAACTAATTTTATTTTATTTTTAAGGTAAGGAGAAAGATCCTGACCGTACCTCAACCCTCACAAGTTTTTTGGTCCGGTATTTGCGGGTTAGACACTTTGAGAGTGAGGGGGAAGGGTAAGGAATCCCACCCTCAAAGTGTCTCTAGTGGGGATTGAACCCCCAACCTCAAGGTTGGTAGGTGACAATCTTACCACTAGACCAAGCGTACTAATGAACAACTAATTATGTCAACAATATAGTACTAGTTCACTACGTACTGTTGTATACTCATACTACGTATTATAGAGGTGATCATTAGGCGGGCCGGGCCGAAGCTAAAAAATTATGCCCACTTCTCGTGTCGGGTCGGGTCAAGCTTCGGGCAGGAATTTTTGTGCCCAAACCCCCCCAAAATGGTCGGGCCATGCGTGCTTTCGGGCCATTTTCGGGTTGGGCCTAAAAAATCAACTAAATATGCATAAAAACGCATTCTCAAACCCGTCAAAAAAAAAATATTCGGGCCGAGACGGGCCCAACCCGATTTCGAGCCAAAAATTCTGCCCAAAATCGGGTCGGGTTAACTTTGATCACCTCTAACGTATTATTGTATTAACTATTAACTAATTAAATCATAATTAGATCGCTACAAGCCTACAACTGTACTGGATCTACTAATCTTCAAATTTTGGCTATGTTCATTCATTTTGTTTGATATGATTTGAATATCTCTAATTAATTTGATTTGATTTTACAATTTAACTAAATTATAACCTTATTTACACATTATTCCTTTATATAAACATAAATCAAATGAGATGTTAGATTTGTATTCATGTGTAGTTTTCAAACATGAAATATTAATATCTATTTCAATGGTAAAGATATTTAGCAATAAATTTCAGGTCTCCATGTATGATTCAAGTCCATTTAAAAACTGGTTTTGAATTGGACCGATAGCTATTTAAACTTATGCATAAAATCCTTGAAAATAATTAATTATTTTATTTTATATCCATTAATTTATTAGAAAGATGTGTATAATATGAGTTATTTTATATGAAGTATTAGTTTAGGTCATAAAAAAATGGCATCAAACAACTAGGCCCTGTTCTTTTGGACTTATTTTAAGTTCAATTCAGTTCAGTTCAACTTAGTTTAGCTTAGTTCATTTTTCTACTTCGTTTCAATTTAGTTTAGCTTTAAAGACAAAGCATTAGTCATCTTTTGCCTTTTTCCATCTTATTATATAAAAAAAAATATTTTTAAATATGAAAACAAATATTTAAATATGAAAACAAATGTTTCAATTTAGTTTAGCTCGAAAGAACAAGGCATTAGTCATCTTTTGCCTTTTTCCATCTTATTATTAAAAGAAAAAATTAAATATGAAAGCAAATATTTTAAAATCGGTTTAAATAGCCCGGTTCATGTTTGGATCGACACTATAGGTACGGGGTCCATCCCAACATAAACTATCCAATCTCTTGATCTCCATTTATTTTTAAATTTTTGGTTTTCACTTAGGTTCTGAAGAAGATGATACTATTACTTGTCTGAAGGCATTTGGTTAATGTAAAAGTTAAAACTGAAATATTACGTATAAGTGATATTATTAGCTGCCTGAAGATGATATTATTAGAATAATATGTACATCTTTGACTCTTTGTTTTAATGTAAAAGTTAAATTTAAATATTGATTGTAACAAAGCAATACACAAGATAGATCTAATCAAATGTACATAAATCACATTTAAAATTGTTCATGGCATAAGATCTATCTCATCGTTATATTGGTAGACACATCGTGCCTAGTTACTCTTAATAAATTTAACAATAATTAATACACATTTAAAGTCCATATAATAAGATGAAAAAACAAGGAACAAGTGCATAAATGTGAGATATAATGAAGTGTAAGACTAAAATGTCATAATGGAAACCAACTTGGAGAGAGAAAACGAAGAAATAATTGACCAAATAATCACCCTATAATAAATAATCCCTTAATAATAGTGATAATACAAACAAATTCACACACTCATCTTTTTAACTGCTTCCCTTCGTCCATATTTTGGGCACTAGCACAGCATACTTGCGTACTCTACTCACTTTCACTGTCCTCTACACCACTCTTTGATTCTCTCTCCTCACATTGGGTCCCACATTACCACCTCGATCTCCCCACTCCCCCTTCACCACTCACCACCACCTGTCGCCGGTCCACCCTAAAAATAAAAAATATGGAATAACTATACTCCCTCTTTTCAGTACTTTCTTCAATTTTTTTTTAAGACATCATTTTACTTTTGCACTATTTGTATATCATGGTTGACTTAATTTTTTTACCTCTATAAAATAAATAAATATTATTTTATACTAATATATTATTAGATTAGTCATAATATCTAATTTCATGATACTATAATTTTTCTAAAGTTTTTACTAATAGACAATTAAAGATATTAATGGTCAAAGTTGCGTCTCAACAAATGTATCGGTCAAAATGATACATTAAGAAAAACAGTGGGAGAATATTTGAAGTTAAAGTTGGGATTGCACAGAGTTTTAAGAGGTTTAATAAAATAAGATGTTAGTGAGGTAGATAATATAATAAAAAAAAAATTATAATAAAAGATAGAGAATTATTATTTTATGGAAAAGTAGAGTGGTGTGAAAAGGGGTAAAGACTATTAAAAAAGTGAGAATGATTATAATTAAGAGTGAGTAGGGATCATAAGTGGGTATATATATTTACTCTATATTAAATTTTAAAGATTTTATTAAAAAAGGAAGCATAGCTTTTAAAAAAGGGTAATAATATATGTAGCCCTTGGGTTTATGTATACGCATTAAATAAACTTTTTAAAATAGAATTAAGTTGGGAATTCATGATAAAAACACACGCAGATCGGTGTTATTAATGTTAAGTTATCCTCAATATCTTCTTTTTAAGCTTCTTATACATAGCTTTTATCATTTTCCTTTAAAAAATAGCAAGTGCAGCTTTAAAAAAAAAGGAAAGTATTTCACAGTAATGGCATCATTAGGTATTTTAAAAAATTTAAAGAAATTATACGGTGGAAAATTGGAGACTAGATGGGGAATTTTATTATATTTTCATCGTTTAATAAAATTTGCAACATTTTACTCAAAAACCTCTCGTATTTTTTATTAAAGTGTTATGAACACAATTTTATGTTCAAATAGAGGAAATATAAAGTATTGTTAGCAAAGTTATCAAAATCAGGATTTTACTTTGAACTAGAAGGGGCTCTCAAAATTGAATCATAAAATCGAATTGTATAATTTTAAGATTTTATGGACATGCATAATCAAAACGCCATATCCTGATTTAATTAAATATATTTAAATTATGTGTTTGAAACCAAATTATTGATAAAAATTAGTTGTTTGCACATCATAACCAATAATTAAAAATTTAAATATTTATAAATAATTTTATAGACATGTTTTATACATGTAAGGATTTCGCTAATTAAGAAAAATATGCAAAATCGGATGTTATAAAACGGTTTGAAGTAAATAACACCGAAAAACCCTACTCAATTTTTTTTTTGCTTTCCTCCCGTTAAAAAAATATAATATTGTCACCGTAAAGCCGTTATACAGTTATACAAGTTGTAACGCACTATTTTTTTTCAAGTTCTAAAAAATTGTCATAAAAATATTTCCAAAATGGGTTAAAAAAGTTCCCAAGCTGTTTTCTAGAGATTTCCCAGTTCATAGACCGATAGACGTTGTAGAGTTTGTACTCCCGTAACTCATAAGTCATATTCTCTATTCTCTATTCTCTAATAGCCTTAAGCCCTTAAACTTTTTTTACTCCAAAATAGTCTATAGTGATTACTGATTAGGGAGCATAGTCTACAGTTCATAGTGGGTCTATGAGCTTGTCCTATTGGAATTTCGTTATATATATAGGAATGTAGACAAAGGGTAAGGGTGTAATTACACGTAAATGCATATTATGAATTTAGACTAGTACCATTGGATGATTAATACTATCATTGGATGATCAAAGAGTATCATTGAGCATTCAGTGGTATAGTGTATGCATGTAATGGTACTATATATCCATTCAGTGGTACTTACTACGTGTAGAAATAGTATCAATAAATACACAATGGTATTAGATAAGTTTTCAGTAGTACATTTAAAAATGGTCCCACTTACTTATCTCTCTCCTCCTTTCTCTTTCTTTCATGTACTTTTTAATATTTTTATATGCATAACAAAACTACATTATTACTTCCTCGTGGGTCTATGGGGAAGTAGTAATTGAGGAATGTTATGCAGGTAGAAATGCATAATAAGGGGCATTCATGTAATTACATTTATGTAGGAGAGTGGTATCATTGGATGATCAAATAATACCACTGAACATACGATGATATTATATATGCATATAGTGGTATTATATGTGCATTCAGTTGTACTAAATTTATGCATAAATAGTACTCATGTCAATGGTACTATATAAGCTTACAAAGTTATAGTGAAACAATCAGCACGTGGTCCCCTATCACGTGAGACAATCTGACTGGAAAATAAGTAAGGTCCACCTACAGACTTTTCTCTTTCTATCTCTCTCACATTTTCTTTTTATCATGTGTTTTTGGAATATTTTAATCATTGTTATGTAATCCCTCTGTCCTCTAATTCAAAGCCTCATTTCCTTTCGGGGTAAACCAAAAATACAATGTCTCTTTCTATTTAAAGATGATATTTTTCTTCATTATTACCCTCTTTTTGATGAGTTGTCATTTTTTTATTTACTTTTTGTACTTTTAACATCAATTTTCAACACTTTCTCTCTTTATCTCGTCAATTATTCCCAACTATTTTTTCTTTCTCTCTATCTCTCTCTAACCCCATATGCACATATGTTCTTTTAATCATTAGTTTTAAAGAACTTACAACTTTCTTAATTCCCACTAAAAAACCAAAAGAGCTTTGTATTAGGGGACGGATGGAGTATTTACAAATACATAACATTCCTTCCTTAAAAATGCCTCACGGGTCTATAGATTTTAGAGATTAGTAATACTTCCTTCGTTTCTATTTAGTTGACACGTTCAATTTAGGCACTCATATTAAGGAGATGAAAGAAAATGAGAGAAGATAATAAAACAAGTGGGGTACACTAAAAAAATAAGGTATAAAAATTACTAAAAAAGAAAACGTGTTAACTAAAAAAAAACTTTCTAGTGGACCATGTGCTTCTAAAAAAAGTAAAAATATAATTGGCCAATTAACCAAATTGTTAAATAAAAAAGACCTCAAGCAACAATTTGGTAAATATTATAACTCTGTCGACAATTTGGTAAAAAAAAAAAAAAAACCTAACCTAATACGACAATTTGGCAAAAAAATAAAAAATAAAATAAAAAGATTCATTTCAGGCGACAATTAACCCAAAATATACAAAAAAATTCCGACAAACTACTCGCAAATGCTTAATTTAGTTTGTTTTTCGAGGTTTTCTTACTTAAATCTCCAACCCCATCTTCGGGGTTAACAATTTGAAGAAAAAATATTATTTAAATATTAATGTTCACGTACTTTTCTTATCTCTTATTATCAAAAATTTTTAAAAACGGGGTTGGAAATAAATTTGATATTGGGTATAGCAAAATAAAAGGAGATGACATATTAATTTAAATTTTAAAATGGAAAAAATAATTTTAAAAAATACAATAGCGAATTGAATTAGGAAATTTGAAAATTTTGTTAGGAAAAAAATGAGATATTTTGGTTTACATATTGCCCGAGATTAAATTTTTTATCGAATTATCGCTTAGAATTAACTTTTTTAACTATATTGTCGCCGGAGTTATTTATTTACCAAATTATCACTAGAAGTTTTTTTTATTTACCAATCTGGTCAATTAGCCTAATACAATTTTCACTAGCAGTGTACAGTAAAAGAATCTTATTTTAATCCACTTCGCCCACTTGTGTAGTCACTCTCACAGTCTCCCCTCCATTTAACTCAACTCCCTCTCTATTTCCCCACTTCCCCTCACTCTCTGAAAAAAACAGAGCATCACCAATGGACCGCTTCACCATTTTCTCTCTCCTCCTCCTTCTCCCCCTTTCATTCTTCTCTCTTTCAGGTACATTCTTCTTCTCCCAATTAAACCCCCAATTTAGATCTAATTTATTCACTCATTAACTTGCTCATTATTTGTTTGTTTGTGCAACAGAAGGTGGAACCATTGGAGTAAACTACGGCAGAATAGCAAACGACTTACCCTCCGCTTCTAAAGTCGTCAACCTCCTCAAATCCAACGGCATTGATCGTATCAAAGTCTACGACTCCGACCCTGCCGTCCTCCGCGCACTCGCCAACTCTAACATTAAGGTCACCATCGACCTCCCCAATGAGCAGCTCCGCTCTGCCGCTACTCGTACCTCGTACGCCAGCGTGTGGGTTCTTCGCAACGTAGTTGCATACTACCCGCGTACCCTCATTGAGGGTATTGCCGTCGGTAATGAGGTCTTCGTCGACCCACAAAACACCACCACTTACCTCGTACCCGCCATGAAAAACATCCATTTAGCGCTTGTCAAATACGGGTTAGACTCCAAAATCAAGGTTTCTTCTCCTATTGCGTTGAGCGCATTGGGAAATTCTTACCCTTCTTCATCCGGGTCGTTCCGGCCCGAGTTGGTTGACCCGGTTTTTAAACCGATGTTGGAGTTTCTTCGGAAAACTGGGTCTGCTTTAATGGTGAATGCTTACCCCATTTTTGCTTATCAAGGTAACAGTGACGTCATCTCGTTGGATTACGCGCTTTTTAGGGAGAACCCAGGTGTGGTGGATGCCGGAAACGGGTTTCGATACTTGAACCTTTTCGACGCTCAGATTGACGCTGTTTTCGCCGCAATGTCGGCGCTTAAATACGACGATATCCCCATCGTTGTGACGGAAACTGGTTGGCCGTCGAAAGGTGATCCGATGGAAATCGGCGCTTCCGTCGAAAACGCCGCCGCTTATAACGGTAACTTAGTTCGCCGGATTCTCACCGGCGGTGGGACTCCGTTGAGACCCAAGGCGGAGCTGACGGTGTTCTTGTTTGCTTTGTTTAACGAGAATAAGAAACCCGGGCCGACATCGGAGAG
Source organism: Chenopodium quinoa (assembly GCF_001683475.1). Classification (NCBI taxonomy): domain Eukaryota; kingdom Viridiplantae; phylum Streptophyta; class Magnoliopsida; order Caryophyllales; family Amaranthaceae; genus Chenopodium; species Chenopodium quinoa. Next base: position 505,819 of record NW_018744582.1, on the reverse strand, counting down.
AAACTACGGTCTATTTTACCCGACCCAGAAGAAGGTTTACGACATTCCGTTGACGGTTGAGGAGGTGAAGAGCTGGAAAGACGTGAAAGGGAGTTCGCCGGCGCCGGAGGTGGTGACGCCGGCGGTGAGTCCGGCGACGGGAAATGGTGGGGGGGCAGGGAAGGTGACGGTGAAGGAGACGTGGTGTGTAGCGAATGGAGAGATGAGTGAATCGAAGTTGCAGGCGGCTTTAGATTACGCTTGTGGTGAAGGGCAAGCGGATTGTCATCCGATTCAACCTGGTTCTCCGTGTTTTGATCCTAATACTCTTGAGGCTCATGCTTCGTATGCGTTTAATAGTTTTTATCAGAAGAATGGTCGGAAATTTGGTTCTTGTGACTTTGAAGGGGCTGCCTTTGTTGTGTCTAAGCCACCAAGTACGTTTCTCTTAACCAATTCTATCTTTGTTTTATGTTTTTTATGGTTTTGTTTAAGATTTGAGACTGAATCCTGTTTACGTAGAGTTATCGAGTCTTTTGTCTGAGTTGCTCAAGTTGTCCTAGATAGACGGAGAAAGCGAATATAGCTAGCATAGTTATTTGTAAGATTAGAGATTGAATCCCGGCTACGTTATCTCGTTGGTATATTTCATAGAGATGGACCAATTAACAGTAGATATTGAACTAATTTAAGTGCAATGACTAATGAGCCTAAAATCAAGCTTAAAGTGAGAAAAGGGACACTAATGTTGACTGTTGTCTCATCTAATATTAAAGATGAATGTCTTTTTTATAGGGTAAAGTTGATGATATGCATTGTTTTCATATGACTTATGGGTAAGATATGAGATTGAATCCCGTATAACAACATTCGAGTCTCTCAGGTCATCCTAGGTATGTCTAACACATACTTATGACTTGTGGGTAAGATCTGAAGTTCTACTGATAGACCAATTAATAATGGATATTGAACTAACTTAAAGGGTAAAATCAAGCTTAGAGTGGGAAAACGGACGCTAATGTTGACTGTTTAGTGTTGTCTCATCTGATGATAAAGATGAATGTCTTTTTTAAAGGGTAAAGTTGATGTTATTCCATTTTTTTTGTAATCAATGAATAGTCTGGCAGACTGGCTAAATCAAGTTGGCATTTGTTTAATTTGATGAGAAAACATTTACTTCGTAATTCAATTGTTCTGTGATGATACAATGATTGAGTGCTTAATACTCCGTACTTAGGACGATTGTTATTTATTGGGGATCGGAAGATACTCTGTATTTGATGAATTAGTGTGTAATTTACTCCATCTAAACCTAGATGATTTTAGTGTGTAATTTTTTTTAGTTTTCTCTGCTTTCAAGTTAGAAAAAACTAATGTCTTAAAAGATAATGATAGCTTAGAAGCACATTCAGTTGTTCAATTCATACATTTTACAACTATAAATTGTCTCTTGATTGTGCTAGTCATTAAAAACACAAATCATATTCGGAACAAATAGAATTAGACAAGAGAACAATGCATCACAAAATTCAATCAACACTAGACTAAACTTGATTTAAAGTTGTTTTTTTTTAAAAAAAAAATAAAAATAAAAATAATGATTTAAAGTTGTCCTGATTCGACCCGACCCTATCCTGAACCAAATAACTCATCACCACTGAATATGACCCAAATTAGATCAACTCAATGGGGACGACCCCAACACATGAATAGTCCATACTCGTGAAAAATTTGTTACAATAACACAAACTTGCTAAGGCCTAAGAGTAGTGGTCCTATAGAGTTGTCATGTTTTGACGTCCATTATTATTGCTGACACTCTTTTGAACTAAACTAAGGGTAAAAACTAAAAACTTTAAAAAAATGAAGGGTGATGATGTTAGTATAATGGTGACCTCGTGCTCTGTCAATCTGCATTTGAGACCGTAGATTTTGCTATCTTTTACTCTTTTTTTTTTTTTTTTTTTTTCCTTGGTTGTATTGTGAATGCAAATGCGTGCAAATGTGCGGCATTGGACCCAGTTAGCCATGTGGTAGATGTTGTATAAAAAAAGGTTTCATAGCTGCTGGAATTTTGTCAGTGAGAATCGACAATTTAGTCAAATTTCCTGCACAGTTGTTAACACTAACGATCAAATTTTAGTGCCACATTATTACTTTTTTGATAAAAGTGTTCATTTTTTATGTTTATTTCTTTTTGTTTTTATTTTGGTAACATGTGATTAACATATTGTAATGTTTGTTCTTGCATATTCTCGACCAATGTTGGAAGCATTGAAATTTGAGTCGTCTTTATTCAAAGTGTCTTGCAACGTTAGATACTTTTGGAACTTTGGATCTCATACTTGTTTTGTCTTAATTAACTTGATTATTTTATAATCACTAAAGAAAATCTTCTCCCTCTTCCATCATTAGAATTAGGTAAAAATCATGAGAGTTTGTATAAAAATAGCTTGTGGTGAATAGTGTACATAACGATGATGTGTTTCGTAATTGTGGCTAGAGTTACAGAGTACGTATCATCGTCCTCTTCATTTTACTCTTGAGTTATTTTATTAAGTCGGTAACACTAACCCGAATGCTTTAGCCCGGAATCTTAAACCAACCTAAAAAAAACTGTACTCAAAGTTATTAGAATCCTACACGGCCCTACTAATCTCTAGGAAATGAAGGGAGTACCAAAATTTAATTATTGTGTAACAGACTACCATAGTACACTCACTCCTTCCTTTAATGAATGAAACTTTATCTAATTTCATTCTAGTCTACTGATAAAACCAACTTGTACAAATGTGCAGGATATGGAAAATGCGACTTTCCAACGGGATACTAATTTCAAAGGGTGACGTTATGAAGCGTGTGAAAGAATAGTAATTGAGTTATAATTATGTAAGCTACAGTACAATTATTATTATTATTATTATTATTATTATTATTATTATTATTATTATAGTCGTTTAGTTAAATTTGGGGGGTGTTGTTTTTGTATTTACTTGAATAGTTGGGAGGGGGGCAGTTAATTAATATTAATTGGGGAACTGCCAGTAGTAGTAGAAAGCGGGTTAAAGTAGTTTTGTATCATTGGTATGTAATTAACTACGAACCAACTCTAACTTGCTTCTTTTACGGATTATTCTATAAATTGATGCATCTATTTATTACGGAGTACTATTCAATTCGTTGTTGGCTTTTAAAGAGCCGTTTGATTATATGCTTCTTCTCTAATTTTGTTATTACTCCCTCCGTCCTTTAATTAAGAACCCGTATAAGGCACCCATTGCGGTTTCTCAAAAAGAAAAAAAAAAGAACCCGTATTTTTGGGGGTCTAACATTAAGAGTATATTTCTATTTAAAGGTTGTATTTTTTGATAATGTTCCCCTTTTTTTTGATGAGTTGTCATTATTATTATTATTATTACTTTTTTTATATAAATGATGACTTTTTAATTTACATCAATCCTCAATACTTTCTCCATCTCTTCAATAATACCTAAACACTTTTAAGGGCCGTTTGGTTGGGTTAATAATCAAAGGGAAATGGAATGAACATGCCTCATTCCCTTTATTGCTGTTTGTTCGTCACTTTTAATCATTTCCTTTACTCATTTTTATTTTTGAGTTCATCTTAAAATTATTCTATATTGATTACCCATCCCCCAAGCCTTTTCCATAGCCACCATTACACCACCATATCCACACCAGCCACCACCCTTCTACCTTACCCCAACTGCATAGCCACCACCCAGCCACATCGTTGCCCCTCCCTCGCCACTTGCCTACCCTAGATAAGCTCGCACCTCCCTCGAAAACCTTCCCCCACCCCTCGTCGGAAGTGGCTGCCCCTAGTCGCACCCCCAACCCTCGTCGGAGGTTGTCGCACATTACCCACTGCACCCCTCGCCGAAGGTCGTTGCACATCCCCCACCCTTATTACCCAAATAAAATTACTGGTCACCGCCGAAGCTCATCGCATCTTCAAATTAATAGCAATAGAAACAACAATGGCAAGCTGATTAGGTCCATTGATAAAACCCTAGAAATTTGGGGGAATTGGAGGAGAAAGAATTGGGGTGAGGTTGAAGCTTGGAAACCCTAACAATGGCGGTTGAGGAGAGAGAAAGAGGAGAAATGGCGGTTGCTAGTGCGGGGAAGGTTTTCCGGGGAGGGGTGGGGGAGGTGTGACGAGCTCCGACGAGGTGGTGGCTTGCCGGCGGGGTGGCTGGAGTAGTGGGAAAGTGAAGAAAAAGGGGGTTGTGTGGTGGTGTTGGTGATTCCTTTTTTTTATTTTTTTTTAAACAAACAACATACTACATGGAATGATTTTTCATTCTATTATCTTTCAATCCCTTTGTTCATTCCATTCCGTTTTCCCCGAGCGAACCAAACGACCCTTTATTTTCTCTATATCTCTCTTGAACCTCACATGCACATATGTACTTCCAATCAACTTTCTTAATTTCTGTAAAAAAAATCCAAATAGGCTCTTAATTAAGGGACGGAGGGAGTACAACTTTACAGTAATTCCAGATTCATATGAAAATTGTTGAGTAAACTCCTTTAGCTTTCTAAACAATGATGGTAGTTATTGCAATAAATAAAATCTCAGTTGTTCATTTATATATGGCTGCTTGTTGAAATGACTTGATACCAAAAAAAAAAAAAAAAACCCATTCAGTTTCCTTTCTTCTAGGATGATATATGCCCTGTTCTTTTGAGCTTCTGAGCAGAGCAGAGCAGCTTTCAACAGAGCAGGTGTCAGTAGATTGTTAATACTAAGTAGAGCAGAGGAGACAACATCATCTTAAAAGAACAGTGCATACTTTGTAGTTTGCTATTTTGCTCACCCTCTTCTCCTTTGCAATTCCTTCTTATTTTATTGAAATTCAAGTTTTGATCCCTTGTCCTTCATTAGGTTGAACTTAGGGTTCTTTTTCTCAACAACAACAACAAACTGAGAAGGAAGCTGATATATAGTACTCCCTCTGTCCTTTTATTAAGAGCCTATTTGGGTTTATTCATGGAAATTAAGAAAGTTATAGACACCTTAAAACTAATGATTGAGAGTACAAATATGCATGCAGGGTTAGAGGGAGATGGAGAGAGAAAAAGTGGTTGAGAATTACTGATGAAAGGGAGAGTAAAAGTATTGAGAATTGATGTCAAAAGTACAAAAAAGAAAATAAAACAAGGATGACAAATCATCAAAAAGAGAATAATGTTGTCAAAAAGTACAATCTATAGGACGGAGAGAGTAGCTTTTAAGGAGTAATTCTTATTTTAATGTACTACATATTTTTTAAATAATTTACCAACTCATCTCAACAAAAGGTTTTAAATAAATAAAAAAAAACCTTATTAATCAAATACGATTATAAAAGAAAGACTGAGATTTTAACTATTGCAATGGCTTTGTAGCCATTCATCAAATAGCCTTCATTCGTTGAATTGGCACCTAAAAGTAGAGGTGTCAAAACCCAACCTTAAATCGATCCTGAAAAAAAAAAATAAAAAAAATAAATAAAAACCAAATTCAAATTTTGACTTGTATTGACATAACAATTTAATATAACTCAAATTTAAAATAGATCAAATCGAGACACCCTAATCGACACCTCTACCTAAAAGCACTCACCCCTCCCCCACCCCACCCCCACCATAAATGATACTGCCTCTGTGTTCAAATAAATGAAACGTTTTCCCTATGCACGTATGCCAATGTAAAACTTTGGCCGATGATATCTTTAATTATCAATAAGTAAAAATTATAATTATTGAATATTAATATATTATTCATTGAGACGATTCGAACAAGTACCCACAAGACTATATTCATTCTTATGTATGAATCACAAACATTAATCAAAGTAAATTAGATGAATAATGAAAAAATCAAAACGTGTCATTTATTTAAACATGGAAGGAGTAGGTTCATTAGACGGGCAATTTATCAAAGTAAATTGAGGTCCTCCAATGGAAATTGTCTAATTTAGGGGTGTTAATTAACAAAAAGTAAATAAACCTATCTAGTTCACAACCTAAAGACAACAAAGCTTGGCTAGAGAAGCTTGTAAACATACTCATTTTTTGTTTTTTATGACTATTTAATTGGTTGGTCGCTTGTTATTAAAGACTAAAGACTCGTTTGATCTTATGCTTGGTCTTTTGTTTCATAATTTCAATTTATCATATTCTTTTAACAACATTCACTTTTCCAAATATTTTTTTTTGCCTATGCCAAATCAATGAATCATCCCCTATAACTAATCTATAAACTCCCAATATAAACAAAAATAAAGTAATATTACTCATTATAAGAGAAGAAATTATTGCCCAAATGGAAAGCCAATTCTCTATCACAAGCAAGAATATCAATCTTGAATTTTTGATGTAATCCAACTTATTATCTAAAGTTAATTATCTGGATTTTTCACCATATACTCCTGAGTTATTTTTTATTCACCAAATACCCATACAATTTTTCAAATTCACTATATACTTACGAGTTTTACAAAAATTTCACCAAATGCCCTTAATGACTAACGACGGTTAACTCCGTTAGTCATTAATATTAATTATGCCACATGGCTGCATTTAATTGGTTGTTTATCAAATTAGTGAATTAAGGATTTTTTTAAGAAAATAAAAAACAAACTTTAAAAAATGAAAAAAAAAGAAAAACCGCCCAACCACCCCTTTCTACTGCCACGCTGCAAGCATCACCTGCGACCGTTCTGCGCCCTCCGGTCGCCAGCACTAGGCAACCACCCCCGATTCCAAACCACCTGAGCCAAAAACCTTCGTCGGCAGCCCATATTCGCTCCCCCGTGTTGCTGCTGCCCACTTTAGCCGGAACCACCACCCTGAAACCCTAAAATCCCAAAATCAAAACCCTAAATTTTGATTTTAGGGTTATTTTATTTTGCGGTTTTGGTGTGGTGGTTAACGGGGTGGAGATGGCAAGGGGATGGGAGATTTGGGTTCGCTGGCTGGGGAGGGGGGTTTAAACGCAGGTGGTGGGGAGGGTTTTTCGAGGGAGAGATGATGGGGTTTTTACGATTGGGGAGAAGGTGGTTCAGGGGTTGTTGGGGTCTGGAGCCGCCGGCAGGTGGGGTGTCAGGGTTGCGCTGGCGCAAGGGTTCAGGCGGAATCCGCGCCGGTAGGGGGTTGTGGGGACATGGTGGTGGCTTGCTGGGCTTTGCTTTGGTGGTTTTTTTTTTTTGATAATTAATTAAATTTAATTAATTTATGTTTTCAAAAAAAAAATATTTAAAAGGCAGCCAATCATATGTCGCCACGTGGAAAATTTAGCCTTAATGACTAACGAAGTTAACTGCCGTGAGTCATTAAGGGCATTTCATAACATTTTTGTGAAATTCAAGTGTATATAGTGAAATTGAAATTTTTTTTTGGGTATTTGGTGAATAAGAAAATAACTCAAGGGGTATATGGTGAAAAATCCGTTAATTATCAAATGCAAAGTATATCCCTTATTCTATCTACTTTTTTGACATAATAGAGACAAGGTTCCAAATCAAATAGGGTGGGACAATATTTGTAAGCCCAAATGTTTGGAAGGTTCTTGGACTATTAAGTTTAAAGAAGAACTCCCTTTGATTATTTTTTTCTCCAACTTTTACTAAAAATAGACGATTATAATTATGTGCAACTTTCCAAAATCATTCTTATTTTGGAAAATAATTTAAACTATAAATGACGAAATTACCCTCATTAGAAATTTAAAAAATTGATTAAATTAACTTAATTAAAATTAAACAAACCTAATCCAAACCATGTGAGGATGGTAGCCTGTCGTTGGGAATCTCATTTCTTCTATGCCCTTGGCCCTTAGAAAGTCTAGAACTTTACACTTTTAAAGGTGTATTAGGATTTGAATTTCTGACTGTTTGGGAGACCTTGAATTAGAATTGAGCCAATCATCGCCCTTTTTTATTAGAAACCAATAAAGGGTCGCCAATGAGTTTTAGGAAAACTCATAAACTTCAGTCATGCTTTTCTCCCAAGTAGAGTTCAAGGGATATTTAGCATGAATCATAAGTTTACCTACGCCCAATGGTCTACTAGTACCAAAAATGAGTTTGGGAGCGAGGGTACTAAGATAACGTTCCTTTTTTATCAGGGGAATCGCCATCCTAGCCCTAGTGCGGCCTTTACTAGCTCTTCCTTGTTCATAATTTCATTACTAAACAATATATGCAACATGATACCTAAAACTAAGTTAGTTGATTTTATTGACAAACGTTAATCACAAAAGGTTTACATTGCAACAAATGTCGTTATTCTTATTTATTCCAAATTCGTGAAAATAACAATAAATAAACAACATTCGCCTTGACTTAGGTGATAAAACAATCAATTAATTTATTCAATTCTAATCTTTACTTAACGAAAGAATGCTATGTGAAATTGATTAATTAGAGTTTATTTAAAGTGATCAAACAACACTAATTAATTGATTAAAGTGATTTAAGACAAGAAAAATAAAGTGATTTAGCTAAGTGCTCGAGAATTACCACTTTTCCTTGCTAGATCTTCGTTTAGAATGAAAATGGACTCCTTTTTGTTCGGGAACCTCCACCGTAAGGACAAAGTAACAAGAGGGGGAGGGGTGAGTGTTTAGGATAAGGAGGGGTTAATTATTCCATAAACTTATGAATTATTACTGTTGTATTTCTCTGGCTTTTTCTGTGTGTTCAAAGCTCATTTTGAACCCTTATTTATAGGCAATGGTTGAGATTAGGGTTTCGGACACACTGTCGCAACAGGGGGCGTGCAAGTGTAGGAGTTGCGCTGCATGATGCATCATATTTATATACGATTTATACCGCACATTTATGCTAGTTTTATAGTTGCCTTTAAGGAATTTTTATCGCTTCTTAGGTCGTAAATGCATAAGCTGTTCGTTTTGAACTCTATTACACTTCTTTTGTGTTTTCTTAATGTTTCAGGTAGTTTTCATAACTATTTGGACGCTTTCGGAGAAAGGATGTAATGTCGATGAATCGAGGTCAATCAATGAAAGATATGTGTTTGTGGAAGCTTAGGTTGAGATTTATATGCATGAGGAATGAAAATAGCATCCACAAGAGTCGCTATGCATCTTCCGGGAATGAATTTGAGTTAGAAACGAAGAAAAACGAGGGTTTTCAAAGTGTCAAAACTGACATTTGTTCACTCTTTTGATTATAACTTGAGTTCTACAGATTGTATTAAGATGATTCAAATTGCGTTAGAAACTAGACTTAAAGAGATTTCCAAAGATAGGTCACACGCCTATATAAGCTTCCTAGAATAAGAGATATAGCGTGTTCAAAATTCTCAAGTTCTCGCGAGGCGAGCTGCGCTCGCAGCATCCGCAAGCAACACCCAAGCTTCGAATCTGCTTCCCCTGCAGTCCGAGCTGCACTCGCAGCCCGCCAGACGCCCACAACTTGCGTGCTAGCTCCTTATCATCGCCTCGTCATCAACGTTCAACCAATTGTAAAGGTGGGCACCGTGCCGTGCCGGGCCACCTTTTGGCACACCCCACGGCACGGCATGGCCCACGTGCCTGGCGTGTCGGGCCGCGGGCCGGCCCGAATTAATGTTTTTTTTTGTTTATTTTGTTTTTAATTGATATTTTTTTTGAACAACCTTTTAAAATGAGTATATTTAATTTATTTTATTAATTGATGAATAACTTATTTACGATCCGATAACACAATAATAAAATAATATACGAGTGCGATAACACAAAATTTGATGAATAACTTATTTAATTTTATTATACGCCGGTATGATAAATCGATAATACAATAATTTATAATGACAAAAATCATACAATAATTGATGAATAACTTAACTTTATAACTTATTTTATTATACGGGGTTCAATAATACAAAAATTAGCTATAATTAATAGTATGTAATAATCTAATTATTCTTCTTGTTCTTCTTCGTCTTCGTCTTCTTCTTCTTGTTGTTCAACTTCATCGTCCAATTGAATTGATTGAGAACCAGTAGAACCCGACGTTCCTTCATCGTCGTCGTTTTGTGTATAAGTACGATCTTGGCAGCGAGTTTTGACATCCAACCAATCCTTGAAACAAACACACATTACAAGTGTTTCGGGTTTTAGTCTTGTTCTTCTATCGTCTAAAACCCTTCCCGACGCACTAAAATCTCTTTCGGAGGCAACGGAGGAGACTTGAATAGCAAAAATATCACGAGCCATTGCTGCCAAAATTGGATGTTTCGTGCTTTGTGCTTTCCACCAATCAAGGATGCCGAGGCCGTATTTCTCTTTGTCATCCATGCCTTTCATGAAGTCGTAACTTAAGTACATTTGCAACTCCGAAACATCGCTTTGTGTTCTCCTAGATGATGATTCAGTACCCGAAAACTTAGACATCATGTTAGCAGCTTGTGCAAATAAACCTTTGGCCCTTTTACTTACATTTTTGGATGTTTGAGAGGGAGCAATCGAGTCACGGTTCCATATTTAGATTCATAAACTCTATATAAGGAAAAAAATTGATTGGTTACATTAGTTTTATAAGATTCAACATCATCTTCAAAATTCATGCATTGAAAATAAATATCAATTAATAAAAATGTGCCATCATACTTTTGCCTTGGATCTAATATAGAAGCAAAAAATATAAATCATAGGAATAGTAGTGTAATATTTACGCCATTTTTCCTCCATTAATGGAAGATATCCATCATAATTGTGTTGTTACCGGTGTTCATTGAAAAGTTGTGCAAGTAAACATGCATTGCTAAGAAAAGAATGAGCACAAGGATTATAAACAGAAGAAAAACAATGTGTCATACTATATAATAATTGTAAAAACTGCATATATTTTTCACAATTAGACCAATCATCATCTAGTAAAGCAAATTGTGGAAATTTTTTATTATAAAAAATTGTTAATGGACCCTTGTACTCGATTGCCCTACTCAACATTTCATAGGTGGAGTTCCACCTAGTTACACAATCCGTTGGTATTTTGATAGCCTTTATCCTTTGTTGCTTGCAAAAAGCTTTCCATTCCTGAAATCTCATGTTAGAGCTGTTAATAGACATAATAGCATTCCTAATTTTGTGATTAAATGGACCAAATGCTTGTGTTCCATCCTTCACACACAAGTTAAGGATATGACAAATGCATTTAATATTACATCGGTCAATTGTGGTTTAACTAAATTTGCACAAAATGTCATAGAAGTTGCATTATCAAAAGTCATAGACATGATTTTGGGCCTAAAATTATATGCATCAATAGCTTGCATTAAATGATGAGCAATATTAATATCGGTATGGGGGTATTCAAGTATTTTAAAATGGACCAAATGCTTGTGTTCCATCCTTCACACACAAGTTAAGGATATGACAAATGCATCTAATATGAAGTGCATCTCCATCTAATATTACATCAGTCAATTGTAAGAATTCTAGTTAAATGTTTCTCATTAACTAGTGTTATTTTCAGAGGGAATTTCATATAAGTTTGTCATCATCAAAAAGGGGGAATTTGTTGAGCCATATGAATTAGAAGTTTTGAATGATGACAAACCAATACTTGAATATAATCTAGAATTGCTATATGTTGTTACTGTTGTGCTTACATACAGGTTGACAAGTGATTATTCAAGTAGAACAAGACGAAGACTCATTAAAGCATTAAAGAGGATGAACGTCTTGAAGCAATTACAAGAAGACTTTGCATACATTGTAACAATATTAGGTCTTGATGTAATAATGGTTTAAGGGTTGTACAAACTTATATAAGATGCAAGAGAGGATAAAATATGTTTGTGGATGATAAGGAATCACAATTCCTTATCATACGCAAACTAGGAAATACTACATGTCTAAGACCAGTCTGGGAACAGATTGGAACCAAACTGCTGGTACTTCCTATGAGCAGCTTATTTTTTGGAAAGTTTATTTTTGAAGAAAAATGTTTTCGAAAAATGTACGGCTGATCTTATACGAGATGTTAGAGATCTTTAAATGTTGCATAGATCAGAATATTATTCTGAAATGATTTTATTTTATTGAGAGAAAATAAAATAAAATCAGATATATTATATTTTCCATGATCCTGGTAAATATAATATATGGGAAATATTCTTGAGATATGGCAAGTCTTATTTAAGGACCTTAACACCAATAATTTCAGCAAGGCTTTTGAACGAAAAAATACTGAGAACATATTTTGAAAAAGCTGCATATTCTCTCACGCATCAAAGAAGAAAAACCTTAAAGCCATCGAGTGATCTTCATATACTCTCATTAAGCACTTAGGCTATTCATACAAGAGAAAGAGTGATTTTGTATTGAACTACTAGTAACTGACAAGTGGTTGGGGAAGTGTTCTCTGGGAACACTTGAGTGAACTGCTAGAGTTAGTAGTTGGGTAGCGGCTAGAGTTAGTTGCTAGGGAATTGTCTTGTGCAGAGTTGTGCAAGCAATTGAGTGTAATCTCATTGTTATTCTGAGTTGATTAATAATAGAGATTAGTGTGAGTGGAGGACGTAGACTTATTAGAAGTCGAACCTTGTTAAATCGCTTGTGTTTGTTTTATTCCGCTGCTTAAGAGCCAGTTCTCTTATTGGTCTCACGATTCAAACTCAAAAGTTTTCAACGCTTATCACTTACTCAATTCACCCCCCCCCCCCTCTTTAGTATCTCATGCACTTTCAATAGATACTCGTGACTAATCCCCTAACCAAAGTTCCCAAGTTACCCAATGCCTATCCAAGAGTATAGATCATCAAAGTGGAACCAAGCCATCAGAAGTAGGAAGAACTAGGAATCAAACGAAGAACTCTTACTAGTGGCACTCCTCTCTTTTGGGGAGAGCTAAAAATGAACCCGATCGCTCTCCGCCCACGTATGCAAAAGATTTGCATATAAATCAAGTTTTTGTAGCCTAAAGTATAGTATAACTTATACTATACATAGTTGATGATGACACTACAAACTAAAGAACCAAAACTAACACAACCACTACTCCAAAGATCACAAAATCGAGCCCATATAATGCACACACAACTACCAACCCCAAATGCTCCCCCAAGCTAGACTCGGGTTACACGAACAACGCAGCATCGCAATGATCCGTGCGCGGTTCGTGCATGAACTACCGAATAAGCCAAATCTGGCCTACTTACCGCAAGATACAACAAATGGCCAACCAACCTGCGATGTGCCTCAGGATCCCAAAGTAACTCACCCGTAGATAGTGCAAGTTTATGATTTTGTTCAACAGGAGTAAGACTAAGTTTGGAACCTAACAATCCTACTTCCGAAATTATATCCAAAGTATATTTTCGTTGGCACAAGAAAATTCCCGAAGAAGATCGGCCAACTTCCAAACCCAGAAAATATTTCAGAGAGCCAAGATATTTCATCTTAAAACAATCACCCAGATAAGATTTGAAAGTACGGAGAGTGACGGAATTATTTCCAGAATTAACAAGATCATCAACATAAACGAGAACATTAATATGAATGGCATCTTTTGAGTATGTGAAAAGAGAATAATCAGAATAAAACTGAAGAAAACCGTACCCTTTTAATGCGGTGACCATTTTTGCGAACTAATACGTCGGAGCTTGTTTAAGACCATACAAAGACTTCCGTAGGTGATGTGTTGAAATATATAATGATTTACCCCTCTAATCTCTTGCATTTTGTTGTGATTTTAGGCCTCCTTAGGCCCTTTTGCTACTAATATTTCTCGTTTAGTGTTTCAGGTTTAATTCATTATTTTGGATAGATCGGGAGCAATTTGGGAGCATTATGGAGCTAGATTTGGAGTAGCATTGGGCTTGGATATGAGAGAAGCAAATAAAATAGAAAATCGAAGAAAAATGGATCGAACCGGTCGGGCGAGACCTGATCCGGTTCTCTTATTGTTCTTCAATAGGCTTAATAAAAAGTGATGGATCAAAAGGATTTGATCCTCGGAAATGGCCAATGCATCAGAAAGTGAGAGTTGATGCTTGGCTTTTTACTGGTAGGAGGCACGAGAAGTTGTTGTTATCGATCAAATACTGGATAGCTTCCTTTAACTTCCAACAACTCTCAGTAGTGTGGTCCCTACCTTGATGATACTTGCAACGGGTATTAGGATTCCAGCTAGGTGACCTCTTTTCAGGTGCAGGATCTTGGATGGGTCAAATAGGAGTGATGAGTCCCTTGGCATGGAGACGATCAAAGGCCGTGTCATAGCTCATCCCAATAGGGTGAACTTTTTCTTTAGTTGTCTTCTTGGCCCTTGATAATCTATGGCTAAGACATCATTTAAATTGAAGGTGCTAACATTGTTACTAAAGTGGGTGTTTTTGGAAGAAGAAGGATGGTCGTTCTTCTTTCCTTTCCAACCAATGTTGTTACTATTGTTAGCAGCTTTCGAATTTATAAGGTCATCTTCAATATCGATGCCTATGTTGTAAATGGCCTTGAAAGTGTTCAAAGTTTGATACTTCAAATGCTTTTGATACTTTTCTTGGAGATTTCTAATGAACATTCTCACAGACTCTTCTCACTTGGAACTTCAATCATTTTGGCAGAAGTTTCCTTCCACCTATTGTAAAATGCAGTAAAGCCTTCATTTTCTTTTTATTCAAGAATTTCAAGTTCTGTATGATCAGTTTCTACTTGAATATTACATTTGTATATATTAATTAAAACATGTGTAATAGTATCCTATGTAGCAATCTTCTCAGCACCTATAGGCTTGTGCTACACCAATTTACGTTGTATTTTATCTTCTTTTTTTTCCTACTTTTCTAATGCTTATTTTCATTGCATGCTTGATCATATCACAGAAAGTTGGAGGCCAGAACTCTCAGAATAGAAGTGTAGTAGCCATGTCGCAACGTACCGAAAGCAGGCCATTACGACAAATCAAGTATGACATGATAAACAACATTAACCAGAATTAGATGTCATTGGTAAACATTCTATTGTTAGTCCATGACATACTGATGCTGATGTAAATCAGTATCTGATTTTGTCTCACAAATTCTTTTATTTCTCCCTCATATTATAGGAGTTTCTTTTGCTCATCACACTTTCAAATCGATTTCTTTGTGCATTTTTCAATAGGGAGGAAAATCAGGCAAACCTACAAGTTTAGAAAAGTTTTGGTTTGATACTCACAAATCTGGAAATTTTGTAAACAAGCCCAAAACCCAAGAAAAAACATGTAAGTAGACACACACTATAGTCTAAATGCTAGATACATACACTTATAAATTGTTTACATTATAAGATTGATTTCTATTAGGAGATGAATAAGAGGACTATTGAAGAAACTCCGGAGATGCAAATATTTGATGTCATAGAATCTTGTTTTGGACGTTAAAACAAAGGAAATGTGGCTAGTTATGGTGGCTGTGTCGGGCTAAAAGACATTACGGGAGCTCAACAAAGTTGATCGGAGCTTGAAAGGAAGTTGAAAGAAGCTGAGAAAGCTAATGAAGCACTATTAGGACGGCTAGAAGATGTAGAGACTCAAAACAAATTGTTTGCTAAATGTTTAAATGACTTTGAAGCCAAAGTTGAGGGGAAATTGCAAAGCTTTTTGGATTCCTTTAATGCTTATTGAGGTTTGTCATTCTCTATAATAAATGTTTTCAAGCTTTCTGGTTCTGAATTTTTTACTCTATATTTTGTTATGTTCGTTTATTTAAGTTTGTTCTTTTTTCTCTTGTTCTTCTAGCATAATCCTCAATTTGTTATGAATATCTAACTCTATGTTCTGTTATCCATTTATCTTTTTTTTTTTCCTATTAGTTAATCCTCAATCTGTTATGAATTTCTAACATATGACACATTTTTCTCTAGAATGTTGTGCTACTGAATAGACTATTTGGGACTCGGACTGAATTTTGTGAGTCGGATGTTGTGTCAAATATTTTATGCATGAAGTACTAGTTTCTCACTGCAACCTGCAATCACTGTTGGTTTATGCATTGTTACTCAGAAAAGGTTTATATCATCATTTTATGCATGAAGTAGAAAAGGTTTATAACTGGATAATTTTTTAATAGAATCATCTTGATGTTGTTCAACAAGTATTTAAAGTAATAATCTCTTTACTATTATTTTTTTTTTTATCAATGGCAAGCTTCATTATATTCTCTTTTATTATAACTTTCCTGATGACATTGCTTATTTCTCTGTCATATGTCAATCACGTCAAAGGTTGGTTCTTGTGGAGGCGACTTTGTCAATATAGGGCGGAGCTCAAGCTATGAAGCTTGTATCAAACTCATTAAACTTCTAAAACTTTGAATTGTACATTGCCCATATATTCTATTTTGTTTAGTCTTAGAATTGTATACATCTCTTATCAATTTTGTTTCTTCATTTCTAAATATACAATATCTGGTTGGTTTTATATAGAATTTTTGTTTGAAAATTTTGAGTAATTTATCCATACACATAATTACATGTGTTAACTATGAGCAATATAATATGTAGGTAGTTTTACGTAATTTGATAGTTTATAAATAATTTTACGTAATTTGTTAATATATAAATAATTTTAATATTATTTGCTTAATTTTAATACAATGCTGAAGTTCTTGGAGCAAGTGGCACCTTAACACTCATTAGTCCAGATTATTTGTCTTGGACATTTGCATGTCATTCCCCAATACTAGGCTTGTAGTGGATGTTTGTGCAGGAGACAAGAAACTATTTGATGAGCACTTTTTTTTTAACGAGAATGTGACTGAATTTGGACAAGTCAAACTTTCGTTCATAGTGAGCTTGGTGCCCTTGCAATGCGCTATATTTCTATGCCGTTTGCTGTTTATGGTCACGTAAGACTTCTTTTTATTCCTAAACAAAGTAATAAATTAGATGAAGAAAATCATCCTTCTCTTAATGTCAAAGGTAAAATTGTCGCTCGGTTTGGCAATATCTGTGGGAGCCATGCATTAGAAGAGTATACTCTTTTTGAGAAGCAATCTAATGAATTTGAACGAGTGGATATTGGTCCGAGAAAAAGATTGAGAGGCATTACACTTTCTAGAGGTTGGGTGGGTGTGCCAGCGTATTCATCCCTTATTCTTGATCTGGACTTATCGGAATTTAGAAGAGTACGTAAGATTCTTAAATAAACGGTAGAATTGCGAGTAGAAATTAGATTGGTGTCTGGTGATTAAGTTTATTGTAGATGACATTCTTATCAATGTTCGTATGGGATGGCACTCACCTAGGCCATGAGGAAGATGCACTGAGGAAGTGTGTGGTATCGAGCATGAGGACGAGATACTTTTTTCCCTTTTTCCCTCTTGACAAGAAGATTCTTATCTTATTTGTCTACTTTCTTCTCTTATTAGCATAAATCTCCCCTTTAGTCCTCGATCTACTGATGAAATGTCTCCACAAGAAACTACCAAAGAATAGAGTGATGAGCAAATGATTGAGGTGTATCGTCTCTACCACACTAATTTAATGCTCGTCATTTATTGTTTCTTATTTACTTCTATGCATGGATCTGATATTGATTTCCCTGCACTGCCTTTCTGTATTTACTATTTAGGCTTGTGTTCCTAAAGCGTCATCAAATCTCAGGCTCCCTTGATATGCAATTTATTCTTCCTTGTTTTTAGTTATGGAAATTTGTTGAATGCATTTGGCTTCTTCTAACTTGGACCCTTGTTGTGTTTTTTTCTTTTTTATTATAGGACCCTTTTTATGTAGGCGCCCCTTGAGAGTGGTTTTGCTTGTTTTGGTTACTAAATGACTTGCTCGTTTAGGAATCAATCAATTTCTTAAATTTAACAAAAAAAGAAAAGGAGGTCAAAGGATTTATTAAGAATTTTTACAGATATGACCTCCTTGCTAGCCTCGGGTAAGGCTGCCCTGGTTAAAGCTGCATACATGGAACAATATATAGGTTCAAGATCATACGAAGTGATTGTTTAATTAATGGTTCTTCATAAAAAATAAAAAATAAAAAATAAAAAGATAACGGTTTTAAATAATAGCATCACGTAAATGAGCTTTTGTGCCATTGGATGGTTTTACGAATTTTTTTGCGATTTATCTTCTTAGTATGGGTTTGCCTGTTTCTTCAGGTTTTTGCTTGCACATCAGAATAGACCATTTGCATCTCCTTCAATAGAGATATATATTTACTGTTTTCATAGGTCGAGAAGAGTTTAAAGCTATGCAAGTTTATGGTTCTATTGAAGTATCATCTTCTGCATGTACATTTGATGTCTTCAAAAGAGAAGCAAAGGATGCCTTTGTATTATCGAAACATAGCAAAACTCTACCTATGCTAGATGGCTCTCGAGTTTATGACGATTGTGATTCCTTGAAAATGAATATCGACGTTAAGGATGTTGAAAATCGTTTTTGCATTAGAGGTTATGTGGAATGGGATTGAAGATCTCGTGATTATGTGAAAATTCTAATGTAGTCTTATGACTTTTTGACCATCATAATTTTGTAAAATGGAAGGTTGAGATTATTTGTTTTGTGATTTATTTTTAATTAGTAATTTTAATTAAAAATATTTTTTAATTATTTTATTTTTTATTTCCAAAATTTCAAAAATATTAAAAAATAATTTCTGAAAGATATATTATTTTTAATTAAAATTACTAATTAAAAATAAATCAAAAAACAAATAATCTCAACCGTCCATTTTACAAAACTATGGTAGTCAAAAGTCAGGTCCGACCCTTAGCCGGTGCAGGGTGAGCAGTAGCACAGGGCCCAACTTTGTTTGGGGGCCTCAGGTAAACTATTTTTACATAATATTTGCAGCAAACAAATATCAATAGCTAAACTTTGGTTGAGTGGTGTAAGGAGCTCATCCGGAAACTATTTTTACATAATATTTGCAGCGAACAAAAATCAATAGCTAAACTTTGGTTGAGTGGTGTAAGGAGCTCATCCGGAAACTATTTTTACATAATATTTGCAGCGAACAAACATCAATAGCTAAACTTTGGTTGAGTGGTGTAAGGAGCTCATCCGGAAACTATTTTTACGTAATATTTGCAGCGAACAAATATCAATAGCTAAACTTTAGTTGAGTGGTGTAAAGAGCTCATCCACTAAGAGATGGTCGTGACTCGTGAGATCAAATCCCAACAACCTATTTATTTCAACTGCACAGGGCCTCCATAATCATTAGGACGGCCCTGTCAAAAGTCATAAGACTACGTTAGAATCATCTGTGATTATGGCTCCTTATGCCTTGACAACCAACTAGTTCAGTTGTTCAAGGTGAAAAGTGTTTTGCAGCTATCCATTACACCGTCTTTTCAGAAGTCGTACAAGCAAATATAGATGTTTCATATATACCAAAGAATGGACATGATGTTCATCCCAAGGTTTATGGAATTATGGGAGTCTTATCGCTCAATACAATAACTATGACTATACATCCCGATACAACAAAGATTACTACATATCGGATTCGGATTGTACTTTTTCAGTGGAATCAAGAAGATTCGGCACAACTAGGGAATAGTGGGGTGATAGCACTATCTAGATCGGTGATTATTGTGCCACTAAAATCCCCCCTTATTATATTGTTATATGCTCAAGGAATGGAACCAGTCCCTTCTTGTGTTAATTCCGAAGGTGA
This sequence comes from Chenopodium quinoa, assembly GCF_001683475.1. Taxonomy (NCBI): domain Eukaryota; kingdom Viridiplantae; phylum Streptophyta; class Magnoliopsida; order Caryophyllales; family Amaranthaceae; genus Chenopodium; species Chenopodium quinoa. The sequence continues at coordinate 486,206 of NW_018744582.1, read as the reverse complement.
GGGCTCCGGAGGTGGCTAACCACTTTAGACCTATTAGTCTTTGTAATACGGTTTATAAGTGCATCTCGAAGTGCCTGGTTAATAGGCTAAAGCCGATTCTTTCAAGCCTTATCTCGGAAAACCAGCATGATTTTATACCTAGAAGGTACATGGAGGACAACATCATACTGAGTCACGAGCTTATGCATTTGATTAACTCAAAGAAGGGATCAAACTTTACAGCGGTCAAAATTGATATGTCCAAGGCTTATGATAAAGTGGACTGGTTATTTCTAATGAAGACTCTGCGGGCTTATGGTTTCTCTAATCATTGGATCATGATGCTTTCTCAGTGCTTCACGACGGTAAGCTTTAAAGCAGTTATTAATAGGAAGGTGTTAGGTCATTTTGCTCCAAAATGTGGCTTAAGGCAAGGGGATCCTCACTCCCCGTACTTGTTTATTTTCTGTATGGATATCCTTTCAAGGATGTTGACGCTGGCAGATGACATTAATCAATTAAAGGGTTTGAAGGTTTCTCGACGATCACTGTCGATTTCACACCTCTTCTTTGCAGATGATGCTATGCTTTTTTGCAAGGTAGATGAGGAATCATGCTCTTGTATCTCTGACATTCTTATGAGGTTTGGAAAAGTTTCTGGTCAGCAATTGAATCTCCAAAAATCTGTGATTAAATTCTCTCCGGGGTTGGATGATGAAAAGAAATTGGTTGTAAAACAGGCACTATTAATGCCTGACAACATGGGAATCCATCTAGGAGCCCCAATAGATATCAAAGGGAAGAAGGGCCTCCACTTTCAATTCTTAGTGGACCGGGTTTCGGAGAAAATAATCTCCTGGGCGTCTCTTCATCTCTCATAACCAGCTAAGTTAATTCTTATCAATGCAGTTTTGATGAGCATGACGGCTCATGTCATGAAGTGCCTTAAACTTCCTCAAAGCATAGCTAACAAGATAGATTCGCTAATATCGCGGTTTTGGTGGGCCAATAGTGGTCAAAAGGGGGTGCATTGGGTAAACAGGAAGGTCACGCAACTACCCAAAAGCATGGGTGGTTTGGGAATTAGGGGAACTTCAAATTTCAACAATGCTCTCATCTTCAAACAAGCCATTAGAATGCATCTCAACCCCCAGCTGCTCCTCTCCAGAGTCTATCAAAGTTTCCAAGACTGTAGTATATGCAATATCGCCAAACCCTATATAAGGAAAGGGAATTCGTCTATGGGGAGATCTAATATTCAAAAGGTCAGTGAAGTCTTTAAGGAGGGGTTCGCTTGGAAAGTAGGGAATGGAAACAGTATCTCGGCAATCAGTATGCCATGGGTGAACGGGGAAATTCTTGTTGTTAAGTCTGGTCAAACTTTGAGGTCAGCTTTGAATTGGAAAGTGAGTGATTTTATTGACAGTGAGACCAATACTTGGGAAGCAAGGAAGGTTAGAGAGCGTTTTGAGTGGGAATGGGCAAAATCAATTCTAGCAATGGAACTCCCACATGCACGTGAGGATGACTTCACCTATTGGAAATACCATCCGTCAGGAAGGTATACAGTTAAAACAGGATACTACTTTTTATTAAAAGACTTGGGGTTAGAGAATGCGAGTTTCTCGGTAAGGGACCAGGATTTTATAAAGGTAGTATGGAGAATGGAGATCCACCCAAAGTGGAAATACTTTGTGTAGAGGATTTTCCATGATGGTATTGCAGTAAAAGTTAATTTAGCTAGGAGGGGGGTCCCTATTGATACAGGGTGTGATCTTTGTAAGGTTGGTGAAGAGGATGGCCAACACCTTTTCAGATTTTGTACTCAGGCAAAGGAGGTTTGGGAGACTGGCTCCCTGAATATTTGCCCTGACTTTCCGGATTCCACTTCTTTGAGAAGGTGGATTCAACACTATATCCTGCTTTTTTACAGCGAGGATGGTAAGTATGGTAGTCGTAACGTTTGGTTCATAGCAACGCTCTGGGACTATGGAAAGCTAGAAACGAGAGATGTTTCAAAGGGATAGAGGGGACTTCTAGTCGGGTAAGAGAGTTTATCAACCTCGCACTTCAGGATCACGAAACTTTCTTCAATCATGACAACATAGCAAATGGGGGAGAGGTTAGGAACGGTGAGGATCCTGCAATACCTCCGGGTTTCTTTCACGTCCACTTAGGTAAGGAGGGGGATAGGTTTGATAACTTCGTAGTGGAAGTTGATGGCTCCTGGGATAAGAATACTACGAGAGCAGGGATAGGATGGGCGGTAAAGCCTAATAGGCATGGTTATGTGCTAGAGGAAGAAGGAAAACAGGGAGTTGTTGCGTCTGCTATCCAATGTGAAGCTTGGGCTTGTCTGGAAGCCATGAGGTGGGCCCGATCTTAGGGTAGGTTTGGGATCCTTATTATGTCCGATTATGTCTCTTTGGTGAACAGCCTACTTAATAAGACAAGTGAGGAGGTGTCGATAATGTGGCTTATTAAGGAGATAAGGGTGGTAGGTGCGACTTTCCAGTGATGCTCCATATTAAAAGTCCCGAGAGAGCAGGTCCAAAGAGCTAACGATATAGCTAGGAATTGCAGGATCAACCTTTTCTCTCTATTGTAATTCTGTTAGTTTGCTTTTGCGTTTGTCAAAAAAAAAAAAAATATATATATATATATATATATATATATATATATATATATTATACTGTTAATATTAATGTAAAATTGGTGAAGTTAGTAGTAATTAAATGTCTGTTTTTGAAATAGCCCACTGCCACAGTGCCAAGTATGTTTGGTTTTGAAGTAGCAGGATTCTAAGCAACCTGGGGATGGGGAATGCTCAAGGAAGACAGATGGAACTTTTTAAGTATTTTAATTTGGTGTCGTAAATGTCTATGCTAGGCCTAGGTAAGTCTTCCGGTTTATTTTATTTAAATTCATTAAATTGCCTAAAATTATGTGTCGGACAAAGTATAACACTTGTTACAACACGGAATGAGTGCACAACATGAATTTGCTCCAAATAAAAAAGCATTCTGTTTGGGGTCCAAATAAGCCTATTTGGGCCGATCCATTTAATGGATAAACACCCATTAAAGCAGCAATAAGAGGAAGCTAAAATCATGGGATCCCAATAGCCATTAAATTTTTTTGTTTTTACTTCAAGAACTTCCAACATAAACACCTTCATAACTCCTTAAAAACTGCCTTAGTGTAGGCTATCTCACAACTCTATACATGATTGACTGTTGTGGGAGCTTCTAGTATCAAAGGTAAACCAACAAATGATACAATATTCAATTCACATCAATTATAAAATGTAATAAAGTCAAAGTCATCATCAATAAATGTTTCTAGCCAACAATATTAATATATAGAAGAATGAATCAGCCAAATAAATCATCGATCAAATGGAATAATAAACGGGCATGCAATGGTTGACAATAATGTTTTGAAGATAGTAATGGAGTTATGGGAAGCACGTCTACCCTTCCACTCATATTCTATAAAACTTGTCATGTTTATACAATTAGGCTCGTATGACACTCCATCATTAACCATCTTCATTAAGTCAATACATCGAAAAAAGTCAAGGGAGAGATAGAAAGATGGCGGCGAGGGTGTCGATGATGAGCGTAGTAGGGTGGATGATGGTGGTGATAATGTTGGGATGCAGCCTCAAAGCAATAGAAGCAACTACGGATGAAACAGAGAAATTTCATGTGGGTGGCATAGTTAAATGCCAAAATTGTTCTGGGGATTGGAATGAATGGGCTGAAGGTGGAAGACCTATCGAAGGTACGTCTTATACATTTTTATGTTTGTGTTAACATGTACTCGTCACTTCATTTTAAATAATTACTTTGTACATCATGTATATGTCCTATATCGACCACTGTGATCACTCTCTTTTTGATTTAAAATAAAATTAAGGCGAAATTTAAGTAAGGTACATGTTATGGAGTATAATACAATTATTGTACAAAATATGTCATCCTATCCATCCCCTCTAGTCCATTAGTCCATAGCAATTCAAAATAAGAAAGATTAAGAGTATTATTTTGAGATGGAACTTATATCAGTAAAAATAATTAGTGGTAGATTAATAGTATATGAGTATATATATATATATATTGAGTATCAACGAAAAAGTTGATTTTGAAGATGATGGTAGTTGGTAAGTATTATTGCATGTTTAATTAAATGCTTATTATATTTTATTGATACAATACATGTGTTCTTATTTTCTTCCCAAATTAAATTAAGTGGTGACATTTAATCAATAACTACATGAAAAAAATAAAAATAAAAAATTCATCGATCGGTTGTATGATTAACATGAAGTTCAATCTTCCAACAGGAGCTAGAGTATCGATAACATGTTTAGATGAGGGCAAGGGACTAGCATTTTACAACAGCGACGCGACGGACAAGTATGGTAAGTTCAACATGGTGGTAGTCAAGGTAATACATGGCAAGAATTTGAACCCAAAAGATTGTATAGTGAGATTAGTATCATGCCCAGATAAATCATGCAATATACCAACAGATTTTGGACAAGGAAATACAGGGGTGAAACTAAGACAGCCTTCAGTTATGTTTAGGGATAAGACCGAATATGATGTTGGTTCTTTTTTTTATACCACACCTACTTGTGATGTTAATCCTGATGATGATACTAAATCCTACCAAGGCTCAAAATGATTTTCGATCGATCTTATGTAATTACATATTAACTTTTTTTGATTTGTTGTAAATTGAAAACAAATCCTTATGGCTTGTTGTTTTGTTAAGAATATTTAGTGTTTAATTTGTGAATTATAATGATCGAATTGGTCATATGTGGGAGAACAAGCAAATATTTAAATTTTGATAGTTATTGGATAATAATTGAATGAATAACATACTCTACGTAAATGGTTGTTAGTTGACTAAGTTTACAAAAAGGTAGGTAATGGCAAAAATTTCTATCTCTTATTTAATACAAGTATTGCACAACTATGTGGTGGTTGAGCTGGCAATGACACTGACACAACAACATGACACGAACTGAAAAATTTGTTTAGTATTAAGGGCCTACGGCATGATTAATTAAACAGGTCAATATGATATGACATATTTAGTTATACAAGTCAGGTTAGTGTAGAGATCCCAACACATAACTAACATGACTACTTATCCAACCTGAGAATAAAATAACCAATATTTATGGAATTGACGATATATATTTTGTACTCCCTCCGTCCCCGAAAGAATGACCCTTATGCCTAAATCTAGTCCCAAAATGATCATCCCATTTGCATTAAAATACTCTCCAATTTGCAATAATATTTGTGCAAAGTTAACTTCCCCATTTAAATTTTGTTTTTATATGTACTTTTATGACTTTCTCTCTGTACTTTTTTGCAAACCCCATGTCAATTTCACTTTCCAATGTACTTTTACTACTATCTTTTTCACTTTCTTAATACCCGCGAAATAAGCCCAAAAGGGTCGTTCTTTCGGGGATGGAGGGAGTACAAAGTTAACTTTTTTTTTATATAATACGACAACATGACACAAACTGGACATGAAAATAGCGGGTTAGTGTCAAGGATTTTCGACCCATTTAATTAAACATGTCAATATGACATGACACGTTTATTAATTGGGGTGGGTTGGTATTGAGGTTTTCTAGGGATAGCCCATTTAACTTTGATTTGAACACGAACACAGCACGACAGGACATTTTGCTAGCTCTACAAGGTAGTAGTGCAAATATATCCCGGTTAAACATTGGTGTACATATATATACATTATTTGAACCATTACCGCTTACTAGCCAGCCTAACATTCACTTGATTTATTGTAGGGATATATTTTTGCAACTTTAAGGTAATTATGATTGATTCCTTGATTAAAAGTCTTATAGCGTTTACAAAGAGATTTAAATCTAACAAAAAATCTAACAATTGAATCAAATAGAAATCTCCTTTCAGCTAAGGTACAATTGTTGTATACCGAACATTCTTCATACTTTTCTTTATTGTTGTGTTTTATATCCTTCTTCAAGTAATAATATCCATGAAAATGATTTTCGTCTGACTTTCAGTTCACCCTTAGCTTGATAATATTGCAAAATAGACCCATGATTCTAATCCCATAGCTAATATTGCAAAATTAAATGGTTAGGTTTTTGTTTTTTTTTTTTTTCTTTTGAAAAATAATGGTTAGTTGTTATTAAACTCAGTTCCAATAGCAATGGCTTCACAAATTCTCAAATGTATGGAAATTCCTCATTTATCAATTGCTTTCCCAATTAAGATTTTTTATTTTGTTCTATTATCAGCATAGAACAAATGAAGCAGCTTTCCTATATAGGCTATTTCATAAATCTTGTGCGCTACTCCGTATGAAGGTTTTATCAATATGGAAAGTTATTAAGATGTATTTTAGGGTTATTTGGATAATATTAGGATTTATCTTTTCCTAGTTTATCCAGGTTTTTCTAGAGTTTAAGATAGGGTAGGAAACTACATTGGTTGTATTATAAATTGATTGATTATGAGTTTATGGAAAGCAGGTTAAAGTTTATTCACAATACATAATTCTACATGGTATCAGGCCTAAAGTTTAGTCTGGATATTATCGATGAATTGAATGGAATTGCTACAAAAGTTTGAATATTCATTCTTATTTATCGAGAGGAATTCCCATCTCACCTACTCGTGAGACCTGTACAGAGGGAGATGAAGACATACAATATGCATGTATATATGTTTTTATTTTGTACAGAGTGGAAGTTTATGCATCCACTCAGTTTTCAATGAGGATAGGTGTGTGTATTTCTTTAATTTGTACACTTTAGGGTTTATGGATATCGAGAAATAATGTGTATTTCGACACGAGACTCAGAGACTGTTTCCATAAACTCTATTGACAACAACATCTTCGATCTTGTATCTTCTTCTGGTATGTATTAAACTTTGTTTAAGTAGTATATTTGTTAAAAAAAAAGTTAAATGGTTAAGATTAACTATTTTTTCGATCCCACATAAATAAATACGTGTGTACATGCTTATTCCTTTTATCAATAATTTAAGAAAGATATACGCTACGTACATGGAATTTTATAATTTTATAACTCTTAAAAACCCCTAAGACATTCGATAAGAATTATTGAGAAGAATATATATAAATAAAGTAAATGACTGACTATATTTGAAAGTGTATGTGGAGCAAAATCAAGAAGTAAAAAACACATGGTGACTAATTAATAGTTTGGAGTGAAACTGAAGGTGAACATTCCACCAAAACTAAACAATTAATTAAAATTAGTTTGTTGCCTACTATTTATGTTGGTTGCTTATTTTAGCAGATACATACAACAACAATATTGGATGGCATTAGAAATGGTCATCTTACCTTCTCGAGCTTGTGTTCCAAGCATCTTTATAGGAATTAGGAGGACTACATGTTTAATCTTTCTTACTATAATGCCCTTTAATTAATTAACATGCCAACTAAAAATTGACTTCCATTCTCACACTTTCACCCAATTATTTTTATTAGGCTAATAGAGGTTAATTAATTTCATATGAACTCAACCTTCAAATTTGTTACGCTTTTTGCAAGGGTTTGACTAGCAAATATTGGACCAAAAAACCGTGAGGACTGGGGTCTGGTTAGGGTCCTCCTCACTATTAAAAGAAATGTGTATAGACATCTCTACTTTTTGATGAAGTCGTAACCTCTATGTCACGTTAACTCTGATACCATATATATTAAAGTACCAACTCAATCAAAAATTTAAGTTCATGATGGAAACCCAAGTCCCCAAGATTGATTTACATACTGTATCAAATAACTCCACCCATTATAACATTGAAAATTATATATGTTTGCTTTTTTTTTTTTTTTTGAAAACTTGCTTTGATATTTTATTAATCATAATAATAAGTAAAAAATAAAATAAAATAAAATTAATAATAATAATAATAATAATAATAATAAAACAAAATACGGGGTACGAAGTACCTAATTAGACATGCTAGTCAGGTTAGTTGCTAGTTTAAATTTACGCTATCATATTTAGTAACTAGATTATCCCCGTGCGATGCACGATTTTAATAAAAAAATTATAATATAGAATTCGTCTATACGATGAATCTTTTCAATTTTGTCATAAATTCATTGGAAGGAGAGGAATACGGTTGCTATTCAATTTACTATACTTCGGTTTTCTAGATTAAAAGTTGTTTATTAAAACTTAATTAGCTTGTTTACAAAGTATTAAACAAAAGGAAAAAAAATAATCACTAAAAAATGACATCATCAATGGTTTTAGGCGGGAAAAAATTTCATAAGAAAGCAATACGTATACAGTTTTGAGGAGAGATGATGTCAACAATGTTTTATTTTAGTAATAGTTAATAGATTAATTGATTTTGGAGATATTTTAGCTAGATAATTGGGTAGCATATACCATGCTAGGTCATAAAAAAATATTAATAAAAATTGAAAAAAAATAAAATAATTATTATGGCATATAAAACACATTCCATGCACCATAATAAAACATGGACGTAGTGACGTACGAGTACTTGCTTGGGTTCAAAGTCAATATTTTTGTAATTCAACGGCCGCACAATTTAATTTGCTCACTTATTTTAATCAAATTTGGTGTCGCTCACATTCTATATTAATAACTATAATATTAATAATGTATTATACTAGTAAATTAGTTATATATACTACATAACAACAAGAGAAATACACTTGAAAACGATGTGTTTAGAAGGACTAACAACCCACCTTTCCTTCAACCCCAAGATAAATCATGTATATGATCTCCCTAACACTTCTTTCTCATTATTATTCATTCTTCTCTTTCTCTCTCATTTCAAAGCATTATCACACACATACAAACTTGAAGAGAAGGTTTTTAAGCTAGAGACAGTTCAATTAAGAAAATCTCTTCATTTGATTTGATCTACATTCAAATTTTAGCTTATTGGTCACGTTCAATACAGCATTGGTGGAGGTAATTTGGATGACTACGGCGAAAAAAAACAATTGTAAATAAATCTTTTTAAATTAAAGTGTCTTTGTTACACCTGCACGCCCTTTGGTAAGTACGTATAAACTCATCTCTTCCTTCATTCTCTGATCCTTTTCTCTATTAGAAAAAGAAGCATAAGTGTTTATACTTTATATTAACTTTACTATATGAGTTTTATTGTTCCTTACCCACCTATTTACTCTAGGGATAATTTTACAATAGTTACAATAATTTTTAAGTCATTATTATATTCTACATCCCCATATAGATCAAGTAGTGCACATAAAAGTCATAAAATTTCATTGTTTGAATTGAATTGGTATTTTTTTGGGCTTTAAAATAGCATGGGTTGCAATTGGGTTCATTTTATTAGAAAAAAGTAGGTCGTGCAATCCTAATTGATCATGTTCTGATTCTATATATATGATTTCATACAATCCTGCACAATTATGTGTGATCCTATATTCCTATATGATCTCTTGGTACGATTCTACGCGCTTTTGCTTCGATTCTTTCTGGATTTTGATTTTACTGTACCTTTAAACAACTAATTTCAATATTCAATACTATCCTAAAAAAATCAAATAGATGGTCAATTCAACAATTTCAGAATTTCATAGCTAGTCAAACAAATACAAGTAGAAAGGATTGGTTGAAGGTTTGTGTTATAACTACCATGATTATATTATTTTTCGTAGCTATTTGAAAGTCTTCCTTAATCAAAGAACATGCGCTGATATGATATGATATGATACACGTAGGTGCATGTACACTACACACAACATGCGCTGCACGATTATGAGTTCAATGTATTCACTGACAATTCGATAAAAGAAGAGGGCTCATCAAGTAGCTAGGTGTACACAGTACGTCGTACCTGTTTTGGTATCATTTTATCCATGTTTTTGTACCTTGCATTGGTACATGCTAAATAAATTTAAAGGAAAAAAAAAGGCAATGTTAATAGCCTGATTTTTGTAACTTAACTATAATCACTACATTTGAAATATTGAATTGTTGTAGATAAAAACTCATTCCGCTTACATTATCGCACATTCTCTTTTTCTACTATGTACGTATGTCATCTTCATTACACAATACTACCAATATATATACTTTGGACAATTCAATTGATACATTATTAGGAATTCTCCGAATGAGGAAAACTTCTTATTAATGATTCTTTATATTATCTTTAAAAAAAATTAATTTACATTTTGATAGTTTAATTAAGTTGTGTGATCGTCGTGATTTCTTTAATTTAGTAAATTGAATTTATTGGTTTAATTAACAGGTAAATAAGGAATAAAGAAAGAGTGGGAAAATGGGAGAAAAATGGGAGTTCCAAGTAGGAGTGGTAGGAGCATTGTTTCTATCAGTGGCATCATCAGTTTCTATTGTTATTTGCAACAAAGCCTTGATGAGTAATCTTGGCTTCCACTTTGGTACGTCTTTTTTCTCTTCTTTTTTTAACCTTAAGCTTTTTCTCTTTTTTTAAAAAGAAGATTATGCTTTATCCGTTGACTTATATTTTTATTTCTTTTGCTTTTTATTACTGTACTTTTTATAAATATTACCCTCTCTTTGTATTATTGATATTATCATCGGTAAAGTTATATTGTTAAAGTAAGTCAAATACGGAGTAAAATTCGATGGAGTCATAAAGAACAGTAGTGTATGTTACATTGTTTTCTAATGTTAAGTGTTCAAAAAAAAAAAAACAATTTCAAACCTATATTAATTCATTGGATTGAACCAATAATACTAATAAATTGACCTTACTAAAGGAAACATAATTGTCCCTACGTCTATAGCAATGAATCTTTGCTTTCAAACAAATCATTGTTTGGTTTGCACATGAAAAATTTTGTAAGCGTGGCTGACCTTTGAATAATAGGCTTCACCAGCTATGGTGGTTGAGCATGGCAACAGTTTAACCAACAACAACAATGATTAGCCAACAATAAATAATTTCAAACTTTCAATTTTAAGAAATACGAATATAGCTTTTAAAATGTGGTCTATTATTTAGAAACAAAAATGGTAGTTTATCATTAGTTTTTTTTATATGACAGATAAAGTAGTTAACAATCAGAAAATAACTGACACGTAAAGACTTCATTATATGGAGTACAATTTTATAAGATTGTATTGTATAGGTAAGCCAATACTTCGTATAAAGAATGAAATTGAATTTAACTCGAGTTCCATGATTTAATAACATGTGTGTACATGAACGTATGTTCGTATTTGCAGCGACAACACTCACAAGTTGGCACTTGATGGTAACATATTGTACCCTTCATTTGGCACAACGCCTCAAATTTTTCGAGACGAAATCAGTGGACATGAAGACTGTAGTTATGTTTGGCATCCTAAATGGAGTCTCCATTGGACTTCTTAACTTGAGCCTTGGCTTCAACTCCATTGGATTCTACCAAATGACTAAGCTTGCCATCATACCTTTTACTGTCCTCTTGGAAACCATTTTCCTCAACAAACATTTCAGGTTTTACATTCATACTCTACTACTACTACACCACCACCATTCAATAGCATCTTTGAAACAAATTAATAAGTTGTGCTCTTGACAGTATATAAGAATTTACTTCAGAAATTAGTCAGAATACTCTGCTTATAGCTTTTGATTAGTAAGAATTAGTTTTAATATCTGTACAAAAAACGTTCAGTTCAGTAAAAATTTCAGGACAAGGCCTAGAGAGTAGAGATGATAGAAAATATATATTTACTGCTGGTTTTATTAATGAAACACGCGTTCTCTTCACAGTCGAAAGATCAAGTTTTCTCTGTTCATCTTGCTGGTGGGAGTCGGGATTGCTTCTATCACCGATCTGCAGCTCAATTTTGTTGGCACAGTTCTTTCTGCTCTAGCCATAATCACAACGTGTGTTGGTCAGATTGTATCCTTGATTCACTATTTAGCCTTGGTTCCTTTCATTAGTACTTATAATGTTATGTTTGTCCAAGAAATCAGCAATCAGAAAATCGACTTATATAATTTTATGACATCATTCATGAATTCCTTAACCAAATTATTATTTAGCTGACTAACACCATACAGAAAAGACTTAATGTTTCGTCTACACAACTGCTGTATCAATCAGCACCATTCCAAGCAGCTGTCCTATTCGTCTTTGGTCCTATGGTTGATAAGTTCCTTACCAAGCAAAGTGTTTTTGCCTTCAAGTACTCTCCTCTTGTCTTGGTAAGTTTTTTTTTTTTATTTTTTTTTTTCAAAAAAAAAAAAAAGGTAAAAAAATTTATTGATCACCCAAAAAATATTCATACACCAAAGGGCTAGGCAAGCCCTAAGACCACAAAACAGGACAAAAACAGAACAAAACAAACAACACCAAGCAAAAGCTATCTATCAGACACTGAACAAGTCTTTAAACCATTCCTGCTTCCTTCTGCTGGTCTTGATCGGCATGGAAAAAGAGATTCTATGAAATAGCTCATACCACAGATCCTGGATCACCTTCTCTGGTTGCATAAGACATCTGTCCCATTTGGCTTAGTTTCTAGTCTTGGTAAGTTAAAAATAAAATTACCACTTAATGAAGTTTCATCCGTCCCTCTTATCGTGTATGCATCACTTAAATCTAGCTATATTTGTACAGACTGAAGTAATGCAGTCTGTACAAATAATCGGAACACAAAAAATAGCAACCAGCAGTTAATCTAACAGTACAAACTTGAGCACATTCTGCTAATACAGAGTTTTATGCATTACTTAAATGTGGCTATAAGTGTATAAATCTAACACGAAGTTGTATCCTTACATTGAAGTATTAGCAGTATGTGCAAAATAATCTGAACACAGAAAATTGCGACCAGCAGTTAATCTAACAGTACCAACTTTAGCACATACTACTAATACAGAGCATTTAAATCCATTCGTCCTATGATCTTATCTACTTAACATATATATGACCTTATGAAATGTACTTAAATGAGCAGGGATTCATCGTGTTATCATGCCTGATCGCGGTGTCAGTGAACTTCAGCACATTCCTGGTGATAGGAAAGACATCACCAGTAACATACCAAGTACTAGGACATCTGAAGACATGCTTAGTACTTGGGTTTGGTTATACATTATTACATGATCCATTTACAGAGAGAAATATAATTGGAATAACAATAGCTGTATTTGGGATGGGACTCTACTCATATTTTTGTACCAATGAGAGTAAAAAGAAAGTTCCTGTTGGGGATTTATCTACAGCTTCCCAGGTTAATTTATCAACCTTTTTCATCTTTATTTATGTTCTTGCTTTATTTCAACTTTACTAACAAAGTAATTCCTCTTTCAATTCATACTACTTTCACAATTATAAAAGATTTAACTTTTGTATTTGAATTTTTTGAAAATTTGATCCTCCCTTTTAATTGTGATTAGTATTACTTTTCACCTTTTTATTTTCCTACTTTTTCAAGTGTCATATAATTATATTCCCTTTCCTAAACCAAACAACTTATTCCCTTTGAGTTGGGCAGCATTTTTAGCTCTTCCATTTTTCTCTTTTCCTTCTACTTACTAAATAACATAGTCTGTTAATACATGCAAAAATAATGCTTATTTGGATGGAATTTCTGTTAATTAAGGTCGTGTAGGGTTGTTCACGGTCCAGTTTGATAGGTCTAGACCACATTTTGAACAGCCCTAAGGCCGCATTCTTTCTATTTGAAAAAAAAAATACTTAATCTGTCAACAAATAATCTTTTTTTTTTTTTTTTTTTTTTGAAATGGAATAAGGAGGGCTGATTTCATTATGTATTTCTTTATAGGATATCCACAAAACTACTTCTAGTTGTAGTAAAATCAAAAAATAAAAATAAAAATTTACTCAATACATATGAAGTAGACCTTCATCTTAAATTTCTTTCTCTCACTCACTTTACTAAAATTCTTAATATACGTGTCAAAATCTTTTAGAAAGATTCTTAGTCATGCGCGGAGAGAATACCAAATACAAGTATTCCATAGTAAAATCATTTGTTGTAAAGTAAATGTCAGAGTTAAAAATTATTTTCTATATTTCATGTATTCAATTTTTGTATTATTATTATTTGGAAAAATGGCGATACATTTCAAGTCTAAGACATAATGAGAGGAAGGAATACTAACGGCATTGTGAATGGCATGTTGATGTTGCAGATAAAAGATAAAGAAAATTTGCCACTATCAACAGTGAAGAATGTGGGTGTACAAGATAATGAAGGTCATGAAAAGGTCAAAGCAGCCAAGGATTCTCTTGTCTAATCATCAACTCTTTTTTTTTTAACCTTTCTTTTATTTGAACTTCACCTTTTATTTTTATGTTTTTCAAAGGGGGTTGGGAGGATTTTTGTAAGGGATCGGTAATATACCAATATTCTTTAAGGTTCATTTCAATTATATTCTAAAACAGTAAATTGAGGATAATACTCATCTTTTTGCATTATGCTCCACAAAGCCACTTTTTACCAACAATTTGAAAAGTGCCTTATACACATGTTTTTATATTCTCCCTATGTCCATTAGTCATTTAACAACTCGCAAATGCTACGTTACTCGCACGTATGCTTCATTTTGTCATAATTATTTGTGTTGATACGGAGCATAACTACTTGTTGCTTTATCTTGAACCAAAAATATGAAATTTTACATATGAATACGGAGTATAATAACTTATTATTGTATTTAGACACGTATCCATGTCAAAAACGATAACTTGCTAAGTCCCAATGTTTTTATAAGTGTGCCATGAGTTGTCATTAGATGTTACTATGTTAGGCTTGCAATTGACGATTGTGAGCATGAAAAGTCCAATTATAAGCCTAATTTTTGCTAATCATAGCTAGCTTAGGTTGAATTTGGTAAAGGGTGTTGGTGCCATTCCTCCAAAAGGGACACGCATAGGTACCAAAATGAACTTGCTCCCAAAGCCTAATCATATAAGAAAGGTTAAGTGATGGAAGAGCATCAAATAATGATTTGTACGGAGTAGTGATTTACAGAAAATCTATTTTTAGATATTGTTAACGATTATCTAATTAGATTGTTGATGACATTAGCTGCTTAAACTAAATAACGGCTAAGACAACCCACGAAGTTATACTTCCTATGATTTTAATAATTGCAACACGTCTTTCCAGCATGCAATTGAGGAGCGAAGGTAGATGATCAAAGTGTTTGAAATAATTAAAATAGTAACAACTTAACCCCTTCATCTCATCGGCGGTTAGATTATTAATTAAAAAAAAAAATTGTTTGTTTACCTTCTCTATTATCTTTAAATAACTTGCTTAAAAAGGTGTGTTTTAAGTAAATAGAAACAAATGAAATTACTTTTTTAGGATAGATGTCTCTTTATGATGGTGGGTTTTATCAGGCTGGCCGCAAAGGATTCTTGATTAAGGGGAGACAAGATAATTTTTACTTAAAATGCGTTTGTGGTGGTGCGAGGCAAGAGGAATATTGAGGTGCTGTTTTTCTGAGGGAATCCTAATAGAATCTCACAAGTGCACCACTATTTTTATTACTCCATAAAATCACAGAGGTAGGATTAGGCTAAAAAGTGGAGGTAGGTCATTATATCCCTCACCTTAGAACAAGGTCACTCTTTGGTATTCTGCTAAAATTAGTTCAGCACAAGAACTGGGGGCGGTTGTAGAGTGCGTAGAGCTTCGATGGTGGTGGCGAGCTATAACATCAACAATAGAAAACGTGAGAGATGTAGCCATGTAGATAGTTGAAGGAGAAGATCAGACATTTTATACCTGAAATGGGACAATTGTGAAATTGTCTTCCAGCAACATCATATCAACGCCACTAATAGTGGCGCTCTCATGATAATTTTTGGGCGATAGCCACTCAGGCTGCAGTCATGACGGGGAAAATTACAGGGTAAATGTTGAAGATTTTAGGACATGACCATACACAGCAATATACGAGTATCGTACATGATTTTGCAATGATCATGACAGTGATATTTTTAGACGAGTTAACTCCTATATGCACAATTTCTACTAATTTGCGCAAATTTTTATACACACCTGGGTGTACCAATAAATATTGATTGAAGTTGTGTTATTCGGAAAAAGAAACATAATAGACAAGTCAAGGCATCGAGCAAAATATGGGCAATAAGGAAAGAATCAAGAGTGAATAATTTAATTCACTTTGCCAAGAATTTAAAGTCTCCAATATTTAAAAAAAAAATAAAGCAAATTACACTTGCAAGGCTATACCCATTCTTCCCATGGAGAAACACATTGCTTTCTCGCTTTTATCACTTATGTACAAAAAACACCCAACAAAAATTTACCCGATTAACGAAAAAAAAAAACCAAAAAAAAAGTCCAAATACCACCTATACCCTTCCCACCCAAAATTTTCTTCAAAACTATCTTTCTCCCATTATTATTAGTCATTTACAAAATTACCTTCCTCTCCCTATCCTCGCCCCGGCTTTCTAAACAAAGCTAAAATCTAGAGGATTAAATTTTTAAAAAATAAGGTAGAATATGTAGATTATATTTTGGAACGAGCAATCTCAAAATTTTACTAAGATTGCAAATTACCTAGGACTTGGACGCCCAGAGAGTGATCGAGGAGGCCTCACAGGAGGAGAAGGCGGCATGTTAGGAATCACCATTGTCTGGGAGCGAGAGATCATATCAGCCATGAATGAGGTTTGGTAAGCTTGAGAAAGATTGGTGCTGCTTGTAGAATCGACTCTTACGGTTGCCCTCTGCCACGAATGTGAACTCAGTCCAGACAAAACATATGCCCTTCCAGATGCCTCGTACACCTGGCGTGTAGACATCCTCTCCTTCATCTCCTTTAGTTCATTTAAAAGTCCCACACACAAGGGGTCTTTTGCTGATACACTTTCTGACAATGTTTGCCGACAGCTCTCGAGGATACACACTGCACCGGCCAAATCACTATTTTCAGCAGCAGATCTAGCCTCCGACATAGCATCTGCTGCTTTTAGCCTGTTACGCTGCTTATCCACCTCCATGGAAACCTCTACATGCTCTGCTCTCTCTGATCTACTGATCTTGACACCTTCAACTTCATCTATATGTGTCATCTCTTTTGTGATTGGGTCCTTATAAGTGCAGCTAACTTTCAGCAATGGCATCTCACTTACAGATGCCTGAGGAATATTCATAGTCACAAGAAAATCCCTTTCTTCTTCAGCATACAAATCTCCAACATTTATGTAACCTGTTCTTGCACCATCCAGCAGTCGAGTGTGGTAGCTTCCAGCTTTGATTGACCCAAGCTTCAAATTAGGGTATACACAGTTAAGTTTCAATTCTAGCTCTTGTACAACCACACTCAGCAAACCTCCCATGCACTGGGCAAAAGCATCTTGAATCACACACTCAGTCTCTATAAAGGAGAATGTGCCTCCAGAACCCTCGGAGATGGAATGCATTGAAACAGAATCATGATCTGAACCAAACCCAAACGTATGCACTGGTATCTGAAAGCTGGTTCCTGAATTCTGTTGGATAAAATTTGGAAGGAGCGACTTGTAGTCTGTCCTAGATTGTGCACCAGCAGGAGCATTGACCGTATATGTATCCTGCCCATCAGATAAAAGGATCATACTGCTAACCGGGTTTTTACACTTCCGCTCTAACATAACCTTAGCACCCTTCTTGAGACCTTCAGCAATATTAGTTCCACCATTAGAAGAAAGGGAATTGACTGCTTGGAGAGCCTGATTTCTACCACTGTCAGTCATCCTTTTAAGGGGAAAAAGACGCCGGGCTGAAGAGGAAAATACTATAACTGAGAGCCTATCATGAGGACCAAGGTGATGTATCACAAATCCCATGGCACGTTTAAGTAATGCAAGCTTGGTACCTGCCATGCTGCCACTCACATCCAGTACAGTAACCAGATCAACTGAAGCACGAGAATTTTGAGATGGCAAGCTGGCACCGTAATAGCTTATTTCAGCAACAGGAGCCTTCAGATGTATCAAAACTGAGAAATTATCATAAGATGCTAACTTAGCAATGGAAGAAACTTCAGGACATGTCTTAATCTCTACCCTTCTCATAGAGCTGTCATCAGAAGCATTATGAGCAAATTGTTCCCTAAATGTATGTTGTTCATCTATGAGGTCATCATCATCAAACATAGCAGGTTCAGAAACCCGGTACGTGGGGGAGATGTTCTGATTAAAATCTGGTTGAGGAAGGTGAAGCTGCTGCAGAGCAGCTACCACTGGATAGTCTCTGTTCCCATTGATTGAGTTGGCTCTCAGCTTCCCATGGAGAGCTTCAGAAGTCTGACCTTGGGAAGGAATTTCTGTCCACTTTGCTCTGCAGATTGGGCAAATGTGATTGCCATGCTTCACATTAGAAGTGATGCAGTTAAAGTGAAATGAGTGTGAGCACTCAGCGGTAAAAATAGCATGGCCCTGGCCTGGGATCACAGTGCTCAGGCATATTGCACAGGTCTTCTGCAGTAATGAAACAGTAAAAGTTAAGAAGAAAACTTCTAGATAGAAGCTTAAATAATCTTGGGCAAAGATTCCCAAAAAAAAAAAAAATACAGTAAAGGGAGGAGAAAAATCTATAAAAAGGATAAAACCAGTAAAACATTGTGAGTACTATATTTCTACCCAGCTTATGTCTTTATATTATGATTAATTGAATTCAATCATTTCTGTTGCAAGATATGGGAAGACATGTAAAAGTTTTAAAAATAACAAACAAACAAAAATGGTGCTTACATCTATGACACCCTCATTCAATATACCCAAGAATTCCCAGTGGAGTATCTATGCAATCTAAATGTAATCTAGAAGACCTGCGTTATCACTTCAACCCCACAGATTTTCACCAGAATATAAAAAACTCTTACAGTCTTACTTACACAGCTGAGGCCAGACATCATTGTTTCACCTTTTCAAATTCTATTCATAGCAAAAGCATTGGCAAAATTATCAATTATTAGACAACACGTTTCCATACAAAGGCCTAAGAGCAAGAAACACGCACCTAAGTAATTCCTGCAAGCTTTAAATAATTTTGACATCCAAGTATTAAAATTTAAAAGCATTAAGGCCACTGATTACTTCATAAGCATGTTCCAGTCATCTAGGACTCCCATTTCATAACGTAATGTCAAGATTACCCAAAGACAGATGACTATAATAATTGGAGCCATTAACATTCATTTGAGATTGAACATCAGTTCTTCAGCTTCTTCCCAATTTGGCCGCAGCATCATTTAGTCACTTATTTCTAGCTATACAATGAAAGATAATCTATTCCACTTACAGTAACTCTGAAGAAGAAAAATAAAAGACATAAATGCATAAAACCCTGGAATGGAGAATACAAATTGCGCTTGGTTAATATATATCACAGCCAGGTGACATTTGGGGTCAGTATATCCCACAAAAATTAGAACTTACAGACCCGTGAAAACAATATCATTCTGTTTACAAGTAAAGAGGCACGCAATATTAGACAAGATACTTACATTACATTCTACTAATCAACTCTGACAAAAATATTGCTAATAGGGTACAATGGATTTCTTGAGTATATAATTATCATTTAACCATTAACTTCATGAATTATATTAAAAATAAAAATATAAAAAATAAAAAATAAAAATAAAAATAAAACCTTGTTAGATTAATCGTTAAAAAATTATACAGAATTTTACAATAACATAGAAGAGAGACCAATAATTTTAGTTTGAAAACAGAATTCATATGAAGTCAACTAATACGAAAAGGATGGGTGTATCCTTTCTACTATGTAGCAATGCAGCGGGTATAAAGATCTCAAAAATATCACTTGTTGGCTAAGTGGCCCAAACCAATATGCATATTAATACCCAAACACATGATTGTTATTAGAAGATATTTCCCTTCCAATATGCAATGTATGTGAGATACAGATTAATATGACTACAAAAATAATCAATCCCACCGCCTTATCCTAAAGGGCACAACATTTAATGGGGTACACAACTTCGTACTATATTTGTAGGTGTTTGAAAACGACCCAAAAATCAATTAATGCAAACTACTAGCAAAATTCCAAATCTGGGAAACCTATTCGAGCCTGTTAACTTTGAAAAGGAGACAAGCCAACTAATGATTACGAAGGAATTGAAATTTCAACATTGCCCAACAACATATACCATTGGTTACAAGTCATAATGAGATTTATACAGAAAAGGACCTCCAAATAAATTAGAAAATTGAAAATGATGCAAAAAATAATTTTAAAAAAAGCTGCTTCAAATAATCTGAATTACGACTAAGACTATTATATCCTAATAATCAATACATTTAATAAAGATAATAATCAACTTTTAGCAGCTGAACCAAAATACATTTGAATCTGACCGCAAAAAATTCAAAAGGGGATAGACCAATATATTCAAGTCTTTTGTTTTGTCTTTCTTTTTATTCTTATTTTCTTTCATTTTCTAAATGAAATACCAGGTAATAAATTTACAGAATTTCTATTCTCAATCAAATGAAAAGTAAAAAAAAAATATTTTTCAATAATTAAAAGTTTAGGGCAGAGCCAAATAACTTCAAGTTAATAAATTGATTTTAATGTAAAACTTAGGTCATATTACAAATCAGCCCATCAATATATATATTACAAAATATCTTATGAAAATATGAGCCACATCTGCTTCCCCTAATATTAATTATCTCTTCAAATCAAGAAAAGGGGAGAATAAACAACAAAAAAAGTTGGTCAAGAACCAACAACCAGTCAGATAAAAATGTCAAAGTAGAACTCTGCAAGGAAGAATCAAATAAATACCTTCATGTTGAATCTAATTGTCTAACAAAGAAAAAAGAAAACCATAAAATAAAAAGTCAATGTTAGGCTGCCAAAAGGATGAAGAATATAATTAAAACTAAAGAACAATGCCAAGTGGGGAAGACTTTTATTTTTATTTTTTGCAAAAGCAAAAGTGATCAAGCAACTCTCACCAGTCATAATTATGAAGCTTTCAAGGCAAACATTAGGGAGATGATGAGCCCCACCCATCAAAAGAAGTGGAAAATCATGAAGAAAAAGAAAACTACTGTTTTCTTCTTTACCTCCATTAATTTTTTTTTAATCAAAAATAAACTTAAGTACCCCATTTGACAACTTTGAGGAGTTTTAGGCTCATACCCATTGAAAGAAACCTCACAATCAACGGTCAACAGGCTTTTTATCTAAATAAGCAATTCATCAAAAGGAGGGAGAAAAAAAAAGATTGAAGAAATGGGGTGAAAATGGCCACAGCTGCTGACCATGCAAAGCACTTTCCCTTGAGGGAAATAAAAGTCGAATAATTTACTCCCTCTATTCTTTTATTAGCTGTTCCACTTCTTAGATGTATTATCAATCTTGTTAGATGTGTTGCAATGTATAATTTGAAATATATGCAACTTAAATTTTGTTAAATGCACAAAAGAAAGAAATTAATCCATGTAATTCTAAATAAATGCATCACTTGTTTTATTCAGTCATTGATATAATACTACTCTTGTCCCAAATTTACATCATAGAGAAAATACAAGTTTATCTGCATTATGATACTATTTTTCATAGTCCACTTGCCCACTTTTATATTACTCCGTATAATACTATTTATCCTACCCCACTTGCCCACACCCATAAAATCTCGTCAAACTAAACTACCCGTAGATACAAGTGATAGCATTTATACAAAAACGGAGGGAGTAATGGGTATGGACGTATGGTCATGTAAGCCCATCGCATTGCATCAGACCGTGAAAAAGCAAATGAAGCAGCCCGATGGAGCTAGTATTGGTTTTCCTTTTACAAATGAACCAAAGGGGTAGTAGTGATGGTCCCTAAAGTTGTACAATCTCACCCACTCCACTTTATTTTCCCCACAATCCACTTACCACTTGATAACAACAACAGCAGCAGCAACAACGACAATAAAGCCCCATCTTTCCCCCACTATTCAGATTCCTTCACAGTATATCCCATTATTACCCTTTTTATTAAATTCAATTGCATTTTACAAATTACATTAAAATAACAATAAACACCCATGAAAAAAAAAAACATTAATTATTTTAAAAAAATTAACCTTTATAGCAGAAACCCAGATGAACAATTTCACATAAAATAAACAAACACCAACAAAAACTCAATCCAAACAAATAACCAATCAAAATAATAATTACGATAACAATTATTTACGAACAAAAATCGAACCTTAGAAGATTTCGAGGAGCTGCGAGAGAAGCGAAGCCCGGAAGAGGACGGAGTAGGAGTGATAGGAGAAGATGGGCGGCAATCGGCAGCAACGGAGGCGGTGGAAGAGGAGAGAGAAACCACGGCGTCGGAGAATTGCCGGCGATGACCACCGTTAACGGCGGCGAGTACGGCGGCGGAAGAAGACGAATTACTATTATTCTCGTCATCAAGGGTGCGAGGAAGTTGGACGCAACCCAACGCTAATTTAGCCTTCCTCCATTTGCTTCCCACCATTTCTAAAAGCGACGAAAAAACCCAGAAATACGACGAGAAGATGAGAGAGAAAATGTAGATCAGGTGAAAGAGAGAGACGCCATGAAAAGAAATTGAAGGGTTTTTAGATAGAGAAAGAGAGGATAGAGTTTGGCGGCCATGAAAGGGAGATAGAGAAAAGGAGAGAAGGTTAATAATAATAATAATATTAATAATATTTATAAATAAATAATATTTGAAGTTTTGACTTTAATAAGAGAAAGAGTATTCGTATAAATTTTTATAATATAAAGTATGAAATACGATGTGATGGGATTTATTTCATTTGGTTGAATAGTTAAAGGAAAGCAAATACATTGGGTTTGGAGAATAATTGAAGTGGCCCAAACCCCAACGCAAATAATACTTGTTTATTAGGGTAATCTTTGATTTGATTAATTAATAGTGTGATTATCTATGACTAATTATATAATTATTTTTTTAGTATGCTGACTATGTGTTTTGGATTCTTATGTATGTTGGACTATGGATAGAACTCGGGAGCCAAGAGACTAGCAAACAATCATGTTGTGTTATGTTGTGTTCGTGTTTGGTTTTGTGTTCATTTTGTGTTACTTATGAAATCTGTCAAAATCATGTAAAATATAAGATAATTGTATAATTTGACCATTAATAAAAACAGGTTGTGTTTGGATTGATTTGTGAAATGTCAATTTCGTGTTTTTTATACAAATCTTGAAGTTGTTAGTTCAAATTTTGTAAAAACTATATATTTACTAGGGCGGCTAATGCGCGCGTCATTGTCTGTCATCTCCGGAACTTTTTTCGATTTGGAGTTGTTGGTAATGTTAATTAGGGAAAAATATGTAAACAATTTTTTTTAGGGGTATAAATGTCCATACACTATTCTTAAATGTTTTAAAAAAAATTAACATTAATGAGGGCAAATATATAAATAAACATTTTAGGGACATAATCATCTCAACACTATTCATAAAGTGTGGTGATACTTTTAAAGGCATAAATACGTAAATAAATATTTTTAGGGGTACAGTAGTCTCTACACTATTCATAAGAGCTTATTCATACTTTTAAAAAGGTAAGGAAACGCATGAAATAAAATAAAAGACTATTAAATGTGGAGAGTACCACGTGACCCATAAGAATGTTCGAACAATTTTGAATATATTAGGGCAGATAACGCGCGCAATAGCTAGGCGTATCTGGAGAGCTCTTTCGGTTTGGCCTTATGTCACAAATTTAGATATTGGCAACATTAATGAGGGAAACTATGTAAATAAATATAATTTAGGGGTATTAATGTCCGTACTCTATTCTTGAGAGTTAAAAAAAAACAATTAACATTAATGATGGCACATAAGTAAATAAACATTTTAGAGGGTATAATTGTCCAAACACTATTCATAAGAGTTATCTCAAACTTTTTATGGGTCGTTTGGTTGGATCATTTGGAATGAATTGGAATGGAGTTAGAATCCATTCCATCTAGTTTTTTGTTTGGTTGAGTGTTTTAGTAATGGAATCTCATACCCAAGGGGTTCCCTCTCCCCCTAAGATTCACAATCCATTCTATTAATGAAGTATAGAATCCATTTCAACAATAAAACCAAACAATTTTAAACTAGCATGGGTTTTAGAGTCCACACCTCTCTAGTATGAGATTGCATACCAATCCATTCCAATTTGATGAACCAAACATCCCCTTAATGGAGGGATATATAAGTCTATGAGTATAGGATAGATATAAATTTAACTCAAATATTCAGAGGCAAATATCGAAATATCATCAATGGCTTGATATGTTGGCCTAGCCCAAACCAAAAACAATGTGTTTGATGACCTAACATGCTTGAAACCCAATGCAAAAATTCTACCATAGCCTAAAAGACCCAATCTAATTTTGCGTGTTTGTATGTATGTCGAAAAGTTAGACACCAATTTTTCACTCCCTTGGCTTAGATTATAGAGATCCATAGCCTAAATTCTAAACTTTAGAATCACACAGCTTGGTAAAAAAGCTATAATCACCTTATTAGATAAAACATCATCTAAATTTTATTACAGTCTATAATTTTTTAAAAAAATTATATTTATTTTTTACCAAGCTAATTAGTTGATATCAATAAATCTCATTTTTTTTAGGGGATCAATCACACACACACATATATATCAATTAGAGGTGATCATTTACATGCTTGGGCGAGAAACGGGTCGGGCTTGTCCACAGGCTAACGGGCTTAAAATCTTTGTTATTTTTGTAGGACTCCGTTCTAGTTTTTATAAAATACTAATAAATCTTTTTATCATTTATTTAGGTTACAATTATTTCGATTAAGTTGTCTCAAAATTTTCTTGATCACAAATCTTAAAAAAAAAAAAAAAAGTTGAAATGGTGACATATGTTAGTGAAAAATATGAAAGAACTTATACGAAGTATAATAAGTCTCCGATAATAACATTTAAAAAAGATAAAAATGGTTATTGTAGCCAATAAAAAGCTTAGAATCCTATATACTTTTTTTTGTATTTTTTTTTCTAAAACATACATACATAATTTAACCATTTTTGTAATAAACGGGCTGAACGGGCTAGCCCGCGGTATAAATTGTCTTGTCCATGTCCGCCCATTTATATCAGCGGGTCGGGCCTAGCCCATCCACATATTCAAATTTTTTTTCAAAATTGTTGTCCAAGCCTGCCTGTTTTGCATGCCGGGTAGGGCGGGCTTAGCAGGCTGTCCCGTCCATGAACAACTCTAATATCAATGAGTTTCATGTTTCAAAAAAAAAACAATGAGTTTCAATTCATCAACTACTCCCTTCATTCTTTTTTTTTTTTTTTTGGTTCTACTCACTTTCTATTTTAGGTATTACACATTTGACTATGTATGACGCATTAATTAAATATGACATTGGTAAAAAAAAAAAGACAAATTGAGGCGACAAAGTAGGGATTCGCCAACAAGTTTTTAGGACTTAAATAGTTAATGGATCCCATGAATAAGGGATGAATTGCATGCAACCATGAAAAAGGACATTAATCTAGCTACTAAAATTAAACCCCTTCAACGGAGCTATGAGAACCCTGACTCACATATGAAACATATGGTTTTAGACCATATAAGATTCAGTGAGATGGTATGAACTTATTCGGGAGTTAGTGTTAACTCATATAGGCATCTACTTGATTTGATTATTAACCTATAGAAATTATGATATTTTTTTTAATATCATTGTCGAAGTAAATGTTATTCTTTACCAACAAGTCAAATACTCTATCTAGTTCTAGAATATTAAGGAGTTGCCCTAACTATTCCTAATTATACTTTAATAACTTGTTAATGTAACAACAACAAATAAGTAAAGATGTAATCCTTGAAGAAGTTGAGCAAGAATTGAATTAACCAAAGAAATGAATAGATTAATATAGACAAAGGATGCAAATGCTTTTCATTAATTAAAAGATAAAGTCAACGCTACAATTGTATTACAAGAGGAGAAAATTAACTCAACGTTCAAACAATTGGAATGATCAAACGATCTTCAAAACATACTAGGTAAATCCTAAACTATCGCTTGATTACTAACCTTAGGGAAAACTAAGAAAGCAATAAAGAAAGTGTAAAGTAAATGAAATGCTTTTGTTGATTGATTCGCTGATGTCTTTTCTTTGTGATCCTTCACCTATTTATAGACAAAAACTCCTTGGAAATCTGGCCTTTGTCTTCCGTTAATGCCCTTCTAATTGCTATATGGTTTTCTCCTCTTGGTGCCAAAGTATTCCTTTCAAAATAACTTTAACTGGATAAGACCACGCTTCTTTTAAGATATGGGTCTTTTAATGATTGGGCCATGTATTGCGCTTATTAGTTTATGATAATACATGTAACCATAGAGACGAGCTTTTTTTAAGCGTTAGTAAATCAGACTACCCTTGATTAAGTTAAGCTTTGGTCAAACTTCCCCTAACATGTCATATAGTCAACAAAAGTCAACAAATATTTAGATAATTTGGGTGTAACAATCATGCACATACAATTGTACGCCTTAAAATTACACTACGTTATATTAATTAATCACATAAATAATCTAAATTTGACGACCACTTTGAATAAGTTATTACATATTTTCCCTCATTAATGTTAGCGGTCAGCGCTTAACTTTGTGGCATAAAACCAAGTCAAGAACTCCTAGACATGACTAATTGCTTGTGTTAATCGTCTTAGACCATGTTCTTTTGAGCTGCTCTGCTCTGTTGAGCCCTGTTTTGCTCTGCTGAAATCTGCTCTGCTCTATTTAAAAATAATAATTAATAATAACAATAATAACAATAATTAATAATAACAACAATAATAATTAATATTTAATAATAATAATAATTAATATTTAATTATCATAATAATAATAATAATTAATATTTAATAATAATAATAATAATTAATAATTTACAATAAAAATAATTAATATATAATAATATTAATTAATAATAATAATAATAATTAATAATTAATAATTAATAATAATTTCTAATATTTAACGATCATAATAATAACACTTAATATTTTTTTCGAGGTAATAAAAAAATTCTTAATATTTAATAATAATACTAAGTATATAATATTATTTTATAATAATAACTAATGATATAAAAAGAATAAAAAAGCTTCAAAACAATCTGAAAATCTGTCACCCTTTTTTTTTTTAATAGAAAAGGAAATTGGATTAATTAATAATCAACCAAATCCATCTTGAAGCTTTTAATATTAAGATATGTTAAAGATGGTACACATCTATTTATGTTTTCATTCACCTAAACCAATGGTATGCACTTGTTAATAATAATAATAAAATAATGAGATAATAATAATAATAATAATGCGATAATAATAATAATAAAATAATGAGATAATAATATTAATAATACTTTAAATAAAATAATAATAATAATAATAATAATAATAATAATGAAATGTGTTTCGCTATGCTGTGCTCTCTACTAATCCCTGCTTGCTCTGCTATACGAAGAACTGGGCCTTAATTTTATAATAAAAATCCAATCCAAATAAAGGTCTGGATTGAATTGGATCTTGCCCAATTTTTTTAAACCAAATGGACACCCCCAAGAAAAACCCAAAACAAAATAAATTTCTTGGATGTAGTACTCCGTAGTTTGTAGAGCAACAACTCGAGGACAAGTGCCAGAAACAGAGCATTTTACGACTCAAAATTTCTGATTGAATTCCTCCTTCTGTAATTCAGCTGCTCTTTAAACCCCATATATCACAAATTTCTGAATACAGAAAATATCAAACCTTTTTGATTTTTAATCTTTGTAACTTTATTGAAGGCGAAGAAGAACAGTATCCCCAATTAAAACAAAGCAAGTATTTTAGGTATTTCTTTAATTTGCTAATTTTTTCGAATTTTATTATACCTTTTGTTTTCGTCAAATTTTTACTTGTTTTTGCTAGGTTAACTTTTTATTTCATGCTGTTATTATTGTTAATTCGAAACTATTGCTTCATACCCATGAATTGAATTACTGGAAAAATCCACTGATTTAGACTTAATTCTTGATTAGGGTATTATTTGATGTCTATATTTCTGTATTACATTGGGTTTTGATTAGTTTATGCGATTTGGTGAGCTATGGATTCATCAATTTCCAATTCCCAGGTTGAAAAACAGTCATTATAAATTTCCCAACAATCAAACTTCATTATGTTGAGCCAATCTTGTTGCTACAAGGTTCAACAAACCCTTGAACCTTCGTGCTCTCGACCGGCGGCTGCGTGCCTTCCTCTTCAGTTCAAGGTCCTTATTTTTCCTCCCTGTGATTTTATTGTGATATAGCTAGAATCTGCAACTGAGTTATGACATGGATTATTAAAATTTCAACAGAATTCGAACTTATTTGGATCCCAGAGTAAAGGTTTTAATCGTGCAAGACGAGGTTCTGCTCATTCAAGTTGTATCCATTCGCTCTCTTCGACTAGAGCTCGAGGTGGGTATTTTTCAATTTGTTGCTACTTTTGTGGTTTCTTATTAGTCTTTGTAGTATTGTTATGTCATTGAGTTTATCACATATGCTAATATGACCTCAGAAAATGTGAAGTGTTGGAGCTTAAAATAACAAGTCTGATAAGATTAGGTTTTTGATAAAGTATCTCTCCATTTAAAGCTTAAACTATTACACATTTTTTGAATCTTAAATTATCTACTATATGCAACAGTGTTTACGTAATATTGTTCACATTTTCTGTAAGGTTCCCTTGTCATCTGTTAACAATTATAAAAACTACAAAAATTATGTTATAGTATGTGCCGTGTAAGTATATTGTCCCTATATTGTAATACTAACGTTGTTGAAAGATTGATGATGCTTTTAGTTCTATGTGCAAAAAGTAAGCTGCATTGTCTGCATATCCAATTTTTACTTTCCAGCCATTTTTCCCTAAAGAGTGAGGTTTTACTTGTAGCCAACAGATGTATTTAAGTTCAGTAATTTAGGTTCCTATTCTAATAAAGTCTATCTGTGTACTTGTATTTAGGATTTGCTTTCAGTTATTTGTTTCCTATTCTTGTTAGAATTCAATGTTGTTTAATTTAGCTAGGATTTTGATGGTTTCCAAAATGTTTAAAAAACAGTCCCATGTTTTTTATTCTATGTTGCCCAGACCCGGATTTGGGTGTTATGTCCGACATGGTGTTGGATCCTCTGACACTCTAGATTTTATAAAATCTCATATAGACCACTATCTATTTGGTTGTTGTCTCGTGTCAAAGTGTCAAAGGATCCGACACGAAACACCTGATGTACAAAAGGGAGTCGAAGTAGTTTAGGCTGATTTGTTTTCATCATGCTTAGGAGTCCTAGGTTGTCTTTGTTTGCTTTTGTACCCTATAAAAGGCAAATCCTATATACATTATCTTACAGATGTGAGTTTATGAAATTGATGATGACTTCGAAAACCTCAGTAACTTAAGAGTTTTGATATGTTAGTTTAATTCCCTAACCATATTATACTACCTCCGTTTCAAGTTAGTTGCAACTTTCACCTTGACACGAATTTTAAGACAAAATTTCATAATAGCTGATTAATGAATTAAAGGATAGATAATTAAAGGGTAGGAGAGAGAAAGTGAAGGTAATTAATAAATTGAATACCACCACGCCGGCACCACCAACAACCGGCACACAAAATTGAATACCACCACGCCGGCACCACCAACAGCAGCCACCCCGCAACCGTCGCCCAACAGAAGCCGCCCCAAAACCGCCCATTAGCAGCCTAAAACCACCCTCTCTCTCAGCCCGAACCACCCCCTCTCAGCCCGAACCACCCAAAAATCACCCACACGCACCTCGAACAACCCCAAAACCACCCCCTCTTAGCCCGAACAACCTCGAAATCTCGAACCACACCGAAACCACCTCCTTTCAACTCGAACCACATCGAAACCAAATCCCTCTCAGTCGAACCACCCCAAAACCACCAACACTCCCCATAAACCACCCACACTCACCCTAAACCAACCCAAACCTACCCTTACTCACCTTGAACCACACCGAAACCACCCCAAACTAGCCCATTCACCCCTCAAACCATCAAATCTAAACAATTAAAAGAAAAAAAAAAGACGAGAGAGAGAGAGAAAGGAACACTGAAGCACGACTTTGAATATGGTGATGAGCAGCGAAGACGTTGACGGTTGTGGTAGATGCAGCGACGACGTTGACGATGGTGGTTAGATGCGGCGGCGACGACAAAGTTGAGAAAGGGGTGTTGGGTGTTCCGACAATTTCGTGGGATTGAATTGTTTTAATTAGATATGAGTTAAATTAGATGAAATAAGTTAGATTAGGAGTTTAATGAAATCTGATTTAGGCAGTTAATTGTGTTTATGAGTTTTTTTAGTAAGGGTATTTTTGTACTTTCATTTTAAAAAACTTACTGAAATAAGAAAAAAATGGAAAGTTGCAACTAATGTGTAGCACCCCGTTTTGGCAAAAGTTGCAACTAATATGTAACGGAGGTAGTAAGTAAAATTCGTTTCAAGCAGCTTCTGGATTTTTTCTACAGGTCAATTGCCTAGATGTTTGACCATCTTGTGAATGGGTGAAAGGGGGGAGGGATGTTGTCTGAACTTATCATTTTATCTGAAAAATGTGTTTGGCATCATATGTCATTGTTGATGTAGTGTCTTAGTCCTTAGATTTAGCCTTCACTTCGAAGTTATTTTTAATTATTAGTAATATAACCTGTATAGCAATAATCCAGTGTCTTAATAATTATATATCTTACTTTTTATTTATTTATTTTTTTAATAATTTCTTTGTGTTCTCTATCATGATGAAGTTCTCGTTCTATGACTCACTTTTGTTTTTTCTCTTCATTTCAGTGGTTAAAGCTGTTACCACTCCTAATTCAGCTCTGGAGCTGCCTTTAACTGAAGAAAATGTTGAGAGTGTACTAGATGAAGTGCGGCCATATCTAATGGCTGATGGTGGTAATGTTGCTGTGCATGAAATTGACGGAAATGTAGTTCGATTGAAATTGCAAGGAGCATGTGGATCCTGCCCCAGTTCTGTAACAACCATGAAATTGGGTATTGAGCGCCGCCTTATGGAAAAAATTCCTGAGATAGTTGCAGTGGAAGCAGTTCCTGATGAAGAAACTGGCCTTGAGCTAAATGAAGACAACATAGAAAAGGTGTGTTTACATGTTTAGTCATTAAGGAATTAAATCATAAGATGGAATCTTTTTTTTTTCTTTTCCTGTTTTTCTTTTTATCTGTCATCAACTAATTGGATTAATTATACTAAAATCCTTTAGTGACTTCAGAGTTGAGAAACATCTGAACGGCATAAGTTAGTTTATCTGAGAAATTTACATCAGAATTGTACCTCTTTTCTCTGGTGTTAATCTAGGTAGTAGGGACGAAAGACTAAAGGAAATTACCAATGGTGATAAGAAATTATGATGATATAATGAATTAATAATATAATATTCTATGGAAACTAGCTAGAAAAAGAGAAAAGCATGCAAAGTTTGACAGAGCACCTGTGTGCAATTGTGAACTTATTCTGTTCCTTTGGGTATCAGTGATAGCACCTGTGGTCTGTCGAGTGTGTTATGGACTAAGAAGGTTTAAATCTAACTTCTATGCGATGTAATTCTGTTGCCTCTGAGTGGTTGATAATGTTTTGTATAGTCCCGTATGTGAAGAGAATGACTTTGCACCATATAATGTTATAGTTCAATGCTATTTTGTTCAAGCATGTATACTATAGAGTTTGATCAGTAGGGAAGAAAAAGCTGATTGTATGATTGTGGCACAGAGGAGACAGTTTATCAGGCAGATCTCTCTTTATGTCTGTCATGGGTTTGCTGGATGCATCAGACACTTAGAAAATATTGATTTGACCTAGATTTGATGGCAGCAGCCAGAGATTCTCTAGGCACCACTTAGCACACTTGATGGAAATTTAAGAGCATACCTTTTAGTGTCCTTATGCTGGAACCTCCTTTTTCTGCTTTCGTATCAAATACTTGTAGAATTTTGCAAGTTACTTGAATCACGGAGACCACAATTACTAAAATTGCATATTTAACCCAGTCTGCGGGTGTCTTACCCCTTAACCTCTTTGCCAATATTACTGTTGTTTTGCAATTTGAACTTGCACATCTACTCCATATCTGGCTAAAACCTGAATACCAGTAGCTTCTGTTGTAGTAGACAGATTTCTGCTTGATTGGCTTCCTTTCTCAGATGATGTTCATTAATCTGGCGTTGTTTTCAATTACCAGATTTGATGTGGTTCTGTTGTTCTTTGGGATAGAAGTTAGTTCTGGTTTTTATTCCATACACAAAACTGATGCATTAGTGCTTGTTGAGGTGTTTACAGAATCAGCATCTTTTTTTCCATCACAAGGAGACAGTAAAGTAGATGCTTTGAGTGGAATATAATGTACCACTGGGCTCTCCTATTAGGAATATAAGCAAATTTTACATCACCAATGAATAGGCTCATACTGCGCTTAGGCTTGGTAGCTCTAACCTGTCATGCTGGAAATCGGGAATCACACAGATTCTATATCTTATTAAGAATTTGTATTTCTGATCAACTTTGATCCCTTGTAGATATCATAGGCACGTAGCTTGTCTAAGCTAATGCCTCTTCTTGATCAAATAGGTTTGTGTTATTTGCACCCATAGAATTGCTCCCAAAGTTTGTTCATTGTCGGGGGTGATTTTTTCGGATTGATGAATTGGGAAAGTGTTTGGTTATTGACGCAAAAATCTTAAAAGCAAACACTTGCACTATGTTTATTTAGAGAGAAATGGAGGGAAAGTAAGAGAAGAGAAAGGGAGGGATGCATCCTCCTTTGTTTGGATATTTAATGTTAGGAGGGAAGGGGAGGGAATTGGAAGGATCCATTTTTCTTCCCCTTTTAATAAAACAAATCCCTCCATTTTTGGAAGGAAAATAGAGTGTCACCTTCTCCCTACCCTCACCTCCCTTTTCCATCCCTCTTTTTCCTCCTCTCCCTTTTCCTTCACTATTGTTATCCAAACATAGTGTTAGACAGTGTACAATAGTCCATCCATCCTGGGGTACGTAGAGTTGAGTGGCTTTGCCAGGTTTTAATCAAAAAATCTATTTCACTATTAGTTTGTACAATGGAATGACTATTTTCTACATATACTTTACACTGGTGGGGTGTTTAGATGGATTAATGGTTTTGGAATATGAACAAAGCTGATTCCCACAGTCCTCTTGTTTTTATTATATAGGATTGAGATCACTTGAGGAGGTTTGGATTGGGAATTGTGGTTTTTTGGGGAGGGCTAGCACTATGTAATAAAGGAAGGGAATAAAGCTAAGTAATGGAATGAGCATTGTGGCCAATATTTTAAATGAAAATGGAGGATAGTTATGGAGGAAGTTTCGGAAATTTATGTACTCATACTAATTTTAAACTATTTGTGTCATAGATTATTATGGAGTGGATCTCTAATTACTGATTCCTACTTTCATATTTACTCGCTTATTGTCAAATTTCTATTCTCATTCCCATTTACATAATGTCCTTCAATCAATCAATCAAAGCCTTAATCCCATAAGTGGGGTCGGCTACATGAACCTAATTTGATTATTCCGTGTGGTCCTCCACAAAAATCTTTCTCCTCCATCCATTACGATCCAATGCTTCATCCTCATGTAAATCTATATACTTCATATCCTTCCTAGCTCCTTCCAACTAAGTCATTTTTGGTCCCCCTCTCCCTCGTTTAACCCCTCCATGGTCCCACTCTTCGAACCGGTGCACCCTCGGGTTTCCGTCTTACATGCTCAAAACAACGCAAGCAATTTTCCCTTATTTTGTCTGCAATGCCTGCCACGCCTACTTTCTTGCGAATAACCTCATTTCTGATCCTATCTCTTAGAGTGTTCCCACACATCCACCTTAACATGCGCATTTTCGTAACCTCTATTTTTTTAATGTGCTCCTTCTTAGAAGCCCAACATTTTGTACCATAGAGCAACATTGGTCTTATGGCAGTCCTGTAGAATTTTCCCTTTAACTGTAAGGGAATGCTTCGGTCACATAGCACTCCTGTGGCCGCTCTCCATTTAAGCCACCCTGACTTAATCCTGTAGGCCACTTCTTGATCAATGTCCTCATTTTTGTGGATGATCGATCCAAGATACTTAAAACATTCACTCATGGTCAATTCCTTTCCATCCAAACTTACCACTTCACGCTTGTCCCCCTCTGAGTACCAAAGCGACATACCAAATGTCCTGTGGATGATAAAATGCAAGATTGTGAGGTGGTGGGGTACTGTGTTGAGTTCTTGAAGAAAATCATCTGAGTTATAATTCTAATTACTGTAATATGTTTGACAGTGCTGGCTACACTTGATATATGCATTGGTGAAATCCACATAAGTTATTATTTTTATTGCAGGTCCTTGAAGAAATAAGGCCGTACCTTATAGGAGCTGCTGGCGGAACTTTGGAGCTTGTTGGGATTGAAGAGCCAATAGTGAAAGTCAAAATCACAGGTCCAGCTGCCGGAGTGATGACTGTTCGAGTGGCTGTGACACAGAAATTACGCGAAAAGATCCCTTCCATTGCAGCCGTTCAACTTTTATCTTAATTTTTGATTTGCATAATATTACAGGCTTTACAGCTATACCAAAATTGTTTTTGGTGCAAAGCTACATGCTAGATAGTGTTTGTAAGTTGTATTAGTCTTGAAGGATATGTATAATTGTACAGGGTAATTCAATTTGGTTGATCACTTAATTTAATACAATATATTTCATTTTAATAAATAGAATAAATAAAAATACAAAATTGTATCGAACTCAAAGCTTCATGGAGTTTTAGGATCCAGTATGCAATAATGTGCAGTTATGTAAGTCCTCTACACAACATATGAGGGACTGGAAGTTCTAATCCGACGGGAAGTTCTTTCCCCTATTTATTTGTTTATACTTGAATAGTTAAATATGTGTATTAAGTTGAGTACAAACTGAGCTGAGCTCGAGTTGGTATTCAAGTTTTCAAGTTCAAGCCGAGTTTCAAATTTTCAAACTCGGACCTCAAACACGCGCACATCTCATGTCAGTAGCTAGCAACCATGGTCTAGCCTGAGTCGGTGCCATCTTTAACACGAGCGCATCGGGGTATCCATCTAAGAATCACAAGAATGTCACATGTGTCATAAATTCTGGTAGCAAATAAAAGCGTGGACTGATACCCTGAAAATCGCGAAAACAATTGCATTTAATTCAGTTTTCAATGCAAATCCAGGAACGATGACGAGTAGGACCCCTCGAGTGAACCGTTGGCTAGCAACGTAGTGTGTGTCCTATCTTTAACGCCGTATCATTTTTCACCACTTTTGCACTCTTCCCACCTCACCCTCACTCACACACTTGGAGGCTCGTACCATTTTCTGCAATTCTATTAACACACAAACAACAATTCTAGTATAGAGTAAAAATTCGCTGTTTCTCTCTCCTCCTACTCAAGCTTTCAGCTCATTTTAATGGCGTTCATACTAAGCTCAACTTTCATTATTACTTTGATCCGCTAAGTGTGCTTTAATATCAGAATTGAAGAACTACTAGCTCAGTTGCTCAGGTATTCTTTAACTTTTCGATTTCAACTTTTCTTTTTTCTTTTCTTTCTTTTTTTTTTTTTTTTTTTTTTTTTTTGGTTATTTACAAAATTCGAACTATTGAATGTAATTTATTTACATTATACAGTTACAAATTTATATCTATATAGATAACTCCTATAATATGATACATATTCAATAGAATAGTGAAGTAGTATACTCCGTATATTAGTGTATAATGAGATTGTGATCGTAATAAAAACATAACAAAATTTTGAATAGAATAGTGGAAAAGTAGTACTGTAATTTTAAGTAGCTCATATGGTACTTATATTATTGTATCTCGTTCGAAGTACTATATGAATTCCAGATTTCGTTGACTTAATTGTAAAGATTTGGAGTACGCCTTGAAAATGCAGTACTTTTTTTTTTTTTTAAATAATATTTTTATGTTACTTAAAATTTAAAATTTGTATATTTAGTGTCGGTAATTCAGACACTGAGCTGGTGGAACAGTTCAAAATGGTGATTTGATTAAATAAGATCATTAACTATTAATTTTATTGTATAAGATGTTGAGGAATCATTATCATACACACGTCTATGTTTCATGACTTTAGCGCCTGTAGATTTTGTCTTTGAACTTCAAAGCCAAGCAGTACTACTTTTATTCTTCAAAGCAAATGATCAACAACCGTGCACCATTTTTCTCTCTCTTTCGATTCGCAAAATCGTAAGGGTTTTGCTAAACATAACCCTTATTAAGTTTGGAATCTATAACAAATCGTGAAATCACGCATCTGTTTTGACTCTCAGAGTATGTGTAATGCTAGCCTAGTGGTTAAGATCGAGGGCCCGTGTATGATCTTGACATCTTAAAGAGTCCATATAATTTTAATTTAGAGATTTTTAAGACAAAATTACGCATCCATTGTTAACAATATTAATTCAATTTCCCTAAAAAAAGATATTAATTCAATACTTAATGGTTTTTATAATATTAGTTTCTTAATCAATGCATAACATTTTCTGAATTTAAATACTGCATGAAAAATTAATTAATGAAAGTTGACGATCTGTTTGATGTGGGTACACAATTTAAGCATATATTACTGTATATGCTTTACAGGAGTTTTGGAGAGTTAGCTCAAATCATGGGGAGCACAATAATAACATAAATTTAATATTAATTAATTATTTATAATTGATTTTCTTGGAATGGTTGAGTGGTCGCTTTCTACTGTGTAAAAGATTAGCTTTGGCAATATCTGGAATGATTGGTTTGGTTTTATTATTGTTAATCCACGTTGTTTATTTTTCTTCTACATATATGCTTTGCCTTAGTTTGGCTATGTCTTCTGCTTCTGTTTTCTGGTAACCCCATTGTTGATTCGGGTTTTGAGTTTTAACATGCACCTTGTAATCTGCTAACAGTCGTTTCGTGGAAGTTCCATCTCTATTGCTTTGTTGTGGAAGACCAAATTGGCTTGTTCTGTCCCGAGCTCCTTCATACTAAATCTCAGTAGGAGTCAACTACAAATGGGTTTCATTTAGTGTTATATGGGAATTTTGTTGTCTGAAGATAGTGATACATTGCTGCTAGACGACTAGTTACAATTCTGTATTCAAAAATAGCTTGCACAAAAGTATAAAGAAGTCTCTGAAGGTTATATATTCAGGTACTGTGGACAATGTCGGCCAGTTTCTTTCATATGCTTGTTCCTGAATGGACGAGTATTAGAATGTGCAGAGAATTATTCAATCTTGCTTTGATTCTTTATCTGTTCCAGATATCTTGGTATTAAACCAATTGAGATAGGTCAGATAGTTGGCCAT
Organism: Chenopodium quinoa; assembly: GCF_001683475.1. Classification (NCBI taxonomy): domain Eukaryota; kingdom Viridiplantae; phylum Streptophyta; class Magnoliopsida; order Caryophyllales; family Amaranthaceae; genus Chenopodium; species Chenopodium quinoa. The sequence continues at coordinate 448,692 of NW_018744582.1, read as the reverse complement.
ATGCTATAGATTAATAGAAGTACTTAAATTTGTACTGCATTTTTTTGGAAGAAATTTATCGGTATTGGAGATTTAAGTGTATAAGTGTATAGCGTATTTTTGAGAATCTTCTAAATAGTGAAAAGTTTCTTTTTGTGGATGGCAATTCCTTGAAAAAAAATGAGTTTCTAGAGGGATTGTTGGCCAAACCTGAATTTTGTTTGACCATATGTTTATACACTTAGGAGGACTTCAGATTTTTTATTTTTTATTTTTTTACTTGCACCTATGAATCTGATAGGAATATGAAACAAAGGTTAGAAGGAATTAATTTGGCTGAGTATAATGAATTTGATCAATCTTATTGGCTAAGATGAAAGCATTGTAGTTGTGAATCAAGCTCCTCCATTGGGCCATCCTTTTGGCTGATTATTTTGTACTCAATCATATAGCTGATTCCTATAACATTTCAGTGACAGATTCGGTAGTTGGAGGATTTGATATTCAAATTATGGACATGAAATTCCAGCCATACTGTATGTGAAGGTATGCACAAGGCCTCCCTCTTCGATTTAAGCATATAAATGGGTGTTTATGGGTTCTCATTGTTTAGAGCGAATCATACTGAACCTTTTTATGTTCTGTTCATGTTCAATTTGTATTTTCTACATGTAAGTTATTGCATATTAAAGATGCCTTTCTTTCGTTAGTAACCATGTTTTTTTTAATTTGAAACTGTATAGAGGATGGTCTCACTCTTACATTCTTCATTTGCTAATCTACTATTTTGTTTTTATTGTCTCAGAAACTTGATAAAAAGCAAAGCACATCTTCTGTTATGTTTGATGCTTTGCTTGTTTGCTGTCTGATAGGGACATTGCTACTGTTACTATTAAAGTTACATTGTAATGTACATTTAACATGTCTGTTTGATGATTTCTTTTTTCTTCTTCTGATGTTCAACTATATTATAGGAATCAATGAAGATCCAGCTGCAAGTCGCTATTACATCTGTTTTGTTCTTAATCTGCATTCAGCAGACAACATGTGGTGAGTACCTTGAAACTAAACAGTCTTGAGTTTATCTGTTATCAATGAGATTTTTCTTTTCTTACAATGTCATTTAACTATGGTATGCAACTTCGGGGCATTTGATATTATATTTGAACTTGATGTTCTGAAATATTTCTGCTGTGCTTTTTAATGGTAATATATGAGCAGTCCCTGACTCAATCTTCTTACCTCACTGAACCCAAATATACTTGTACATCTAAGACCTACGAGTATATGTACTTATATGTTACGTAATGATTAATTATTCTGATCGCATTATTGGCCCTTTTTTTGAGGGTGGTGGGTCATAATTGAAATGTGCCGCCTATTTGTTTGATATGTCAAAATAATCCATCCTTTTTGATGAGTAAAATATCTGGTTATTTTACCAATTGGCATATGCAATAGGATTGTGGCCTTGTGGGTGTTGCATGGCCTAGTCATTTTTAAGCACATAGATAAGGGGCTTCATAGTGTTGTTTATGCCCATATGCCTGAGGCAATTTCTTAAAATTTACTGAATTGATCTCTTTTTTGTACTGTTTAGAGTCTTCCATGAGTCCCATCTGGTCCAGCTGTTGTTCTGGCTGGTTTCGATCAAACTTGCCGGTAAGGGTGAACCAGGTTCAGAATATGAGCATATGAAGCGAACCTGATTTATCTTTTCTATCTGGGTGCAGAACAGGTGTCAAATTCATCTGGAACTAGGTGGACCTGCACATGTTCTGCTTATCAAGAAACCCAAAAGTCCATTAATGCAGCTAATTGCTCCACATCGTGTGATTGCCTTCCTGGTAAGTTACCACCTTATGCTATTGCTGGTTGTATATGTTAGATGGAGAGAAGATAAACCAACATTCCACAAAAGATATTTTTAAAAGAATATATTATTGTATACAAAGTTTATATTTTTGTTGTCTATAAACTTTTGTTTCCTTAGCCACTAGGTTCTTGAATTTCTGTTAGTACTCATGAATTATTAGATCAATTGCTCATCCTTGTATTTTTTATTTTTGTATTTCTTCTTGGTGTAGTGAATTTTGGATCAACTGAAAACACTTGGACTTGTGTCTGTAATAGTGGTGGATTGCCTACTTTGGCAGCAGATGGTCAGAACAGTAACTGCTTTACAGGATGTGATTGCACCTCTGGTAATTCTCTAACCTTTTGAATTTATTTTAAGAAGCTACATCAGCTTGTTATTTGGACTGTATATGTTGTAAGCTTATCAAATGTAACAATAATACATCGAAATTTCAAGCTCTTGTAGCATGGCTTGGATACTAAAAAAATGATCAAGAATCTGCCCAATCACTGAACCAACAAAAGATATAACCCACTGCATTAAGATTCCACTCTCTAGTTGGTGAAAGAAGCAAAAGCCACTTTATAGAGTATATAATCAAGGTCATTATAATACAAAATCATATATGGTACACCACTGAGTCTTTTTAGCTTTGTTTTGAGGTCACTATTTTTTTCCCCCTCGTTGTTTCCATCATCTGCCGACCCCACTTATGGGATTAAGCTTTGATTGATTGATTGATTGTTTCCATCATCTGCAACAACCTACACATGTATTCATAATTACAGGGAGAAAGATCTTACATGAAGGTAATCCCTGCAAGCATAACTAATTTGGCTTTATGTAATACTATATCCTCTCACCTTTAAAAAGATGGGTGAATTTCTAGATGACTGGAAGCTACAAAATTGAGTTTAATTTCTAAACTTCTGATTACCCTTGTTGTATAACTGACCTTGCCTCACGTCTATGAGCTCAGTTGGTGATAATTTTCAGACTATTCTACCTTTTTCATGATTTTATTTACTTTGATGGTATTGGGTGTAGCATCTTTTGGAGTTTGTTGGAAAGCAGTGTGCATGTGTTTATTTTTTGTCTGGTGATATAATGACAGTGCCAATTCTAAATATCAAAGTACATATATCAAGAAGTGGTTGACCTAGCATTAAGATGAGCGCGTATATGAATTAGAGATGCTTTATGCATGTTTAAAAAGCAAGAATGAGATTTTTTTTTTTGTTTCTTTTTTTTGAATGATTGAATTTTCAACTTGACACATGTGTTTCTAAGCTAGCCTGTATCATGTTTACTTTTATGCTTAATGTGATGGCTAATGCCCAGGTCGCTAGAAAAAGGTTAATTCTTTCTTGTTCTAAATTTATTCTTTTTCCTTATTTTAACAGGATCTTTTACAGCTTCTCAGGCTCCGAGCAAACACGTGTCTAACCGAGTAGTAATTATTCTCTTTGTATGCTTGGTGCTCATTACACTTGCATTAATTGTATCCCTCACCTGGTTTTTTTACCCAAGAGACAAGTGTGAACAACAAAATACCTTGTCTGACAGAGGATCTAGCCTCGAAAGCACTACTGACCTGATAAAACAGAAGTTTCCTTCCCAGTCTCCAGCCAGAAGCAATGTGGGTCTTATGGAAAGTCCATTTACAGGTAAACTGGTTTGGAACAAAATATTCTCAAGCAATTTCAAATTTGTGGGAAATTAGTTTTAGCAATTGCCCTTAAACTTTATATAAATCGTGATCACTTTGTTTTGTGCTCTTTTTCACAGGTTGCATTGGTTCCCTTTTATTCAGAAGAAAAATGAAAATAATTCATGGCACAGTCACCCATTTTACATATTCAGAGTTGGAACATGCAACAAACAAATTTTCTCATGATAATTTGATTGGAGTTGGGGGATGCAGCTATGTATATCGTGGTCATCTTAAAGATGGTAGAACTATAGCTGTGAAACGATTTAAAGCTTCTAAGGGACTAGATTCTGATTTTGAATTCTTTAAGGAGGTATAAGCATACCTGATTTTGCAGTCTTCTGAATGCCTGGTCCAATGGGGGAAGGCTAACACAAAAAAAAAAGCAATTTTGGACACATATTGGACTGCTTGTGCTGGTCTTGGAATCGTCTAATTAGAATATACTTTTGCAGGTTGAGATTATATCAAGACTGCACCATTGCCATATTGTGCCTTTACTAGGTTATTGCTCTATATCCTTGGGCAAACAGGTTGAGAGGCTACTCATTTTTGAGAATTTGCCAAATGGTAACCTCAGAGATTGTCTGGATGGACAAAAGCATTTGGATTGGGATACCCGTGTTGCAATTGCCCTAGGAGCTGCCAGAGGACTGGAGTATCTTCATGATGCAGCTGCTCCAAGAATTTTGCATAGAGATGTCAAGTCCACTAATATTCTTCTGGATGAAAATTGGAAAGCAAAAGTAAGAATCATACCAGTGTTATTTCATTTTTACATGCACCAGTAATGTAAAATTGTGTAGAGAATTCAACTATTAGCGATTTCGTGGCAGTTCTTTCTTCATAAGGGTTTTGTCAAAAAATATCTTTAGTCTTAGATGACTTGGCTAAAAAAAAGAAAACAAAGAGGATGATTTTATACCAGACAACCAATTGATTAGACATTAGAGTAGTTTTTGGATTTTTAATCTTCGGATGACTTTTGTAGTTATTGATGAAGCAATGAACAAAAGTCCAAGTTTTCAGAACCTTGTGATGCTAGTATGTGACAAACATGCTAATTTTATATATGCAGGTGACTGATCTTGGTATGGCAAAATGCTTAAGCACGGATGGTTTCCTCAGTTGTTCTTCTTCTCCTGAAAGAATACAAGGAACCTTTGGCTACTTTGCACCAGAATATGCAATTGTTGGAAAAGGTACATTGAAATCAGATGTATTCAGTTTTGGAGTTGTTCTTCTTGAGTTGATAACTGGCCGAACTCCAATATTCAACGTATCTGATAAAGGAGATGAAAGCCTAGTCATATGGGTATGTAATCTTCTCTTCATTCCTGCATTTATGGCTAGATAATGGTGAATGTGAATTGACCTTTGATTTGCCTTCTTAAGTTTTAATTTAGTGATTCAGTTGAAATCTTATTTTGTTCTTGCAAAGAATTAATGTTATAAGATTAAGGTCTAATTTCCCCTTTCTTGCTAGTTGGCACTTGTACCAAATTGAAAAGTTCAAAAGCTGAAAAATGCAATGTCTGAAATCTAATTTGTGAGTAATGCCTCTGCGGTTGCTCTTGCTTTAGGCTGCTCCTCGACTACAAGATAGCAGGCGTGTAATATCAGAATTGCCTGACCCAAATCTAAAGGGTAATTTTCCTGAAGAAGAGATGCAAATAATGGCCTATTTAGCAAAGGAGTGCTTGCTTTTGGATCCTGAATGCCGACCGGGCATGAGTGAAGTTGTTCAGGTCCTCTCAACACTTGTTCCAAATGTGTCACGGCGAAGAAGGTTTCCCACAAACCTGTTCCAGGTAGAGACTCTTGAACATCCTTTGTGTTTCAAGAGATCCAAATGAAATGTGTTAGCAAGTTGATGGTCCAGATTCATATAAGTCATTTCTTAACTATCTTTCCAGTTTCCCTTTCCTACCCACAAGATACCCAATTACCAATGAAGGGCTACAACCAGTTCTTTAGATCCTTTCAGGCTTTAGTCCTAATTATGTTGTAGATTGTAATGGATGCCAACTAGCTTAGTTGGTGACATCAAATCTCGTTTACACCAATTGACCTGTATGATTCTCTTTACAGTTCCCCCCAAAAAAAGATGCAGATTGCTACAGGTTGATCAACCAAATTCCTTTGTGTTTTTTCACTGAAAATTAAGCTAACTCTGTCGCATTTACAAATCTTTGGAGAAATAGCAGATCTATATCCACTTTTCCACTTGTAATGACTTGCTTAATTCACAACTTTATTCTTCAAAGTTGGTAGTTTAAAGATCAAATTTTATTTTAATACATATTTCAAGTTTTTATTTCATTGCTTTGGTAATACACATTCTCAGTTGCTTAAAGTTGCTTATCTCTTCTTTTGTAGAACTTGTCCTCTAACAGCATGAAAAGTGAACAACCATGCATGGAAAAGTCTACCAGTCAAGTTGAGGTTCTTGTAGACTCTGAGGAGCTCAAACAAATGTGTCCAAGTCGATGGTCATCTCGATGTTCATTATCATCTGACATTGACCGCAACCTCTTGGCTGATAGTGTTGCGAAATCAGTAAATCTATCTTCAGTTCAGTATGTCAATAGTCTGCTATATTTGACATCAAGTGGGAGTCATAGTACCAATGTCGATGATGATGAGATTGTGGATCTGACAGAGCCTCGACTAGAATCATTCTCTGTAGGAAACGATCAGTGATCTTCGACCAGCAACAAGCCAACAAGTGCATGCGTGCAATCTATGATGAATTGATGATGAAGAGCCATCTTAGGTTTAGATCTGGATGGTAATTTGACATGCGAAACAGGAAATTACCGAAGAATTGTTACTAAAAATTGTAAAGCAAGCAGATAAGATTTTGATCTTTTTGTTTATGTTCTTTTTTTTGGTTTCTGTGTTTTCTGTAAGTCAAAAATATGAAAAAGTCAAAATACAAATTTGTTGCTGGTTACTTCCTGAATCCTGATTGCCGTTGGGACCTCACAATATTATATATAGGCACCCAATACAAATTCATCTTGTAAATAGAAAGAATCTCATCCTTATGTTGTTAATTGATCATATTAAGTTTTTCTGAATCATCAACATCAATAGTGTTCAGTCGATCAGCAGTATCCAGCAGAGCACGCATCACTCTGCCAGTGAAAGCTGTAGTGAACATGTAGTTGCTGAGTGAACGGGAACTACACCAGAGGCGACCTTAACTTTGCAGGCGTCCTTGGTGCTTGGAAAGCACATTAAGTCTTTCCCACCAAGCCTTGAACTGTTGAACATAATCTGTAGTCTTACCTGGACTATTATTTGCAACATTAATAATTTAAAAATCATATTGCATAAAACATAATGGACTCATCTGAATTTAAATGCATTAGTATTTAACTCTTGCTGAGAAATGACATTTAAAATCAGATGAGTCTCACCCAGCACTACAGCGTGCACCATGCTCCCGAGAAGCAAAATATGCCCATCTCCATTTTGCAAGAGCTACAATACAATGCTAGTTAGCTACCTGTCGCGATTTAAGTTCAAATCAAATCAACATTAACTGAACAAAGAATAAGATGAAATATTTATTCAATCCAAAAGAATCTTCGTATCGAGTTCAAGAAACTTTACAATGAAAAAAGGCACAGACAAGACAGCTAGCCTGAAAGCTCGATGATAACTGCACAACTACGGATGAAGACATTTAAGCTAAAAGTGAAACAGCTAGAAACAAACACTCTACAGAGATTGATGTATTTATTTTATACCATTACACAGGTAAAGTAGGAACTGACATCAATCACTTCCAATCTAGCATGTCGAGTAACCAAAGAACTTCAGTCTCATTATTTGCAGCATCACAAAAGTCCATTTCAATGCCAAAAACATTTGCCACCGTATCATTCTCAGCATCAGCAAATAACAACGAAATCCATGCTCGAATACCAGATATGAAGGGGTGTATAGGGGAAAAGTCAAGATAATCAAATGCAAGGGCCCGAAAAGATGTCCAATTAATATCATCAAACATTGCTTTATTAATTATACAAGCAAATTTGCTGGAATCCCTACGTCCAACCAACACGGAGACACTCACTTTCCGCCCCAAAGGCACAGAAAACCTGGGTTCCACAGGCAACATCATCTTGTAATCGGGGCCTTCTAGACGGCACCTAAGGATGCTAGAAATTCCAGTAGGCAGAGTTTTTATGCCTCCATGCAAAACTAGGCCTGAGACGGCTTCTGAAAATATTGACTGGCCTTCGGCCCAAATGTCAATGTAGAAGTCCAAGTCATTGAATGACAATCTTGAAGGAGGAAGAGCCTGGTGGCGCCGGCGCTTGTAAAAGGTCCCATAGAGTTTATAGTACGTAACTGTTGATGGTGAAGGTCTTTTACATAGAGAAGGCCATCTATTAGCACATAAACATTTCCAAAGATAATCATCTTGCGCAATGTCTCTCCACTGCTTGCAAACTAACATACAAGAAGCAAGGTCTACACCATCAAGTAGAGGAAAGACTGCCTTTAAAATAACGCATGTCATCTTGTCAAGTGATCAATGATTAGAAGGCACTGGAGGGTTGTAGCAGAAGTCAGCTCCAAGCTGAACAATGCAAAACACCAGATTTTGGTATATAGCGGTTAGTCAACATTTTCAGCATCATAAACCAGCCAGCGACTGCATAGCAGAAAATTTAATGACCAAATCCAAGATATAACCAGGGAGATATATTAGCTGGCACTAAAACAACATGGTTATTAATCCAACAAATGCTTGATGAATTTCAAACAAAAGAATCAAAGGCAAGAAACACCGGACGACCTTTAGAATCATATATAAATTAATACTTTGTAAATCATTTTATAGCAAAGTGAAATTTCATGAACTTAGAGAGATGTATCTCATACTCAATACTTCTTCTAGCTTGAAATCCTTCCACAATATCATATCAACTTTGTGTAAACTTTAAAGCATGCTGTGTATTTAGAAGTACAGGTAAAAGTGGGAATAGTAGGACATACAGTACTCAATTAGGGCCCTTTACCAGCTTCCGAAAAAAGGAACTATATCAAAGAATCTTGTGATAACATGAGGTAATAAATGGTTCTACTCTCATCTATAATACGGAGTACTACGACGTAACATTCACAAAAGTTAAATGAATTTTGGAACAATCCACTCAATTAGGCCCTTTACCAGCTTCCAAAAAAAGGAACTATATCAAAGAATCTTGTGATAACATGAGGTGATAAATGGTTCTACTCTCATCTATAATACGGAGTACTACGAAGTAACATTCACAAAAGTAAAATGAATTTTGGAACAATCCTGCTGTCCCTGTTGAATAATGTTTCTAACAAACCAAATAGAATAAAGAGTTGCATATGTTTGCAACTTTCCATTAGATTTATTTAATTCACCAATCTTCCGCAAACCAGAAAAAAGTAAATTATAAATGAAAGTGGTACGTTTTTGTCATAAATTTAAAACTAGGTAGAGAGTTGCAATCCCATACCCAATCCACCATGATATCAAGATTGATATAGCACAATTTTTACCACTGTCACACTAATACTATATACTAAATTTGTTTAGCCACAATATATAGTGCTTGCGTATGCTATACTAATTTTAATCTAAATGTTTCAAAGCACTTATCCCTCAGAAACAATCTCTATGTTTAGAGCTAAAGCTGTCAATATTATAAATCTAAACTCCTCAAGGATCAATGTTATCGTTTGTAACATAGCTGGTAAGGCAGAGTTGGGCAATCAAAGAAATGTTTCTACGGAGTATATGTCATCTGAATGGGTTAGTATTCTTAGTAATACCACTAAATGCCTAGACACATTTGAAAGAAAGTCTTGTTTACAGATCTGCAACATGGAAAATACAGTACTAAGAACAACAATCAGGGGCGATTACCTTAATAACCAGTAGGGTGGTAGGTGTGCTAACTTCATAGGTTTGCCTATTTTTCGGAATAATGCAGTACGATTATTTTCACACTTCCTCTCAAAAGGGACTTCTTCATGTATTTAAACCATCTAAGCCTGTAAGCCTTAGTTACAAAAACATACATTCAATTGAGATAACACAATTTCTTTTCCCTTTCACTTCTGTCCAGTAATTCATTTCTTTCTGATACAGCTATTCTTAACATGATTTATTCAATTGCTGCATCCAACCGCAAAGCCACAGCTTGGTGAAATTCGATAAGCTTTGCATTTACCACGGAAACACTCACATTCACATGTATAAATCGAGAAGTTGCCAATCTAATGAGGAACTTCAATATCCCAAGCTAAGATATACAAACCATATACCTCTAAATAGTTTGGTTGGACAAAGAAACCGAAAATTAATGGAACAATAAAGTAAAATTCCCAAACACAACAAATAATCATATGAATTTTCCAATTGCTGTTCAAGCATTTAATAAGTTCCAATTCTTTGATCATGATATACTTCGTAAACATCAATAAGAATTGGTTACTAATATATAAGGTAACTACAATTCTCAGTCGCAATCCAAATTCAAAAATCAAATTACAATTCGGGTTAAATCAGATATGAACTCCCCTACAAGCTTGATTTCTTATGGAAATCAAATAGAATCACAATCATATTGACTATTAATCATAGAATACAATATAATTCTTATTTCATTTGCAAAATCAGAAATCTGGGAAATGCTGAACAAATTAAAAGCAAAAATTTACATACCACAATCTAAGAGCAGAATTGCTAATTGCCGCTACGAGTTAACGGGTTCCTCGGATTGAAATCGCATAACAGTACCCAGGAAATCAAGTTCGCAGCCCAAATTGGAAATTAGGGTTTATAGAAATTGCCTCTGAATTATATACTCGGGTCTTTGTTTAATTTGCAGGAGAGTTTTTGGCCGTTGATCGATAAATGGCCAAATTTGGGCGAGAGGGTTCAAATTTCAAAATAATTAGTTATTCACTACACTCCCTATATTTTTCCTTTGCAACATTATCTAATGTAATGACATGTATTTTAAGAAAACTAATAGAGATGTTTTTTTTTTTTAAAAAAAAAGAAACTAAAAGAGACATAAGAGTGCTTTTCCTATTTATCAAAAAAAAAAAGAGTGCTTTTCCTAAATAATGTTGGAAAATTCTCTAATTTCCAAAATACAGCCAATTTTTTTTTTTTTTTTTTATTCCCAATCTATCGTCCACGTCACCGATTTGGTGGAAATTATTTTTAAAATCGATTTATTATTAAACCGCTAAGTAGCGGTGTACTGATTAAAAACCGCTACTTCAAGTAGCAGTTTCCTTATTATATTTTTCTCTCGCCTCTTTCCTCTTCTCTATGAAAACCACCTCTCTTCTCTTTCTCTCTCCTCTCCTTTTTCCTCTTCTCTCTGAACTCCCCCCTCCTTCCTTATCTCTCCTCCCTCCTTCTCTCTCCTCCGCCATTCTCGTCATTTCTATTCTCCTTCTCACTTCTCTTCTCCTTCTCCTTCTCCTTCTCACACTTACAACAAAACCCACGCCACTGCGCAACCAACACCACCACCACTACGCAACCTACGCTCCTTGGTTATTCAGGTCAAATTCGACTATGAAACCTCTAGATCTAGAGGTTTCATGATCGAATTTGGCCGTATTAAACCAAATTCGATGAGAAATTAACATCCAATTTCGGTGTTAAGGTATGTTTTCTTGATTTTTATTTATTTTTTTTTTGTTTTTTGTTTGTTAATTTTTGGGTTGTAAGGTTTTCGGCAGTAGTGGTGGTTTTGATTGTTTTTTTTTTTTGTTAATTTTTGGGTGGTTGTTTGGTTAAGGTTGTAGATTTGGGTTTGGTTTGGGTGTGTTTGGGTGGTAGATGTGGATTTGGGTGGGTTAAGGTGGGGTACTGGGTTCGGTTAGGGTGGGGGTATTGGTAGTAAACCACCTCCATCAAATCAAACCAAAGTAACAAAAGTAGTTTAGAGATACACTATAACATAGAAGGTCTGTCTAACACTGTCCTCATAGGAGTCTATGATAGCCAACATAAGGGGTAGGTCCTAAAGCCAATCCTCACTGACCAAGCCCAGATGGTGATAATTCTACAGTCACTCGGCATCTGTAACAACAACAAAAATTCCACAATCAGTGGGGAGTAACTAGCAATCCTCCCAAAAACATAGAATCACATAGTATACATGAAAGACTACGTCGTTAGAATGCAACCAAGAAACAAGGCAATTCACAACAGAACAAATTTAACCTTCTAAGAGAAATAACATGAATAAATATTTAAGACTTCACTCTTTTACTTCATAATTTAAAATAGCTCAAATCATAGAAATAAAATTTAAAGTGATTATTCAAATAAAATAAATTGAGGTAGAAATGAACGCTAGTGGATCCCGCAGCCCACATCCTAAGGTTTGTCAGGGTGAACCTCCAGATGATCCCGCAGCCGTCTATGTCTAAGAATGGCCAAACTCTCGGTTTTCCTACTCGAATTCCGCAGCCTGAGTAGTTTCGGACGACAACAATCAACCTAGGTGATACTACTTGAATCCCGCAACCCAAGTAGTTGCCATGTTCTAACCATTGAATCTTGCAGCCCAATGGCTTCTTACACTCAATTATTTAAGAACATTAATAATAAAATACTTCATTAAAGAATCATCCAAAAGTAATAGAGAAGCCCAAAACCACCTTACACTCATACTCATCAACCAAAATAATAACAATCATTTATAAGTGATACTAATCTAAAACCACACCAAGTCAACCCATCCACACATCTTAACATGCTAACGATGTAAACAAGGTGGTTACATAATAGATCATTATATTTCACTCAACAACATACAAGTTTATAAAATCACAAAATCATGCGTTTAGTTTAGCTAATCATCCTACATCAATACTTCACAGTACATGAGAAATATATCCACTAATTTAACACGAAGAGCTAAATTAATTCAATTCCTTTGGCCATCTGACATAAAATCACTAACAAGATCATATCAATGTAGTCCAATCAACTATTATGCAGGCATAATAATCTCCAATACTAAAATTTAACTAGTTATTATCACACTATTAATCATACTAGAAAGATTCTCTTCCTAACATCCATAATTATAAAATAGTTCCACTAGAAAACAAATCATACTAATGGTAGTAACATTTCAGTTCATTACTTACCTAGTTTCTAGGAGAATGACAAAATTCAAGAGAGTATGTTTCATGCATTCAACTAAATAGTTTGCTTAATAATTAGTTATACGTGGCTAGCAATCGGGACTACGTTACATAATACACTCACAACTTGGCATGATAATAGGTGAGATGAGTTAAAGTATATAGACCAACAAGTTCCTAAATTAATCACCAATCCCATGAATAATTACAATTGCTAGATTTATAATATAATGCCAATCTGTAAAACCATACCCACGCAAAATCCATTATACGAAACCACCTAAACCACCACATATATACATCATATATGATAGGACTAGTAAAGTGTATGATTATAATTAGCAAAGTAAAACTTAGCACACTCTAACTCGTAATCTTACACCTATAATTATGAAATTCTTTGCTCAAGGGATTATGCTAGTTACCTTATTGTAAAGTAGAAGTTATACAAGTAAGACCAAAGAACAATGCTCCCCCCTTTAATCTCCTTCCCTTGAGTATAATAGGTGAATTTTGAATGGAGTTTTGTGAGGAAAAATAAGAGGAGTTGGGAAGCCAAAACTGACAAACATACTACTCCTAATATAGATGAAGTAAGAAGTTGAATGGAGGGAACTTGGACAGCTTACAAGAATAGGAAGTGAATGAAAATTAATAGGGTAATTAGTGCAATAAAGTGGGGGTTAAGACATCCAAGGGTTAGACACAAACCAATAATTATCTCCTAAAATCTTCACATTATCAAATTCCCATCCATCAAGTTCACGCACCACTTGGGTTTCAAGAAATGAGAGTTGGTCCAAAAATGAAAATAATAAGACAACATTGTACCTCTAATAACATACTAATCATACACTAATTAACCACATACATACTATACAAATTATTCTTAATTAATACTAATATACTAACAAGATATGATAAAATACATATATATACGTATATTTATTTTCGTAATCAAAGATAATAATTTATCGGAAAATAAGTTACTAGGGGAAAATTACTCGTGAAAGATATTAGCTCAAAATACGGGGTATTACAAGCACTGCCCATTCACTTGCGTGCGGAAGCCGTTGCGCGCGCCACCTGCTGCGGCAAAATATCTTAAACCCTAATATCAACCGTTCCCTATAAATAGAGATTCAAGATTAGCTTTAAACACATAGAAAAATAACCTAAAAGTCAGCAGTAACATCTTTGTGAACTTATGCAATAATCAACCCTCTTGTCCTAAACACTCACCCTTTTAATTCTTTTGTTCTTACGGTGGAGGTTCCCCAAAAAGATAGTGTCCATTTGCAATCTAAACGAAGATCTAGCAAGGAAAAGTGGTAGTTCCTGAGCGCTTAGATAAATCACTTTACTTTTCTTGTCTAAAATCAATTAAGTTAATTAATTAGTGTTGTTTGATCACATTAAATAAACATTTAATTAATTAATTTGACAGAGTATTCTTTCATTAAACAAGACTAGAATTGAATAAATTAATTGATTTTTTATCACTTAAGTCAAGGCGAATCTTGTTTATCATTGTTCTTTCACGAATTTGAATTAAAAAAGAATAACGACATTCGTTGTAATGTAGACTTTTTGTGATTAATGCTTGTAAATAAAATCAACTAACTTAGTTTTTAGGAATCGCGTTGCATATATTATTTGGTAATGAAATTGTGAAAAAGGAAGAGCTAGTAAAGGTCGCACTAGGGCTAGGATTGCGATTCTCAAATAGAACGTTTTTCTAGTACCCTCGTCCCAAACTCATTTCTGGTTTAGTAGACCAATTTGGGCATGGGTGAACTTATGATTCATGCTAATTATCTCTTGAACACTACTTGGGAGAAAGGTATGAACGAGGTTTATGAGTTTTCCTAAAACTCATTGACGACTCTATATTGGTTACTTATAAAAAAAAGTAATGATGAAATCAATTCTAATTCAAGGTTTCCCAAACAGTCAGGAATTCAAATCCTAACACACCTTAAAAAAGTGTAAAGTCCTAGGCTTTTAGAGGGTCATGGACATAGAGGAAGTGGGATCCCCAACAACGGGCTACCCTCCTTACAATTGGCATCAATTATTCTCTAAAGATAGTATTGGGCCGGCTCAATCTCAAATGCTCAAAGATTATTTCCCTCATATGGGCCAAGAGGAAAGAGATACTCTAACCCGGCCTTTTACGCCTTGTGAAGTCCTAGCTGCAATCAAGGGAATGGATCCGTACAAGGCCTCGGGCCCAGATGGATTCCAGCCCATTTTCTACCAAAAGTTCTGGTCTCTTATTAACCCAAGTGTTACAAATCAGAAGTTCCTCAAGAGGCCAGCCAGTTTAGGCCCATCAGCCTTTGTAACATTTCTTATAAGATCGTGACTAAGGTCTTGGTGAATAGACTTAAGCCCGTGCTTCCACACCTCATATCTTCAACTCAATGCAGCTTTGTTCCTCGAAGGCAACTCACCGATATATTATCATTGTCCAAGAGATACTCTATACTATGAGGCGAAAGCAAGGGAAAGTAGTGTTCATGGTAGTTAAAATTGATTTCGAAAAAGGCTATGATAGGCTTAAATGGACCTTAATTAGAGAGTCTTTATTGGAGCTTTGATTAACACAAAACATCGTAGATTTGGTTATGATGTCTATTGAATCTGCGAAGTTGAGCATCTTATGGAATGGAGAACCGATAGAATCTTTCACTCCCTCCCGAGGACTTAGACAAGAAAACCCGTTATCACCATATATATTTGTGAGATGTATGGAACGACAAGCTCATCTTATAGATCGTGAGTGTCGTCTTGGAGCATGGAAATTGTTTAGGGCTAGTGTTGGTGGGCCTGCTATTTCTAATTTGGCCTTCGCAAATGATTTGATACTAATTTGCGAAGTAATTACGGAACAAGCGGCAATTATGAAAAGGTGTTAAAGTCAGTGAGGATAAAAGTCGTGATTATTTCTCTCATAATATTAATGCGGTTTGTCAAGAGTTGAATATTAAAAGTCGTGATTATTTCTCTCATAATGTTAAGGTCTCCCCATGCTCCGTTTTGGAACATCAATAAAAGAAAAACCCCATGCCTCCTTTCGGAAACATCAATAAACATCCAATGGCAGACGGGCACGACTCCGTGGCCATAGCTAATATGAGATCTCATCTAACTCCTTATAATTTTAAAGAGTATTTGAAAACAAGAGACTCGTAGATCAGACGATCTCTAGAAAAGTGCACAGCTAATACCCTGTGTACCCCAACCCTTGTTTGTCATTACTCTAGATGTGCACAAATCCAGAGTTTTATTGCTCATCCTTCTTGCATGTTACGTGATTTACCAGTTTAAGCTTGGTGATGACTCTAATGCAAAATGATACAACCAATCATGCATCAATCATTCAAGCAATTCAAATTTCCAATTCAATTCTTGATTTATTAGTGACAAACAATTAAATCCCTTAACTACCTCGGTGTATAAACACCTTAGGTGCATAAGGCACGTGAAATCATCAACCTCGTCTTATAAGACTTTAATTCTCCCTTAACTCATTCCATTTCAATAAACATGAACGAGTATTAAAATTATTTATTTCATATATTCATGTACCTTTGCCTCTAAACTCGTCTTGCAAGTTATTGCATAAATAACACTTACAAGAAAATCGATACGCATTTCTCATACATAAATCAAACCAATCATCACATTAATCATCAATCAAACTCACTACCAAACAATTTCAACCAATCTACACGTTTTCCTAACATGATTCTAATTTTTTCCAAGTCCTTAAACATGCTTTTAAAGTCAAGGTTTTCGTATCCTTTTACGTACCTTGAGTAAACGAGTTGGTTGGCCACTTTAGGAACTAGAAATCGCCTTCTACAAAGTCCTCTCCTAAACCAAACAATAATAATTCAATCAATACCCAAGCAATATAATTTACAGCAATACTAACTTACTTTAAAACCTTTAAAATTCAATTAAACAACACTTTTAAACCTTCCCTTTTACTAGAATTAAAATCTTATGTATAGTTCTTTAAGTTTCCTACATAAAAACCTTAAAATACAAACTTATTCATGAAATTACAGCTAGTTTAGAGCTTTATAAAAATCTGAAAATTTATTTTACACATGAAATCTTGAAATTATAGAAATCTTTATCACTGCATACATTATATAGAAAGTTAGTAGACTTTAAACCCAAAAATTCCTCAATTCAATGTAATTAAAGACTCCTAAAACAATAACCAAAAATCTGAAAATTTATTCTTGCAATAAAATTTTAAAGTTCCAAACTTTATAATCATAAAATAACCACAACCTTTGTTTAATGAACTAGAGACTTGAAACACATGAAATAAATACAATTTAAACCCAAGATTAAAACTTTAATAATCTGAAAATTTATTTTAAACATTAAACCTTCGTTAAAAATCAAAAACTGCTCGAAAACCATATTTAGAAGCTGAATTTGGCCACGTGAGGGTGGTGTTCACTACCAAAGGTAGTGTGTTTAGATTAAAACGTCTTTTACACACGAAAAACACTATTTTATTGTAAAAATCAGACGAGTTAGAATCTAAACGTGATTAAAAAAAAGTTAAGAACGGAGATCAGAAGTTGATTTTTTTTTTTTTTTTTGACAATAGCAAATTAACAACAGCACAACTAAAGCACTAAATTAGAGAGAGTGCAACGACACTTCTTTGCTATATCGTTGGCCCGTTGCACCCGTTCCCTCTTGACCTTAATAATAGAACATTTCTTGAATCTAATGCCCAATGTCTTAATCTCCTCAAGCATCCAAGCAATCGAAATTTCATTCCCTTACGCAGAGTCGGAAAGGATGAGTACTTCCTCCTTTCCTTGTGTTTCAACCCATTTTAACGCTTCTAGGCATGCCCAAGCCTCACATTGTAAAGCCGAGGATGCCGTCCCATATTTGCCTCCCTCATCGAAGATGTAAGATTGGTCGGGCCTAGTGATAGCCCAGCCGATACACGCCCTCGTGGACGCCTTATCCCAAGAGCCATTAACATGAAAAATGAAGTTAGCAAAGCTGGTTTTCCGTACCCCTAAGTGTACATGGTTGAAGCTAGGCGGCAGGGTGGGCTTAGTACTTTCTTTTATCATACTTGGGCCCAGACCCCCTACCCCTTCAGTGAACACCTCATGTTCCTTAAGTGCTATGTTAACTAGTGCTGTAGTTGTTGCCGTGGTTACAACAACTCCCTTAAAAACCCTTGCATTCCTTGCCGTCCACAAACCCCACAGAGTTGCAATAAACTTGGTGATACGTGTACTATGTCTACCATCCTCACTATAGAAGAGCAGGATAAAGTGCTGGATCCAACTTCGAAGAGAAGGGAGTCCAGTAATATCACAGCAAATGGTCATGGGACTGCTATCCCAGACTGCCTTTGCTAGAGAATAGAAATGGAACAGATGTTGACTGTCTTCCAAATCGAAACAACAAAAATCACAGATTGCATTGATTGATATGCCTCTATTATCCAGGTTTACCTTTACCGCTATGCCATCATGAAGGAGTTTTCATAGGAAGATCTTCCATTTTGGCTGGATGTTCAATCTCAAAATGAGTTTTGCAAAGCCTTCATCCTTTGTGGAAAAGGAATAATTGTTTATCATTTGGTCTTTAGAGAGAAAGTAATAGCTAGTTTTTATACTGTATCTCCCGGACGGGTGGTAAATCCAATATAAATAATCTTCCTTCGGTTCTGACGGTAGTTCCATAGAGAGGATATTTTTGGAACTATTCTAATCGAAACATTGTCTAACCTTACCAGGATCCCAAGAGACATTATCCCTATTTATGAAGTCGCTCACTATCCATCTCATGGATGCCCCAAGTGTCTGGTTTGAGTTTGCAACTGGGATTATCCCCCTAACCCAAGGCATGCTAATGACCTTTATGTTTTCCCCATTGCCAACCTTCCAAGCAAACCCCTCCTTGAAAGAAGCAACCACTTTTTGTAATCCTGACTTTCCCATAGAGGGGTTTCCCACCCTCTTAACAGGCCTTGAGATGTTGCAAATTCCACATGGTTGGAAGCTAGTATGCACTCTTGAGATGAGGATCTGGGGGTTAAGATGCATCCTTGATGCTTGTTTAAAGAGAAAAGCTTCGTTAAGTTTTGAAGTGCAACGAATGCCTAGCCCCCCCCCCCATGCTTTTCGGGAGTTGGATTACTTCCTTTTTAACCCAATGCATACCCTTCTTACCATTATTCGCCCACCAAAACTTAGATTAAGACAATCAATTTTGTTTGCTATACTTTGGGAAGCTTAAGACATTTCATGACATGAGCCGATATACTAACCAAGACTGTGTTGATGAGAACCAGTTTCGCTGCTTGGGATAAATGCAACGAGGCCCAGGAGATCATTTTCCTTGTCACTTTATCAGTAAGGTATTAGAAATATAACTCTTTTTTACCCTGGATATCTATCGGAGCACCCAAGTGCATACCCAAGTTTGACTTCTCAGACATAAACAAGATCCTTTTAGAGAGCATCTAACCCCCTCTTGCACACCCAGAGAGAACTTAATAAAGGATTTTTGAAGGTTTAACCTTTGCCCCGAGGCGTTACCAAACCTTTGAAGAATGTCACTCACACACAAACAAGATTCCTTGGTAACCTTGAAGAAAAGCATAGCATCATCAACAAAGAAAAGGTGGGAGATGGCCGGGGATCTCCTAGAAACCTTCAAGCCCTTTAATTGGTTTATATCTTCAGTAAGGGTTAGCATTCTAGATAAAATATCCATACAAAAGAGAAAAAGATAAGGGGAAAGGGGGTCCCCTTGTCTTAGCCCACACTTGGGGGAGAACGGATTCGAAGTGTGCCTGTTGATGACTGTTTTGTAACTCACTGTTGAAACACATTGAGAGATCAACCTTATCCAATGGTTTGAGAACCCGTACATCTGAAGAACCTTTGTAAGAAAGACCCAGTTTACCCTGTCATAGGCTTTAGACATGTCTATTTTGACCGCTGTGAAGTTCGAACTCTTTTTAAAATTTATGAGATGCATGAGCTCATGGCTCAAAAGAATATTGTCCTCCATATATCTACCCGGGATAAAGGCATGTTGGTAATCATAAATGATTCCAGGGAGCACCATTTTCAAACGGTTGACCAGGCACTTAGAAATACATTTGTAGACTGTGTTGCAGAGGCTTATAGGTCTGAAGTGACTAGCAATTTCTGGTACCTTAACTTTCGAGATGAGAACAAGAAGCGTTTGGTTCCACTCTTTCAGCATATTACCATAAACGAGGAACTGTTGGACACTATCGACAACCAGTTGGCTCACTTCCTTCCAATAAATATGGAAAAAAATCAGCAGTGAATCCATCTGATCCCGACGATTTCGAACTCTGCATATTAAACATAGCTTTCCTAATTTCTTGAGTAGTGAAGGGTCTGTCAAACCATTCACGATCCTCCCTACTTATTTCTTGAATATGCAATTGTCAAAGCAGTAATCAATGTTCTCCTCATGATTGATCCCAACGGTTGGATTGAAAATTTCTTTGATCGAATTTACTACATCCTCCACTTCATCTTGCCCTTTGACCCATACCTCTTCATTTGTTCTTCAACTCAGAATTTCCTTGTGCATTTGTTTTTGTTTCGCCCTCCTATACATCAAATGAGTGGGGCAATCATCGAACTTGATCCAATTGGATTTCATTCTTTGTTTCCAATACTCAAAGTTGAGCTTGCACTCCGGAATAAGAGAATGAATTTGATTGATATAGTACTCCCCTTTATGTATTGAGTCAATGTTATACCCCACCATACTCAGATCCTTACAAACACTCCTCCAATTAATTCCCTAAACCTTCTTGTTTTTTAAATAGCAACTTTGAAGAGTAATTCTCAACACACTTAACTTTTTAGTAAGCTGAAACATACATGAACCTTGCACTTTGAGCTTCCAGGTATCATGAACCATTGCTATTACCGCCGGAAACTAGAGGCACCAATTTTCAATTTGGTAAGGCCTGTTTGACCTTTTAGAAGTAGGAGTTGAATAGAAAATGATTGCAGCATGATCGGAGCATATGATGGGCTCATGAACAACTCTTCCTTCCGGGGTGTGATTGAACCATTCCCCGGTAATATAGGCTCGGTCAAGTCTTTCTAGAATGAGTTCCTA
Source organism: Chenopodium quinoa (assembly GCF_001683475.1). Classification (NCBI taxonomy): domain Eukaryota; kingdom Viridiplantae; phylum Streptophyta; class Magnoliopsida; order Caryophyllales; family Amaranthaceae; genus Chenopodium; species Chenopodium quinoa. Next base: position 427,789 of record NW_018744582.1, on the reverse strand, counting down.
TTGTTTTCTCTTGTTGCTCCAAGAAAATCGCGGCCTCAATGACATCACTACTTAGTCTCCAATCAAGAAAAGCATCACTTCCTTTAATAATACTTGCACCTCCAAGTTTATCATTCCCACTTCAATTTGGTTGAAATCACCAATAATAAGGACATTTTTGTATTCGTCCAAAAGAAGTTGTAGAACTTCCCATACTGCTCTCCTATTTTCCACCTGAGGCTCATCGTAAAGGAAAAGCACATGCTTAGAATTTCCATTAATCTTAGAGAATTTACAAAGGATGAAATTCTTTGACGAGTACAAGCATTCCACTACATCATTACACCAACTTAGAACTAAAAGACCGCCCCTACTACCATCCGAATCATACCCAAAAACTGAAGTTGGTCTTAGAAAATCTAATTTATGAGCGGCATTACTATAAGCCATTTTAGTTTCCGATACAAACATAAACATACGAAGTTTCGGTCGGTAGATCCACACTAGATATGGGATTGCAAGGGAGTGTGGATCATTCAAGCCCCTGCAATTCCAAGCAACGATATTCATAAACCCCTTGGGGGCTGTTCTAAGGCAGCCACCTCACCCTTAATCGCAGGTTCCACCGACTCTAAGATAGTCACTTGTAAGTCAATATCCATGTCATCTTGAATTACCCTTAGCGTTGAAGTAACCTCTTCACTCTTTTGTCTCTTGCAAGATTCGGAGGAGGAAGATGACAGTTCTTGCGGCCTCTTTAGCTAAGCCCTTCTTGCTAGATCCTCATCAATCTCAATTCCAAATTCCCTTGCCATATTAGGGTCAGAAATGGCCTTCGAAGCAAACCTATTGTCGCCATTTTTATCTTTTAACCAAATGTTGAACCCTCCCTTCTCCGACCATCTATGCAGCCTCTTAAGTCTCCTCCTTTCCACCCAACTATAGTCCGTTTCACTTTGCCTGACCGAGTCACCGTCACAAGAATGCGGGTTGTGCTTTGTTGCATCCTTTATTCTCTGCCTTGCATTAGCACTATCATCATAATTAAATAACTCGGTAAAGTAAAAAGAACTAAAAGGAGATACCGGGGTATTAGGAGGGTCGAACTCAGTGAAAGGGAGGTTCGGCATCCCCCCAAGATCAGAATCAGTGAGCCTTAGGAATGGTGGAGTGGAGGCCCTCCTCCCATGTGCAATCCTTCGTAAATCATTGTTTCTTGCATTCCTGATTCCCAGAGTGAGGATAGTACTTGCTTCAATCACACACGCATATTCTTCGTCATTTAGATGCTCAGATTCCACCCTGGTTGTCGCCATTAGTGAAGTATTAAACATCCCAGGTTGCGGCAAAGAGGTCAGCGGTTGGGCTTGAATTCTATTACCCATAAAGCTAGAGTTGTTGGTGCCAAAAGCAATAGGTGAAGCAGCCCATTTAGAGATGCCCAGGGTATGAAATAGTGCTCCTGGGCCTCTGCCTTGTTGTTGTCCTTGATGGCCTGCTAATGCTTTGCCTATTTCAAAGGTGGATCCTTCGAGCATGGGCCTCTGTTGAGCAGCAGAGGATTCCCCCACCTCATAAGTGGATTCCTTAAAAATAGGTCGAGTAGGGGTGGAAGAAAATCCCCTCCCCCTTGAGATTGTAGCCGACTATGATTAGGGTTTGACACCCTATTTGAATTAAATTCTGCATATGGATCGTTTCCCAGCCTAAGTCTTTTGCCAGGTGAAAGTGTGAGATCCATTTGAGCCGGTGCACTCTCCATCTCTGCTAATTCCGAATCCTTAGAAAAGTCCTCCTCCCCGGTGTGAAAGTGTTCACTATTGTCGCTGTCCGGGGAGTAAGGTGGATTCTCGTGAAATCTACCATCAACAAATTCCATATAATCATTCAGAACTCTTTGATAGATTGTATTATCTTTCGGTTCCTCTAGTCGCCTCAGATCTGCGTTAGTATTGCGAAATCTGTAAATGTCCGGTAAACCATAAATATAGTTAGTGTAAAAAGGATATTCAGACGGGCCATACAATACCCTTATACCGTCTACCTCAACTTCATCGAGTCTGCTCCTGACCCTTCTTCTAGCTGTCGTAGGGTACAACGAGCATCTAGCCGTAGGGTGGCCAGCACACCCACACAGCTTACAAAATTTGAAGACCCCTTCATACCTTAGATAAACCCATATAACCCGATCACCCTCAAGAGGAATGAAGCAGCCCGGTATGAGGGGGAGTGAAATATGATAGGCCGTCGTCGAGCCTACCAAAATATAAATTCCTATCTTGGTCTCACTAACTAATAGCAAGGGTAAGAAAGGGTCGAACCCAAGAGAGGCGTTGAATCAACCACCGAGGTACTACCGTTTAAAAAAGCTAAATGAAGTCGAAATCAGTTTGGTTTTGAGTAACTTCTACTAATTCAATTCAACTAAAGCTAAGAGGAGATTAACAATATTTAGAGGAATCTAAGGCTCAGGTTATACCACTCAACTTCATCACAAATCACGATTAGCATGCAACAATCAAGGTAAATTAAGGGGATAAATTAGGGGAAGTCATCTAAGGCACCCAACTACTCTCTTAAGCTAGAGGGATTTCTTGAATCATGAATACAACCTACTCTCGTTGTTACAAAGCTTTAAACAAGTGTTAAAGCATAATCACGATGACATAAACATTCCCTTGACCGGAAATTCCTATTCTCATGGCATTTCAAGGCAATTAAGCATAAAGGAGCTAACTCAAGTTCATCTCTCGATCCTTCGTTGAGAAAGCTTGGATAAATAGTTCTAGCAATGGCCATATACAAGAACTACGCAATTAAACCACTTAAGCTCAACTAATTAACACCCAATAATTACCCAATTATTACATGCAACAAGTAATTAGTGACTACATTGAGGTTATACCCAAACCCTAGAAAATTAGACTACTCACAATCCATGGAAGTTAAAGCAATTAAACATTTCAAGAAATTCATGAACAAGCTCAAACTAAGGATTAAGCTAATTAACAATCTAAGCATGCAACAAAGTAAGGAATAGTTACTATGAAGCTTCAAGGTGAGCAACAATGGTGGAACTTGTCTTCTACAATGATTGAATATGAATATTTCCAAGCTAATAATTGGAATCTAACTAATGATTTGAGAATTTAATGTTCTAAGATTACAAACTAAGAGAAAAGCTCTAAAACCTTGATAATCCATACAAATGAGCTCAAAGGAAGTACTTATAAGACCCCCAAATAAAAAGGACGGAGAAAACAAGAATCAGGATCGACTGCAGGTCGGCACGGACGTGCCAGGTTTGGCACGGACGTGCAGACTAAGCTGCACGGACGTGCCGCCCTATGCATGGCCGTGCAGGGCAGGGCAGAAGCTACTGTTTGGGCTGGAAATCATGCACGGGCGTGCCAATTATGACACGGACATGCAGCCTCTTCTGCACGGGCATGCCAACTTAAGGACGACCGTGCAGGCCTTGACAGGAGGTTCTTATTTGCTGGAGTACTCTTGCACGGTCGTGCAGACATCTGCACGGACGTGCAGACATCTGCACGGACGTGCTGGGTATCTTGCACGGACGTGCCTAAATTTGCACGGACGTGCAGGGAAAGGCAGAAGCTCTTATGTTGCTGGAGCATTCCTGCACAGACGTGCAAGGCCTGGCACGGCCGTGCAGGCTCTTCTAAGCCGTTTTCTTCATCTTTTCTTCGATATTGCTCCTTTCCTTGGCTTCTTTCTACCATCTTCTTGCTTCTAACCTCGGTTTAGTATCCATGGGCTTCATTTGGTCGTCTTTAGACCTAAAATCTCAACAAAAACATTAACAACCCGTGAATAATAGGATACACAAAAATTGCATAATAATAGAGTAAAAGTGAACCAAAACACAAATTTATCAAGCAAACTAGGTTCAAAAACACCCTAAAATATCAACAAGCATTCTCGCCCTTAATTCTGCTTGGAGAGGAAGATTCTCTCCATCATGATCAAGCTCCTCTATATATCCCACATGTCGAAAGATTTGATAGGCCCAACCAATGGTTAAGTAAGCCAATGGCAGTCCATAGATTCTTACCCACAACCTTGTCATGGTGAAATTTATTTGGTGGGGAACAAAGTCAGGTTGGTGCCTTCTTAAATTGATGATTCTGCCTTCAAAGATTGTAAAGGTGATGCGGACCATGCCCTCCTGATCTTCCCTGCTCAAACATTCGAAAAGATAGTAAGGTCCCGATCTGTGGATCCTTATTTCACCCCTTCTTATCCACCGAGAATTAACAATGTGTTGCACAAGAGACTCAGATGGTGGGTGTGGTCTAACAAAAGACCAAATGACACAAGCATTGAAATTAATATGGATAGCTGCCAAATTAAAATCCAGAGGAAGAGGAATGAGTGGTCCCCCTCTGAGATCCAGGTAGTTATACTCATTCTGGAAATTGTGAGATTGATTATGATTACTCATACTTAACAAAAGATAGAAAAGACGGTAGAGAGGAAAGAGGAAGGAGTAGAAAAAGACAGAAGTAAACAGAAGAAGAAAGAGAATACTAAGAAAAGAAGAGGAATGTGTTTGAGATGTTCTGACGAGGAACTTCTTGCATTTATAGCAGAGCAAATTTTATTGGTAGATGCACCAGATTAAGCATGGGGAGCAAGAACATTGTAAATTACAACGCTAATAAAACCCAGCAGCAGCCTAATAATAGGTACTGACGACTAATTCTGAGCTTGGAGCATTTAATGCAAAACAGGGATTGGTTGTTTAAGCCGCCTAAATAATAGCCCAACTGATTTGTAGCAACCAAGGAGAGGTGAAAGGTTTTTAGCTTTTGCAGAAAATGAAGAGTATTCCCAGTAATGACAGAGAACTTGGGAGATAGAGAAAAGGGATAACCTTGGAAGAAGGAACGGGGGTAAAAACACAGACACAAGAAAACTAAAGAAAGCCCTATCCCTATCCCAATCCACGAGCGCAGAAGGAGATTACCAGAAGATATTATGGAACAAAATCCAGCACTGATACTTAGCATAAGCCTTAGCTCAGCTAAGGAAGAACTCACCTATGGTAAGAAGGAATCACCTATGGTGAGAAAAGCTCACTTTCTAGTGAGAGAAGCTCTCGTTTAGAAAGAGAAAAAAATTTTGAACAAGAATATTACAAATGGTTTTCTATCACGATCAGAAGTTGATTACGGAAAACTGAAAATTTGTTTTTGAATTAAACATCATCATGATCATAGTAGAATTACAATATAATCATGCTTTAATTAAATAACTTGTAGAACACAGTTTAAAACCCCAAAACATGAAAACTAACATTTTTAAGCCCTAATTTTATGAACCAAATTTCTGAAATTTTAAAGTGTATAATAAGATTCATAAAACTCATAATTTAAGATAAATTATCACATGATTAAACCATTAAAATCAATTAACAATATCATAAAAATAATTATCAAAACAATGAAGGATTAGGGCAAAAATAAGAAGTAATGAAGAAGGAAAAAGACAAGGAGAAGAACCGCAAGGGAGTTGTGGTGGTGTGCTGGGCAGCGCAGCAACAGGCGGACCCCGGTAGTGGTGGTGCTCGATGGCTGCGGTGGCTAAAGCTGGGCACGAGCCGTGCCAGCCTGCAAGCGGCCCGACATGGCACGCCCGGCGACGCGGCATGGTGGTCGCCAGGCGGGCCATGGGTCGTTCCGCATGCAAGCCAGCCAGAAAACAAGCATGGCACGGCACGAGCCTGCCGTACTGGCACGTTTTTTGGCACGTCGGCGGCCCGCCAGGCACGGCTCGTGGCACGACCCGGCAGGCACGACCCTCGTGCCGGCCCGGCGTGGCACGCCTAGTAACGGCTATAAACGGCTATAATGTCGTTGCTCTTCTCCCCTCTAACGGCCATTAACGGCTATTTTCCTAAATTTTCCTATAAATACCAAATTTCATTCACTTCCAAATCACAATTCAACTCATCTCTTCTCTTAATCTCTTATATTCTCTAATTATAATTTATTAATATTGAAAAAATTAAAAGTTCGTAATCGTAATTAGTGGAAAGCGTTCGTTGAAGCACGGTTGTAAGATCTAACTAATCTTTATTATTGTTTTTATTATTATTGTTATTACTTATTAATTAATATTATTGTTATTAATTATTATTATTGTTATTGTTATAATTGTTGTTATTAATTATTATTATTGTTATTGTTATAATTGTTGTTATTAATTATTATTATTGTTATTATTAAAATTGTTAATTTGTTAATTATGGCGTCACCAAACATGAACCGCCCCCTAGGGTTTTGAGCTATATAGGGCATGGTGGTACTTTCAGTTTTCAACCCAATAACATGAATATGCCCGGATTTCTACAAACCCAATTTCCACAAAACCAATTTCCACAATTCGGTCAATTCCTACCTAATTTCTTTGACCCACAAAATTTTTATACTAGCCAAGGTAGCGAACAAGATACCCCAAATGCCTCCGGTTCTACTACTAACCAACAAACCCCCGAATCTACAAACACCCAATTCCCAAACACACAAGAGCAATGGTTAACCGAAAGTGACATGGTAAATATTTAAAGCCGCAAAAGTGATGTATGGAATTATTTTTTACTAAATAAAGCCCAAACAAGAGCAAAATGTAAAACATGTGGTAAAATAGACTCGGCCACATCCAAGGTCGGGACGGAACACTTAAGTAGACACTTTAAAACATGTGCACAACCATCTAGTGATCCAACCCAGCCAAAAATTTCCCAATTCCATCCATATGGCTTTACCTACAACTATGAGAGGGATAGGGGTGAACTAAGGAAAATGATAGTACACGCCGAACAACCTTTTCTTTTCTCCAAAAGTGACCCATTTAACAGTTATATTAATAAAGCATTACAACCCCAACATAAACGAATCTCTAGGAAAACCGTTCGTTCCGCCACCATGAAAAACTTCCTAGAGTACAAAATGTGGTTACAAGACGAAATGAGTAAACTTAATTGTAGAGTGTCTTTGATTGCCGATTCTTGGGATAGTGGTTATAAATATCACTATTTATGTGTGACTAGCCATTGGGTAGATGATCAATGGTTTTTACAAAAACAAATAATCCATTTCAAAATGCTAGAATACCCCCACACCGGTATTAACATTGTTCACCATTTAATGGAAGCTATAAATGAATACAACCTTAGAGGAAAAATCATGTCTATGACATTTGACAATGCAACCTCAATGACATATACTGCTAATTATGTGAAACAAAATTTAACCGATGTAATATTAGATGGTGATGCATTTCATACTAGATGTGTTTGCCATGTTCTTAACTTATGTGTACAAGATGGAATTAGAGCAATTGGCTCATACTATAACAAAATTAGAGAAGCTATTATGTCTATTAATAGCTCAAACATGAGATACCAAGAATGGAAAAGATTTCTAAGACAACAAAAGATAAGAGCAATAAAAATTAAAACCGATTGTCCAACTAGGTGGAATTCCACCTATGACATGTTAACCAAGGCAATTGAATATAAGAATCCTTTAACAATTTTTTACAACGGAAAATTTTCAAACAATGCTTTATATGAGAATGATTGGGATAAATGTGAAAGATATATGCAATTTTTACAATTATTATATAACATGACATTTTGTTTTTCTTCTATTTATAATCCTTGTGCTCAAAACTTTCTTTCAAATGCATGTTTACTCGCCTAGATTTTCGCTGATCATCGCAACCAAAGTGATTATGATCAATATCTTCCAGCAATGGAAACAAAGTGGCGTAAATATTATACTGAAATTCCTTTAATTTATATTTTTTGCTTCCATATTATATCCTAGGCAAAAATATGAAAATACATTTATGTTAGTTGAAATTTATTTTCAATGCATGCTTATTGACGATAATGTAGAAACCTATAAGAGTAATGTGAATATTGCTTTATATAGAGTTTATGAAACCAAATATGGCACCGTTCCTCGCTCTGGCCCTTCCCAACCATCCAAAAACGTAAGTAAAAAGGTCAAGCATTTATTTTCACAAGCTACTAACTTGATTTTCAGGTGATTCATCAATAAGGAGAACGCAAAGCGATGTCTCGGATTTGCAAATGTACCTGAGTTACGAATTTACCAAGGGTATGGACGACGAAGAGATAAACAGCCTCGACCTCCTTGCATGGTGGAAACAACAAAGCTCGAAGCATCCAACTTTGGCGGCAATGGCACGAGACATTCTTGGTATCTAAGTCTCCTCCGTTGCCTCCGAACGAGCTTTCAGCGCATTCGGGAGGGTTTTAGACGATAGAAGAACAAGTCTAAAACCCGAAACACTTGAAATGTGCGTGGGTTTCAAAGATTGGTTGGATGCTGAAAATCGCTCACAAGATCGTACTCACGATGACAACGACAACGGTGAAGGAACCTCCGCTTCCGACCGTTCAGGTTCGGCTAGTTCCCAATCTATGCAACTAGCTGATGACCTTGAACGCGAAGAAGAAGAAGAAGAAGAAGAAGAAGAAGAAGAAGAAGAAGAAGAATATATAGTTTTTGTATATTGTACGATTTTTATCATTATCAATATTATCATTGTACGATTTTTATCATTATCTAATTTTTGTTTAATATCCTTGTACGATTTTTATCAATATTATTATAATTGTAGAATTTTTTCAAGTGATAATAATATGAAGTATGCATTATTCACATCCAAAATCCAATTTGACATTTTTTTCCTGTTAAGTTATAATTTGTAAATTAATATAACAAAAAAAAAATTATAAAAATTAATAATTAATAATACAAAAATAAATATAATAAATTATAAACATTAAACTATAAAGTAATAATATAAACTAAATATAAATATAAATATTAAATATAATAAATATTAAATATAAATATTAAACTTAATTTATTTTATTTTAGAAGAATAATAGTATAAAACTATAAAATACAAAGTATAAACATTAAAAATAAATAAATAAATATATAAATAAAATAAAAACAACAAAGAAGCATTCTTCTCAGCAGTACGGTGGCAGCACGACAGACAGCCCGACACGAGCCCACTCGGCACGTGGGTCGTGCCTTGCCGTGGGATGATCTACGATTTTGGGTGGCACGACACGACACACAACTTCAGGCACGGTGGTACGACACGGAACGGCACACCGGAGACCGTGGCCCGCCAGGCACGGCCCGCGGAGGCCCGGCACGACACGTTGCCCACCTTTAGTTGTGGCTAGTGTAGCAGCACCGGTTTTTTTTTTTTGTTGATCGTGAAATAGGAGGAACAAGAAGGAAGGCAATAGCAGCAGCCCTTGAACGTGAGATTTTGGAGTGAAAAGGTGGAAAATTTTAGGTGGATTTAGATAATAAGAAGTGGGGTTTTGGGTTTCCTAGTTCTAATAAAACTAGGATTGTTACTTGGGCTTAAAGTGAGTGGGTTTTAGATAAAAGAATAGGCTTAGTAATTAATGGGTTGGGCTTGCATAATAATTCATGATTAAAATATAGGTAGTGAAATAATTTTATTAACTTTATAAACATTAAATTTATTTGCTTAAATCATAGTATAATGAATTATGTAAATAAATAATCATAATTAAATATTCACATAAATATGTTAAAATATAATTTTAAATTTCATAGGATTATAGCCTGTTGGGGCGGGAGGAGTGATTCGGGGTCACAGAGGAGAACTATTTCAGATGTTTACAATGAATTGTGGGATCTGCTCATGTACCAAGGTCGAGTTGCTTGCTGATTTGCGAAGGCTAGCAATTGCTTAGAATTCTAGCCATAGAAAAATCCAAATCACGGTGGATTCAGAAACTATTGTTCGTATGTTGGTTGACTCCATCTCAGCCAACTCTCCTTTTATACATCTCAGATCATCTTAAAGTGTAAGTCCTTAATCGTTAATAGAGATTGGAAACTTACCATTGGGCATTGCTATAGAGAAGCTAACCGAGTGGCTGATTGGTTAGCTAATTTTGGAGTGACGTCCATGCAAAAGCTAGTCATTCTTGAGGCGGTCCCAAAGGATCTTCGCACCGTTTTATTGGAGGACTTGCGAGGTGTAATTACGCTAAGGATGGTGCCATTAGAATCTCCTTGATCTCTTATGGTTGTGTTGAATAAAAGCTGCTTAGCTTAAGTTTCCTTAGCTTTTTATTTTTTGTTTGGAGTCTGTTTTTCTTTTACTGTTGTTTCCTTTTTGTTTTCGTTATACTTCTTTCTTTTTAACTTCTAGTTGCTACTTCTTTTGGGGATTGCCCCTTGGGTTCAAAAAAAAATAAAAATACGACCTGTTATATTCAAATTATTATATTTTTGTTTTTAGACTTATTTTTTATTTAATTTGCCTTATTATTTAGTTGAGTTAAAAACTTTGTTTGAAAAAATATCTTTCAATATAAAATAAAGTAATTCAATTACATAATAATATCATCGTCTTGTGTGCGGGTGGCCACATCGTGTGGCCGCCTGTAAAAGAACAAAGTAACCCTTATAACACTTATCGAGTAACCCTTGTAATAATGATCAAGTAGCCCCTGTAATATTGACCGAATAACCCCTGTAATATTGACCGAGTAACCCCTTTAACACTGGCTGAGTAATCTCTATAACACTGACGAAGTAACCCCTGTAACACTGGCCAAGTAACTCCTATAACACTAACGAAATAACCCCCATGATGGTTGGCCACACGGTGTGGCAGCTACATATAAGAATTTGTGTTAAATTAATACATACTCATTGTTTCTTAAGCATAAAGGCAAACATTTTTAACTTTTCAAATGTACATGTGCTTAATTTAACAAAATAAAAATAAAAACAATAAAATTGAAAATCTTAAACTTCAAAAATGTACATGTCATTCATGTATCTTAGAAAATAAACATCATCTTTTAATGTAATACATCTAGTATAAATAATAGGTATATAGAATCATACTCCTAGTTATACGCTTGTCGGTGGTACCCCTTCTACTCTTATGATGTTTGTGTGTTATCCTTGGAACATATTTTTTTTCTCCATATATACATCATCGTATTTTCACCTTTTTCTTTCATTATCCTATAAAAGATCAATTTTGTAAAGAAAATGTTAGTTACAATCAAATCACAATATAAACAAATTAAAACTGGATAATAATCAAATAAACATTAATAAATACAAATTTGAACACATTGCTAGAAATGAACATAGTTCAATATAAGAATGAACAAGTACTAAAATCTAAATGAACAACTTTTAAAGTCAAATGAACATCTTTCAAGTGAGCTTTTTCAATATGATAACAAACAAGTATTAAAATTCAAACGAATGTCTTTGCTTTTTGGTGTTTAGAGAGCCACAAGGGCAGGTGATGATAATCGATCCCAAGATCTCTTGAGACCGGGAGGGAAGCTCTAACCACTTAAGCTATCCCTAGCTCTCTTCAAACGAATGTCTTAGAATATGAGAATTGAATGAACAAGTATTAAACTAAATGAATATGTTTAGATATGAGAATGAATATTGTATTAGATTAGAAATGAATATCTTTTAATTTAATATAAGAATGAACATATAATTTAAAGAGAATGAATATGAAAAAAATGTAATAGAACATATATTATTCATATGAAAATGTTAATAAATGAACATTAATTTCGTCTAAAATGATCATTTTTCCATCAAAAATGAACATTTACGATAGATTAAATTTATAGCCAAAATTCTCCAAATAACAGTTTTTATTAACAAAGTAAATAATATTAATTAACAATCAATGATTCAATTCCATAAATTAAATTGATAATTTGTCTATAATTTAGTTATTAAAATATGAATATGACCATAAAGTTCATCTAAAATGTGGTTTTCAAAAAAAAATAAAAAAAGTTCATCTAAAATGAACATTTATAATAGATTTAACTATAAGAAACCAAAAACTCTAATCTTATTGAAATACCTTATTAGATCTATAGAAATTTATGAATAAAATGGCAAAATTTACATTTATTAGAAGTCCAATGACCGTTTATAAATAAATGAATGACTGTATACTATACATAAATGAACATTTATCAAAATGAAAATAACATTTATCAAAAAGAATTTTCACTACGAAATAAATTTACATTTCTGTAATCCTACGAATACGTCAAATTATCCAAAATATTAGGACAATTAAACTCTATTTTCAAGTTTTTTATGTCCAACAATTTTGTACTCTAATAACACACCACAAATTAATTCAACAAGTATACCAAACATTATTCTATTATAACTATAGGAAATCACTTTTATAGGATAAGAAAATTATTTTATAAGAAATCAAGAACTACTATCAAAGTTTAATATATCTAGAAAAAATTAGAGTTTGTACTTTTGTTTCTCCAAAAATAAACAAAATAACTTACAATTTGATTTTTCGACCTTTCTTTTGAAGACAATTCCTTCGATTTTGTGATTTCATCCTTTAAATCAACTATTTTAGTTGAATTTTTTTTTTCAAGAGAAATGTGGTAGATTTTGGTGGTTTACGAGAGATAAAATGGAGTAAAATAATGTGTAAAATTTTAAGGAGAGAGAAAATGTGTAATAATATATTATTAAAAGAAAAAATAAATAAACGTGGCATTTATATAAGGAGAGAGAAAAGGTGGAAAAACTGAACTTTTTTTTCAAGTTGATAGTAGTTACGTGAGGTGGAGGGGGGTGTAGGTATTAGTACCTACACTTGGGTGTAAGTAAGTACTACCTCCGTTTATTATTATTTGCAACAATTGTACCTTTCACGGAGGCCAAGGCAAAAGTTTTTAAGCATGATTATTTAAATATAAGGGCATGTACTTAAACACTAATCCAATTAAAAAAAACAAAAAATTTATCAGAACCACTAAAACCCAGAATCACCACCACCACCGAACTCACCGTAAACCACCACCATCACCACCGAGCCCATCGTAAACCACCACCACCGAACCCACCATAAACCACCATGAATCAGATCTGAACCCCTACAACCACCCCACGAACCAGACAAACATACAAACCCAAACCCACGAACAAGACAAACCCAGCCACCACCACAAACCCAACCCACGCCACCCCTACAAAACCAAACCCAAACCAGGCCCACCCAGCCACCACCATCAACCAGACCCACGCCACCCCCACGAAACCAGACCCACCCAGCCACCACCACGAACCAGACCCACGCCACCCGACGAAACCAAACCCACGAACCAGACGAACCCAGCCACGCCACCCCCACGAAACTCACGCCACCCCTAAAACCAGATCTGAAACCCCTAACACCCCCACGAACTAGAAGATTTGTTGATCTTGATGAGATCGTCGAGGGACATGTTCAATTATTTTCCATTGCCATTGAAAGATGTGGTGAAGAAGAAGAAGAAAATGTAGAGGAGAGAGAAAATTGAAGGAGGAAGAAAATTGGGGAAAACCAGAGAGAGAAAGTGGGAAGATGAATGATTTTTGGTAAAAATGATTACAATAATCAGATTTATTAGGTAAAAAGTTAAATTAGGTTAGTGATCTAATTAGATGTCTAAGTTGTTTAAGTAAGGGTAATATGGGCATTTTATTGGCAAAAATTTACTAAAAAAGGAAATAAAAAAGTTTGTTGCAAATGATAGGAAGCGCCTAATTTTAGTAAATATTGCAAATAATAATAAACGGAGGTAGTATTAATAATTACTATGTTCTTCACTTGGATTGTTGCGTAACTGGGCTTTTTTCAGGAATTGGACATCTATCCTTGAATATAGTCTAAAAAAAAAAAACTATATTTTTATAGCTATTGCAATAATAAAATAAGTACAGCGTTTAAGAAAATTATATGTCGTAAACTTTTAGTGATTTGACCAAGTCAAGATAGAATTTGTAGTCTGCTAACATAATAGTCCTCTTTAAGAAAATCCTGTCAATCTCCTCTCACTCATTTGCCCAATATACATAAACTACAATTGGGCTCTATTGACGAGGATAACACTTATGCCAATCCTTAACTGTTAATAATCAAGTTAACTCATAAAGTGAACCACTTTTTTTTGTCTTTCATCACAACTTCATCAGGCACCCATAGCAGCCTTTAGTTACTGTTAGGAATAAAAGAAATAACTACGGTGATATATTTCATATAAAGCTTATGATATTATATTTAGGATAATAATATATCTTAGTGATAATCTAAGATAGATATGTGGTAATTTGATATTGTTTAGGATTTGGAAAGTTTATACATGATGGAGTTTTATATTGTTTTATAAATGCAATTAGAAATTAATAAATATAAACCAAGGCATAAAGTCAATTAATTAGACAATCCTAAGTCTTTATTCAATACGCAAAACAACACATATGTAGATTTAGAGGTTTGGCCTTTCTATCTTCATGGGACAGTCAGACGCAATCTCTACATTGCCCTTGAAAGTTTGTACCTTAAAATGTACGTAGAAACCCTGCATGAACCATGATAAACCTCTCCAAAACTCCTAGAAGTTCTTGCTTTAAATTTACAAGGGTCATCCTCCATTAGCTATGTGTAATACATTCATATGAAATTTTGATAACCGAGTTTTATCCACCATTTATAGAATAATAATACAGAGTACTTTAAAATAGATTGGGTTATGTCATGAACTTAATTGAACCAATAGCTAAGCTATGTACAACTTTGTTAAACATTGAAATGATTCTTAGCGTAACACTAAATTATCCACCCATCTTGGTGGATTCAATGCGCACATTCATCATTTAAGTCAATGCCCATCTCAAAACTGTACTTCATTGGTATGAAATGTTTAATTAATAAATAATAAGAACCCACCATCCTTACCCTAATTAAATAAATTAATAATAATAATACTCATTTGTTCTTAGTAAGACTTAGATACTGTTTACTTTTTAAAGTCTTTTGTTTGACTTTAGACTTTTCTTACTCAAGAATCAAACATGAAATCGTTAAACTAAAAATTTCCACATTGGTAGAAAAAAATAAAGAACTTTTCATTATACTTTAGTTTATTTGAGCTTCAATTCTTTTCAGTTCTACTCACATGACCCTTGTTGAAACAAAGTCTTCAACTCACATTATCTTGCTTTTGTATATTGCTAACTCTACTTTTTATTTTTCAATCGGTATTGTGTGGATCGATTTACTTTACACCTTTATTTTTAATGATTTTGTTTTATTCGTATTTAAGTAACCATGTAAGAGGTGTGTGCCTTATGGAATTATTAATCCCTCCTATAGAAGGTTACTTTGTGGTTTCAAAAAAAAGGTTACTTTGTCGTTTTATAACATCATATTTTCTCTATTCTTTATACTACGTATATTGCAATAATTATATTCTTAGAAGGATTCACAAACATTTCGTTTTCTTTTTAAAATTTCCAACATCTCCTTCCTTGCTATTATAGTGTAAACATCTAATATACCTTTACTATACATGTTTATGTTCTGTTTTATGGGTGCTCTAATGTTACAATATATTCTAAACTAAGATTTACTTCCTCCATTCCCGAAAGAAAGTTACGTTTTCCCTTTTTGACATTCCCCTTTAATGGTTACATTTCAATTATTCTTAAATTTAAATTTATTTACTTTTTTTTTTTACACATTTTCCTTATACAATTATATTTTTATCCAACTATCCCCTTTTATCTAAATATTTACATATTCCCAAATGACTATTTTTATTTACAAAAATATTTACCTATTCCCAATATAAATATTCCTATTTTTCAAGTTAATTTAATGTTTGTTTTCCATATATTATTTTCCTTATTAACTGTGAAAAACCAACAAATGTAACCTTCTTTATGGAACGGAGGGAGTATTATATGAAATACGAAGTATGTAATTTGTTATATCAATAACTTTATACTAAAGACGAAACTATAAATGACACTTGTCATTTTCTGGTTAAAAATTTTCCCGCCTTTGTTTTCTTTCCTTTTTTTTCTTTTTTTTTTTGCCAAATTTTAATGACATCCATTTTATAATCTACAATAATACTTATTTCCATTTTGACAACGTATTTAATCCAATTATACTCAAATAATTTTTTTTACATATATTCTACCGTATATACTTGGAAACTTTTAGTTACAAAAATACTAACATAGATTAAAAATAAGGTATTGTAATGTATTGTAATATATTATTATCCAAGACTATTATAATATTATCAAATTTTTTTCTCCAACTTTTATCATTTGATAATAAAATTTATTTTAATTAAAAAAAAAAATCATTTTGGTAGCATACTTTGTGTAAATCTTAAAATTATAGAACTTTTATAAGAACAACCGAACAAAATCATATATATTGAAACATTCAATCTAATTACTGTAAACATTTATGTGATTATTTAAAACCCCCTACTACTCACTAAAAAAATTAAAAACTCCTACTACTCACTAAAAACATATTTAAAAATGTTGATTACGGAATACTAATTATCCTAAAATAAAATAAATTTAACTAATTTTTCATATAATGCCGGTCAAAGTGTGTCAACAAAATATAAGGGCAAATGTATATGAGTTTGTATATGGGTATTAACCTAAGCTAATATTTTCATTCATTTATATAAAACCTTATATCTTTTAATTTCTATTACTATTTTATACAATATAATTCAATAACCATTACGTATTTGGTATTAGTATAAATTAAAATTCAAGTTACTTTGTTACAAATACTATTTTTGGATAAATTATTGTTGAATTAACACCATTGTTTATAATTTATTTGTGTAAAATGTAATTATAACCATGCATGGCACGGGACTTAACCTAGTAGTATAATAAAATATGATTTTAATTGTGTACCTCTTTAAATCATCCTCTACCATTCCAGTTGTCAAACTAATAAACCCGTGAAAAAAATACAATGAATTAATATTTGATTATATTCACACTTTTCTTTTCCTGTTTCTCTCACTTTTTCCATTACTTATGGAAACTCTGTTTATGTAACAACTCATATCCAGGCCACATCTCTTGACTTCCATTTCACACTATTCATCTGGCTAAAAACAATGGAGTACAACAAATCAAGATCTGTAAGGTTTCGCGAAGAAGTCGAAACAGCAACAGTAACAGCAACAGCATCAGCAGCAGCAGGAAACAGAGAAAACAGAACCAACTTAGTACAAGTAAAGCAGAAGTACACTATAGATGGAACTAAGATACTCCCTGAAGCAGGAAGACTGTCATCTTCCTTACCATCATCATCGGCGTCCTCTTCCTCCCCGTCATCGCCATTGTCGTTGAGAACCAAGGTGCTTTCGAGAGTTTTCTCTGAAGATTACGAAAGGGTTAAGAGAAAGATACATGATCCTAGAGGAAAGACGATTAATAGATGGAATAAAGTGTTTCTTATAGCATGTTTAGTTTCGTTGTTCGTAGACCCGTTGTTTTTCTTCTTGCCTGCAGTAAAAGGAGACATTATGTGCATTGAGATTGAGATGAAGTTGGAGATTGCGCTTACTGTCATACGAACAATGGCTGATGTTTTTTATGTTGTTCAGATTTATTTTAGATTTCGGACTGCGTATATTGCTCCATCTTCTCGTGTTTTTGGGAGGGGTGAGCTTCTTGTTGATCCTAAGAAGATTGCTGTTGGATATCTTAAGAATTGGTTCTTCTTTGAGCTCATTGCTGCTCTGCCTCTTCCTCAGGTTCACTTCCTAATCTCGTAAATAATTTTCGAACATTTTAAAGCTTCGACAATATAACGGATTACAGTTTATGTTAAATTGGAGTATATATCTATTTCGATAGGATACTAGAAATAGTATACGTTCATGTAATTAAGGGATGACCATATGTACTTTTAGTACTTGATATAACAAATATGTACCTGAAATTTATATCAAACATGGTTTTTGATTTTTCATTGATTGGTTTTGTGAATGTTTTGGTTTAGATGTTGATATGGGGAGTGATTCCGAACTTAAGTGGATCGATGATGATGAACACGAAAAATGTGTTACGGTTTATCCTGATTTTTCAATACTTACCGCGATTGTTCCTGATATTTCCTCTTTCGTCACAAATTGTTAAGGCTACTGGTGTGGTTACTGAGACTGCTTGGGCTGGTGCTGCTTACAATCTCATGCTCTTCATTATGGCAAGCCATGTAAGTGTCTGACATAGTGACAGATCTCTGTATTTATTTTAATACATCTAATTTTGGTAGGGTTCAATTAAATATTAAGTCACTTTCTTTGCATAATAATTGATGCTTCTGATTGTATTTTACTGTATTTTCTATTGTTAAACTAGGATTCTCTGAACTTCAATCATTTGACAAAACATAATGATAGAGCAAAAATTTGATCATGATTATGAGATAATTGTTTTGTCTTGTTTTCAATGGCTGGATTTCATAAACAAAAGTGATGCCTCGTTATTATTAATTTCATGTATGTACTTAATTTTAAGCTTATGATTAATAGTTTCTTTTTTAGCATCATAAAAAGCAGATAAACAAGATAATTAAGCGAGCCAGTACAATCTTTGATTGTGATTTTTGTAGGTTTTAGGAGCTTGCTGGTACCTTCTGTCAATAGAGCGAGAAGAGGCATGCTGGAAGCACGTTTGCAGCCTCGAGAGTGAGATGTGTCTATACAAATTCTTTGATTGTAGAAGAGTTCAGGATGCAGGGAGAGAGAATTGGTTTAGAATGAGCAATATAACAAAAGTATGTGATCCTGATAAAAACAGTTACACTTTCGGAATTTATGGTGAGGCCGTGACTACTGGGGTTACCTCTTCACCTTTCATCAACAAATACTTCTACTGTCTTTGGTGGGGTCTGAAAAACTTGAGGTAATACATTGGATATAATGTGTTGAGACCAAATAATAGACATGCTTGTTTAAGCTTCTACAGCATATTGCCTTATCAATTGTTAATGTCTGATCAGTTTTCGAATCATTATGTGCAGTTCTCTAGGGCAGGATCTTTCAACAAGCACCTCTATTGGTGAAATAGTTTTCGCGATCATAGCTGCAACCCTCGGATTGGTCTTATTTGCCCTCCTTATTGGTAACATGCAGGTTAGCAACTTAGCACCCTGTCATAATACGCCACTAAAGTCGAAACTTATATGTACTAAACTTAGCACCCTGCACCGAATTTAGTACCTAAGAATTTAAGAGTGAATTTTTCCATGTTCTATAATTCAGACATATCTGCAATCAACTACAGTCCGATTGGAAGAGTGGAGGATCAGGAGAACTGATACAGAGCAATGGATGCATCACAGGCAGCTGCCTCCAGAGCTGAAGCAGTCTGTGAGGAGATATGATCACTACAAATGGGTGGCTACAAGAGGGGTCGACGAGGAAGCTCTTCTCCAAGGACTTCCAATGGATCTACGTAGGGATATCAAACGTCATCTCTGTCTTGATTTAGTCCGTCGGGTAAGTTTACAACCATCATTACAAGTAGGAATGATAGGTATTAGACATACTGAAATAGAAAGTATAACAATCACAGTGAAAAGGAAGTATTTAAACCTAACAGAAGGCAATTGAATGACAAATACTTCTATACACAGGTCCCATTATTTGACCAAATGGAAGAAAGGATGCTAGACGCAATATGTGAGAGGCTGAAGCCTGCCTTATGCACGGAAGGCACGTTTCTTGTAAGGGAGGGAGACCCTGTGAACGAGATGCTCTTCATAATCCGAGGCCATTTGGATTCATACACAACGAATGGAGGCCGAACAGGTTTCTTCAACTCATGCAAGATTGGACCAGGTGACTTCTGTGGCGAGGAGCTCCTAACGTGGGCTCTAGACCCCCGACCTAGTGTGATCCTTCCGTCATCAACTCGAACAGTCAAGGCCATCTCAGAGGTGGAAGCCTTCGCTCTGAAAGCAGAAGACTTAAAGTTTGTGGCTGCACAGTTCAGAAAGTTGCACAGCAAGCAACTGAGACACAAGTTTCGATTCTACTCCCATCACTGGAGACTATGGGCTGCCTGCTTTATACAGGCAGCATGGCGAAGACAGAAGAAACGACGGCATAATGCTACTGAGTGTAAAGCACACGAAGACATGTTGACATATGAACATGATCAAGAGCAGCTCAGTAGTGAAGATTATGATGTCAGTGGATCAGGGTACTCTCTGTATGCTAAGCGACTAGCATCAAGTAATAGGAAGGCTGGTAAGAAGCACTCGAGTATGGATTCGAGTATTGGTGCATTGCAGAAGCCTGCTGAACCTGATTTCTCCGTTGATGAGGACTAAACATGCATCTATTTAGCTGTTTGTACATTATTCATTGCTTCTAATTAACACTTGATTCTTCTCTTCTACCATTAATTATATATAGCAATTAGCTTAATTAGTTACAAAATCTAGCTGGAAAGAAAGTTGTACAAGAATAATTGAACTTTCAAGAAGAATGATACACCACACTATGGTGTGGACTAATTCATCTATTAACAAATGCACAAAAGTCAATTTGGTACTATTATGTAATGGTGATATTACAAATATACATTGTCTATCCAAATTTTTTCCCACATATGCACAATTAATGTCAACTATCTTAATTGGTTAAAGTGTCGCAGGTATTATCTACACCATAAAAAACATACACCGCATTCGGATTTGATCTCCTTGGACTTCTAATACGTTGAACAGACAATCCCCTAATAAAAAAAAATGGTGATGAAGTTGATGAGAGCATAGCATTGACTGGCAAATAGCTGTATTTTAAATGAAAGGCATGATATATGGGTACTAGTACTACGGACAGGGTTGACATCACAAGAGATGGGGTGAGTTAGCTGGAGATGTTATGCTTTAAAGTAAGTTGCTATGTTTTCAAGTAATTAATGAGTCATTGAAACTCAAGTTATTGGAGGGAGCACTTCATTTAATACTACACCTAATTGGTCGGCACTCCCCGTTTATGATGCATTGGCATCTTTCCCCACTTGGCAATGATACATTATTGTACGGAGTACATATTATCGGATCACTTGACTGATTTTTTCGTTCCATATTGTCCATTTTAAAAATATAGTCATGTTATGTGTAACTATTTATAATCATAGTCTTTTTAATCAGTTAAAACCAATATTAATTGTTCAAGGAACAATTCTATTCCATGTAAATCTAATTTCAATAGTGATTTAAATTATTATGGTGCGTAATTGAAGTCATTGATGTTTAAATGTGTGTATTAAAAACCGCATAAAAAGACAAATGAGACAAATAAAAAAGAAACTTAGAAATAAGATAATCATAGTTAAATATCAACTGATGAAAACCTTATCCTTTGAAGGCATGAAGGCCATATGACCAAGCTTAAAAACAAAAGTATATGTCCCTAAAATTACGATTTTACATGCGTTTTACACCATAGAAGATGAGTCAAAAAGTGAAAAACACTTAAATAATGTCATACAGATTAATTAAGAAAGCACATTAAATACAACTGCAATAAAAGATTCACATTATGATTAAAGAAAAACATATACGACTTGTGAACCAATTGACCAAAAAAAGGGAATAAAAGAATCTAAAATCTAAAGACTAAAATACTCTTGATGATTGCGAATAGCATATTAGGAGGCTTTGCAATATAGATGCTGATTAAATTAAAAAAAATTATTAAAAAGCCTATAATAATATAGTAGTAACAGAGCATTTATAATCTATCTATAACTAATACTATAATAACAAGCGCTGACATTATTCATTTATCCAAATTGTACACGTGTCAGCTTCTCTTTCAATTTTTTCCCGCCTAAACTTTTTTTCTCTCTCATTTTTTTATGGAAAAAACTAAATATTGACTTTAAAATTCAATACAGACTACTATACATTAAACTCTTCACAATTTTTTTAAATAAACAGTTTGACAACCCTTTACCCAATGTAACATTATTTTATGCTTTTTTACGGAGTACTGTTTTATATAGCTCTCTTTTTTTCATTATATCTAGACATCGCACGAGAGCTAATCTAGTAATATAATAATACGAACAAAACTCCACATGAATATCTTTTTTCTTCTTAATTAGAGTTTTCTTTCAAATTAAAAACTTTAAATGAGACAAAAAAAAAAAAAAAAAAAAAATAAAATAAAGAAAAATAGATAGTATAAAGAAAGAGAATAAGGATCCTCTCGTAGAAACATATAAATTACGGAGTAAAACATTTATCATACCTTGATACCTATAATGATTCTCCAATACATGGCTTGCCAATAGCTTTCCTTAATTGTTGATTAACAATTTAACATTTTTCGTTTCATACAAAATTTATAACAATAGTTCAGAAAGGCTATTAACTTCAGCAATTTGGAGAGTGTTCTGTCTATGGTGAGAAACAGAATTTTTACTAAAGTTAAAACCGATATATGTACTGCCAAAATCATATCCCATGATAGTAACTGAAGAATGAACACAGGGTAGGTTCGACGTGCAATACTAATTCAAAATCAACGATCAATTTACTCTTTCCATCAATAATTTTACTCGATACAAAACTTTGATACACTTCACTACCAAAACAAGATCTGGATTATTAAAGTCCTACCTTTAGTAGCCTATCGTACCCTAGCTTATATGGTCATACCGGATTGGGCTGCAGCTGCAGCTGCAGCTTTAGCCTTTGGCTTCTCCACAACAATAGCCTGAGTAGTCAATACCATTCCAGCAACAGAGGCAGCATTTTGCAAACCACATCTTGTCACCTTAGCTGGGTCAATTACACCAGCCTCTACTAAATTCTCATATGTGTCGGTCATTGCGTTGTAACCAACCTCCCATTCACTTGCCATCACCTTCTCTACAACCACCTCACCTTCAACCCCAGCATTGTAGGCAATTAGAGATGCCGGTGACACAAGTGCCTGCATCAATCAGCCAACACATAAGATTAACAGAAAATGCAACATAGAGAGTAGCTTATCTACAAAGCAAATTGAGAGCTTCTAATGATCTTTTATAGTAGTATGTCGTAGCAATAAACAAATGGGTCATTTTTGCAACGAGGAAGTTCCCAATCTGACAATATTTTACTGACAAGTTTGAGACTACTTAGCACTACTTGGATGGAACTCCCAGATATGTGCAGATACACATAGAGATTTAAGCTTTGTTCTTTCAACCAAAATTTATTTACCTCAAAAATTTGCTGATCTAAAGTTAGTTCTTAATATTTTTATATAATGTTATACGGAACTTATCTAAACTTATCTTTAGTATAAACTCATATTACTGCAACTTCACTTATTTTCCAAGGTGATAAGAACAAGGCCTAAATATTTTCCTGTCATACAAACTTGCAACGAGCATATAGACAGGGGCTGGGCCATAGCTGAGAGTTCCAGAAAGCTAACGCCGTATCTTATAAATTGATTGCAGACTAAAGAGCATCAGATATTAAAAGAAAAGATTTTACCTTCTGCACAATGTCAGCACCCAAACGCTCATCAGGGTCCTCCAGACTCTCCTTAATAGAAGGCACGCATGTTGAAAGATGAACAAGAGCAGCACCGCCGCCAGGAACAATGCCTTCCTCTATAGCAGCAAACGTTGCATTCTTTGCATCCTCAATTCGCAACTTACGGTCTTCAAGCTCAGTTTCTGTGGCTGCACCAACTTTTATAACAGCAACACCTCCAGACAGTTTTGCAATTCTCTCAGCTAGCTTCTCAGAATCATAAACTGAATCAGTCTCAAACAATTCTTTCTTAAGCTGTGCTATCCTAGCCTGAAGTTCATCTTTAGACGCAGCATCAGCAATGAGGGTGGTGGAATCCTTGGTTATTGTCACCTTCCTTGCCAATCCAAGCTGCTCAACAGATGTACTCTCAACCGCCAATCCCAAATCACTAGCCATGAACTCCGCTCCTGAATTACACAAGTTACACATTATTACCCACATGACTATAGCTGGACAAGCAATGGAAGTAGTTACAAACTTCACAAGGCAAGAATTATCTAGAATTATTGAGAATAGGTCCTCGAAAATCAAATATTTGATCATAAAGTCAGAAGTACTATCTCTGTTTTTTATTATTTGCAACAAAGGAATTTTTTGTCTCACAAATAATACCCCTTTGTTGCAAATAATAAGAAACGGAGGTAATGCATCAATCCCAAAGAACCAATGATAAAACATCAGCAGTCATGATACCACAACATTAAAAAAAAGTATGAACAAATAACTGTATACTCCAGTTCTTTTCCAGTCCAACTGTACAATGGTTTAGGCCAGAGTTTCGGGTATATGTCTTCTATTGATTAAAAAAAAAGTTTTTTCTTTACAAATAAAGGGAAAATATAAGATGTTTTTCCAAGGGATTCCCAACCAAAAAAAAAAACATTATAACCAGTTCTTCAACATGAGAAATTATAAATTTCAGTTTCACATACTATACTATGCATAGGAAAAGCATATGAATATACCCATAGTGAGCATACAAACCATATAGCTATGACGATGTTCCCCCGCAAAATCAAACTACTTCTAGAAGATATAGTCATCATTATAGTTAGTTATCTGATTGATTCATCAAATGGCTCAAAACTTCATTTTTGCCTTTGAGCTTACCATTAACAATTGCAAAATCACACATTTTCCACAGTATAATGCACAGAAAACAATCCCATACCAGTCAAGATAGCAATATCTTGAAGCATAGCCTTTCTCCTCTCTCCAAATCCTGGTGCCTTGATGGCAGCAACATTGATAATGCCCCGAAGCTTGTTTACAACTAGAGTGGCCAATGCTTCTCCAGTAATATCCTCAGCAATAATAAGCAAAGGTGCTCTCATTTGAGTGGTCTTTTCCAATAATGGGATTATATCTTTAATTGCAGATATCTTCTGGTCAGTTATCAAGACTCTAGCATTTTCAAATTCAACAATTGATTTTTCAGGATTGGTAACAAACTGTGGAGATATATACCCTCTATCAATCTGAAATACAGGAAACAACCCAAATCATATGAGGACCTAAAACAAACTAACATTACAAGCACATTAATTGCTAATATATAAGCCACAAACCTCCATTCCTTCTTCCACTTCGACAGTTGTCTCAAAGGAAGATGACGACTCAATGGATAAAACACCATCTGGGCCAACTTTGTCAATAGCGTCAGCAATCATGGTTCCGATCAATTCATCATTTCCAGCAGAAATAGTGGCAATAGCTGAAAACAAATGCATGATCAAATACCGTTAAAATGCTTTTACACTTCATAATAACTCAACACCATCTAGCAGTAGTCAGAAAATAAGTAGTACCTTTGATATCCTCACGGCCATTGACTGGCCTGGCTCTCTTTTCAAGTTCCTCTATTAATCCTTGAATAGTTTTATCAATTCCTCTTTTCAAAGACACAGGGTTAGCACCTGAGGTAACACTGAGCAGACCTTGTCTAATAAACTCACGTGCAAGAACTGAAGCAGTTGTAGTTCCATCACCAGCTGAGTCATTTGTTTTACTGGCAACCTATATCACCAACGCTATCATATCATATCTAGAAACTATTAACCGTGACAACAAAGTCTACAACTCTAA
Organism: Chenopodium quinoa; assembly: GCF_001683475.1. Lineage (NCBI taxonomy): Eukaryota > Viridiplantae > Streptophyta > Magnoliopsida > Caryophyllales > Amaranthaceae > Chenopodium > Chenopodium quinoa. Next base: position 402,196 of record NW_018744582.1, on the reverse strand, counting down.
ATTCCTATTCTCCAAGAAAAATGTACTGCGGCTTAAATGAAACATCAGTAATACACTTATAAATGGAAAATCCATACCTCCCTAATCAAAGCAGCACCAGCATTCTCCATTGGATCAGCCAGCTCAATAGCTCGAGCAATAGTAACTCCATCATTAACTACCCTTGGGTTCCCGAATTCATCCAAAACAACATTTCTCCCTGCAAAAAGAAGTTCAATCATATGCCATTATACAGCATTAGAAACAGCAACTAAGCAAAAAAAGTCCAGTAAAAAGAAAGCAGCAACATATATTGTCAGAAGTTGCACACAATAAACATGCTTAATAAATACTTCGTATAAAGGAGTCATGCTCAATTAAAAGTTCCTAGCAAGTAATGGTACTCTTGCTTTTGCTAGGCAAGCATATATCAAATTTACAGGATTTTATATCCGGGGAATATAAGATACCTCTTGGACCAAGGGTAAGTCCAACAGCATCAGCAAGTTTATCAATGCCAGCCTGAAGGGCTGCCCTGGAATCCTGGTCAAAGGCAATTTGCTTCGCGGAAGCTCTTACGACAAGCCGCCTGCTTGATGGTTTGTAATGCACCTTCTGCGCCCGCTGAGGAATTGCTTTCCTCAAGCTTCCCTGAATCCATGGCGCAACAGGTCATATAACAAACACATTCAGGCAAATATAGCACTTCACTAAGAGACAACAACAAAACAAAAAATCCATCATTCCTTATCCCTCAAACTTATGCATAACCCAAGAAATGCTTTCTTATCACATTTGAATACATAATCATTTACTAATTTGGAAACTAACGAATGCACAAATCTAAACAGTGGCAGCAAAACAACAACTAAAACCCACGAACTATTAGCAGAAAAAGCAACCCAATTCATCAATTTCAAAAATTCAATCCAGTCACATGACTCTCATTGCAGATAGCTAATATTACATAAGAATTTTACCCAGAAAACCCCACATAATATAAACAATTTCAAGCAGTATTAACTAATCTATACCAGCTTCAAAGCTAAATTAGCATAATATAAAACCCAAATGAAAGAATAAGAAAACAAACTAACAAAAAGACTAATCCAATTCCCACATATAAAAAACTTCAAAACCCAATCCAAAAACATGGGTATTAATCAAAAATCCAAAACAATACAATAAAACCCAATTGTTATTAATCAAAGAACGAATAAAAATGAGGTTGAGAAAATGAGGGGATAGAAAAAGATGAATACCTTTCCAGGTGTAGAAAGAATGGAAGTGGTTGAGATAGCATTAGCAGAAGCCATTGTTGATAGGCAGCAGAGCAGATTATCGAAGAGAAGAGGAGAGAGAAATAGAGAAGATGGTGTATGAAATGGGGTAGTGAAGTGAGGATAAGGAGCAAAGGCTGAAAACTGATAGAGTGAGTGAGGGTTTGTGTAGGTTAGGGCTTTAATTCTTAAGTGAGAGAAACAAAGATAGAGAGATGATGTTCGAGAAGTTTCCACTACTTCCAGAACCGTTGAGACTCTTGAGAGTCTTGACAGCCTTTAGATTAGAATTATACTCCCTGTTTTTTTTAGTGCTAGGCGCGATTCACTTCACCTTAGGTTCGTTTGGTTTAATAAGGTGGAACGGATTAGTATGTATTTTCATATTTGGGTGGTATAGATTCTATATTCCATATCAATCTAAAGTTGTTTGGTTTAATCATGGAATGGAATTTCATACTTGAGTAATAGTATGAATTATGAATCCTTAGGGGGGAGGTGGGTATGAGATTCCAATGAAATGAGGTGGAGTTAGAATCCCCGGATATGAGATTCTATACTTAAATAGTCCAACCAAACAAATAAAACCATGAAATGGATTTAGAATCCATTCCAACAATTTCAACCAAACAACCCCTTATTTTTAGTGAAGAATCTAGGAGATAGAGGGACTAACTTCATCTTGATAAGGGGTTCAATTCCTCATCTCCTATTCCTGTGATAGGGTGGGTGATGTAATACCCCGTATTTTTATACATATGTTTTAATTTAAATTTTTATTTTATGAAGTATTTAATTAATTTGAAATGAATTATTTATGGTATTTTATTAATTTAAAAAGAATTATTTTAATTAAAGCTCCATTTTTATTTATTTAATTGTTTTGAAAATATTTTATTTTATCATTTAGAAACTTTAGGGCATATTAGTTTATAAAAAGAAATTTAAAGTCAATGGTATTTAGGAAAGTCAAAGGACTAGTTTGAATAAGAGAATGGATCATTAAGGGTAGAAAGAGAATTTAAGCTTAGAAGGGGTTTAGAGAGGGGGTATAAATACTCATCTTATGAACAAGTTAGATCTTGCCTAAGGTGGAAAATACTCAAAGGTAAACTCTCTCTCCTCTTATTTTCTCTCTCCTTTAATTTTCCCCCTCCCCTTTTTAATTTTCACACACCACCACGATGCCCGACTGCCTTCACCAACACAGCCAGCCGCCGTCGCCAGCAGCAGCAGCCGTGGGAGGTGGCGCCAGCCACCCTCCTTTTCCCCCTTGTGTGCGTGTGTTTCAAAAAAAAAATTATCTTCTTTTGTTTTTAAATTATTCTAGCTTGAATTCAATTATTATTTTTGGGTTATGTGATGATTTTTATGATGTTTGATTATAATTATTATGTATAAAATTTTTAGATTTGGTTTTTGAATTAAAAAGCCACAAATTGAAAACCCTAGGTTTCTAAATTAATGTGTATTGATGGAAATTGTTTGTAGGTGATTGAAACTATTAAATTAGATGTTTTAAACATAATTACAGCAATTTTACATGTTTTTATAAAGTTGGAATTTTTATATAAAAGCTATATTATGTTTCTTGAAGGGAATTTTAATTACCCATTAATTGGGAATAAAAATAAGGGTTTTAAATTAATTTTCAGCTTGTTTTAGAAGGTTTATGAGTGATTTTAAAGAGTGTATATATTGCTGAAAATTTATATTGAATAGGTATTAATGTCTCTTTGTAATTTTGGGTTGTACGAGATTTCCAAGTGAGTGATTTTGTGTAGTCGTGGCGATTTTGAGATCATATTCAAGATACGTTTGCGTACTCGGTAGTTATTTAAGTGTATAGAAGCATGCTAGACTTTGTTTAATTAATTCCAAGGTAGTATCATGATAGGTGTTGGTTGGAATTGTTGGTTGTGTTGATGTTGGTGATTGATTTGTGATGTATGAATTATTTATGATGGATTAATGATTGGAATTAATTATATTGGCATGTTGAATATGAACTACACTTTTATTATTGGCATTATTGAGAGCACCTTTAATTAAACTAAATGTTTAATTTGGTTTGGAATATGAAAAGTGAATTTTATTGTAGTTCATATAATTTTTATCGATGCTTTAAGCATGGGAATTGAGCTATTAAGTGTTTATGTACACGAGGATTAAATTATATTTTGGTGCTTAAGTGCACTTAAGGTGTTTTAAACACCGAGGGATAGGATTTGTGGCGCATTATGCGTTTAAGGTTTTATTTAACACCGAGGTAGTTTAAAAAGGGTTCAACATTTAAAATTTATGTGGTCACTAATTATTCAAGAATTAAATTAGTATATTTAATTGTTTGAAGATTTATTATGATTGATTGTATGATGGTTTGAGAGTCATCACCAAGTCTAAAAATATGTAAACAACGTAAAGTGAAAGAGATTACACACCAAAACTCTTGGAATGTATATACCTTAACTATGAACATATGGGGGGGGAGTTATGGGGTTTTATATTTAACTATGACTTCTACTGGGAGTACAGGACGCTGTATTTTCCTTTTTATTTATTTTAGGCGGAGGACGTCCAGTCACTTCATGTGGCATTTGCCTACCCGATTAGCTCCCGGCGTAGTTTACCTCAATTTATTTGGGGCAGGGATTTGGTGGAAAACCCGTTTGATGTGTAATAAATTAAATAAGTAATTTAGTGGTCTATTTATTTGTTGGTTGTGTTGGGTGCTTGTAAACAGGTGCAGTGATATGTTCATTTTATATAGTGTTTTACCCCCGTCCCTTGGTCATATTTAGGAGTATTTTTGGCTCTTCGGAGTCACTGTTATTACTAATATGTGGTTTCTAGTGTTTTCGTAGATTTGGTACTGTTTTATAGGAAATTGCAAATTTGGAGCATTTTCCCGGACTTATTTGAGCCACTACGAGCATTGGAGAATTATGACCATATTCCGTAGCCCAAGACCACGTTGGAGCAATCAAACCGGTGATTAAGGGCTCGATGAAGAAGAAGAGATCGAGGCATTGGACCGAGTCTTAAGGACCCAAAAAGGAAATGCGAATTGGGCCAAGGAACAAACCAATTGAAGAAATCCATGCTTGCTCGAGTGCTCGCCTGACCGGGTGGGTGCCTTGCCCTAAGGCGCGCCCGGCCCGGCGAGGTAGAAGGAAGACGGCGCCCTTCGCCCTGTCTCGCGCCCGACCGGGCGCGAGCGATGAAGCCACCAGCAAAAAGGCGGGCCCGGCCGGGCAAAGCTCCGCCTGACCAGGCGGGTGTTTCTAAGAAGAGTTTTGACGATTTAATTTGTTTTATCTTAATTAGGATTTTGTGCTTAAGTATAAATACGTTTTTAAACTAGATACGATTACGTCTTTTTCATTACTTAATTTCCAGATTTTAGTTTTAAGCTTTTGGTTAATACTCTTGTTCTTTCTCTCTCTACACTTTGAGTTTATGCAATTCATTATTTCCGTTTATTTTGGTAACGATTTATTCCCCCTTAATTAATTGCTTTGATTAATTATGTCAATTTTATTTACTTTGCTTAGTTTAAATTTAAATATGTGTGAGCAGTTTATTTTCTAGGGTTGTGGGGATCCATAAATAATATGAAGGGATAATTTACAATTGTTGATTTTTAATGTTTGGTTAATTTTCTATTGATTGATTTTAATGCTATGCAATAAGATTAGGCCTGGTTTAATTGTATGAGTTATGCAATATTGATTCGAGATTCGAGAGATGAGAATTGATGTTTAGGCTTAGTTTCAACAGGCAGGTTAATTTATAAATGGTTAAGTCAAGATTCGAGAGATGCGATTTAATACCGGTAGATTACACTACTAGAAATAGGTCGGCTTCCGACGGAACCATTCCGACGGACTGAAGTTCCCTCGGAAAATTCGAATTTTCCGAAGGAAATTGGATCTGTCGGAAAATTCCGCCGGAAAATGTTAGTTTCGACGGAAATTCCCTCTGAAATATTCCGACGGATTTTTTTTTCCCTCGGAATTTACTGCTTCCGACGGAGATTTTAAGCTCTTCCGACGAATTTAACACTTTAAATAAATAAATAAATAAATAAATAAAAAACGATACGAAAACCCTAAACTCCCCCTTCCCCTTTCATTTCTCTTTTCTCTCTCCTCTTTCCGCCTCTTTACTCTTTCTCTTTCCTCTTCTCTTCCTCTTTGATTTCCTCTCCTCATTCATTATAGCTTCTTCTCTTTCTTCGCTGCTCTTTTCTCTTTCTCACTGTCGCTGCTCTTCATCTCTTTCTCACTCTCGCACCGTCAACAACAACGACGAACCGCTATAATCGACAACAACTCCGACAATGAAAAGGTTATTGATGGTTAAAACAAAGGTTTTCAAGTCAAATTCGACCATGAAAATTCTAGATCTAGAGTTTTCATGGTCGAATTTGGCCTCGTAAACCCAATTTCGAGGTTTTGTGTGGTCGAATTAAGGTACGTATCTTTTTTTTTTTAATTAATTTGTTGTATTTTCGGTTTTTTGTTGTTTTTCGGTTTTTTTTCATTAATTTGTTGTTAGATATTTGATGTTTTTTCGGTTGTTTTTTCGAATTTTTTTATGTTTTATTGGGTGGGTTTCGTTGCTGGGTGTGGGTGGTGGTTTTAGGTAGGTTTCGGTTCTGGGTGATGGTTTTAGGTGGGTTTCGGTGCTGGGTGTGGGTGGTGGGTTTCGGTGGTGGTTGGGGAGGGTGGGGAATGGTGGTTTCGGTGGTGGTTTGTAGATCTGGCGGCTACGGTGGTGGGTTTAGTGGGTGGGGTCGGGTTAGGAGAGTATTTCAGGTTACGTGGGTCCGGTGGGTAGGTTCAGGTTAGGGTGGTGGGAGGCGTGGGTGGGTTCAGTGGTAGCTGGTGGTGTGGGGAGGCGTGGGTGGGCCTGGGTTAGGAGGATCTGGGCTAGGTGATACGTGGGTCTGGGTTCAGTGGTGGTGGGTAACGCTGGGTGGTTTGGGCTTAGGGTTAGAGTTAGAGGGTGGTGGAGTGGTGGTGAGCAGGGCTGTTTTTTTTTTTTTTTACTTTTCCGACGGAAAAATCCGTCAGAATATACTTTTTCCGACGGAAAATTCCGTCTGAATATACTTCTTCCGACGGACTTTCCTAATAAGTCAAACTTGACTCCGACAGAACAAAATCCGTCGGAAATTCCATCGGAATGGACCTTTCCGACGGAATTTCCCTCGGAATATCGCGAAATTCCTACATGTAATGCGACGGTGCCTTCCGACGGAATTCCGTCGGAAATGGGCATTTCCGACAGAATTTCAGGTTTTCTGACGGATTTTTTCCGTCGTTGATTGGCTGTTTTCTAGTAATGTTAATTCTGTGATTGTAGTACGTAGCGAAAGCCCTTTATGATCTGATTAATTGATGCATTGATAATTGATTGTTGTGTGTTTACCCTGTAATATTATTTATTGGTGAACCTATACCCTAGGCTTTGATTTATTGATTTCTCCCTTATTCAATTTGCTTTAGTTTATTTATTTTCCTTAGTTTAATTCACATAAAAACAAATTGGTTACTTAATAGTTTAGATTATATTAATTATTTAGGAATAGAAAGACTTGTTTCCCTGTGGATTCAACCCTACTTCCCTATCTAATTTAGTTAGAGGACTTAGGTAATTCTTTTGATTAAGTGATATGACTTTAGCCTGTCATGCAGCAAGGTAAGTTGTGTGTTGATAGGATTAAGCATGTTAGTATGTACTATTTACACTTATGTACTCAGCATTGTTGATTGTGTGTGTTGTGTGTTTGTTTCGCCTTATTTTTATTTTGGCCCTACGACGACCCATTTCTAATGGCGAGTAGTGGGGACAAAGTAAAGAGGAGCTTTTCAAGTGTGGAAGCATATTCATGATGGGCATGCATGAGTGAAGAACGAATCATGTTTAGTTTTCATAAGAATATGATGTGGTTTATTGCTTTAATTATTATATATTTTGCTTGCAAGACTAACGAGAAGGTTTGTAAAATGTTTTATCTCGATTTTATTAAGGGCCTATATTGGTTTCAAGTTGTAGGTTGAACTTGTTTGACTTTACTTTCATTTGGTTTGACTTTTTAAGTTGACTTATTTTGAATGGTTTTAAAGAGAGTCTTCCGCTGTGTGTCTTTGATAATTGCCTTAGCCGTTTTCACGGTGGCGGTAATATCTTAGAATTTCCTTTTTCGTATTTTAAAAGAGCAAAACAGGTATTTTAAAGGGAAGAAATTTCTAGGGTGTTACAGGTGACGCTCCCCAGTATCTTACCGTTTAAAAAAAAAAAAAAAATCTTATTTTTACTAAATTGAAAACATTTTTTTGAACTAAAATTAACTTAACTAAATTAATTTTTACTGATTTTTTGTTATATTTTTTCTTTAAAGTTACTGATTTTTATTGAACTGAAATTATCTTTAATGAAATGAACTCATTTTTACTGAAATAAAAATATATTTAATTTGTTGAATACTCAGTATTGCTTTTGTAAGGTGAAATGAACAAGTCCTTATTTATTCCCTTCATATTTTATTACTTGCTTCATTTCTCCAGAGTGTACAAGTTAAATTATTTTTACTGAACTAAAATTCAATTTTATTAATTTCATATTATATTCGTTTTTCTAGGGTTTCTCCCTTGGGAGGGTTTTTCTAGCCTCAATTTTTTTTTTTTTTTTTTAAAGATTTTCCTTCACTCTTCTCCTTTTCTCTCTTTCTCTTTCATCTCCTTTCTTCTAGTATTAATTGTGAATGTTTGTAGGGCTTTCACCGGTGGTAAGCCCCAAAAACTTTTTAATTGCTTTCAATAAATGGATCCCATCTTTTTCACCGGTTATTCTATTAGGCTTAATTTCTTTTTTTGTTCGTCAGTCGAAGATTGAATATTTAGGGTTTCATAATCTCCGGAAGTATCTAGAAGACCGTAAGAGTATTTTTACTCAAACAACTATTCATCTGTGGATCTCAAGCCGAATTAATGTTAACTCACATATTGTATTGCTTCGGATGTTTTTTATTAAGGTGATTTCTAAGGTAATTTGTACTTGTGTTGGAATTTTAGTTTTCCTCGAAATTGTTTGTAAGTGCCGTTTGGCTATCTTTTATCAACAAAATCCTTTTTCTTCTTGTCAAGAGAGAAGAAAAAAATTTAAAGACAATTGAATTGATAAAACATGTACAAGCATAAAAATCACCATTAGAAGAATTTTAAATAATTACTTATTAAAAAATAGATCGTGAATATTTATAATCCGCATATAAATGCATATTTCTAACAACAATATTACAAGCAAAGAATGAGAAAAATGACAAGCCAATCCATTATAATTGGATGACTATTTTAGTAATCAAAAAGCGAGAAAGTTAATCTTGTAAGATAATTGTTTAACTCAATACCATATCATATAACTGGTATATAATTTTATCATGAAAATAAATCTATTTTTAACAAGATCACACAAGCACAAATTAGTACTCCCTCTATCTTTATTATTTTGTCCCATTGCAAATAAATGGTTCAAATTTCAAAAAATTTGACCATAAATTCCCATTAATCAATAAGAGATAATATAGTCATGTGGGATTTTGTTAGATTCGTATCATTGCATATTTTATTAATATTAAGTTTTTAGAATTTTTACACGTATAGAAATAAAGTCATATACGTTTTAACACGTGTTTTAAAAACCGTGAAAAGTCAAATGGGGCAAAAAAATAGGGACAAGGGAGTAATAAATTGTTATGGTATGTAAATTTTGAACCTATATGTATATAATAATAAGAATTGTAGGGGGAGTAGAAATGAAAAAAAAAAAAAGATTTTTCAACATGAGAAACGAAATCTACTGCTTAATGGGGCATTGTTGTCATTTTGAGTAGGTAGGTAGGGTAATTTGTATTTACAGCCATAACAGAAGTTAACAAATTCCTAACTGTGAGAATTCCACTTAAATTCGAAGAGCTCTTCAATGGAGATTTCAAAAGCTTAAGGCCTGCTTCAACGGAGGAACATAACACCCTTACTCTTTAGGGTTGATCATGCCCTTTATTTCTCTCTTTGTTCTTAGGGTTTTCGTTTAATTTGGTAGCGAAACCGCCATAAACGGTGGTGGACATGTCGGTGAAGGCGAAAGATGTCAGAAATTATGTTGGAAACGATGGTGTCGGTGGACAAAAACTCAAGCTCCTTCAATGGAGTTTGCTGTAGGAGGAGGAGGAAGAAGAAGAGTGAAGGTGGATGGGAAGTTAATAGTGTTAATTGAGCAAAAAATAAAAAAAAATATTGATGAATGTACCCTTATTTACATTTATGCCATTCTTAATATCCCATGTTTCTCGATTGCGAAACTGAGGCTCACTTGTAAATATGTACCAAGTGGAACCATTTTTTTCAACAATAAGAATACTTCAAACTATAACAAGAGCATGATGAGTAATAGTATTTTTTGGGTTGGAAACATAGTCAATTAAAGCATTACCGTTACCAACTTACCTAGTGTTTGGTTAAAAGGTTTGGATAACAATTACCATTATCCAGGGGTAAAATGAAGTTAAGTTTAAGTGATACTTTTCTATGATTAATTCAAACAAATAAAAAAGGTAAGAGTTAAATGATTTTTTTCCTCCCTCTTATATGTTTCCTTTCCACCTCATTTTTAATATTCATATATTCTTTTCCTACCTCTTATATGTTCCCTTTCCACCTCATTTTTAATATTCACACCAAATAAATAAAAAGGTAAGAGTTTTCTAAGAAACAAAATTCAATTTTGATACATAGTTGTGAAATTCAAGTATTCCTACTTCATATAGAATACTACGTATTTCATTTTCAAAATGATTAAACATTTAACAGTTGCATTTCGTTCTCAGGTGAAACATGATTTTACATGTAGTTCATATTGGATCAATTTGGATATTATAGTTGTAAATTCTTGTTCAGACCCATTTTTTTCCGTTTTAAGGTTGTATACATTTTTGAAATATCTCTAATGAGTGCACTCCCAACTCCCAAGTCCCAAAACCCAAATTAACAAAATACGAAGTATATTCCAAAAGCTAGAAAACTAGCACGAACACGGAACACCGGAAGAATCTTGCACAATATGAGTGCACCTATTTCATTTCAAATTAATCACAATTAGTTACATTAGCTGCTAACCTATAGCTACAATAACAGTGGACTGTATACAGCTTGCAGACCCAGACTACTATAATTCTTAATCCCAAGCTGAAAATAGGATCTAAGAGTTACAACAAATTGAAGGTTAGGGTACCAAGAATGTCACGATATTTAATCGTCATCAGATAAACAGACCACGTCTCCATTTTGTAAATTAGACGAAGACGGTTGCACATTCGTTACTTCCTCAAATTGGGATGTGTCCCAAGACTCAGAACTTCGCACATTATCTGGCAAAGAGGGTACGTTGTTAGAATGAAGATTTGCATCATGTCGCCTTGTAATATCCATTAGCAACTGTGTTGCACTCAAGGATAAGCTAAGTGGTGTACCCCTTCCCATTGATTCTTCTTGGCGTGACTGACCACGAGAGTTTAGCTGTACTGGTGCTGGCTGTACTGGTGGCTGTGGTTGGAGCTGCAGTGCTAAGTTAGAAGTTGGATTGTTAGGTGGCTGTGGCATCAACGCATCAGAAGGCATACAGCTGGAAGAAATAGCAGATGAAGCAGATCTGAAGGGCTGTATATGAGGGGCTGGGGCACGTGCTTCACGCCTAATTTGTTGCTGTTGTCCTGCCGTTAGTGCTACAGGGTCGACATGAGAAATTCTGGCTTGTGCACTTAAGGTCATAGAGGGACGAACAGCCCGTAAAGGTGGTGTAGCACTAGGTGGACCACTGGAAGGTGACGTAGCAGGAGAGAAAGGTCTTGTAGAATGTAATTGCGAGGCAATCTCTACAGAACTAGAAGAGTTACCTGTAATATCAATTATTGTGAGAAGCAGACAACAATGAAATCAGGCAAGTGTGACTAAATAGTAATACTGCCGCCTCAATATCATCCGTACTTTTGACTTCAACGTCAAAGTTTTATAAATTTGATTTCAAGGTCAAAATTCTTCAAACATTGACGGCACAAAAAAGGAAAAAGTTAAAAAAATAAAAATAAAATAAAAAATAAAATAAAATAAATAAATAAATAAAGAATAAAATAAAATAAATAAAATAAATAAATAAAAAATAAAATAAAACCAAGATTATGAAGGGATCTTAGTAGATTTGTTATCATGTGTATTTTCAACTTTTACAACTTCTATTACCACCTAATTAAAAATATTAATAGTCAAAATTGTATCAAGGAGGCCATTACCATGAAAATGATGGTGCAGTTGATTTTAAAACAGACTTATATTTAAGGTTGATATAAAAAATGATAACTTCTTATGGGATTAAGGCTATGGTTGATTGATTGATAAAAAATGATGACTTCTCAGTTCTCACCCCGAGTTCTCAGTATTAATTCAGCAGTGCATCAAGAGAGGCCATGATCATGTTTGAAGGGCCAATACAGTAGGAAAATCAACCCATACATTGACAGTGTATAGAAAATAAAAGTTCCAAACAGTAACCAGTGGCCTCCACAAAGACAAGCAATATACTTAGAACAATCAAGGAAATTTCATCAAATGCACAAGTAATAGTTGAAAAGTAGGCATATGGTGAACCACATAGAGTGAAATGGGTAAAACTTTGAAAGAGATACGATTGATGGTGCTCATTTTGCATAGCTACAAAACATAATGAGTTTGAATGAATCAGGAATTTTCAGTTCAAGCCATAGCCTGCCGACACGTGACAGTGTGAAACCATTATCACATGTGTGGTTCATTAGAAATAGCATCTCCACAGCACATAGGGAAAATGGAGGCCATGGCAGAAGAAATTTACATCATCTTATTTTCATTAATTTGTATCATATATGCCATTAATGAAGTTTATAATCAATCAAAGTCTTAATCCCATAAGCAGGGTCGGCTACATAAACCAAAAGTGATTATTCCGTGTAGTCATTCACACAAATCTTCCTCCTCCATCCCTTACAATCCAATGCCCCATTAATGAAGTTCAAAGCAGCACAAATTTAAAAAATCAACTAATGTTTACTCCATAGGGTGAACATAATGGCTATATTGTTTTCTTCAATCATTAAAGAGGATTATAGATGCTGAGGCTAGTGGTGGGGAGAAAGCTGCAAGGAAGGGGATATAACTATGGATGCTAGATAAAATCTTAGAGGGCATTAATGGATGAGGATAGTGGTTAAGAGTATCAAATTGGTCAGTAAGCAGCAATATCAGAAATATGGCTGTATTATTTGATCTCAGCTCAGAAATCAATAGCTAAGCTGAAATTTCTCCTCGTTTTAAGGTGTCCTCTCATTCGAGCCTTTCATTTACTATCTCTCTTTTTTTTTAATTAATTTTTTTAAGAGGGGCTTCTCATTTGACCCTAAATTAAACAAATGTCATTTGTAAAGCCAAAAAATTAAATACCTATCTGTGGCATCCTTGTAGCTGCCTTATAGTCGGTGCACTTAGATCGAAAGGCCTCAGCCAGCATCTTATGCATCACGACCTTGTTCTGACATGTTTCAAGTTCCTTCCTTTTAAGCGAAAATGATGCCTCAGCCTCATCAATTTTCTTGTCATAGTTTCTCTTAATTTGAGCAACAAGTTCCTCAATTTCTTTATCACATTCTGATTTCAACTGTGACTTCTGCAAGGCCCGATGGGAAAAAATAATTAAGAAAGTCAGACATGATAAAAAAAATGGTAAAGAAAACGAAGGCAATGCATGCACTAACCTTTTGCTCATGAATGGTCATCAAATTACCCATCTCTCTACGTATTCTATCTACTTCAAATTGAAGTGGATCAAAATGATTGGGTGTTGTAACCAAAGTGTTAATAGGCATTTGCATTCGATTTGCATGGCTAGAATGTGCAGGGACAGCTCCTCTTGCTACTGGTGCATTAGTTTCATTCGGGGTGAAAAAATTTGCAGGAACTACATGAACAGGCATCTGTGAAACAGCTTCACCTAAGACGCGGCCCCTATTTTGATCTTGTTGCCTTGGGGTTGTGGTATCCACAATAGATCCATGATTTACTATTGGCTGAATATCAAGCCTACCATTTGGAGCCACTCCCATTTGATCTTGATGCCTTGGGGTTGTAGTACCCACAAAAGATGTATGATTTCCGATTGGCTGACTATCAAGCCTACCATTAGGAGCAACTCCCAACTGATCATTGTAATGTGTAACCCACTCATTGAATGAAGCCTCGGTAGAACAGCGTGCTTCTTCATTATGCAAAAGGTCAGATGGCACATGATTGGGACGATTTAAAGATGATGTATCACCTAAAGGCGTAGTATGTGTCCGGGTAGCAAGTCCTACTTGCTCTCCCACTCCAATATGAGATTCATCTCCAAGCCCCTAACCAGGTAACAGCAGTAAAAGAAGTGAATAGGAGATAATATGAAGGAAAGGAGAATAGATAGTAGCCAATAGCGCACACAATCACATTCTGGGACAAACCAGTGATCTACAAGATCAAAATCAAGAATAAACAAGAAAATCATAATAGCAAATGGAATGTATTTTCAGTCTCCCTTCTACCCCACAAAGAAGAGAGATGAAAACACCATTGCCATTTTGTCAAGGGTGCTCTGCTAACAATTACTCAGATGTTCTTTTTTTTTTTTCTTCTTAATTGTTACTTACCAATTAAATTCTATTAAAATCATTTTAAAAAATACTAATGAAGTGGTCCCTAAATAATCCGAGAAATGCATCCCTTTGTGCTAGGTGAAACCAAGTCCAAAATACACAACATAAATGACTGACCAAGGCACCTATGTATTATAGAGACCTAGGCAGAACATCTTGTGACAGCTCAGATAATTAAAAACATCGAAGAAGGGAACAGAAAGAAGAACAGCAAAAGATTGGAGTAGAAATGAGAAGATGCTGAAATTAACACACCACCCGGTCCACCCCTACCCCTAACCCCTCCAAAAAAAGAAGAGAAATGAATAAGGACAGAAGATAAAGCAAACCTGACTCGTAACAGCATTTGGGTGCTCCGTGAATGAACCAATTGGAGAGAGCAATGGCCCTGTTGTACTGGCTCCATTAATTTGGTTGCTTTCTACAGCAGTCAACCTGTCTACTACCACATCATCTATTTGATTGGTATCTTTCTCAATCTGTCCAGTAGGAGCAGAAGGCTGTTCAGGTGAACATGTACTAGTATCAGGCCCATTAGATGCTGGTACGCTCTCTATACCAGTTATAGCATCATCATTCCCACAGTTTTCTATCTGTTCATCTGTATTCTCCAGATTTTCAGCTAACACAGAAACTATTGCTTCTCCCTCAGAATTTTTCTGCTTTAGGAGATTTCTATTGATAACTCCAGTTCCATTTGATTCTTTATCTAGTCCAATAGGTCCCTTAGATGCTGGTATATTCTCTATGGATGCTACAAAATCATCATTTGAGCAACTCACTCTCTGCTCATCTGTATTCTCTGGATTTTCAGCAAGTACAGACGCTATTGTTTTTGTCTTGAAACTTTGCTGCTTTGAGAGGTTCCAATTGATACCCACAGTTCCATTTGATTCTTCATTTGGTCCAATAGGTTCAGCAACTTCAGAATTTACTCCACTCTTATCATGAGGTTCTTCCAAAAGCTTATGGCACCCCAAGGAGTTAATTCGTTTCATATACCCAGCTAGCTTCTTCTCTTCTAAATCTTTTTCAACCTTTTGCCTAGCTTCAAGCTCTTTACGTTTGATGGTTTTTTGCTTTTCTAGCTCTTCCCTTTTCTTAGCATAATCATTATCCAAGGCCTTCAACTTATCAATTCCAATTGAAGAATTAGCGTGAGTATAACGAATAGTGGTTAACTCTGCTTTACACCACTTTTCTAGCTTCATCGTCAAATCCACCCAGGATTTTTCAAATTTCTCAAGTTCTTCATAGTGTTTATTTTTTAGCTTCTCCATTTGCCTGCCACATTTCATTTCAACCTTCTTCATATGTTCCTCAAGCTCTACAGTTACATTATTCAGGTTGCCTAGTGGTGATTCAATAAATTTTCCTTCCGAATTAGGATTTTTCTTTCTCAAAC
This sequence comes from Chenopodium quinoa, assembly GCF_001683475.1. Taxonomy (NCBI): domain Eukaryota; kingdom Viridiplantae; phylum Streptophyta; class Magnoliopsida; order Caryophyllales; family Amaranthaceae; genus Chenopodium; species Chenopodium quinoa. The sequence continues at coordinate 386,757 of NW_018744582.1, read as the reverse complement.
ATATAAAATTATCCATTATTGGCTTCAACCTGGAAATTATTTTCTCAGTGTCACGTTCTAAGCAATTAAAGCCCAACCTCTCTCTGGCAATGGTAAGCGACTTTTTGTGATCAATTTTGTTCTCCAGTTCCTCAGCTGCAGTCCAACACTATTAAAGACCGCAAATCAAAGTGAGCAAAAGAAAACAGAATCATTCTAAGAAAACAAAAACAACACAAGAAAATTTACTAAAGCAGCTTAACAATTTTGGAGGACCACATATTTATAGATGAGACTACACCAAACCTCTCTTGAATTACAGAGAGCAACACATGACTACAGATTCTCTAAATAAATAAATAAATTATTCCAAAGATACGAAGCTTTTTGCTTTTTAATTGTTGCACCCTGTAATCATACATTTGAATTGATCTTGTATTGCTATTTCCTTGGCAAAGATTTCATGTAAATTTCCATGAAGAATGCATAAATGCTCTTTGTAAATATACATAAAACAACAAAACAATACTCCACCAAAAAGAATGCAACACTAAAAAGTTCCCCTGGTGCTATTTGGGAAGATAAAGAAATATGATAACTTGAATAATTTGGAATTTAATCAAATGGCAAGGCAAAGCCCAGGTAAATCCTTTTCATTAAATACATAAATGAACAAGGGTTTTAAAAATAGAAAAGGTCAAACATGGCAATATAGCATAAAATAATCTCATTCTATTTTGGCCACCCAATTCAAGGAAAATAAAGAATATAAAATATAATTTAAGGATAGGGATGGAATTAGAAGAAAAATCCCACAGCATATAGACAAGGAGGATTACAGCCCACTAGGGACTCTTTAGGGATGAGGATTCCCTTATACAACCCCCCTCTCCCTCCCAAAATGAGTCTGACCTGCAAAGCTGGACCAAATTGACTTATGAGAGGTGCCGATTCATTAGGGTCCTCCATACCTTTAAAATAATATATTATTAAAAAGAACAAGGAGGCAATACATACCACTGAGAGTAAGAAAGCTTGTAATGTAGTCTCGGGCTCTCTCGTGACTCGATAATTTTTCACCAGATACTCGAGAAATTCCTCAGCCAATTTTTTCACATTATCCTGCACAAAGTTCAAATTTCAATCACACTATAATTACTAGGTTAAGTCTCACAATCTGTATATCATTTAAAAGTAAACATAATTGTATAGTCACTGCAGATAGACATTTAACCTCTAAATAATTGAAATCCTTTTTGCCTATTCTATCCAATTTAAAGTTTGATATCTATCCTTCGTTCCAAATTAGTTACATGTTTTGACTTTTGACACTATTCATATTATTTACTTTGAATAACATTTGTGAATTATAGATATGTAAAAATAGTCGTGAATTAAAATTCAAGATTTAGTATTTTTTACTACAGTATAATGAAAGATATATTCGATTGAGTTTATGCATTGGCAAACGTGATAAAAGAAACGTATCAACTAAATTAGAACGAAAGACATAAAATAAGCGATTCATTCAACGTTTGATTCAAAGATCTACGCTAACCAGATCCCCCTCCTCCTGAAGCACGTTTCCATTATGTTACCTAGCCAAACACACCACCTCCCAAGCATAAGGCATATTTTGAGGTATAAGGACTCTTATTAGTTTAGCTTCCGGTTGTGATGACAACGGGAGCAAGAATGACTGGATTAACTCGAGAAATCGTTGATGTCCGTGATGAGCTTACACTGACATAAAGGCAAATCATGATTATATATCCCTCAAATTTTATCCACTTAACATATTCTTCAAAAACAATAAGATGGACTAATTGGTAAAAAAATACCAACTATTGTACTACAACTCATCCCACGGAAATGTTTTACGGACACAGTAAAAAAGGAAAAAGGCAGCATAGTGTCACGACCCACACATTCCACCCCTCACTAGGGCCATTGGACGGTAGGCAACAATCGTGGCTAGGGGAATGCCCTTGGTGCGTGCTGGCTAGGCCAGAGACACCCTCCCCCTATAGAGCTTTATATTGCTCCAGTGCTGTCACCCTAGTGAACACCCAAGTGACAGTAACACAATAATGGGCTATTTGGGGACCCAAATGAAGTCCGATTGAGCCCAAATTTGGGGGTCCACCATTTTTAGGCCCAATGAACATCATGGTGGTGTTGGATTTTGAAGGAGAAGTCCGGAAGGTTCCAGAATACTCAAGGAGACTCGAGATGCATTCGGAAGCTTCTAGAACCTCCTAGGACATCCTTGAATCATCTGTAAATTCTAGAGTTGTGTAGATAATTCTAGAGCCTTGTACATAGAGGGAATGTACTAAAGAAATGTATAGAATACACTAGAAAGAATTAGATCTAGAACCCTCAATTTGAGGAGGTTAGTGAAGGTTCTAGGCCATGCTTAGAACACTATAAATAGGGGACTTGGCCTTCATTTGGAGGCATCTCTCAGAAAATACTTGTAAACACTCTCTCTCAAGCAATCAAAGCATTCAAAATATTTATATCCTCTTGTGTTCTCAACATTCTTTAATTTTCGTTGCACACTCTTGCTTGAAGTATTTCGGGGTTAAGCCTTGACTAGCATCCGAGGGAGGGAAGTTAGTAGGCTAGCGTGCATAAGACTAGGGGGATTAGTCAGCACGTGATAACGTGGTATCAGAGCAGCTACGGTCGCGGGGGACTATAGTGCTGTCGAGCTTTGTTAGCAAGTTGTGAGCGAAGGAGGAAGAATGGCAAAGAGCAAGGACGGCAAGGACGCTAGTGCTTCACAAACAACCGAGGGCTATGCGCCTGAGGCTAGCCTCATTCAAGCTGTACAAAAGCTTGAGAAGCGAGTGAATAAAGTTGATGAGAGATCGGCCAAAGCCGAAGTTGCTGCTTGCGACATGACGGATTCTGTCAGCAAGGTCGAGAATGAAGTTATTACGCTCAAAGGGCAGTTAGGGGAACTAGACAATCGTCTAGAGGAGGTATCCCTTGATGCTCAATCACTCGCTGATCAGGATTTTGAGAAGATGATGGGCGAGATGGCGAAAATGCGTGAGGAGTTCACGGGGGAACTCCTTGCTTTGAAGAAGGAGAATGAGCTCCTCAAGGAGGAACTCACGTTGCTAAGAAGGGCTACGGTGGCTGGGGGCGCCACCATTCAAGCCGGTCCTAAGGTGGAAATCCCCAAGCCTCCAAAGTATCATGGAAAGAGGAATGCCCGGGAAATTGACAACTTCCTATGGAGCATGGAGCGATACTTTGAGGTTGTGCACTTGGAGGAGGATGCCTCCATGATTAATGCTGCCACTATGTATCTCGGAGATGATGCCATTCTGTGGTGGAGAAGGCGTGAACAAGACATCAAGAGTGGTTCATGTTCCATCCGAACATGGGACGAGTTCAAGAAAGATTTCAAGCGTCAGTTCTACCCGGAGAATGCCAAGAAGGTCTCCATGATGAAGTTACGTGACTTAAAGCACACTAGCACAATCAAGGAGTACATCAGGCAATTCACATCCCTCATGCTTGAGATCGATGATTTATCGGAGGTGAACCAACTCATTTACTTCACCGGAGGTTTACAACGATGGGCCCAGCAAGAGGTGGAAAGACGGAATGTTAAGACACTTGCTGAGGCAATAGCCGTGGCGGAGTCCTTGATCGACATCCCGAGGGAATCGAGAAGGGACAGGGGCAAAAGGGTCGAGGAAGGTGACCAGGAGGAAGAAGAGGCATCGCATCCAAAGGCTAGGTATGCGGATCATGGCAAGGACAAAGCCAAGTCCAAGTGGGAGTCAAAGGGGGACAACCGAGACGGAGGTAAGCCCTCAAAGCCTTTCAAATGTTTCCTGTGTGAGGGTTCTCACCTAGCGAGAAATTGCCCGGTACGGCAAAAATTAAGTGCCATGATCGCAACGGAGGAGGAGTCCGCACCCACAACGAGGATGGGGGCAATGGTCATGAACGAGGACGCCCAGCTCGCCAATATGAGGCTCCTCAACACTTCAAGGGTCGAAGATGATGACCTCAAGGGAAGGGCATCTTCGACAAGCAGCACTACGAACATCAAGCAAGGAGGAAGCTTGATGATCGTAAACGGGGAAGTGAACGAGGTACCGACGAGGCTACTTGTGGACACGGGAGCGTCGCATAATTTCTTGGCTAAGGAGGAAGCCAAAGCCTTAGGGGTGAAGTTCACAAGGGTCGATGGCGAGATGAAAGCCATCAATTCAGAGGCCACGCCGGTGTATGGAAGGGCGTGGGGAGTTCCAGTCCGCTTGGGGAAGTGGAAGGGAAAAGTCGACTTCTTGGTGGTCGACATTGATGATGAGGACGTGGTGCTAGGCATGGAGTTCTTGCACAAGGTCCTACCTTTTCGGGTAAGTGATGGCATGATAACCATCACATCAAAGGGGAGCGAGATAGGGATCAAGCTCGCTCAACTCAAGGAGCGGGACGTGAGGGTCTCGAACTTGAAAGCTTGGTGGGCGCCAAAGGCAAAGGCGTCAAGGTGCGGTCCATGGGAGGATCAAGGCAACAAAGATGCTAGGGACAAGGCATCATGGTGTTCCAAGGGATGGGACAACAAGGCTCAAGTGTGGAGTCAATAGGAAGGACGGGGCAGCGGCGCACAGAAGCACACAAGGGACAAGTGGTGCACTAGACCGGGTCGCGGGCACGTACTCCAAGGGGCGATCTTGCCGAGGTCGGCAAGAATTTAGGTGGGGGAGCATGTCACGACCCACATATTCCACCCCTCACTAGGGCCATTGGACGGTAGGCAACAATCGTGGCTAGGGGGAATGCCCTTGGTGCGCGCTGGCTAGGCCAGAGACACCCTCCCCCTATAGAGCTTTATATTGCTCCAGTGCTGTCACCCTAGTGAACACCCAAGTGACAGTAACACAATAATGGGCTATTTGGGGACCCAAATGAAGTCCGATTGAGCCCAAATTTGGGGGTCCACCATTTTTAGGCCCAATGAACATCATGGTGGTGTTAGATTTTGAAGGAGAAGTCCGGAAGGTTCCAGAATACTCAAGGAGACTCGAGATGCATCCGGAAGCTTCTAGAACCTCCTAGGACATCCTTGAATCATCTGTAAATTCTAGAGTTGTGTAGATAATTCTAGAGCCTTGTACATAGAGGGAATGTACTAAAGAAATGTATAGAATACTCTAGAAAGAATTAGATCTAGAACCCTCCATTTGAGGAGGTTAGTGAAGGTTCTAGGCCATGCTTAGAACACTATAAATAGGGGACTTGGCCTTCATTTGGAGGCATCTCTCAGAAAATACTTGTAAACACTCTCTCTCAAGCAATCAAAGCATTCAAAATATTTATATCCTCTTGTGTTCTCAACATTCTTTAATTTTCGTTGCACACTCTTGCTTGAAGTATTTCGGGGTTAAGCCTTGACTAGCATCCGAGGGAGGGAAGTTAGTAGGCTAGCGTGCATAAGACTAGAGGGATTAGTCAGCACGTGACAATAGGCTTTTCAAAAACAATATAAAAGGTCAACTTGCCAAGTTTCCGGTCATTAGCCCCAAAGACTACAACTAGTAATCAAACCCCACTCAGAGAAAATACTCCACTTGAGCAAGAATGACTGGATTAACTCGAGAAATCGCTGATGTCCGTGATGAGCTTACACTGACATAAAGGCAAATCATGATTACATATCTCTCAAATTTTATCCACTTAACATATTCTTCAAAAACAATAAGCTAGACTAATTGGTAAAAAAATACCAACTATTGTACTACAATTCATCCCACGGAAATGTTTTACGGACACAGTAGAAAAGGAAAAAGGCAGCATAGGCTTTTCAAAAACAATATAAAAAGGTCAACTTGCCAAGTTTCCGGTCATTAGCCCCAAAGACTACAACTAGTAATCAAACCCCTCTCAGAGAAAATACTCCACTTTTCAGGTATCTCTCTTGGTCTCTCAAATTTTTCCTCACTGTCAAACTACAAATCCCAACTGAGGGTAAACTCTAACTGTGACATTTCTTGTTTATAGTAGATTAATAGGTTCAATGCTTAAGTTTAAACCTAGACTAGAGTATTAGTGTTAAGTTTTGACACCAAGAATGATCCGGGACTACCATATAGAAAGTCCAGAACCTAAGAATATTGGGGTGCCATCCTAAATTTAGACGGAGCTTTTATATATATGTGTGTGTGTGTGTGTGTGTGTGAGAGAGAGAGAGAGAGAGAGAGAGAACTCAAATCTTGTCCATTGATTACTTTTATCGTAACCGTTCGTTTTTTTTGAGTTAAAAAAAAAAAAAAAAAAAAAACTCTATGGTCGACATCTTATTTGGGGAAACATTTTCTCTCTCTTCTTCCCTCTTTCCTCTCTCTCTCCTTCACGCTAGTCCGCCATTGATGAACGCTCATAAATTAACATTTGCACAGGTATTTGCAGAAATTTTCGTCTCTGTTCTTCATTTATGTTTTCTATTGTTCAAGTGATTGTTATTCTGCAAATTTTAATCACATTTGACCTTTTTTTTAAAAATTAAAAATGTTGTTTACTATGATGAAATAGTTCGTTTTCAATTGTATGTTACTCAAATCTTGTTGTTGAATTTGAGATTCAATTGCTCACATCAGTGGAAAATTTAGAGATTTAACAAATCATAAAACAAATATTGCCCTTTAAATAGCTATAATCGCAGAGAGGAGAGAGATTGGAACCTACTGTATGAAACTTTGAGGAGAGAGAAAATACTCAAATAGCTAGCTTCATAGTAGATACAAGTAATAATCAAAAGGAAGATGATTTTATTATTTACCAAATTGCCATTACTTACATCTTTAAATCTCTGCCCATCCAATTTTGTCAAATCTAACGGTTATAAGAAGGGTCTCATATTAAATGAAGTTCTCATATTAAGGAGGTTCTCACTAGAACTCCATCCTATATATATATAGGGGAAGGCTCTCATGAGAACCCCTCCTTTTATGTGAGAATATTTTTTATATTCTAAATTTTTACTCGTTTATTCTATATTTTAAATCTAATGTTCTAAATTTTACTCGGGTGTTCTAAATTAAATCAGATACTCTAAATTATTACTCACATGTTCTAAACGTTAAATTAGTTAAATCAGATGTTATAAATCTTAAATAAGTTGTTCCAAAATTTTTACTTATATGTTCTAAATTTTAAATAGTGTGTTATAAGAATTTTAATTAAATGTTCTAGATTATAAAGCATAGGGGAGTTCTAAATTTTTACTCACATGTTCTATATTATAAATTAGGTATTCTGAAATTTTATTCACATGTTCTAAATCTTAAATTAGATGTTCTAAAGTTTACTCATCTGTTCTAAATTTTATGAATTAGATTATCTAAATTTTACTCACATGTTCTAGTTCTTAAATCAGAAGTTCTAAATTATTACTCACGCAGATGTTCTAAATTATTACGCATATGTTCTAAATTTTAATTTGAGTTGCATGTTCTAAATATTTACTCGTATGTTCTAAATTTTATTTCACATGTTCTAAATTTTAGATCAGTTCACATGTAAGTATGAGTTCTCACATATGTACCTATTCTCACCGGATATATATAAACAAATAAACAAACAAACAATTTTATTACACGTATGTGGCAATATGACTTTGACATTGAAATTCTCTCAAGTCTCTTCCCTTACCCTTAACAGACTCATCAGGCAATCACTTTGCCACCCTTCCAACCTCCTAACTAACTAACTAACTGGTGCATCACCCCATCTCAATCTTAAAATGTCCAAACCACCTTAGACAGTTCTTCTCCATCTTATTCTCAACTAGTAACCCCTACTTTCTTCCTGATCATCTCATTCCGTAATTGATCCCAACATAACATCCCTTGATACCCTTAAAAAGATGATAAGACACACCCAAATCACCTATTTCCTCCGTTTCACAAATGTTGCAACAATTACCATTTTGGGAGGTGTCACAAATATTGCAACATTTCCCTAATTGCACATGCTTTCTCTCTTTCTCCCTCATCATCACATGGGTCTCTATCTTTATTCCTCTCTATTTCCCTCCTCTTCTTAAAATCTGTATCCCATCCCCATGTTGCAATAATTGGGGAACAGCGGAAGTATTACATAATAATTAGTAGGGCAGAGCATTAACAAAAGGCATAAGAAAACATGTTTTGCAATATCTAATCAAGATATCCCAGAAACTTATGCAAGAGAATACTTCCAATCAAACAGCCACAAATAATATCAAAGCATTATAAAAAAATACCCACAACACATGCACCATTTTCTTGACTCCAAACTTAAAGCATACCTCAAGTAGCAGAGACTCACAAAGGTCTAATAGAGTTGGCTTCAACATTTCATAAAGATTTCCCAGCTGGTTATGCAGATTCTCTACATCACCAGACTCTGCAATAGATATAGTTTCAAGGTTACAATTGAATACGACAAACAAGGTTGTATCAGCATTTATATAAAAACAAATAAACAAAAGCTTGGGACATTGTTTACATTGGATGCTAAATTAGTTACTAGGGTGATCCAAATTTTGATGCATTATGAATCAATAATATAGATTAAGCGCAAGTAATAAAACCTACAAAGGCCACCATAGAAATAACTGAAACTATACCTTGATGCTCCTTGCTCCCAGAATCTTGTTTCTCTAGCCTTGGTTCAGTTTGCTGGGAAGGAGAATCAATCTTAGTACCATCCATTTTCTTGCGCCACTTTGCTGCTTCAACACTATGAACTTCTGAAGGAGACTCCTCGGAATAATAGACACGCTTCCTGTGTCTCTGAGATGAGCCTGTAAGATACTTCCACTGAGGCTGCTTTCCTTCCAATAACTTAGTCCAAAAATCAGGTGGTGGAACTTCTTCTTGCTGAATTTTCTGCTCTCCAACCAAGGGTATACACTTGAGATAACATCCACCATTTTGTCGTGCTACTGATATATATTTACTCGAGTAAATATTATTACAATCTTTAAATAGAGAAACGATCTCTTTACTAACATCAATCAAAAATGAAGATCTGAATACAATATTGTCTTTGTAGTTCAGAATTTTATCACGATGAAACTCATCTAGCCTTGAAAACAAATTTGAGGATCCCCACATCAGAAGCATGTGGCTAGTACTTGGACTAATACCCTGCAGCGTGCTATCAAGGATCATATCATTCTTTGCAAGGATAAGAACTTTCTCTTCAACAGTAAATGGGCAATACAACCGAAAGACTTTAATCTGTTCAAGCTTTGAATCTATCGTGATTTTTTGAAGTGCCTTTAGGTCATTATGAAGATTCCAGTCACTGTCAAATAAAATAACAGCATGTACTGTCGAAAGTTTAATGGCTGGACTACAAACTCGTGTCTCCAGTAAAAAGAAGGATCTCTCTCTTAATCTGTTGAACTTGTTGCAAGCGACCAGCTTCTTGGAAGGGATAAGCAAACTTGTAACACATTCATAAGAATCTGAACCAAATCTTTTCCCAAGCAAATCTTCAAGAACAACTGAGGTAGTATCCCTTCCAGAACCACCAGTTGACTGTCAATTGTCAAATCAAACCACATAGATAAGAAGACAGAATACATCAATAAATGCAAATCAAAGAATGAATAGATAAATTAAAACTTAAAGCGTGTAAAACATGTAAGCATACAAGACATATATTCATCGAATTTTCTTACCAGAAAAGAAACAAAAAATTAAAGATACAGCATCTTTATACGAGACAAATTTATAAGGAAAATTACATACAAGCATCAAATGGCTGAATTTTCCATCATTTACAAATTGTCCCATAGGACAGAGGAAGTAAAACACAACTTATCCATGGGTAACTTCATAAGAGCACAACTTCATGAATCACTAGTGAGACTATATTCAGTTCAACTTATTTAAGCACATATTTACTTACTTTATCCATTTTACTACCTGCGTTAATTGTTATCTGCAACTTTGAGGACTAACACCAACTCCGAGTCAAATTTTCAAAATGATACTAAATAAAGCAAAGGGCATGTAATTAAGGGGATGATTAATTCACCCACAATTAAACCGCCTTATCACCCACCCACCCACCCAATCTACCGTACCACCCACCCAAACCCATCGTACGAACTACCAAGCACACCCTCACGAAAACAACTCTTACAAACCCACGAGAACCACCCTAAAAAACCCAAAAACCCCTGAAACCACCCCACAAAATGAACCCGCGTTACGAACCCACAATAAACACCCCCACGAAACGAATACACAAAAAACCACCCCACAAAGACCTAGAAACCCACGAAAACCACAAACCTGAAAACCTACAAAACCAGCCCACAAACCCAAAAACCCACGAAAACCACAAACCCAGAAACCTACAAAACCACCCCCATAAACCTAGAAACACCCAAAAACCACTCTCACAAACCCTGGAAACCACCCCCACCCTCTCCTAAAAACCCTTCCAACCCACTGACACCCACCCTACAAACCCATAAACCACCCTCACAATCCCACGAAGCCGGCGGAGACACCACTAAACCCACGAAAACAAGACCTTTTAATAACATCGGGTTCAATTTTGTGGAAGTTGAACAGTAAGAAGAAGATTTAAAAGAAGATGAACAGAGATAATGGGATTGTAAGAGGAGAGAGAAAGATATGAGGAAGATGAAGATGAAGATGTTGATGAATTATCTTATGGTTAATTAAATTGGGAAAATGAAGAGCAGATGGATTAGATTGGGTTGGTTGGGGTAAATTAAACTTGGTGAGATTTATTAATTATTAAGTAAGATTATTCACTTAATAAAATTCAATTTAGTTTTGTAATTGTATTTGAAAAATATTAAATAAGGGTATGTCAGTAATTTTGCTTAAATAATTTTACTAAAAATGGATTTTTTTTTAAAGTTGCACATTATGTGAAGCGTCCATGCTAATGAAGGAAGTATTCCCTATTTTTTTTTTAAGTGCCCCATAGTGACATGCCACACATGCCGATGCAAAAATTTGACTAATAACATCTTTAATTATCAATAACTATAAATTCTAACAATTGAATATTATTAATCTACACATTGAGAAGATTCCAACAAGTACCTACAAAAACTATTCAAAAAAAAAAAAAAAAACAAGTACCCACAAAACTATATTTTTATTCTTATGTATAATTCACAAGCATTGGTCAAATAGGTCTAATGAATAGTGCCAAAACTCCCAATGGGGCACTAAAAAAAAACAGAGGGAGTACATTACTTGCACCATTTTTGTTTTTTCACGTTTGCAATTACATTACTTCAACCATTAATATATTTAATTATGTAATTGTAAAGATTATAAAAATTAGATTCAAATAAAGTACACATTGAAACGAATCTAACAAGACCCCATATGACTTTAGATTTCTTTAAGTATAAATCACAAAATGTAAATAAAGTGGAGTATGTGAATAGTGTACAATAGAAACCTTTCAAATTAAAAAGAATAAAATGAAAGTATTTCACAAATGATCAGATTAGATACAAGATTAGATCATATCCTGCCATATAGTTTTATTTGTGTTAGCTTCCCTAAATATCAAATCATATTTGCAAAAGTATACATTAATACGAATTTAATGAACAGATCAGAATATTATGAATAAAATTAGGTCAGCTGAGAATAACCTAACACAGCTATTTTTTTTTCAGTGTAATAAAGCGAGACTAACATAGCATGTTTGAAGATACTAGTTTTGAGACTTGTCTGTATTATGAAAATATTCATATCAGGATTACCTTAGACCCTACAAAAGATGTCAAAGGTATACATAAAGGGACAACAAATCCAATTTTCATCAGTGTAATTTATAACCAAGGAGAACTTCATTTAAATATTAAAACTACCTGGAAAAGGATAAGAACTTTCAATTTTCGCTCCTTTAGCTCAAAGAGAAGTTTTTCAAGAAAATGTAGCTTGCCACTAGCTCGGACATCCACATCCATCATAGCATCCGCGGAAAGATCTTTATCTTTAGTTAGGGAATTTTGCAATTGCCAATCCACAATATAAGGATGTTTACAGCACTATAAAAACATAAAGAGCATCAGAAGTAAAAAAGTAAGAGTATATTAACATCTTTGACTTTTTCGTGTACTCTTAAGAAATACCTTTCGTAACGAAATAAGAATATCACGGAGGGAGCCCACAGGATCACTCTTCCAAAATGTGCGAAGGGCAGAGAATTCTGACAGCATATAATAGCAATACCATTCAAGCTGAATATTAGAGATCTCCACTGGTACCCAATATTCAATAAATCTTGCACAAATAATGAAAGAGGACAATCTATCTTTCAATGCTTCAATGTCAGCATTGGAGTTAGAAAGTAGTTCGGGATCTTGATTGATACCACCAGGGTCCAGCAAGGACAAGATATTTAAATAATCAGTTATGTTATTCTGCACATTCAACACTGCTATCAGGACATGTTTGATAAGATTAACAACATTCTATGATGAAAGTAATCATACCCTTAACTGGGCATTCATAAGAAGTAATCTCCACCCAGTATCCAAATTCTTGATAGAACCAGAATGAGTCAAAATACAGGACTGTTGGGAGTCATCGATAATAACAGCTTCCCAATGAATGCCTTTCAGTTCTTCAACATCCTGCACATCATCAGTATGTTTAGAACAAATCCCATGATAGAACAGAACAACAATTCAACCCTACAAAGTACAGATAAGTGGAGACAGAGGAAAAACAAATAATAATAGAAGCACCATTACATCAACTCACGCTAATTTGAAACCAAAAAGAAGTTCCAGAGGATCATACGTAATAAAGCCATAAAAAATTCTGTTGGAATCCACTTTGTATATTTAAATGACTGACAACGTAATATAACCTTTTCTACGATGCACACATTTCATGGTGTAATAGAAAACTCCACGAATAAATTTAAATTTTTTTTAAAAAAAAAAAAAAAAAAAAAAAAAACACACACACACACACACACACACAAATAATCAAAAATTAATAAAAATAAACAATAAAAAATAACACCAGCATACATCAAATTTATTTATAAAAATAACCCCTTGAAAAAGAACAACCTTGAAATGGGTTTACTCTCAACAACACAACCTATGTACAAAATTATAAAAATAAATAAATATGCTCACCACAAAGTCCTACTCTCTCAACACACACTCGGATATTTTCTATCAACAAGATATTAACTATAGAATTTAGGTGCTGTTATCTTTTTGAAAGTTCTTAGCTTGTGAGAAAGAAGTTAGGCCGAAAGAAGAATTAAATGTATGTTGTTTCAGCTTCCCTACAAGCCCAAAAGAACAAAATATAGATTCTGGAGATGGGAGAAGTAGAAGCTCCAAATGAAAATTCTAAAAACTTGTGGCAGAACACTTTGCTCAATAGATGGAACTTTGTCTAGCGAACATTTTCGCCATGCAATTTCTGAAATCCTCAATTGACCAAAAAAAAATGATCCATGTCTTCCATCTTCTTCCTCACCCCTACTGTAATATTCCCAGATTCATCTTCAAATGATTCGAAATATGCAACTAAGCCCACTAGAATTCTAAAGTAGAGGAGCAAACGGCAAAATGCAAACCCAAAACAACAGAAAACAGGAGCCCCCAAGAAAGTCAACAGTTCATTAGGTTTGCCGACCAACATCAATGGAAAAAAAAAAATCAAAAATTTGTTCATCCAAGCAGAACTACAATGTTTATCATCCACCAAAACGACCACTCTTTTACTCCATTTCAAAACTATACATATAATTATATATGTATTAACTTTATAAAACTTTTACAAATACACAAGTATAGAAATTAATGCAAAAAAATTTACAACAGCAACATTTATGAAGTACTCCAAACAATTATTTGATCCGGCATTTGAAGTCATTTGTGTATGCATACTTACTACCCACCCTTTTGCCCAAAAACTACCTGTTTGACTTTGTACAAAATTTAAATCTCTAAGTTAAACCTTTATCCATATGTTCTAAATTATATACCTTGCAAGAATTTTCAAAAACTCATGAAACAGCGCCAATCAAGCAGCTAATACAGTAAATTAATCTAATGAAAAAACCAACATAGCATAACAATGCATGTGCTTTTAAAATTTTATAGATAATGGACATACTGGCCCACTGAAATTATATGGTTGGGCAAATAAAACATTCAAGTTAAGGGTAAGTTTCCCATAGGATATTGTCTCGTAGACAGAATTAAAACAAGGGGGTGAAACACCACTACTTAAAAGTGTATTGCAAAAGCAGCAAATTTTCTTAAATCAGAAGGCAAAATTGAATGCAGTACACATTAAGTGAATTGCACCAAAAGTGAAAGTAGCTTGAAATAATCCAGATTTTACATTTAAGATGGGAATAGGCACATAAATACAACAAGCATTATCAATTTTTGCAACGTAGGCCAATTCCTACAAAGGCCTACATAGCAAAAAGGGTATTCCCATCTTTTTATAAGGAAACTAAATTAATAAAACTGCACAGCCCAGAATTTTAAGTACAACAAGAAGATAAGGTGTTCTAGGAAAGAGACTAAAAATCAATTATCATGATACAAGAAATTATAAACAAGTCAAAGATATCTGTTAGAATCCAAACAAAACATTAAGCCAAGGAGCCATAATTTTTTATAAAAAATTAAATAAAAAAAAATAATCATGATAAAAAGAGGGCCATTACAAGTATGACACATAATCATGAGATCCGGAAGGTAAAATAAAAATAAAAAATACATGATGTTTCCCTGTAACAAAAATAGGTAAAATAAATAAAAATAAAAAAGACCAATTATTTTAGAACTAGACCTACAAATGCCTTCTTGGATCAGTCTTGAACTCCTTACAAACAATTTATCTTATTACTCAAATGCACATACCTCAGCAATAGCTTCAGCACTAGATAGTAGTACTTGGAGCAATACTTGACCACCATCTTCATAAAACTCCAGACTTCTAATGATATGACGTGCATCTGCATTTCCACCATAAACCACAACATTGATAGATGCTGCTAAGTGCAAAAACTCAGCCTCCCAGGATGGCAGAGATGCATTCGGACAAATGATGAGAAATGGCCAAGAACCTTGTGTCACTAAGGATGAAACAAGATGGATTACTTTCACAAATCTATCCTGCAAAAACCCATTCAACCAAAACATAAAAGTAAGAAACAGACCCTTCACTTGGTAAGAAGAATACAGAAACAGCAAAAATCTTGAGATCTTGAAAATAGAATGCAATTAGGCAAACAGCAATCAGCCAAAAAATCACAGGTTCAGATTCAAAAAAATTAAAAATCAAAAATTATTTTTCAGAATTTAAATTCATGGATCCAGGTTCAAACATATATCCATTAAAATGCTCTACAGATAGCTCAAAGGCCTTAAACACACACCTCCTCCCCTTCCCCAACCCAAAAAAAAAAAGAGTAAAAGTAATAATAGTAGTAAAACACAATAGGTTAAAGTAATAATTACCAAAGGAGGGCAATCGAAATATTTACCGAACAACTAAAGAAACAGATAATGTTTCATTACGGCCAACACTCCTTTTTTTCCCCATATTTAATTAAGATTGTTAAACAAAAAATATTAACAATAAAAGAAAAATTAAACTCATGATTACTAATCCTTTGCAAGGAAAGTTAACACTCTCCAAAACGGAAATAATCTGAGGACCAAATTACACACAAGAAAATTCAAGATAAACTAATTAGCCAAATAATGACACACACTGTCCACCCTAAGACAGATTCAATATTCAGCACCCTGTAAAATGAGTTATTCACAAAACAAACCAGTTCAAAAGATGACAAACAAATAAGAAGAATAATAAGGTTCAAAATGCAAATGGAAAATTATGCAGAAAAGGTGAGTACGCAAATGCCCAGTCACGGAAGATAACTATCTTAAAGAGAATACGTGCTCAAATGCAGCAATCTCTCAGGTATTCCTAAACTTGTCCTGCTCAAATAGGACTAATCAATTATCACGGCAGTCAAGTCCTTTTATTCTAGCCTCTAATATATCATGAATCATGGAAGGTTCTTCGTCCAAAACCTAACGATCTTTATAATAATTAAGCAAAGCAACTTTGATGCTAGCTTATACATTATATTCAGGTAGCTGTAGTTTAAAATTGACACAAATGCAATTTGGCATCCACAATTGAAAAAGAGCTCAAATCTACTCATTAATATCCTTCAATTTTAGAATGATAATAAGATTGCTGTTCAAAATGGATTTTAGAAATAAAAATCATTAAACCACATAGTACAAGGACTATCATTAAACCACATAGTACAAGGAAAATTCTGATAGCAAAATCAACACTTTTGAACGACTTCCCTCAAATTGCTTAAAGATTAAATAATTCCTAATCGTGTCAGTTTTAAAACTAATTCCCACCATATTGTCCACGTAGGATTAGTGGTAGCTTCGTTAAGCAATTTTGAGGGAAATCGTTCCACTTCTTTTTCAGCTAAACACTCTAATACAGAAACATATCCAACTTCCAAGAGTCAAACATGGAAAATTGATTTGCATACCAGAGACCAGCAAACAAGGAAAAGCCCAAATGTCCATTTCAATTCCAAGCAAATAGAGAGATCAATTTTAAAATACAGACTTTATTAATACAAAACCTAGTCTGAAAGAAAAAATGAATAAAACCAAGTATAATTGATTTGCCACAAAAAAAACAAATACTCAGAAATTGATTTGCCAGTCTGACGTGTCGGCAGTCTGATACATCAACCAACAACTTTATCAAGAAAATTTAACCATTATCAAAGAATGTTTGGAAGACCAGGAACCTTAACTTTAAACAGTGATCGTTATACGCACCCGCGCAAGGCACAGTTAGGCAGGAGAGCTGACGCCTTAGCTCTGCGAGACACAAAGACCTACAAAAGGTGCACACCTATGTGCTTTTTTCTAGGCAACCACTTGAGCCTTTGCACCTTATGGTGCAAGGCATCAATAGCTAATGTGTAAAATAGCTTTTTTGTAAGAAAACACCACTCGACTTTGCAAAAATAAGATTTACTTCTATACTAGAGAAGAGAGAAACCTCATATCCCCCAATTCCATTTGAAGAACCCTAGTGATTGATCACAAGCCCGTTCACCCTTTCTCAGAACTCTTTTTTATGACTTATTTACAAAAATTAAATATAATATTATATGAGTAAAGTGCGCCTAGCCTTCTGCCTTGCGCCTAGGCTTCCAAGGACTTTTGCGCCATGTTGCGCCCTTTAGATCTAAGCCGGGAGCCATTAAACTAGAAGAAAAAATATAGACAGGCTAGGAGGGGGGATGGGGGGAGGCAACAAGGCAACTTTGTCCTAGTATAAAGATCCATTTAATAAAGTACCCCTCGACATTTATATTTATATTTCCTCCGTTCACAAAAAATATCTTCCTATATTCCTTTTTAAATGTCCACAAAAAATCTTCCAGTTACTTAAAATGGAAACCTAACACACTCAACATATGTGTGATGGACCTTCCTACCAGCTCTCTTTCTCTATGCCATGTGATGTGGGCCCTCCCACTCAATAGCTATCTTCCAATCATTATTCTTATATACTAATTTCTCCACTACTTACCAGAATCTTACCCAACTATAAAACTTCATATGTGTGCCCAAACATAACAGAAAGATTGTCGTGGTTAGTAAGAGTACAACAAAACAAGGTGCAATGCATAAATGACATTATCATATCAATCACCAAGTAAAGCAATGGGAAATGTAAAAAACCAAGAAGAAGCAGACATTATAGAAATAAAGGTGTACCTGTTCATCTAGTAGAACAACATTATGCCCCTTATGGTGATACTCACGAAGCTTATTGACAGAGTTAAGATAGCAACTATCAGCTCCGCCAATCATAAGTTTTCCAAGTTTGAAATGCGAATCCTTTCTCTTTTCTTGAGCCTATTAATCATTAATAGACAAAACCAAATATGAAAACTGATATCCCATTAACAAGAGAAAACAACTGGTCACAGAATCAAGAAAATTGAAACCAGAGAAGGATAGAACAAGTCCCAAAGCACACAAGAAAAATCAGTAGATAAGAATATTGAGTTTTCTGTAAATCATATAACAGTCATGCATAACTAGAAATGGAATTGCAACATATAAAAGGGGGATAAGAAAACATATTATAGGATTGTTTAAAAAACATCAACGCACCCTTCAAACTCACTCTACCTCCCCCTCCTCTAACAATGGCATTTCCCTTTATTAAGAGGAACCAATACAGAACTGCATAAGGAAAAAACTACTAATTGTTCATAGGTCTTCAACAATTTAAAAATTGGTAGAGACACATCTAAATGTGAAGCTGCATAATTAACAAACCTCATTATTTCCAGATAATGGTGGCTTCCGGGCTTTGTTATGACGTGTTTCATATTCTTCAATCAATCGTTGAGTTTCAGGTTTCTTAAAAAAGGACAAATCCTCGGGTTCCCATGTTGCTTGATCATAATCAAGACCACACCATTTCACAAGCCATTCGTGCTGGCTCTTTGATTCAAAATTAATTTCCTGATCAATTGGCTTATCATCGACAATTACTGATCTTCTCTTCAGTAAACGATGAGGTATGGCCAAAGCTGGATTCCACTGCAACTCCTAGAGAGAAAGAAGCATGTTACATTAAACCAGAGGCATGACTTATAAGGAGAAGCTTTTATGCACATGCACAACCAACTTTGATTCACAAGGCACCAACATTTGCTGCAAACAGCTAAGAGATGTTTAGTATACCTCTTTCTGTTTGCCAAGTTTTGCGCGAAGATCTGAGGCTTCATGAACCAACAGTATTTCTGCTACCCAGCGATTATGAATATGGGCAAGACCTTTATATTTGACAAAGCACTGCTTTTGCTTCTGTCTACCTGGCACAACACATTATCATGTGAAGCATCTGTCATCTTAATAATATATGCAATAATAATAAAGTAGCTGGAACATATAATAGTCGCTTGTTCCTTTTTTTAACTTTCAAAATAAGCAGTGTAAGACTGAAGGCCAACAGAACAATACTTATAGTCTTTTGTTCACTTTTGATGGTAATGCCAACACTATGAATGCAAAACGGTCCCCATTACACTTAGTTTGACCTAAAATGAGATCAATTTATCAGTACCTTCAGTGTTTGACATATCCACTTCTCTAACATCCAAAATTGATTCTATGCCTTCCGACACAGAATGGACACCAAGGGCCAACTGTTTCTTAGTGCAGTCAGAACAGTACCAATTTGAAAGATATATATTTTCCTCGGAGTTCAATGAACATGGAGAATGATAACTTCTTCCGCATCCTTTTCCACTACAGTGCCTAGAATTTAAAATTTAAAAAAAAAAATCAATAATTATCACATATATCATAGATAACACAGCATCTATTCAACATTTATGGTTATATAAACTGAATATTACAAATTAAATTTAGGGAAAATTCTCATTGGCAGTTCAATGTTTTCGCACTTTTCATATGGTAGCCATAAAATCAAGAAAATTTTATTAAAAAACATGCAATGCTACTGATGATTAAATAAAACAACAATAATGATGATTTTGTCTAATGAGGTTGTGAAGGCACGTTGGGTGGTTTCCAGTGAATTTATTCTGAATCACGGTGCCTATGAGGGTGTTGATGTTGGGTCTCAATAAATGAGTTTAGGTGTGGCGGTCAATGGGGAGTCAATTATGCAGGCGGTTATTAATGATGTTGGTGAGAGTGTTTAGGGTGATGATCAATGTTGGACAAGGGTAACGTGTGTGAAGGCCGCAAATGGTGGCCATTTGTGGTTGCAAATCGGCATTGTTGCTAGTAGGGTGGGAGGGAGTCATATGTTATTCAGCAATGGTCATGTTGTCGATCAAGGTAAGGTATTATTTGTTCTAAAACAGTATAAAGGGAATCATAATTTATTATTCGTACCATTTATTAGCCAAAAAGTCACCTTTAATGTCACTTTGTATAAAATATAGGAACACCCAGTTGTTATTAGGTTTTCAAATAATTTTTGGGCTATCAGACATAAATGCAGAAAACATAGAGCTACAAATGAGGATTTTCCTAAAGAAAATAGTATCCGGTGAATTTAAATGCAGGAGAGAGAAGCTCCGATGAGGATTTCTCAAGCTTGGAAAAATATAGGGCTACAAATGAGGATTTCCAAAGCTTGAAAAATATTGGAATAGGACACACAAGAAATCAAGCCCCGATGTTCAAGCATATGCACAACGCAATATTATTCTGCTCAGCTTGCCAAGACGATATTTACCCAAACATATTACATGCTTTTAGATCACCAAAAGGTTGAATATAGCTTAGACCACCCCATGGGACCCACTTCCCCACATTGTTTATAGGCAGCTTCTCTCTCATGTAAACAAAGGGCCCATTGACCTCACTTTTATCACTTCTCTTGGCATGTGGAGCTACATCATGAGGGAATAGCTTTATAAAACGGATGGAGTATATAATTCAATAATGTTACTGAATTTTACTAATTAGAATTGCTTTTTACAGAAAATTTTTTAGTTGAAAAGAATGGGCGTTGAGCAGCTAGCAGAAAACTTAGTAAAAATCTTCAACACTTAAGCTAAGAACTGGAGGACACTTCCTAATAAACAAATATTCACAACATGAACCAAAGAGTACAAATCAAATAGTTCATAGCTGAAAGAACTAAAATTTGAAGCAGCAACCTTAAGTAAACATTTGGCATAAAAGATCCTAACTACATACAGCATACACGCGGGAAAAAGAAATTAAAAACAAAATTAAAATATAAATTAAAAAAAATCATTTGCTGGTTTTGGGGAGAAATTGGCTATTGCCTCAAAATTAGTCTAAGAGTATATGATTGTAGGTTGAAGTCTACAATAATAACCCACAACAGGATCCATTAGAAGAATTGCATAGTCGAAAAGACAAGAAGACAGGGAAAAAGCAGGACAAAGTTACCCACAAGAGTTTTCCTGCAAGTTTGCAAGTAACACAAGTACTCCGCTGAACATCAAGCTTAGAAGCACTTTGCTTGACACCTCGAACAAGGTCCTCAGCAAATTCTGTAGTAACAACAGTCCAGCATTGCCCTCTATCCTAATTCATTATAACAGATAATTAGGGATCAATACGAAACCCAAAGAATACCTTTAGATGCCAAAGAAAAACAGAGTACATATAAATGCAATTAAAGCAATGTGAACTGATCATTACAGAAGTAGAATTTTTACCATGTAGGCAATGTACCCCTATGTTTTAAAAAATTACTACGTATAGACTATAATCCCAAGGTTCATTAAACTAAATAAGTGGGGGGGGGGGGAAAGGAAAAATTGATGCCAACAGTCCAAACTATGATCACTCTTCTTTGAACAGTCCCAAGGGGCAAAACTATATGTGCATTCATAAAGAATGGACCTTATTAAAAAGTGGCCTACTACAACAGGTAAAAATGGGTCATGTGATAGTCACATGTTTTGAATGAGCCCCTTTTTGACTCAACTGTTTTAATTTCATTGTTGTAATTATTTAACTAATTAACTACCATTTAAACCTACCCCATTTTAATACATAACCAAACAATTGACTCCCTTTCTTCACCTCTTCCATTTCTTTGCATCCTTCTTCAACCTTCTATGAACTAGAAACAAGCAACGAAGACAGTAGTCGGCACCAACAATTAGATTTTTCCATAAATAAAAGACATTCAACTACTTTAATAACAATTAAACTTCACCTAAAACAATAAACCAACTATATTCCCAGATTCTTGCAAAATTCAGAAGACAAAATTGTGAATCCATGCTTTAGTAGCAATAGGGCAGTTGAGGAGAAAAAACGAGCAGCCTCGGGAAGAAACAGTAGGGCCAGCATCAATTAGTTGCAATACAATTCCTTGTTCATGTGTATCCCAAATTTTTACAGTACACTTGTATTGAAAATTTCATTCATAAATCATAATTTCAATTAATTAAATTATTATACTAGTATAGTATTGACATTATAATTTACAGTAGACTTGTACAAAAAATTTCATTCGTAATTTTAATTGAATAATTGATTATACTAGTATACTAGAGCCCTTTTGGCTCAAAAATAAGCCCATCAGACATCATTTATTTAAAACAACAGTTTCAGGCCTTTCAGCATCCTTATTTTTGTTTAGCGACTTGGTTATCTGGAGGTGGACTGGTGGAGTACATGGTTGGCAGTAGAACGGAGGTGATGGAATGATGAAGGTTTCAATCAGGTTGAACGCTGGGATAGGGTAAGACTGGTGGTGGGTTGGGATCTTGGTGGTGGTTTCGATAAATAGTGAGCAGGGGTGAGGGAGTAGCAGGAGGTAGCTGATAGGATGAGGAACCAAAGGGAAGAGGTTGTTGACTATCATATTGTTCATTGTTTATTGTTTATAGTAATTATGAAATTCAAACGAGAAAAAAAAGGAACATAACTATAAAGGTCATGTGAGTGTCATCAGTGTCAATTGCCATCTGCCATAGGTTTAAATCAAATTGCCAGGGTCCATTCCCATAAAAGACTGAATATAGTAAGGACTGTTCTTAGTTATTCAAAAGAATGGACTGTTTCAAGATGAATGAACATAATTGGGATCATTGTTATCAGTAAAAAAAATTAGACATGGGTGTAGAATTACGGCATAAACTGAAAAAAAATCCTTTTTATAAGACTTTATGCATGAAATTTAACATACAAATGCATACTTCCTCCGTTTCTCAATAAACCCAATTTACTTTTTGCACTATTTTTTTACTAACTTGGACTTTTTTTTTTTAATACGTAAGAAAAATGTCATTTTTATTGTTGTAACTTGTAAGGTTAGTCTCACTGTATAGTTTCAAAATATCAACTATTAAAATAATTTTCATTATAAAAATAAATTTATTAATGGTCAAAGTTGTTTTGCTGACAAGAGTAAAAGTCAAAACAGTGCATGTATTATAAAACGGATACAGTATATACACATTTTACACTGACATCATTGTTAAATCTATTGAAATGCTTTTTTAAGCCTATTGTGAGCACATATTGCACACGTTCTTATTGTCATTTCATGGTGCGAACATATGACCGAATCATTTCAATTAGGGCATAACTTATAAGATTTTCAATTGATTGATTTTTACTATTGTTGTAAGGTTAAATCTCGTTGAATAATTTCAACATATCAACTATTAAAATAATTTTCATTTAAAAATTAAATTTATTAATTGTCAAAGTTGTTACGCTAACAAGTGTTAAAGTCAAAACAGTTGTATTATGAAACGGATGAAATTTACACACATTTTAGGCTGACATCATTGTTAAATCTATTGAAAAGCTTTTTTAAGCCTATTGTGAGCACATATTGTACACATTCTTATTTTCATTTCTTAGTGCAAACATATCAATCAAAGCCTTAATCCCATAAGTGGGGTCTCGGTACATAAACCAAAAGTGATTATTCAGTAGAGTCATCCACGAAAAATCTTGCTCCTCCAACCCTTACAATCAAATACCTCATTCTCATGCAAATCCATTTGCTTCATATCCTGTCTAACTCCTTCCAAGTTCCAACCAAGTCATTTTCGGTCTCCCTCGTTTAAGCTCTCCATGATCCTGCTGTTCAACTCTTCGTGCCTCCGTTTTACATGCCCGAACCAATGCATCATTTCAATTAGGGCATAACTTATAAGATTTTCAATTGATTGATTACAACTATGTTCTACAAATACCAATGACATTGTCCGAATCAAACATTCGGACCCCAAACCACCCCCACATCGAATGCTACATCTCGTGTTTCACTCAAAAGTTGTTTGCTATTCAAAGAGACATTAAAGACTTCCCATGTCTCCCAATTATGGCTTTAAGCCCCTAATAGTCTACACAACAACAACAATTATAAAATCCTACAAGCTTTTGAAATCAATTCGCTTCACAACAACCACGACAAGAATCAATCAACTCATCATTTCCATTACCAAGACAACGTGACCATTCCCACAATCGCAACCATACCCATATTTTTAACCATTGTTTTCCATCTATATTTACATTTTCTACTACAGTTGTGCGGTTTAAGAAAAATTATTAAAGTATCTGATTTTTTATTAAAGTATCAGATAACCGTACACTTGTCAAAAATTCGAACATCCAACACAAGTATGGAGGAGAAAATGAAGAGTGGAAGTAGCATTGATGGCCGATCAAAATGATTTCAGTGAAGATGCCTTAACTGAACCTCATATAAAAGATATTAAATGTTGGTAAATTGTACATAATACTTCTTGAAGAAGAGCCACAGGGGTGGAAAGAGTAAATCAAATAAGCCAAAAGCACATAAACTAAAATTATAGAAAAAGATAAAAACCAACCTTAGAATTATCGACGTCATTTATAGTGTTTAAAAGACAGCAGCAAAGGTCTTGCTCCGGAGAATCATAGTCCAGCCTGCAACAAAAGGATATTTATTTTCAACGTTGCAAGAAAGAGAAAAATTGTCTAACCTGTACAGATGTTGTAATAAATTTAAACAAAGTAGGAATGACAGGTCCGCAGATTGACAAAAGAATGGGAGAGCTAACATGTGAGGGAAAATTTCTGTTTTGATAGGAGTCTAAAGCATATTTTGAAATTTCTGAACACAGATCTATGTACTTTGAGCAACTTAAGCTTGACGGTGCCCAAAATCGTGCACCAGGTGGCCAAGGGTTGCATTCTTGTTCAATAGGTTCTAGACAACTATTAACGCATAGGAGTTTTGACTACTTAAATTATCCAAGTCCACCTTCATCTGCAAAAGCTTATTGCATGACAAGTTGAGTTGCACAGAGAGAGACACATGGAACATTTACTTTTTATGCAAAGAGAACAATTACTTACAAAAAAAGAGAACAATACTTTGTGGGTTGTTGCCTAGAAAACACACACAGGTAGAATTCCACAACATTGTTCCCATACCACAAATCAAATCGCATACCACATAACATTGATCACTCATCTCTAAACAAAAGTTTACCTTCAAAAGACACTAAAACAAAGCAAGCCAAACAGAATCATAAGTTTGAAGTGTAGAAAGAAAAAAAGGAGATCTTTATGTCTAAATCTTGCAGCAATATTAAGATGATGAAGAGAGAGGGAGTAGAAAAAGAAGTACGAAATTAAACAAAGTCGAACCCACTATGCATGAACAACAACAGATAATAACAAAAATGGAAAAGATAAAAAAAAAAAATAAAAAAAAAAAAACTATCAACTAGATTGGGAAGCTATCTAAACAAAGAAATTGTTTTGATAATGACCACCTTTTGCAAAGAACAAAGACAAAAATTCAGAGGATTTAAAGTGGTGTCAAAGAGCAAACTTTCAACTTCTTGCCATTTGTACATCAAATTATTCAATCCACCAAACAAAAATTTTGATTCAAATCAGTTATTAGGTTATTTTTTCTGGGCATTTACAATACAATGATTACAACAATTAACTGGAAACAAGACATGGTAACTGTTGAACATATGTTTGGTTCAATATGCGTTCCCTAAGATTTAGTGAGGATTAATGCCTTACACCAACTACTAAATGAAAAAATCATTACCTTCGCTTTCTTAAGCATTTGGCACAGTCCTCGGCAAAAATGCTTAAATTGCATGAAGATGATACTGAGGAAGCAACATCCATGGTACATTTGCTTGTACCTTCACTTCTGACAGCAGAATCCCCTAGACTTATCCCTCTCTGACTACATCCAGATCCATCACCATCGTCAGATAGCTTGTCCAGAGTCAACTGCATTTCCTGGTTGGAAAGATTATCCATTGCAGAGCCATTCACTGGAAGTTCTTTGGATTTGTCGGATTTTTGCACAGCCTCGATCCTAGGAGAAGATGGAGAGGCAACATCATGACCCCTAGACGCCAGCAGAATTTCTCCATCTTCAATTTCACAAGAATTGGAATCTCTAGCATCATCATCTATGTCCTTTGCACAATCTCCATTCATTTCTTCTCCATCACTACGCTCTTGATCCCCTTCATCGATTTTCTCATGACCACTACCTCCACTGTCATCACAATTTTCCAGCCTGCTCTTTTTATCAGATTCTGAATCTACAGGATTTTACAAAAGGATCATGCAACAGCATTTAAGTAATAACCAATATAGCATAACAAGCTCAACAACAATACAACAGATTTGTGAAATATAGTACATAGAAAATTAAAAAGAAAAAAAAATTGTAAATGAGGAGACCAAGAGTATTTAATAGCTCGCCTGAAACTTTGCTCTTCTTCAGGGGCTTAAACATGTCTCTGTAACGCCGAGCATCTAGCCTCTTTTTCCTCTTATTACCAACTTCAGAACTGCAATTCTGCTTACCCTTATCTTTGACTTCCTGTGCAATCTGCTTTAAAGTCTTGTCTTGCTTCTGGTTCTTCTCATTCGAAGAGTCTAACACAGTTGAACCCTTAGTCTGCTGCTTCAAACCATTATAAGACGGTGAACCCTTCTCCCCCGTCTCCTTAGAGCTTAAAGAGTGAGACTTATTCTCCCTCACCGACCTTCGCAATGGGCTCGGATTCCCAGCTTTCTTCTTCTTAGAAGAGGGTGGGGTGGCAGGTGGCGACTGCCGTTGTAGTCTCTGAGACTTCCTCAGACTAACCGGACTCAAATTATTCTGACCCCTAGTTGACCTCCTCAGCGCAGAAGCATCTGAGCCTGAGACTGAGGCTTGTGAATCACTTTTACCACTACTCGAGGCCCGTCCCTGAGCCGGGGCGACTGCCCTAGACCCAGGGAGAGAAGCTTCATTTTCATTGTTCTGCCCTAACATTAATAAAGGATTATAAACAAAATCCTGCAACACATCAGCAACCAAATTTGACTCAATTATCAAATTAGGCTCAAAAGATCGCATAAATTTCTTCACATTCATGAAAATCAACGTAAATTGCACATAGAATAACACTAGCAACAAAATCGATGATTACAATTTATCAACTTCAGTAATTATAAAACCAATAGTTCATAGCAATTGCATGAATCTAAACCCTAGATTGTGAAATTGATAATGGATGATTCCAAAAATAGAAAGAACATCTAACCTCAAAAGATTCTTCAATGGAGAAAAAGCTCAGAAGTGCGCTTCAATGGAGAATTCAAAGTGCGTTTCAATGGAGGAGAGAGGAAAAAATACAGAGGGGTGCAGCTTTAAACTGGAAACTTCCATTGAGGGAACAAAGTGAAAACATAAGAGAAAGAGGAAGATTAATGACACGCATATAATGTTAACAGTTACAATAATAATACTCCATATTAATTGAATTCATATATACGGATTAATAGAGATTTTTTTTCCAAAATAAGCCTAATTACGAAATTATTTTGTAAAGTAGATTCGTGCCCAAATTAATTACCAAATTAAGTTTCAGGGTCGGAGAGCGTTTTATCTCCTGAGTTGTTTAAAAAAGAAATTTAATGTGTAAAATGCGATTTGGGACAGCGCTTTACATGTTGGGCCTTTTCTTTATAATTTTTGTAAAATCTGATTTTAAAATTTTAAAAAAAAAAATCAAATGCACTAAAAACGTTGTCTCAAACAGCGGTTTATATACTGAATGTTGGGAAAAAATTCAGTACATAAAACGCTGCATGGGACAGCGTTTTATGTACAATTTTTTTTGTACATAAAACGCTACCCCATATAGCGTTTTTTCTACTGGACTGTAGCAGCTAGCAGCCTCCTCACTCCAAATTCAGCCCCCAACCCACCACCCCCAGCCTTCATTCAGCCACCACCCTCCAACACCACCCCTACCACCAACCCCAACCTTCCCACCACCATCGACCACCACCAACCACCACCTCCCGCCACTTTCGCCCACCCTTAGGCACTTCAAAACACTCCAACCACCCCCAATAGCACTACAACCACCCCCACCACCAATTAGGGATTGACGAATTAAAAGCAACAACAAACAGAAAATTTCAAATGTCAAACTTCAAAATAGAAATGTTACAAATGTTACAAACGTTACAAATTCAGATACAAAATCAATCTAGTATTCTACTATATCAATTTACAAATATAAACTTAGGTCCCGGTCGGTCTAGATGGACACGTTCTCTAGTTGTGACCCTGCTGGTGACAACAGTTGCATTTTCTCGGGGGGGGGGGGGGGGGGGGTTAGTCTCATCCATTCATTACGTATGCGCCTTGACTTTGGCCGACCTTTTCCTCGTACCATGCTGCAGTCCGGAATGAGTTTAGGGTCGATGTACTCTGTCTAGGTCGTCTCACAGGGGATAAGCCAGAACTGTAGTGCATAGGTGTTCGTATAGGCCTCCGATTGCAACACATGGTCCACCCATGGGCGCTCTGATAGTGAATACGTCGCACAAACTACTAGAACATGGGAGGTGGAATATCTGTGGTTTGTTGCATGTACTCTTTCAACTGAAAGTTAACTATATGTTTATGACCTCCTTTCTACCAAGTCGCTCTCCCATTTCTGTTGTAACTTGATATATATGTAGTCGGCGGTTATACGCATCCACTCTGTGATATCTTGCTTTTGCGGTGTTTTTCTCCAGAATGGCAGCGACCTTTGGGGGGTATGCAAGTCCATGTTCAGACCTAGCCTCAGAAGATTCCCTTCTTAAAGTGAAGTACCTGTTAACTCTGTGGAAAGTTAACTCGACAAGGGACATGATCGGTAGAAACCGAGCTCCCTTTAACATATTGTTAAATGTTTCAGAGAAGTTTGTAGTACATATCCTAAATCTGCGACGAGCGTCTTGAAACAAAGACCACATAGGAAACGGCACTTGGGCAATATACTCTGGGGATTTGGTACATGCCTGACCGATCGAACACAAATCAGCTTGCAGTTTTCTTTCTTGCCTTTGGTACGCAGCAGCCTTGTACGTATCTCTCGTGTTATTGCTTCGCACGTGAGTTTTCAAGTTAGAAGCTATGTGGCGAACACAAAACCTGTGATAAGCTCGCGGCTCGTTGAATCCAACGTTAAGATCATTCATTGCTACAATGATCCCAACATGTCGATTAGATATATCACAAAGGCCACCTCGTTGCATGACATGAACCCCAATGCAGCCTAGAAACCAAGACCAGCTGGAAGTGTTTTCCCCTTCAACCAACGCAAATGCTAGCGAAAATACTTGGAAGCTTGCATCCACACTTGTAGCAACCAACAGTGTTCCTTTATACTTCCCGTACAATTGCGTCACATCGATACAGATAACAGGCATACAATGTTTATAACCATCGATACAAGGACCGAAGGCCCAAAACACTCGTTCAAACACTTCCATGTTGCTATAGTAAATATCATCCACCAAAGCTCTGTGTTTCCATACAACAACGGTTCCCGAGTTTGACTGTTGAAGTGCTTGCATGAAGTGCGGAAGTCTTCCGTAAGAACTCTCCCAATCCCCAAATATTTCAGCTATAGCTTTCTCCTTGGCATACCATGCTCTTCGATACGGAACTTCGAAATGAAATTGCTTGGAGGTGAGTTCCTGTATGAGTTCTGATGAGTCTATTTTATATACTTCCTCTGTTCTTTTTTTACTGCATCATAGGAGATTTCACGTTTGCCAATGCATTACTTTAGCTATTAATATCTTTAATTAAACCGTTGTAAAAGTTATAAAAAATTGATATTTGGAAAGTAGATTTCGAGATGAATCTAACTAGATCCCACATGACTATGTTTTTCTTTACGAATAAATCACAAACAATGGTCAAAGAAGATAATGTGAATAGTGTAAAAGTCAAAGTGATGCGATAAAAAAAGAAAGGAGGAAGTATATTTTTATTCCCCATCCACGGTCATATTTGTGCTTATTTGAGCTCTGCGGAGCTATTTTTACTACTAATATACGTTTTCTAGTGTTTTTGTAGAGTTGGTATTATTTTGTAAGAATTTGCAAAATTATGACGATTCCCGAGCCTATTGAGCCACTACAAACATATTAAAGTCGTATCACATTTTATGAGAGTTAAAGGAACTTGGTTCGTTGTTCAAAGTTCCCGCAAGAAATACAGAATAAGCCGTTTGAGAACTAGGACTCAAGAGTCAAGTTAACATGGCCCAAGTTCGAAGCCCAATTCCCGCGAATCAAGACCTTGGTGCGAAGTCTGTTAAGTCGGTTTTAGTCTTTTGTGGGTTTTGTTATTTAATCCAAATCCAATTAGTGGGCTAAATGACCGACAATTGGTGAGGGGTGAGATAAAGATTTCTTTTTAGCTTTAGATAGTTTTAATTTTCTGTTTATATTCTTATCTTCTAAGACTTTTAGTTAGACTAGGATTCTTTTTCAGTTAAGTTTTTCTATCCTTATATAAGGAGGGTTGTACTAGTACGAGGAGGAGGTCAGTAGTTAGTTTTCTTAGAATTAGTTTTAGTTTAGTCGTACGTTTAGTTTTGTTGGTGGTTAGACTTATGTTTTTATACTTTTAGTTACTTTATTTTATGTTTTTATTTTACTTCTTTTCGATTGCTTTTCCCTAGTTTTGATTATTATTGATTTTTGCACTAGTTTATTATTATTGTTTTTATCATGCTTAATTTAATTGTTTTGTTTAGTTTAGTTTTAATTATGCATTTAATTTTAGGGTTCTTGGGGATCCATATTTAATATGAAGGGATGATTTATTGTTATTTATTGTTAATGTTTTGGGTTAATTTCCTATTGAATGTAATAATGCTATGCAATTAGATTTGCACAGGTTTAATTGTATGAGTAACACAATATTGATTCGAGATTCGATGGATGATAATTAATATTAAGGCCAAGTTTCAATAAGCAGATTAATTTATAAATGGTTAAGTCAAGATTCGAGAGATGCGATTTAATACCGCTAAGTTAATTCTGTGATTGTAATACGTAGCGAAAGCCCTTTATAATCTGGTTAATTTATGCATTAATGATTGATTGTTGTCTTTTATCCCGGAATATTGTTTATTGGTGAACCTATGACCCTAGGCTTTTGTTATTGATTATTCCCTTAGTTTAATTATTGTCGTAGTATAATTCTCACAAAAATAATTCGGTTACTTAATAGTTTAGATTATATTAATTATTTAGGAATATAAAGACTTGTTTTCCTGTGGATTCGACCCTGCTTCCCTATCTACTTTAGTTAGAGGATTTAGGTAATTCTTTTGATTAGGTGATACGACTTTAACCTCTCAAATTCAACTTTTCAAGGACGGATCTTTCTTGTAACACCCTAGAAATTCCTTTCCCTTAAAGTACTGACAACGTACTTTAGTGCGCTGTTTTAGGGTGATTTAGTGCTCACTTATTGCCATATTCTAGCTATTTTGCTCACTTATCGCTGTGTTTCCGCACTTTCTTCATATTTGTCATGCTTCACAGGTTTTGTTAGTGTTTTGATGCACTTTCAGGGATGCTTGGAACCCTACGGGACATCCCGATGGTTGGGATAGAAGCCATGACCTTGAGGTATCTTTGGCTAGGCTTGAATTTCATTTAAAGACCTCCTGGGAGCTGCACGACCATGCATGATGCTTGGCACGGCCGTGCAAGGGAGTTTAAAGATTGGCAAAGCCCTCTGAGAAGGCTACACGAACGTGCAGAAATTGGCACGCCCGTGCTGGAAGCTGCACGACCACGCATGATGTTGGCACGACCGTGCAAGTTAACTACTGATAACGTCGAAGTTTCAGCCTTGGCTACACGCCCGTGCCACAAACTAGCACGTCCGTGCTGTATGTGGCACGCCCGTGCCAAGCTCCTGCTCCAGTTTTCAGCTCTTCTGACCCTGCTACACGGCCGTGCAGTGTTTGTCATGTCCGTGCCGATCTATTTCAGAGCAGTTTCTTGTTCTCTCCGCCCCCTTTGTTTTGGACTAATATAAATAGATTAATTGCCTCATTTATGAGGGTAGCCAGATTTTAGAGAGAGAAAAGGCTTGTAATATCACCCCTTGTTGGGGCTTAAACAATTTTCTTAAAAGTTTAGCTTAGATTTCATCAACTTTGACACTTTGTACTAGCATTCAAGATTATTACCAAGATTTGGCAACATTTGTAATCAAGATTTTGAAGCTTCATTTTAGTAACTTTTCTCTTTCCACTTTACTTGGTTTCTTATTTATCATGTTATACCTTGTTATTTGAATCCCTTTAGTTCTTTGATGATTGTTGTTGAATGTTAGTTCTATTTTTAGCAAGTTACTATTCCAAGTTTGTTGAGCAAGATAGAACCCTGGATTTTGATTTTGTGCTTTTCAATATGATGTGTGAGTAGTTCCTTAGCTAGGGGTTGGGTGAAACCCAACCTAATGGTGATTATGTGAGTTTGGGAGTGATTTTGATGATGGATTGTGTTTAAAATGGATTATATGGGATTGCTTGTTAGTTCTTCATGATAGGAGTAATTAACCTAGATTATTGAATTTGATGGCATGAAATGTTTGGTTCGACATGGAAATGTGAGTTGAATGTTTCATTACCTATTACAATATGATTATGTATCTTTTGTTGTTAAGTTAACGAGGGATCTAAGGTTAGTGATTTGAGTTGTTTTCATATCATTTGGAGTTGGTCTTCCATGTGGTCTTTGTTATTCCATTATCCTTGTTCCTTCCTATTTGCCTAATTGCTATTGGTTGAGTGAATCCCATTCCCCTAGTGTTTTAATCCCTTGAATTCAATCCTTAGTTGTAGTTTGTTATTTAATCACCACTATTACCTTGATTTCGATTTAGCTTGAGTGTTAAGATCATTTAGCGATTGATTCCCGTTCTCCGTAGACCGAACCCTTGCTAGCCATTGTACTTGTTTGAGTGAGGTGTTTGTTATAAATGTGTTTGACTTAACCTAGATTGTGCGACCGATTTAGCGCTTGTCAAGTACCTGTTTTGCCCTTTTTAAAATACGAAAAAGGAAAATCTAAGACATTACCGCCACCGTGAAAACGGCTAAGGCAAATATCAAAGACACACTGCGGAAGACTATCTTTAAAACTATTTAAAAATAAAGTCAACTTTAAAAGTCAAACCAACGAAAGTAAAAGTCAAACAAAGTCAAACGAAGTCAACCTGCAACTTGGAACCATTGTAGGCCCTTAAAATCCAAATATTCAAAAACCTTTGCTTTAGTCTCATGGTCAATAATAATTTAAAGCAAATAACACATCATACTCCTATGAGAACTAAGCATGATTAACTCTTCACTCATGCCCCTCCATGATTATGCTTCATCACCTGAAAAGCTTCTCTCTACTTGTCCCCACTACTCGCCATTAGAAATGGGCCGTCGTAAGGCCAAGGTTAAGACAAGGCCAAACAAACACACAATACACACAATCAACAAAGCTGAGTACATAAGCGTAATATAACATGCTTTCATCCTAACAACACACAACTTACCTTGTTGCACCTGTTTACAAGCATACAAACATTCAACACTTAACTAGACCAATAACTAGTCCAATTATTTAGCTTGATTACGCATCTAACGGGTTTCCCCCTAACCTGCCCCAATAAAGGGGTACTAACACGGAAGCTTACCGTGAAAGTATAAAATAAACCACCGTAAGTGGCGGAATTCCTGCGCATAATAAAAAGGAAAATACAGCGTCCTGTACTCCAGTAGAAGTTATGGTTAAATATAAAACCCCATAACTCCCCCCATATGTTCATACTCAAGGTATATACATTCCAAGAGTTTTGGTGCGTAATCTCTTTCACTTTATGTTATTTACAAATTATTAAACTTGGTGATGACTCTCAACACAATACAAACCAAACACTACAACTTATTCAAGCAATCAAACATACTGATTTAATTCTTGAATAATTAGTGATCACATAAATTTAATGTTTAACCCTTTTAAAACTACCTTAGTGTCAAAGACACCTTAAACGCCTAGTGCGCCACAAATCCTATCCCTCGGTGTTACAAACACCTTAAGTGCACATAGGCACCAAAATATAATTTACGGTTATTTCATGAAATGCCACTGAGCAATTTCAAAATTCACCAAATGCCAAGAAGGTTTTCAAAATTCACCAAATGCCATTGACAAATAGCACATTGACATCCCGTGCCATTAATGAGGTCTGGACGCTAGTTGGTCGTTACTGCGAAAATACCATTTTGCCCTTTAATGTATTTAATGGTGCCATAAAGCACACTGACCCTCTGATTCCTTGATTATCAAATATTAATGTTCGTCATCAACCTTGTTCTTCCTTAACTTCTCCCCTGTTCTTCGATGTTTCACCATCATTCAAACCCTCAAATTTATGAACTAAGAAAGAAGCGTACCGTAACACTGAACGTCCCTCGCAACAAGATTCAAGCTTTGGCTGTTGTTGATTCTGGGCGAACCAAAAAGCGGTCACAAGTAGTGGAAGAAGTAGAAGGAAGTCGATAGTTCTGAATTTTTTTCTGAGGGATTGGAGATAGCACGCAAGGTAATAATCTCTCTGTCGATCTTCATTTCGCGTATTGGTTCTGGTTATTTTTGCGAAAATTGAGTTAAGGCTAGGGTTCTCTCAAATGATCAGTGTAATGTGTTTATTTGAATTGACCTTTGTGAATTATTGTGAATAATCATGTTCAAAACCTCAGTTTTGTGTGTGAATCAGGCAATGTGTGTATTGGTATGTTATGGTTTGTGTTTTCCCCAGTATTTAAGTCCTAGAAATGAAATTTTTTTAGTTGGTCAGGATATTTGGCTTGGTATGTGTTTGTTGATATGAATGATGTGTGTTGATGTTCAGTAAAGTAATATGTCATTTGTTGTTGATAGGATGAGTACAATGTGGCTTGATGTCCATTATAAAGATCAGGGCTTTGATGTATTCATTGAGGATACTGACAGAACTAGTCTAATGGACTTATATGAGTACATGTTTGAGGATTATGTGAAGCAAAATGTGATCCTCCCTAAAGTTTGTATGTACTGCCACCTAGAACTAATAGAAAGTTTGAGTTATGTGGGGATAGTCAAATGCTGAAAATGTGGGAGTAGTATGAAGGTAGGGAAACAATAGAAGTGTTCTTAGAGGAAAAGGATAGTCCTAGCTTGGTGTTTAAGGATGCTGAAGCAAGTTGGCAAAAAAGAGTTAAGGCATTGGCTGAGAAGGCTAGATTAGATCAGGAAAAGGCCCAGA
This sequence comes from Chenopodium quinoa, assembly GCF_001683475.1. Classification (NCBI taxonomy): domain Eukaryota; kingdom Viridiplantae; phylum Streptophyta; class Magnoliopsida; order Caryophyllales; family Amaranthaceae; genus Chenopodium; species Chenopodium quinoa. The sequence continues at coordinate 351,514 of NW_018744582.1, read as the reverse complement.
GGATGGCTGAAGAAGAGGAAGCTGCCAGGGAGCTTAGGGAACAACAACATTTTACTGTTGTAGTTGAGGTTCCTGTTGGTAATTCTGATGACTCAAATGTTGAGTATTTTAGAGTGTTTGACATTGAAGTAGCTGATGAGGTTTTCCCTGGGGCATCTCAGCTTGAGCTAGAACAAAGTACTCAGCCCTCAACTCCACCTAAACACTCTAAAGCAACTTCTCCTATGAACCAACCCAAAACCACCTGTTCTAGGAAGAAAATGACTCCTAGGAAAAGGAAAAGCACACAAAAAAAGGCCAACTCAAAGATCCAAACCTTCCCCTCACCCACAAACATCCCAACCTTCTGCTGAACCAACAACAGTGTCACCACCAGTTTCTCCTGAACCAGAGACAACACCAATTGTATCTCAACCCCAACCTCCACCATCTGCTCCAACAAAAAAGGGAGGTAGATAAAGACATGAGGGATTTAGGTCAAAAAAGAGTGCTTCAAAAAAGGGGGAAAGTGTTACTCTAAGGAGATAAAAAAGGAACAGAGCAACAAATGATGTTGTGGGAAATGAGGAGAGGTCTGATGAGTCTAGCAGTGATAGTGATAGTGAAGATGATGATTACATACTATCTGGCAGTGAAGAAGATGATGATGAGGCAGATATTGCTGACTTCATTGAGGATGAGACAAAAATAGATTGCCTTCATGATGACATTCCTGACAAGCAATTTGAGGATTACCTTGATGGCAGTTCAACCATGGATAAGACCTATAAGAATGGTAAAATTTGGAGCTCTCAAAAGTTTGGATCCATTAGATTAGAGCCATGGTTGATATTTGGAGACAGAAAATCATTTCTTGATGTGTTCAAGGACTATTGTGTACAGGAAGGGTTTGGTGTTTATGTTGAAAAGAGTGACAAAACAAGATTGATAGCAAGGTGTGCTATAAAGAATTGCAACTGGAGGATTTATGCCTCCACAATGATGGACAAGGTTAGGTGGGCAATCAAAAGTTTGACAGGGGAGCACAAAAGTTGTGGGAGGTTGGAAAGAAACCCAATAGTTAGTTCTGAGTGGCTGTGTAGGCATCTGCAGTCAAACATTGAAGCCAATCCTGACATTCCAGTTGAGTCTTTACATAGAATCTGTATGGAAAGGTTTAGGCTTGAAGTCAAGAAAAGGCTGTTGTACAAGGTCAGGGCAATGTCCAAGGAGATCATCCATGGACATTTTGGAGAGGCATACTCACTGTTGCCTAGGTATGCTGAAATGGTGAAATTGTGACATGGGATGAACCTACTGCAACTAAGCCTCTAAGATTCAAGGCTTGTTTTTTTTCTTTTGCTGCCCAAGTTAGGGGATTCTTGAGAGGCTGCAGACCTTTCATTGGCATTGATGGGGCCCATCTAAGTGGACATTTCAAGGGAATATTGTTAACTGCAGTTGGGATTGATGGGAACAATGCCTATAGAGTGGTTGGTTCTGAGAGTGTTGACAGTTTGGGGTATTTTCTAAGGAATTTGAAAATACTTTTTGAGAAGGAAGGGTGCAAGAGAGATGATTGGACCTTCATCTCCGATAGAATGAAGGTAAGCCACCTGAAAACTAGTTTATGACATGTGATTTACTGTTTTTTCCTTATGTTGAACTGTCAGCCACTAAACTATTTTCTTTGCAGGGTGTTGACACAACAATTTATGAAGCATTCCCCAGAGCAACTAGAAGAGTGTGTTGCCAACACCTGTACATGAACTGCAAGGCCAATGGTTTTAGTGGTTCAGCCTTTCATAAGCTATTCTGGATAGCAGCTGATGCATACAATGAGTATGTATTCAATAAAGCAATGCAAAAGATTCAAGAGTACAATCTTAAGGCTGTTGAATACTTAGAGAGCTGCACTGAGATCTGGTCAAGACATAAGTTTGATCCTGCACTTTGTTATGACCATAACACAACAAATTTTTTGGAGTCTTTCAACTCATGCACCAAGCCCTACAGAGATCTACCTGTTGTGAAAATACTTGAAGGTATTCACTTCCACTCAATAACAACTTTCATTAAGACAAGTCCCCTGTTTCTTGTTTTAATAATGTCTTTGCATACTGTTTTGAAGGTATAAGGCAATGGGGCATGAAGAGGATTGCCTCAAGGTTTGACAAAGCTGCAAGCATGGGGGATATGGAGCTGACTGAATATGCAGCTAAGATTCTGCAAACAAGATCAAATGAGTCTAGGTTGTGCTATGAAACCCCCTGTGGTGGTGATGAGTTTGAGGTGAGAGACCAACATGTTCATTTTCCCATCAAGCTGAACACTGACAGTTTTGGTTGTGGGAAGTGGCAACATTCTGGACTCCCATGCAAACATGCACTAAGGGTTACTACCAGAGGCTGCAACCTACAAAATTTTTAGCCCCTTGTTTCAAAGGGAAGGCATACAAGCTCACTTATTTTGAGCATATGCACCCAATGCCTGACCCATCTCAATGGCCATTACTGAAACTGCCTAACATACTACCACCATCGGTGAAAATAGCTGCAGGGCGACCAAAAAAGCAAAGGAGAAGAGGGCCAAATGAAGCAAGGAAAGGGAAGAGGCATTCAACAGTTAAGTGCAGCTTATGCAAAGAGTTGGGGCATAACATGCTGACTTGTGCATCAAGGAAAAAAAGCGATGTAACTGAAGAAAGCACATCAACCACCTCCTCTCAAGCCAAGAAGAAAAGAAAGAGAGCAGCATGAATGCACAGCCACTCATGTTTTTAATGCACAACCAATTTAATCATGTCATTTTTGAACATTAACAGTGTAGTGTGTGCTGTGTTGTCTAGTTTCTTTTGACATAGCCTTATAATTTAAACATGAAGCAATCTTTTGGGAACATGATTTGAACAACAAGCAATATTTTGGGCACATGATTTAATTTCCCTCTTTATTAAATTTCATTGCAATTACAATAGTTCACTTCATCATTACAATCACCACTATTACACACATTAGTACCCCTAATTTCATAATACAATCGAGCACTTTTTGCTGTTGCTTGATTTTCTTCTTCAACTGTTTCAATTTTTCATGCAAATTACTTTGTCCAGAGCCATCCCTTGCATAACAGCTTCCCCTGCTTTGACTTCCCCTGCTCTGACCTTCTTCATGCATCTGAACCTTGCACCATTTGAAGTTATCACATGAATCACACTTATAATACAACCTTTGTGGATTAGATGTTGACTACGAGCTTCTAATCGCATATTTCCTACCACAATTGCAAAATTTATTTGGAACCTTGACATATGCATACTCATGTTTTGAGGAGGATGTGTTTGATATGAAGCTCATGATTATGCAAAAAAGATCTACTATGTGTGTTTTAGTGCACTATTTACATACCAAATTGGGTGCAACGACTACATTTGCCCAAAAAAATTCAAAAAAGGTCACACAAACTAGCCGTTACACTGAGTATGTTTACAGGTTTTTTGTGTAAATATTTACAAAAGTAATGGCATTTGGTGAAATATATAAACTCCACAATGGCATTTCATGAAATAAGATTCGCAGTAACGGCCAACTAACGTCCAGACCTCATTAATGGCACGGGGTGTCAATGTGCTATTTGTCAATGGCATTTGGTGAATTTTGAAAACCTTCATGGCGTTAGGTGAATTTTGAAATTGCCCAGTGGCATTTCATGAAATAACCGTTATTATTATGAAGTTGGACTAAACAAGGATGTGTAATTAAGAATGATGTGGTAGTCAACTGTTGAGACTTGAGAACGAGGTTGGTTGGTCTGAAATTTGATTAATGAAAAGTAGTGAGAACGTTGTGAGAGAATGGAATATCAAACTCTAAAAAAAAAGAGCTGGATAGTTGGATACTGGTCTAAAACGAATACGGATGCAGTAATATTTGGGTATTTCTGCCTTCTAGAGTATACCAATTAAATAATCAGAGTGAAGATACATGAAAATTTTCTCAAATATGGTTGGGTTTCACTATGGATTCTGCAAGGAGAATATTAGCTTTGCATATTCCAAAAGGAACATATGATGAAATTTTTCTGGGCACTTTATAGCTTCTCGCTTCGTCATGGCTAAATCAACTTGTAAGGAGGAAATAATTCCATAATTCACTCCTAATAAAGAGGAATCTATGTAGGAGGGGTGGGTATTGTTCCAGCCCAATGAGTTTTGGGCCCAATTATAATGTTGGAAATAACGTAATTGCCCCTAAAGGCCCAAAGAGGTGTGAAATGTCTAAATTTCCCTTGGCCAGGGAAACTCAATGTGTAAAATGGGCTTATACGGGGCCCATAGCGTGAGAGGTTTGTTCATTACGATCTTGCCATTGAAGGAATTTTCGTTTATAACGATTATGCAATTGAGAGAATCTATAAATACCCTCGATTTTCGTATGATCAGGTATCTTTTTCTGACATTTCTAATATCGACTTGTACTTTTTCTCTTTCTCTCTCTCTATACTTTCTCTCTCTAGATTACTCTCTCTAGAGCAGAACTGATTTGAGCGTCGGAGGGACGTTCCCGGGTAAAATCACCGGGTAGTCACCGTTTGTTTGTGGTGTAGGTCAGGACGTGAGCAAGAGTATGAAGGTGTGCCAAACACTACTCACTCGAGCTAAGGACATGTCACAGCCCAGGGGTCGGGAGCCCACTAGCAAGATATTGTCCTCTCTGAGCCTAGCCCGCAAGGATTTGCTTTTGGTGGGATCGACCCATTCAAAACACGTCTTACTAGGTAGAGGTATCCACCCCTATATAAAAGGAGGCTTCGTTCTCCTCTATGAAGGCACTATCCTGAGGCACCCGATAGGGATCATCGCTCTCAAGCAAGCCGAGCTTCAACCTACAGAGAGGTTCAGTTGCGCCGCAGAGAGGCGCCGACCCCAATTGACGCCAGACGTATCATTGAGGAAAAGTGTCTAAGGGAGGGAGCCCTTGATGCTAGAGACATATTGAACTCCAGACCTCAAGAACACAGAGATGCTAGAAGAGAAACTCATTCTCATCGATCTTACAAAGATGACAATAGGACACATCACACTGAGGCACGCAACGTTCCTCTCCCTAGAGATGGATATGAGGTCCATTCACATCATAATAACGCCCATAGTAGGACCGTAGTCTCCGGAGGCCATGAGTCCTCAAGGGGAACCAAAAGGGCAGGTGACAGCACACAAGCAGGTGTTCTCACCTACAAGACCCCTTTCAGCAAAGAGATTATGGACACGAGGGACCCACGCAAAGTAAAAGTTCCCACTATTGACGCCTTTGATGGCACGTCCGATCCTGAAGAACACATGGCCACGTACAAAACGCAAATGGCAGTTCAAACCGAATGTGAGGCATCCTGGTGCAAGTTCTTTCCAACGATTTTGAAAGGCATGGAGTTGAGTTGGTTTAGTGACCTTCCATCTGGTTCCATTACAAACTTCCCGTGATTGAAGCGTTATTTAAGCAACATTTCATAGCTGGGAAGCGGCATAAGAAGACAAGCCAGTGCTTAATCAGCTACAAACAGAGGGAAGATGAAAGTTTGGCCGAGAACATCAGGCGATTTAGCGCCGAGTCGTTGAAAGTCTCGAAACTAGAAGATTCGGCGGCGTTCACTTCTCTCTTGGCCAGCTTGAGGCTGTCTTGGTTCAAACAAGACTTGTTGCTGCAAGATGTACAAACCTACATCAACGCCATGGAAATGGCACAGAGGCATATTCAAGAAGCCGAGATCAACAGCCTCGGCATGCCTAGTACCTCCAAACAAGGTGGTGGCAATGGGAAGCGAAAGCCAGATGGACAAGGGAGGAAACACGAGGACAAGGATGACGGGAAAAAGCCTAAGAAGAGAGATGATGGAAATGATCCAAGATACAATGACAACCGCCGTGAGATCTTCTTGGACATCAGATGGGAGGGTGCCTTTAGTACTTTAGGCTACAAAAACTTGATTTATATGCACATCTTTTGCATATGTGGGCGGAGAGCGATCGGGTTCATTTTTAGCTCTCTCTAAAAGAGAGGAGTGCCAGTAGTAAGAGTTCTTCATTTAATTCCTAGTTCTTCCTACTTCTGATGGCTTGGTTCCACTTTGATGATCTATACTCTTGGATAGGCATTGGGTAACTTGGGAACTTTGGTTAGGGGATTAGTCACGAGTATCTATGAGATGTTGCTTTTGTGGGGTGAAGTGTGCTTATTCTTAGAGAGCCTTGGTCCAATTTGCTTGAGGAAAAGCAAGAGTTTGGCTTGGGAGAGTTTGATGTGTAATATTTATAAGATGATTCACCCCTCTAATCTCTTGTATTTTGATGTGATTTTAGGCCTCCTTAGGCCCTTTTGCTACTAATATCTTTTGTTTAGTGTTTCCATAGTATGTCAGGTTTAATTCATTATTTTGGATTGATCGTGAGCTATTTAGGAGCATTATGGAGCTATCTTTTGAGTAACGTCGGGCTCGGATTGGAGTGAAGAAAATAAAATAAAAAATCACAAATTCAAGCTTAACGGATGCTTAAGATTTGCCCGGTCGGGCGAAATCCTAACCGACCGGTTACGACCCTCAACCGACCATTTTTATTATATTTCTTTTCTATTTTTATAGGGGGCTTTGATGTAATTTTGAGGGGTTCTTTTATCTATTACTAGGAAGTATATAAGACTTGTAATCTTAATTTTTAGACTGCATTTTCATTATCGAGTTTTACGTTTTCATTATTGAGTTTTTACGCTTTTGATCATCGAATTTTAGGTTTTATTGTTAGGTTTTTCTCTCAACTGTAGTTTTTATTATTTGCAACTTTTGGAATTCATCAAGTTAATAAAGTTATTCATTCATTCATCAATCATTGTGCATTCAGTATAATTCTCTACTCTTTATCGCTTTTGTTCGCTATTATTTTAATTATGTCTTCTCTAATCGCCGTTATTATGTTTTATTCAATTATGCGTGAGTAGTTTTCTTTCTAGGGAGGTTGGGGATCTATGGCAATGTAATTTGTATTGATTAGTTTGATTCAATTCATTGATTAACAATTTATCAAATTCCTTATTGATTGTTATTCATGTTAATCAATTGGGTAGTGCACGACTTAATTGGTTAATTAGATTAGTTGCGAGTTTCCAAATCTAGCGATTGAGACTTAATACAAGATCCCCTTGAATAGGTAGAATGAGCCTAGCTAAGATTGAAAGAATGGTTAGAGTAGTTCTATGGGTCACATGATTCGAGAGAACTTATGATCCTATTTGATTGTGCTTTGATATGAATTGTTGATTCCTAATTGTGCTATGTCCTTGCCGTAGTGAACCGTAGCCCTAGGTTTTAGTTTATTGATATTTAATTCTTAATTCATTGCTCTTGTTAATCGTAGTTATTAGTATAAATCAATCAAATACCCTTTTACTAATCTAGACGCTTTTAGTTAATTAACAATTGACCGTTGCCATCTTGTGGATTCAACCCTGTTACCACTAGCTACATTAGTTAGTTCTAATAGGTATTTTTGATAGGTTTGCGATAGACTTGTCAATCATCATCATCGTTATTATTAACAAATTAATTAACAAAATAATTAAGCCGAACTGAACTGAAAATAAGCTGAAGTAAGCAGTCCCTAAGAAGACTTATAAATTAATACATGTTATTTAGAAATAACAAATTAAAAGTAAAAACATCAATTTACACTTGTTTTTATCACCAAAATAAAAAGATAAAAGAAAAATTAAAGCCACATCCAATCATAAGTCTCCAATTATCTCAAGCACATGCAAAAAATCATAAAAGTGTTCAAAATATGGACCTAAGTATCGGTCAAATTTCGAATATTAATAAAAAATCAAATGACAAAACAAAAAATGGACAATGTTGAGAAACAATTTAACAACACTATCGATTATTTTGACAACGCTAGCAAAAAATGTTCAGTTTGGTATTTTCAAATACTTGTTATTATTTAATACTTTCTCGTCTCAAGAATGCCATAATAGTATGTTTTTTATTTGGGCTAGGTTCTTATAAATTAAAGTTTATTAAGAGTTGATCCAATTGATAGTATTAACTGAAATGAATATCGATTGCATTCTGGGTTGCATAGATTTGAATACGGGCTTAAAATGAATATGAGATCCTTTATTATTTATAGGATACAAATAATACAAAGAGTCTTAAATTGAATCTTAAAATAATGGTTTAGGTTTATGTAGTCTAAAGCTTTTAATTACAATGTACTCCTTCCTTTCCCTTTTTGATGTTCCTATATGGAATCGGGGAGGGGATTAAGAAAAGTATGTCTTTGGTAAAAATGTATTTAAATAATGCATATTTTAGAGTTTATTATTGAATAACTATCTCATCAAAGCATTGTAAAGGCAAAAATATCATTAATGCAAATAAAACACAACTTATTATGCAAAATATAAGGGTTATATTTCAATTTAAATCAATGATATTGCAAACTGGTTTAACTTTATCAAATCAAACAAAAATGACGTTGTAGCTTGTTTTTCGCTTGAGTCACTACTAGAGGTGGGAGGTGGGTCGTGCCGTGCCGTCGTGGGTCGTGTCGACCAGGTCGCGGCTGGACTCATGTCTTGCCATGCTGTGCTGGCGGGCCATGCCATGCCGGACATTCTCGCAGGCCAACCCACGGCACGACCCACGTGCCTGGCACGTTTTTTCTTTTCTTTTTTTTTTTTTTGAAAAAAAAGTCTATTTTATGTAGTACCACTGTACCAGTACTTTGTTCAAAGCATTGCCTTTTCTTTACTACTGTAGTACCACTGTACCAGTGTAACACCCCATATATTTATACTAACGATTTAGTAATTAAATATATTAAACAATCTTTATTAAAATATTTTTTATATCTCTCCTATTAAAAATATCATCTTGCTCGAGGTTTGATTAACTAGAGGTCCAATTAGGGAAAAGAAAGTGAAAAGGGAATCAGTTTAACCTAGAGATTAAAAGGAATAGGGTATAAATAAAATAAAATAAAACAAAATAAAATAAAATAAGTAACATATACTACATCTATTAGCTCGGTGAGCACCATCACAACTCACAACTCACAATCCCACTTCTCATCATCATCATCATCAATCACTAACTTATCATCTTCGTCATCAACATGACAAACATAACAACTCACGATCACTACTCTCCTCTTTCGGTGATGATCATCGTCATCATGATCGGTATAAAGCAACGATCACAACTCACCATGCTCGTGCTATCTTCGTCATCGTCATCACGCTCCACCTTCATTACTCTCCTTATCCCATGCTCAATCATCACCTTGCATGATCACAACTCACAAACGCACTTTCCTTCGCTGTTTCCTTTCAACTCCACTACCTCCCTTGTCTCCATTCCTTGCTTTCCCGTAATACTTTCCTTTGTCTTCCCATCATCATCATCACAATCACCCTCACAAACTCTATAAACAGAGAAAGAAACCAACAAACAATCATAACATAACAAACAACACAACTCACTCTCCCGTCTCTCTACTTCCTCTGTTTCACTTCACCTCTCGTTCTTGTGTGTTGCTCACGACCCTCCTTCTCCATCCGATGGGGATCATGATGCGTCGGAGATTAGGACTGTTTGTCTAGAACGTGAACAGCTGCAACTGTGCATGCTTCAACTGAAGGCGTCGAGGATGCAGTGACTCAATCTGCAAGGAAGAAGCAACGGACAAAAGGTGCTGAGGAGATCAAGTGTCGGTCGTGGGTATGGGATCATATTGATTTTGTTACCATTGTCAATGATCAAGGTAATAAGATACCTAAAGCTACTTGTAAGTGGTGCAAAACTGTTTACATTGCATATTCTGATAATGGTACTTCTAATGCAATCAAACATATTCGTGAGAAGTTATGTGTAGAAGTTATGATAAAACATGATTTGTGTACATAAAGTGTGTAGTATTAAATATAAGTCAACCGACTGGAACCATAGATATTAAACGTGCTAATGCGCAATGCAAATCTAGTATAAAAATGGTATAATGTAGTAAATGTTAGTGTTGTAATTTTTAGTCTATCTTTTTCTATTTATTGATCATGTATGTGTGCGATGTTTCTTTCATAAGTAAATATCGTAAGTTTATTAGCTATGACTCACTTTGAGCTAATATCACATAATAAAAAAAATAAAGTAATAGTGCCGTGAAATAGTGTAGAGTTATAATATAGTGATTACTGACAGAGACTATTTATGATTTTATGGGTGAATTACTGTAATTATGTCTTTGTAAGTATTTGTGTTGTGATGGATTATGTGTAATATAACATGATTAGAAAGTAACCCTGTTATTGTTTCATTATAACACGTGTATATAGAAAGTAACAAGTTTATTACATAAGATATATAGATTACGTTATAATTATAGCTTTGTTGTATGATTATTAGTATATTGTGAGTAATATTCATTTAATAATGATTTATGTAATCTTAAACTATGATGATGTGTGTAGTTTGTATTATGTGTTGCATAATACTTGTTGATGTTTACGCGTAAGTAATATTTATTCATGAGCAAATATCTTAGTATACTAAGAAACATAGAAACATTTAAAAATGCATTGACAAGAATAAGAGCAATTGGATAAATTACGTTTGGTACTGTTTCTATGTAGATGTATGTTTATTATGTATGTAGTTATTTATATTATTACAAGTATATTAGACTGTGTTTAGAGATGCTTATGAGACATCACATTAATAATGCTAGAATGTGTTAGTATACCAAATCAGGTGCATAAGTTCTCATAAAATTAGTAAAAAGACTGACAATGAATTGTCTTGCCATGTATTAGATTAAACAATAAAGAAACAGTTGTGACAATGAGTAATATAAAAACCATGTGTGTTGTTAACGTTTAGTCTAATTCTATAAGTCTTCGTTTATTAATGTTAAACATATACTGTGATATGTGAATTAAGTAATCCTATAATATGTACATGATATATGGTATTCATGACAAGTAGTAATTGAACGAGGTGTGTGTAGTAAGTAAAACATGAAGATAAAAGTATAAAGTATGTGTTTGTATAATTATAAATCTAATTATTGTCTAGAGATGTGAGTAAGTGAGTGTAAAGTTAATACATGCATACTTGTAAAAGCAGAACGTAATAAGTGCGTTGATGTGTCTGCGAGTGTATAGAATTGTACCTATCATGTAGTAGCAAATAATGTTTAAAAATAATAGCCATTATAAATTATGTGTGAATGCATAGTATTGTATTGATAGATGTAATAGTGATGTACATGTGTTATTATGTATATAGTAGTGGTATTTGATAGTAATTGTAAGTAATGTGTAACTACTGTAATTGTTAGAGGTGAATGGTTTGAATTACAGTCAAGCGACTTATATTCTATATTATTTTATTATTATATAGTAGATTGCGAGTTTGTAGATCCAGGAACCTTTTTGAATTGATATTTGAAATTCGTTGATTGTTGTCGCTGATAAAGTAAGATTTCTTGCTAAACCAGTACAATATTTGGAAATGATTTGACGTTGGTTTATGAATTTATTTTGAGAAATCGTTATACAAAGCTTATATATTGATATTTAAATTGTTATACAAAGTATTAAAGTTTGTTTCGAAAGAGCTTATGAGATTTATAGTAAAAGGAGGAAGTTCCTCAATTTGACAAGTTTGGAATATTATTTTACAAAGGAGGAAGTTCCTCAATCCTACGGGGTTTACCAGTCTTAAAGTTGTTATTTTACAAAGGATGAAGTTCCTCAACCCTACGGGGTTTACCAGAGTTTTATAAAGGAGGAAGCCTTAACCCTACGGGGTTTACTAGAGTTTTATTGTGGGGTTGCCGGTAAGCGGTATTCCTCGAGTTTGGAAGCTGGTTTGAGTTAACAGAGTCTCAACCATTATAGTAGTTGGGGGTATGTTGATCAGCACTCTTGCCATTTGTCTTCCTTCTTGATACGTAATCTTGTAAGGGGTATGCATACTAGGGGCTTTGGTGTGTTTCATCTAGTGAGCCTAGCTAGCTCACTAGACCGTTCGCGCTTCCATCTCACATGTTTCGAAAATTGGTATATTGAAAGTTTTACAAAATGGTTTAGAAAGAAAAGGTATTTGGATTTGAGTTTGTTTAAGAGTGATTTACAAATCATTTGAAAAGCTATTTTTCTTGTTTACTTAACCCTGTACAACTTGAAATGGATTTACAGGATATGTCGTCTCTTTTTTTTTTTTTTTTATTTATACATATTATACATATCCTGTCTGCACATTGGATAGTTTTGTTTTACTAAAGAAGTATGAAATCTTGCTCAACCTTTTGGCTAATACTATATTGTTCAATGTGCAGGTTCTTGATGGTGTTAGCTAGTTAGGTTGAGAGCGCGATGAAATGTTTATTTTAGCTGTTTTAGTTTGAGTTAATAATTTATATTTGGATTTGTAATAAACTATTTGGAATTTTATTCCAATTGAATCGTAATAATAAATTAATCATGATAGATAATAATCTCAGTTAAAAAATCAGCCTTGCGATTGCTATGATTAGTGATCGCGGCATAGCAGCTCTGAATGTTTCCGAGTTTATTATTATATACATATTATTTTATTATCGAAAATTCGGGGCTGTTACAACCAGTAGTTCAGTACTTTGCAAAGTCTTTGTTCAAACCAAAGCACTGCCATCTTCACACTCATACTTTTATTTCTCTCACCTCCTTCTTTTTCTCAGATACTCAAGTAGTGCTTCCTTCTCTCTATTTTTTTTGGTTAGGGTGCCTGGCGGGCCGTGTCGGCCCGTAGGCCAAAACTCGTGCCAAACTCATGCTCTTGCCGGATCGTGCCGATTTTCAGCCACCTTCGTCCACGGCACGCTGGGCGTGCCTCGTAGTACCACTGTACCAGTACTTTGTTCAAAGCACTGCCTTTACTTTACTACTGTAGTACCACTATACTAGTAGTCCAGTACTTTGCAAAGTCTTTGTTCAAACCAAAGCACTGCCATCTTCACACTCATACTTTTTTTCTCTCACCTCCCTCTTTTTCTCAGACTTCAATGCAAGTACTCAAGTAGTGCTTCCTTCTCTCTCTTTATTTTTTTTTGGTTAGGGTGCCTGGTGCAGGCCAAAAATCGTGCTCGTGCCGGGCCGATTTTCAGCCACCTTCGTCCACGGCACGCTGGGCGTGCCTCGTGCCGGGTCGGGTCGCCAGTGTGCTGGCCCGACCCATGCCCACCTTTAGTCACTACGCAGTGCTCACTGCTTGAAGCTGCTTTTGTACTGTTTAGTGATTATCCATTTTCATCTTTTGTTTTGTTTAAGATGGTTTTATTTCAGGCTATTCCCTAAGTAGTTTTATTGAAAAAATATGGTAACTTAGACAACACCGTGTTTTATTGAATAACTAATATTATATTGAATGAATATTGAGGATACACAAATATGGTCACACTCACTACCTTTACTTTACTACTGTAGTACAAGTATGAGGTGGTGCATTCGTTGTGCAGTTCTTCCTTCTCTCTCTCTCTTTTTTTGGAATTATTATTATTGTATTTCACAATTGAAGTGATGAGCATTAAAGTGGTGCGCAACTCCTTTTGATCAGTTGGTAATTGGAGCAGTGTCATTTATGGGTCTTCCATTCACCATCACTATATTCAACCTAAACCACCCTAAATCGCCACCACTCGTTGTCTAATTGGCGTGATGTTGGTGGTTTGGTCGGCCTCACCCTCACAACATCCCACACACGACCATTGCTCCACCAACACCCAAAACCCACAACCCCCAATATCCACCGAAACCCACCGCCAACCAAAACCCCAATATCCACTGCTGTCGCCGTCAAACCTTGAAACCAACACCCAAACGTACCACAGTACCACCGCCAACACCCAAACCTACCGCCGACCCACTAACACCACCTTGCACCCAACAACGACGAACTCACCCAACCTCCATCCCATGAAATTGAATGAGAGGAGAGAGAAAGGAGAGATGTTGCGGTGGTTGTTGCGCTGAGGTAAGGGCAGGAGGGGTGGCAACACTGGGCCCAGGGAAAAGAGCTTTGATTTCATAGTTGAATCCTAACATTAAAGTGTTGTGCAATACATTAGCAACCAAATTTGATTCAATTATCTCATAATTGTAGGGATATTTGATATGATGATAACAAATAAAACAACTTACCTCAGAAGTTGTTTCAATGGGGGATACAAGAACTAGATTAACGGGGAACGACAACTGCGCTTCAATAGAGAACGACAACTGCGCTTCAATAGAGAACGTTGAATGCGCGGTTCAATAGAGCAATTCAATGGGTTGGATGCCTTGGATCCTATTAAAAGCCATGAACCATGACCCGCCACAGTTATTAATGGGTTAGATCCATCTAATAAATAAATGGGATGAGTCTTCATACGATCGTCCAATAAAGGGGTAGGACAGACCTTTTAAGGGTTTAGAGTAAACCTGTTTTAAAAATTACAGAGTACTAGTTTATCTTTACACTTCCATTTCTCAAGTATTATCTTCACACACCAAAGCTAGTATAATTTGTTTGTAAGTTTTTTTTTAAAAAAAAAATAAATTTAAAACGACTGAAATTACATTAATTAAACTGAGTTTACAACAAATGAAAGGAAAGTATGGTAACGTAAGTCAATTACAAGTTATCATGTCGTAAATGTGGTTAGGATGAGTTTTCCTCAAAAAAAAATGTGGTTAGGATGACTCTTTTGTCGTGGTCATTATGGAAAATTAATTGTGTCATGTGAAGTGTGAACTATGCAATTGTATAGGTAGTGTTACCTACATTTTTATTATAAATATAGTTGCAGACTAGCAAGTGTAGAATTGTATGAGTTAGTCAATTGTATGAGTTGGTTAGTAATCTGTGTAAAACAGAAAATTATTTGTGAATAACTTTGGAAGTGAAAACTTTAATACTTTGTTTTTTTTTTTTGAAAAAAAAACTCATCTAGATCAACCGAAGAAATTTCCAAAATGCAAGGAGGGATTACATCACTCCACACCCATTAGCCAAACTCCCATGGTTGAAAGTAAGTCAATTTGTGTGCTACATTATTACCCCCTCGCTTTACAAAAGACCATGAATCACTAGTAAAATTAGAAGAGAAAAAATCTAGAATATCCTTTATAATCAGATGAAAGGAAGTGGAGCCATACAAACACTTCCTCATTGCCTCAATCACCACCAGATTATCACTCTCGATCCCAATGCAGCTCATACCCTTGTGTCTCCCAATCTTCATGCCCCAAAATACCGCTTTCACATCTGCAATCTTAGTCTCTCATTTTTCACTCCACTACACCGTAGCTCCCCAAAGCACCACCCCCTCATTATTCCTGCAAATTACACCTAGCCCCGTCCCCACCTCCCCCAAAACACCAGGATCAACAATAATTTTAACCACACTAGATGTCGGAGGAGACTTGCCCACAGACACACTCTTTCCACCCCTCCATTCCCCATGTTATTTAACTTTCCCACCTTTAATCTTCAAAGCATAGGCAACATATTGCTAACGTTCGGATTTTCACCCCCAATCATCCATTTGTTCCTTGTGCCCCACATAGCCCAACACATGGTACTTAAACTCACCATATCCTCTCCAAAATTACCACAACAGTGCTCCCACCAGTCACCCATACTACAAAGAGAGTGAGACAAAACCATAGAATAATTGCACTTACTCCAAACTGCTCGGGCTAAACTGCAATCTTTTAACACATGCATGACAAATTCTTCTTCTCTCTGGCAAACACCACAAGCTAGTAGTCAGGGCACAACTACCTAAAAAAAAATTAGCTTTAAAATCTTATGTGGCAAAAAATCTAATTTGCTAATTAGCTTACCATTGGAGTTGCTCTAATACTCCATCTGTTCCTTTTATTAGATACATTTTGACTTTACACCCTAGTGTCCCAACCAGTCCAGCAAACACCCACCCAAACCTTGATTCTAACTCTCGAACCCCACTTATTTGGCGAACTCCCACCCAAACCCCAACCCTTACTCTCAAACCACAATTATGTGGCGAACTCCCACCTAGCCGATCGATCGAACCACACAACTCCCACCCACCCTAGTCGGCACGAACCTATGACCCCCCAGCCCTCCACACTAAACTCGACACCCCAATTTTTTTTAAAAAATTATTTACCATAGTTAAAATTAAAAATAGTTTTTCATATTTAAAATTAATATTAAGCTATATTTTGTTTTTAATTAAGTCAATTCTTATTTAATTGAGAGTTAATCATAGTATAAGTCAATTGATGACTTGTTTGACCGGTCACAAGTCAAATCTAGTACTTAGATTATTTATGGAATATAGACATCAATGTTAGACTTATTTTTTAATTCATTAAAGTTGACTTAATATTGGAAGATCACCTAAAGTTCGACTTATTGTGGTTATGTTTTTCATTATTTTATTATATTAGACTTTTCTTTTACTAATTATCAGTATATGCATTTCTATTTTACACAAATATTTTCCATACTAGAATGACAAAAAAAAAAGCAAAAAAAAGAATGGTGCATTATCTCAACAAGAATCAACACGAATTTTTTAGTGTGTCATTAAGTATATAATTATTGAAATATATACTTATGGATTATAGATTGGTTATTATTTATTGATGATTACTAGTTATTTATTTAAGTAAATATAAAAATATAATATTTCATTATATTTTTTTTCTAACGGATAAATCACAAAAGAAGATCAAGAGAAGTGTGAATAAAAATGTCCAAATGGTGCAATTAAATAAGAAAGGGAAAAAGTATTTAACAAATTATATAAAATTATTTACGCATTAACAAATTACATAACTATTTAACAATTATATAAATAAATGATTTTTTTAATTATCATTTTGCCCTGGACCTCCGAATGTCAAAAACGGCCCTGGGTAAGGGGAAAGGGATCGCAATTGGTCTGCTGGTGGTGGGGCTTCGTCGCCGGGAGTCGAATAGGGGAGGGGGCTGGTGGTGGGGGACTTTTTAACAGAGAAGAGAGAAATAAAGCTGGACCAGTATCGATGGAGATTCGATGTCCTAAAACTGATCAGGTAGTCCAAGAATTTAAAGCTGGACCTAGCGGACTTGTATCAAGGCTTAAGAGTGATTTCGAGGAAGTGGAGTTCCTTGGTATGGGCGGTTATGTGAGTGTTATTCGAGTACGAAACAAAATTGATGATCAATACTATGCCCTAAAGAAAATCAAAATTGATTCGTAGATCGGTTATGACTATGTAGTTAGGTATACAAAATGCAAACCCTACTTTTACTACCAAGTTTTTTCATTAATAAGCTGTCAACAGAAACAGATAAACAAGACCAACAACAGGACTAAGCTAGCACAGTGAAATAGCAACAAGGTTACATAAACTTGGCTCTAAACCATCTGACATCTCTTTGGCTAACTTCCTAGGCATAATAGACATAATGTGCATATACAAACCGTGTTTAAGTTGTTTCATTAAAGCATCAGGATGAATCAGTGTTAAATGTTAAATTCCATACAGCTAAGTTTCTTTTCTGCCAAACTGTGTATATGAAGTTAATTACCTATACTGGCTTATTTTTTATTTATTGAATAACATTAATACCACAATAATAATGCATCTGTGATCATAGTCAATTTTGTTATCTTAATAATAGAAACTTAGCTAATATATAGGATATTGTTTCCGTGATTATCTAAGTTTAAAGCTTTATACTCTATCTAGTCTAGTTGCTCCAAGTAGTCAACTACTATATAATAAACACTCTGACATTGTAAACTTAAGCTTATCAATATACTTTGATTAAACTTCTCCATCTATAGTAAATTTACACTATTTTAACATTCTATCAAATAATGATTTTTTTTTCTTTTCAAATTGATTGAATTGTATTTATGCAGGGAAGCTAAAGCCATGTCCAAAATGAACCATCCTAACGTGGTTCGATATTACGGGGCTTGGATAGAGAAGGATATTACTGGATTTATAGGTAGGGAGGATTTTACTGATGATGAATATCTAGAGGGGGGTGATGATGTCAAATTTGTTGAGGCAAATGGTGAGGAAGTGGGCCCCATGCTATGCATATTACAAGAACTTTTTCATGGGTATGAAGTACATCTATATACTATTATTACATAAAAATGATTGTTGTTGATGTTTATACAGACTTCTTTTTTTTCTGAATTAAGGTCACTACAAGATACCATTAAAGATTTGGCACATGAGGAAAGTAAATCAATTGTCAAGCAGATTGTTGAGGCTGTCAAGTACATTCAAAACGAGGGCATAGCTCATGGTGACTTGTCACCCTCAAATCTCTTTTTTAACAAGACAAAGGAGGCGATCAAAATTGGTGATTTCGACCTTGCCAACTTGTCCCATGAGAAGCACGAGCGACCAACTACAATATTGGAAGATCACCTAAAGTTCGACTTATTGTGGTTATTTTTTTTCATTATTTTATTATATTAGACTTTCCTTTTACTAATTATCAGTATATGCATTTCTATTTTACACAAATATTTTCCACACGAGAATGGCAAAAAAAAAAGCAAAAAAAAGAATGGTGCATTTATCTCAACAAGAATCAATACGAATTTTTTTAGTGTGTCATTAAATATATAGTTATTGAAATATATACTTATGGATTATAGATTAGTTATTATTTATTGACGATTACTAGTTATTTATTTAAGTAAATATAAAAATACGATATTTCATTATATTTTTTTTTCTAACGGATAAATCACAAAAGAAGATCAAAAGAGAAGTGTGAATGAAAATGTCCAAATGGTGCAATTAATTAAAGAAAGGGAAAAAGTATTTAACAAATTATATAAAATTATCTACGTATTAACAAATTACATAACTATTTAACAATTATATAAATAAATGATTTTTTTAATTATCATTTTTCCTTGGGCCTCCAAAATGTCAAAAACGGCTCTGGGAAGAACCATGTTCACTCAGCAACCATACAAATAAAGAAATGAAAATTAAATTAAAAAAATTAAACAAACACTAATTAGAATACAGAATTCGATCCTTTTGTCGTTTAATTGCCAATTGGGTTGTCTCTTGTTCTTATTATTATGGATCACAATGCACAAATACACAATTATATAAGAATTTCTATCCAAATTCATTAAAACACAGAGCCCTAATTAAGCACACAAAACCATAAATCCAACACATAACTTTAAAAAAAAAACAAAAAAAATAATAATTGATAAACAAATAACAACATGCTTGCTTACTGTGAATTTGTGATTCGGGAGGTTCAGACTTCAGAGCGAGAGCGATGGAAGTGTGGAACGACAGCACTGAAATTCCAACGACCAAGCATTACTTCTGAGTAATTTTTTTAGTTTTAGGTAAACAACTAAATTACCCTGTGTTTCGAATTACTCGGTTTTTGTTTCAATTTACTTGTTACAAATTGTACCCTTGAAGATCTAGAAATTTCATATGTAACCCTAAAAAAATTATTCCAGACGGTACCATCAACTTTTGTCGAAGTTTAAATAATGACACTTTATTAACTAAAATTTCTAATAACTTTATTTAAACCCAATTTTAGCCTAATAATTTTAGCTCCACTCAAATGACATTATTAATAACTTTGTTTAACAACATATTGGGTAGTTGATATGATATTTTGTACATTCATTGGAGTAAAAACGATGGAATATCCATTAGTGGAAAAATGTATATATATTTCGGATCATTAATAAGGTTGTTTGGCGACCAAATGCATGAGACTCGATGCTAATAGGGTAGTAATAGTGTCATATATCGTTAGTTTATGTTAGAATTGAGCTAAAATCAGGGTTAAATAAAGTTGTTATCGTTTTTAATTAATGGAGTGTCATTGTTTATATTTTGACAAAATTTCAGTGGTATCGTTTGAATTTTTTTTTGAGGGGTAGGTACCAAATGGAATATCCAAATCTTCAATGGTACCATTTGGAATTTTTTGTTAATTGAGATGAACTAGATTAGTTCCCAAAATTATATATGAAATTTTGACAATAAAATAATTGTGAAAGATTTAGTTAAATATATATGATAATGATAGATGAAAGTTGTTGATTGAGTGTTAAAGAATTTAACTCTTTTTTTTTTTTTTTTTTTTTTTTTTTTTTTGTAATTCATTATATATATCTATTCGCAAAATATTTATGATAATACTAGATTTTTTTTAATTGAATGTCAAATCTTGATTTTTCCATCTAAATCTTTTTTTTTTTTTGGTTATAAGGGAAACAAGAAGAAGTAAAGGAAAAGAAACGAAACTAAACAAAGAAAACTAACAACTAACAAGACACTAGCAGACTACAGTATACGAGGCCGAATAACACCACTGAAGTCTTCAGGCACAATCCTCCTCAATGCTCTAGGCATCACAGGATTCACAGCTAACTCCTCAAACCGACAACCCCGCTCCACCCTTGATTCGCAATCCAGTCCGCAACACGATTTGCCTCGCGATAACAGTGGCTGGGTTTGGTCGACAATTTTTGTAAACACCTTTTTACCCTCAAAGATAGCATTAACAAAATTTTAAAAAATAGATAAAAAAGATAAAAATATTTACTATTAAAAAACGTTACTTAAAAAAGCCAAACAAAATGACCTATTCACTCCGTTGTATCATTAATAATAAGCCATACGACTTCTACAAGGGAGGTCAAGAATATTGGATACAACATACATTGAACCAAACACAAATTCTAATTTAATATAACTTCAATCACGAGTTAAATTAAACATTGAAAAATTACCCTCGTCTTTTACAACGCTGTCTTCTGCAGCCTACTGCAAGGGGGCCTAACGATTCTAGGTATTGTTGAATCGAATAACACTTGATTCAAGATATTGTACTCCTTTATTTGACATCTGATTCGATGCAACACAAACCACCATCAACGAACTCGATCTTCCAGCGCCAGAAATTCCCACTATATGGGTGCGAACCCTAAATCCTACAAAAGGGAACAAATCCTAAATCCCACTATAGTTGATGTGTTATATTTATATGATGATTTATCCCTCTAATCTCTTGTATTTTGATGTGATCTTAGGCCTTTTTGCTACTAATATTTCTTGTTTAGTGTTTCCATAGTGTTTCAGGCCTAATTCATTATTTTGGATTGATAATGAGCTATTTGGGAGCATAATGGAGCTATCTTTGGAGTAGCGTAGGGCTTAGATTGGAGAAAAGAAAATAAAATAAAGAAAATTGGAAAATTAGGCCTAACCGTTTGGATGAGGGTTCGCCCGACCGGGCAAACTGGGTCGAACCGGTCGGACGAGAATTTAACCGACCGGTTATGACCCTGATCCGGTTTTTTGTTATTTTTCTTTTCTATTTTCTTGATTTCGCGGCTTCCTGTAAGGTCAAATTCTACATAGCTCTCCTCGTTTGATAGGAATCTCTCAAGCTTGAATTCCAACGGATCCTCCCAGACCTCCGGATCCGGATTAATATCAGCAATTGTGATGTTTATGACAGCATTCATGGGCACTGAGTACCTAGCCAACTCTGTCTCTTGGGTGACAGTGTGTGGCAGCAGAAAGTGACGTGGAGGATGCCCTCTCAGTCCCTCTAATACTGTAGCCTTAAGATAAGGCATCTTTGATAGTTCATCTTCTTCGGTTTCTACAGTTTCTGCTCCAACAACTTGATTGATTTCCTAGAAAAGCTTGGCCTGAATTTTTGGATACTTGACAAGATTGGCCATAATCCACTGCAAGGCAGTTGTGGTAGTATCAATCTGGCAACAAGGAATCCATAAAGGTCAAAGGTCAATGATTGGTTGGTCAGTTAGCATAGTTGGCAAGTTGCCATTGAATGAATCATTGGATGTTTGTTGTTTGGGGTTTTAAAACTAAGTTGCCGATGAATATGAATGTTGCAATAATGGTTGATGGAGGTGTTCAAAATCCAAAATAGGCGGGAATTGTGAGTGATCCCGCTTTTTCACGTTGAACTTTACCTAGATTTAGGCATGGTCGAACAACCATTTGTTTCTTTATCTAGTACTTTGGTCTGAACAAGGGGTTGAGGTCACTTCCGCTTTTATGGGTTAACAAAAAAATGATCGGATCTGCCTCGATTCATGTATAGGATTCACCTCGATTTGCGTGCGAAAAATTGGCCAAATTTAGGTTTTGGAGTCACTTTCGTCATTTATGTGTTAAATTTGAGGTCAAAATCTGAAGAAAAAAAATGATCGGAACTATCTTGATTTACGTACAAGATTCGCCTCGATTTGCGTGCTCTGGTTTACGAGCGGAAAAATGGTCCAGTTATGGTAAATGGGTAAAATTTGAGGTCGTAATTTGGGGGGGAATGATCAAATATACATGTAGGATCCGCCTTGATTTGCATGCGGAAAAAAACTATTAAGGGAGTTAATTAAGGAATTAGTGGGCCTCACTAACAACCATTTTAACAAAAAATAATGGCAGAGTTAACTTTTCCGTTAAATGGTCGTGGCTTGCAACTTTTACAATTATACACACACACACATATATACAAGGAATCCATAACATAAACTAACCACTTGGCCCTCAATTAGCTTTCTCTTCCCGTCGCCACCGGGGAGCTCCGTTGCCAACAAGCTATCCACATAACAATTGACCAACCTGCTGTTTTTCTGATCACTAGAGTTTGCGGATTGACTGATTTTCTAGTAAAACAAGACAAAGACTTATTCAAGATTTGAAGAGGTTAACGTCTTGAAGAAATTGCATGAAGACTTTGTATAGATTGTAATAAATTTAGGTTTTGATGTAATAATGGTAAAAGGGATATATTATCTTGTAAAGATACAAAAGAGAGGATAAATGATAGTTGTGGATGATAAGGAATCTCAATTTCTTAGCATATATAAACTACGGAAACGCTGCATGACTGAAACCAGTATGAGAACAAACTGGAACCAGATTGCTAGTGCTTTCGTCAGAACATTGATGCACAAGAGTTTGTATTGAGTCAATTCAACATTTAGCATTATGTTTTCACTTTTAACTCTTTCAAGAAATTCTTTTAACATAATGTTTTTATCCAATAATTCAAAGAATCTACATTGTACATCATTTCTTGAGTTATTTAAGTATTTGACATGATCTCTACATATTCCAGCCGCCTTTTTGGCTTGTCTTAGATTTTGACATATATTTTTATAGTCATCTAAAGTTTCTAACAGTAGGGAGATTAATTTTTCTTTTGAAAGTGATCCCAAATAACTAGATTGAATGCTTATCACTTCATCATGCTTTGCCATAAGACAGAGATGGGCAATTTCTTCATCAATGTGTTCCTCTTCTTCTTCTTCGGAACTCGAGTCTCCCCAAGTGGAAATCATAGATTTCCTGAAATTGGTTTTAGAAAAGTTAGGCTTAAAGTTTTTCTTTTGATTAATTTCCTTACCTTTGTTTTTCTTTGATTTCCATAGGGGACATTCTTTGATGAAGTGATTTGTACTACCACATTAATGACAAGAAGGTTTGTCCCTTGAATCTTGATTTTTCTTGACATTGAATTTCTTCTTATCTGCAAATTTACTATTGTGGTAGAATTTCTTTAGCCTTCTTACCAACATAGCAGCTTAGAGCTACTACAGGGACCATTTTGGCCTCCTCGGATTCTTCATCCAGAAAAGAAAGGCCAAAATGCTACTACAGGGACACCTCCTCGGATTCTTCATCGGCGCTTAGAGCTAGTCCTTGACCCTTGACAGTTTCTTGGGCTCTATTGTTCATTTGAATCTCATGGGTTATCAGTGAACCCGCAAACTATTCAAGGTTGAACTTAGTGAAATCCTTGGATTCCTGAACCGCTACTACCTTGGCTCTCCATCTCTCATTATCTGGAAGACTCCTTAACACTTTACGAACCTGTTCATCTATGGGAATTATCTTACCAAGAGAAGTTAGCTCGTTAGTAATATTTTTGAATCTTGTAAACATATCTTTAATTGATTCTTTATTTCCCATTTCGAAACGTTCATAGTGTGATAACAAAATGTCAATTTTAGAGCGTTTAACATCTGAGGTTCCTTCATGTGTTAATTCTAGTAAATCCTAGATTTCCTTGACGGCCTTTCACCCTTTAACACCCGTGTGTTCATCAGGGCCGAGTCCCCATATTAGATATTTCTTAGCAGTAGCATTTAATTTAAGTTTTTCGAAATCTGACCTTTCATACTCAGCTAAAGGTTTAGGGATTACCTCGTAGTTGGCATTTGTCTTAGTGACTTCATAATCTCCTAAATGAATAACTCTCCATACCTTGTAGTTCTCTGACTGCGCGAAGATTTCCATCTTGTCCTTCCAATACGAGTAGTACTTACCATTAAAATATGGAGGCCTTTGAATTGATATACTTCCAGCTTCTCTATCCTCGTTGCATGCCATCCTCCCTGGAACTTGCTCAACAGGGTTGCCTATTATTTCTGAGTTCCGGCTCTGATACGAGGTGAAGTACTAGATAACCACTACAAGAGGGGGGGTGAATTGTAGTATTGGTGAATTTGTAAACTTTTTGCAGAATAAAAACAATGTAAAACAATAGAGAGAAATGATACGGGCTTTTCGAATTTTTCCACTAAGTAAATCAAACTCTTTTACACAATGAATAATTAACCCGGACTAAGTTCCATAAGAACGAAACTTGTTCCCAATTCTCTCAGAAGTTTCAACTTTGAAACTTTCTTTACCTCACAGAATACAACTCTCACCAATACCCCAAAGTCTAAATTACAGTAAGTAATATAAGACCTAATGTATAGAGAATATAAGAAGTATTTAGGAATTCACTTTATTTACACTTTAGACACTTAACTCTCTGAAATAATAAAACTCAAGTATGTGTGCTAAGATGTCGTATTTTTAGTTAGAGGAATTCGACCTCTATTTATACCCAATTTCACAAACTCTGACTCAGATCCCTATTCTCTAAGATGTTAGCCATGACATCACTACCCACCAAGCTTTGTTGAATTATTTGTGCTGGTGCTTTCTTTCGGTGGCTTTTGTTTCTTGTCTGATTGCTTTTGCTTGAGTTCCTTGCTTTTGTTTTTCCTTGTTCAGGTATGTAATCCTTGAGTTGATTGCTTTTGCTTTATGACTTTGCATGAAATTGGGTGCTTCTTTATTACTTTAGCATGAATTTTCAATTCATGCTTTCGGCGCCTTTTCTTGTCCACGCTTGTTTGCATGAAATTGGGTGCTTCTTTATTACTTTAGCATGAATTCTCAATTCATGCTTTTGGTGCCTTTTCTTGTCTCCCATTTGCTTGTGGTATCTTTGTCAAAAACCGATTACATAATAGAGCTTTGTGAATGCTACTCCGCATTCTTGATTTGGTGTTCCTACTTCGAAACGATTCTTATCGCGTGAACCTTTCATTTACCAAAGACTTAAAAATATTCATTAGTTAAGTTTGTCAGTTTTTTCATCAAAACCATAAGAGTCAACATCAAGCAAACTAACCATGTTAAAAACCATGTTTCAGAAACAAATCAAACAGTACAAATGAGACACAAAACCATTAATAAAGCAATTGACACAAAATATAAGCAAAAAAACAGCTGCCCAAACCCAATAACTACCCTTTAATGATTCAATAAAATCAACTAAATTTCTTCCTAAATCAATTAAAATCTAATAAGGAAACTGTTTCGGGGTTTTTTGATGTCATGCGGGAGAGTTACAATTCCGAGACTGGATCCGTGCGCCTGTACCTGCAAAACAACGGAGACTCCGGGTGGTGGGAGCTCCTCCTCCAACGATCAAGTTAGTCCTTGTATGTGGAGTAAAGTGTGCAGAAAAGTAAAGGTGATCTGGTTCCTCTAAGGGGAGGAACGATCAAGGTGTGCAATTAATGTTAAGTCTGGTCTAGCAAGTAGTATGCACGAGGGTTTAGGTTTCTCTTGGTGAGATGATTAATTAATTCTGAATGTGTTTAATGAAGGCTTAATTACTGTATTTATAGCCTCGAAGTACGTGCCCAATACTAGGTTAAATGGTAAACATAGGACTGATTGAGCTTGCCTCGGGATTCGGGCCCTGTTGGTCGTTTTCCAGGTTGGCGGATAGTGAGCCACGTGGCGTGGCGCGATTGGTCCATGTTGGACCTCCAGGAGTATGACACGTGACAGTCCCTGATTGGTCCACGTGGCAGACACGTGGCAGACACGTGGCAGGTGCTGATTGGCCCACATGGCGGGGAAAAATCCCTTAAACACTTGCCACTCACAGGGGTCACGTGACTTGTCACGTGATGCCTGTGACAGGTGTCGACCCGTAACCAGGCGACGACCTGTGATGGGTGTCGGCCTGTGGTAGGCTGTCTGTTTTTCCCGCCTATTTTTGAATTTGGGGTGTGACCCTTCAAATTCTCGAATAACCCTATATAAAGGCATGTTGACCAAAGTCTAGTTCACATTTTGTGAAATTTGCAAGAGAACTCGGAACCCTGAACTTGTGCTCTGAGACTTCTGGACGACTGATAATTGACTGACTGATTGTGCTAGCCGATTGTTCGCGGTGACCGGCTGTTTTTAGACTCCCATCTCCTTTTCTCAGTACACAAACTTCAAGTAACCGTCTGCTCTTGCTCTTTTTCATATCTTTTCATTTTTCTTTTGAAGATATGGTATCCCAAAAGCACCTGACATGACCTAATGTGATTAGTTGGTCACCGGGGACGACTGAATCTAGGACTAGGAGTGTCGCCTGCCCCTTTTTGAACCAATCTCTGCCCTGTGCTCCAAGTCCGACTATCTCTGTGTCTGTGCAGGACACTATGGCCAGAACAAAGAGGACGACCAGATATACAAATTCAGACGGGTTCTCATATTATGTACAAATGAGCGAGCTCTCGGATAGGTCGCCTGGTAATCTAAGCACTCCAAGTGACTCAATCTTAGAAGAATCTGAGGTTCAGGCGACTAGTCCTATGGTTGTGGACTTGTCTGGACAGGAGTCGGCCCCTGCCGAGAAAGAAGAGTCGACCTCTTTTGAGAGTTTTAGTGACTCTGAGTCAAGCTCATCCAGCTGGCAGTCTCTAGACTCAGAATAGAGGCATTCTCATCTTCATGAGGCGAGAACGTCTCATGCGGTTGAAAAGGGAGTTGGCTGGGATGAGCCGTCTGCTTCTCATAGGAAATTGAACACTCCCTACTATTGTCATGTCCCAAAAGGCCGAATTAAGGCCATGACCGAGAGGTTAGGGACCTTTCAGGCGGACCATGTAATGGTTCCTGATTACTTTCTATCGGTGTCGGATGCCGAGGATACAGTAGTTTGGCCTGAGGAGACCAGCTATGGGGACGCCTGCTTTGGCTGCTATGAGGCGGCCATTAAGGCTGGGTTAAGATTCCCTTTACATCCGACTGTTCAACAAATCCTGGATGGGTACCAGGTAGGGCTCTGGCAGTTAGCCCCAAACTTATGGTCCAACATTCCGGGCTTTGTGGCCGGCTGTAAAATGTATGGGGTTGAACCAAATTTTGCAGCATTTGCCCAAATGAACTATCTGAGCCGGACCCCAAAAGCAAGCGGTACCGGCTGGTACCATATTTCCATCCATAAGGGCTACTTGATGACAAGGGGGAAGGAGAACAAGTGGAAGGATTGGAAGAACACCTTCTTCATTGTTTCTAGCCCCGACAAACTCCTCAACAAGAGGTACAATAGGTGGAACACGGATCCACCTCTCCTCGCAGGCGGCTCTAGCCTGCCGCCTGTTCCTCGTAAAGCCAAGGAGGAGATCCTTGATCAAGGTACTATTCAAAGTAGAGATCAAGGCCAACTCTGCTACAGGGGTACGAGAGTTAATCCCCTTAAACTGCACACCCAAATTCAATTAGCTGTATGACGAGTATATCTTGGCCGCCTATGGCCTTAGTGAACGGACCACCAGAGGTAGCCGACCCTTTTTTAACGTTCTTGCATTTTTTGTTTTGCTTGAATTTTTACTAACTCTAAGGTGCTTTTGCAAGCGAAGCCATGGACAAAATCACTGCCTCAAAAAAGGCGGCCGCCCTCCTGCGTACGGCTATCATTAGCCAGAAGCGGCCCTCTACCGACTCTCCCTCAAAGGAGAAGTCCAAGGTGAGCTTCCAACACTTGTAAAAATTCTGTGTTTTCTCCTTTTTTACCATACTTGATGAGTTTGACCTCTTGTTGCAGGATAGGGTACCTAGATCCTCTCCCTCCCAGCAGCCGAAACCCAAGGTTCAAAAACAGACGGCTGGGAGTACGCCTGGTTCTGCCAGGAAACAGTTGGCTGAAAAGCAGGCGCGGACCCCTCAAGGCGGGTCAAAACAAACAACCGTCCCTAGGGACATTCGGCCTCCAAGATGGATAATAGATTTTTTAGATTTCTTTGTCAATTTTTCTTAGATCAGGTGGCCTGTTGTCTTCACCTTATCTAATTTATCCATGCTTCCTATTTCAGGCGGCCATGAAGAGCCGGACTTGGTCTAGATGGCCAAGTCCATGGTTAAGGCTATTCCCTTAGATGACAAGGAATCAGTCAGGGGAGTCGGCACCCTTGACTTGGACTCTATCATGGGTTTACTCTCTGAGGTAGACTTGATGAATTTTCTTCGTCATTGGGCAATCATTGGCACTTAAATTCCGCCTGTTTCTCGAAAATTTTGACGCCTGTTTTGTTGATTCGTAGGCCTTGCTTCGCGTTCATGGTCTCCGCCGACCCATCAACGAAAAGAACAAGGAGGTAAAGGCTGCGAAGGCCATGACCGCCTCTGATTGTGACCGGGCAATGTTTCAGATTGCCCAAAATGAGATTTTGACAACTGACATTCTGTATTATCAGGAGACTGCCACCTTGCAGGTCAAATCCGAATTGGAGGCGGCGAAGAAGAAGAAATTGGAGCTGGAGAAGGCGGTTAAGGACCTCCAAACTCAGTTGAAGCCGCTGAAGCATGCAAAACATGCGGCCGAAGAGCTTAAAAAGTCAAACCAGAAGCTCAAGGAGCGCCTGTCATCCCAGGTAGCGGCCCTGACCAAGCAACTTAGCGTTAAGGCTGAGTTTGAGAAGATGGCCCTGGTCCAGGATATGATGGAGGACTCTTCGGCCATAATGAAGATGACCCGGACTGTTCTCTTCCCACACTCAGACTATGAGCAACGGGAGTCAAAATTTGCCGCCTGCACTGAAGAATATAACATCAAGATTATCAGCAAGCGAACGATGAGGATAAAGCGAGGGAAGAGGCGGTCGACTCCTCTTCTGAAGGTGAGGATGAAGGTGATGAGGAGGAGGTGGACGCCAACAAGGGGGAGACCGAGAAAAAGGAGGCGGACGCCAACCAAGAACAGGCGCCGGCTAATGAGCCTCAAGAGAGTGTGCTTGAGGAGCAGGCCCCCATTGACAGAGCTGATCAGGCGGCCGCCGTTACTGAGACCCCTCTCTCCAATTCTTAAGCTGCTTATTTTTTCAACTCTTCTTCGGCCTGCGAGCCGTTTCTTCTTATATCTTTTTACCCGACCAAGGGGTCGGGGTCTATGAATATTTTTGCCGGTCTTTTTGGCCAGCTGTTTATATATGAATGTGACGACTGTTTGGTCGTCTTATTTATCAATATTTTTTTATTTCCCTTTGTCAAATCTTTTTTCCAAGTGTAGAATGTCTTTATTGACCGCTTGTTTATCATGCCGACCGTTCTTGCTTGTTGTCCTCATTTTTGCATCAAAATTTTCCATTTGAATGTTTTTGAATGTCTGAATGTTGCCAAGTATAAAAGACCCCTTAGTGGGTGTCGCAATCGACTGATATTGTTGCCCCTGGCCGACTGATTGTTTCTTTATCAGTCAGTCGGCCATGAGTTCAGTCGGCATTTCCTTGAAAGCTTGGGATAACAGACTTTCCAGACTTCGATCATTTGAG
Organism: Chenopodium quinoa; assembly: GCF_001683475.1. Taxonomy (NCBI): domain Eukaryota; kingdom Viridiplantae; phylum Streptophyta; class Magnoliopsida; order Caryophyllales; family Amaranthaceae; genus Chenopodium; species Chenopodium quinoa. The sequence goes on along the minus strand of NW_018744582.1, from coordinate 321,534 downwards.
GAAACTTACCCAGGCCGCCTGTTAGTCGTGCTTGGGCACATGCAAATGTCTTGAGGGTTTTAAGCAATGGTCGTAGTAGGCGTAGTTGAGGAACAGTCGTCCTATTTCAGTAGACCTGGCGTTGGTCTTATAAGGGCGCTACCTAGGTGGTTGGGCGCCTATTTTGATTTTAATTGTTTTCCAAGTTTGATAGAAAGAGGCCGTCTGTAAACGGGACGCCTAGTCGGAGAAGCTACGCCTGTATTGGTTACAAGCGGTAACTTCTGTTAGATCTAGTAGGAATAGTGGTCGAGAGCCCTTGTTTGCCAAAAAACAGGCGGACCTCTCATACCTATTAGGTTCCGTACTAGGGAGGGCGTCTTGTTAACCTTGAGGTTAGTCAATCACCGCCACTTTGGTTTGAGAAGTAGGGAAACCAGGCGGCGGAGGCCGGCTGGTCCCCTTGATTCGCTAAGTTTAGCTTGACTATTAACTCAAAGGTTGTTAACCTAGTAGGAATAGTGGTTTGAGTACCTCTGTTTGCTGAAAAACAGGCAGACTACTCATACCTTTTAGGTTCCATACTAAGTATGAGAGAGTGACTATGAGTTAACATTGTTTACTCAGTCTCCATCACTCCAGCTTGAGTAGTAGAGGTACCAGGCAGCGGAGGCCGGCTGGTCCCCTTGATTTGCCAATGTTGGTTGGATATTAACTCAAGAGGTACCCACTGTATTTATCCCAAGTAATACAGGCGGTCATCCGACTCAGATGTCAACTCTGCTACCACTGGCTCGGTTAGTGGTAGAATTATCCTTGTCTCAGTGGTAAACGACTATGTGGTTGTCCTTGGGGACAGTCGTTTAGGGGCCGTGTGTTTTATTTTATAGAGCATTATTCCACCCAAAAGGGAGCTACTCTCTGCGACAAATCTCATCCGGAGGGATGTCGCTGGACGCCTGCTATAATGTTGGGACAGGTCGTATTAGTTTAATTTTAGGAGAGGGTCAGTCGGCCTGGCGCCTGGACTGGTCATCCGGCCTGTGGCCTTGGCTAGTTCTTGGTGAACGTAGGTGCTATGTAAGAAGGGGCAGCCGCCTGTTTAGGCACAGGGTCGGCCAGGCCCTCTGATAATTTTTTAGCAAAAGTATAGGAGGGTGGCCGTCTGTTTTGGTACCAGTCGGCCATCTTCTATGGAGAGTAGCCGACTGTATGTCTAGACAGCATGCCCCTCTTGCGATAGAATGAAACTCAATGGAGAGTAGCCGGCTGTAAAGGTTTAGGCGGCATGCCCCTCTATTAAAAGTACAAAGTATTGAAATAATTGCAAGTTTTATTAATAACCTTTGTACAATTACATTATTCAGAAGTAATACTTCTTCAAATTGTCTACATTCCATGTTCTAGGTAGGAGCCGGCCGTCTGGTGTTTCCAGGCGGTAGGTGCCGTCTCTGACCTCTTCATAGATCTGGTAGGGTCCTTCCCAGTTGGGAGTTAGCTTTCCCAACTCACTAGCCCTACCGACTGCTTCCATTTTCCGTACGTAGTACAAAGTCCCCCACTTTCAGTGGACGCCTGTGTACTCTCTTGTTATAGGCTCTAGTCATTCTCAGACGGTAGATCTCATGGCGTAGGGCTGCGTTGCCCCTACGCTCGCTCGGGGAGTGAGTCCAATGCTTGGCACATGGATTCCTAGTTGGCCGCCTCGTCATACAGCATGACACGAAGAGTCGGCTCATAATGCTCAATAGGTAGAACAGCTTCTGCCCCATAGGTCAGGAGGAATGGGGTTTCCCCAGTCGCCCCTTTTTCAGTCGTCCTTATGGCCCAGAGAACATGTGGAAGTTCGTCTGCCCATATGCCGCCTGCTTTTTCAATCTTTTTCTTGATACCGTCAGAGATAATCTTGTTGAATGCTTCTAGCTGGCCGTTTGCTTGGGGTCGGCCAACTGATGCAAAGTTGTATGCAATTCCTTGATCCCCCAACCAGTTCTTGAGAACAGGCGTCTCGAACTGAGGACCATTGTCAAAGACCTGACATAAGCACCCCAAATCGTGTAATGACGTTCCTCCAAATGAATAAGATAACGTCCTTGGTCTTGATACCTTTAACATCCTCGGCCTCTACCCATTTAGTAAAGTAGTTGACTGCTACCAGGATGTATCTCCGGCCGCCTGTTGCTGGTGTATACGGTCCCAAAACGTCCATGCCCCACTTGGCGAATGGTAAGGGGCTATGTATGGCCATTAGATCAGTAGCCGGGCGATGGATTAGCTTGCCAAACCTTTGACACTTGTCGCATTTTTTCACCATATCCATAGTGTCTACTTCCAGGGTTGGCCAGAAATCTCCCTGCCACCTGGTTCTACAAGCCAGGGATCTACCGCCTACATGGGAGGCGCAGTATCCCGAGTGCAAGTCCTTTAAGATCTCTCGCCCCTTTTCCGGGGTGACACATTTGAAGAGAGGCTGGAGATAACCCTTTTTGAAGAGTTCCCCTTTATGCATTTCAAAGTTGGACGCCCGTTTTTTCAGTAGGACCGCCTCTGAGTGAGTAGCTGGCAGGGTGCCGTCTGTTAGGTATGCCCGGATGTCATCCATCCAGGTGGAGCTTCTGTCTAGGATCCCAGTAGGGTCCTCCTCAATGCTTCTTTTCTCCATTAATTCCCAGAAAACCGTCCTTGGTGTGTCGCAGGAAGTTGATGATGCTAGTTTAGAGAGGGCGTCCGCCTGGTTATTCTCGGACCTGGGCACTTGATTTAGGTGAAATTCTTCAAGTGTCCTGGCCTCCTGCTTTACCGCTTGTAGGTACTTAGCTTGATCATAGCCGGATGTGTGGCTTCATAGTCACCATGGTATTGGCTTACGATCAGTTGTGAGTAAGAACAGGAGGCTATCTTTCTTGCCCCGATCGCCTTACACATGCGGATGCCAGCCAAAAGGGCTTCATATTCCGCCTCATTGTTCGAGGTTGGAACTTAAACCGTAGGGCGTACTCGTACCTGTCCCGTTTAGGGGACTGACATATGATGCCTGCTCCACAACCATTCATTGTAGAACTCCCGTCCACATAGACTTTCCAGACCTGCTCAAAATTCTCAGGATCAGTCGGCCTGGTTAACTCCACTATGAAGTCAGCGAATGCCTGCCCCTTCACTGCTTTCCTTGGCTCAAAAGTGATCTCAAAACTTTGGATCTCGATTGCCCATTTAATCATTCCGCCTGACGACTCCATGGTTGTCAGTGGCCGCTTGATTGGCTGGTCGGTGTAAACCAGAACCGGGTGTGCTAGAAAGTAAGGCTTTAATTTTTTAACTGTCATGAAGAGGGCAAGGCCAAACTTCTCAACCATAGGGTACCGCAACTCGGCGTTCTTCAAGACGTGGCTGATGAAGTAGACCGGGAGCTGGTAACCGTCCCTCAGCAAGGAGGACGACACTAAGACCATGGTCAGAGAATGCTAAATACATGTATAGTACTTCCTTGGGTAAGGGGCTGACCAACCTTGGCAAGGATTGCAAATGTTGTTTCAATTTCTGGAAGGCCGCCTCCGCATCCGGCCCCCATTCAAACATGGTCTTCTTCTTAATAGCTTGAAAAAAGTAGAGACACTTATCGCCCGACCGGCTGAGGAATCTCCCCAATGTCGCCAGGCAACCCGTAAGCCTTTGAACTTCTCGGACATTGCGGGGCGACTGCATGTCTATGACCTCCTGTACCTTCTCGGGGTTAGCCTCTATCCCCCTTTGATTGATTAAAAATCCAAGGAACTTCCCAGACTCAACACCAAAAACACATTTCTTGGGATTGAGCATGACCTGGTGCCGCCTGAGTGTGGTGAATGTTTCTCGGAGGTCAGCTAGGTGGTCCGTCCGGAGTTTATATTTAACAATCATATCATCTATATACGCCTCCACATTTCTTCCAATTTGGTTGAAGAAGACCGTATTTATCATTCTTTGGAAGGTTGCAGGCGCATTCTTTAGTCCGAACAGCATGACAGTATAGCAAAACAACCCCTGATCTGTGACGAAGGTCGTCTTCTCTTGATCTTTCTTCCACAGGGGTATCTGATGAAAGCCTGAGTAGGCGTCCATGAAGCTCATCAAGGCATGGCCGGCTGTAGAGTCGACCAGGTGGTCGATCTTTGGGAGCGGGTAACTATCTTTGGGACACACCTTGTTTAAGTCTGTGTAGTCTACACACATGCGCCAGGTCCCATTCGACTTTTTGACAAGTACTACATTCGCTACCCAGTCCGGGAAGTAGCATTGTCGAATGAACCCTGCGTCCAGCAATTTCTTAACCTCAACGGCTGCCGCCTGGCTTCGTTCTTCACCATGGTTCCTCTTTTTTTGCCTGACCGGCTTGTTTTTGGGATCCACAGCAAGCTTTTGTACGGCTAGGTCCGGACTTATGCCTGGCATCTCATGAACTTCAAATGCAAATACATCTTTGAATTCCCTTAGCAGTTGGTGTACTTCAGCACCAAGCTCAACAAAAGCAGTCGTCCCAACCTTAACAATTCTCTCAGGGCGAGAGTCGTCCAGGACGACGTCTACATGTTCACCAGCCAGCTAAGGGCGGAAATCATCTGACTGTTCCTCGACCAATGATTGCTATTGTTTTTCTTTTCTCTCGACCTCCAGATGGGTGGCCTTTCTTTTCTTGCCGGCTACTATTGGGGCAGGCTCAGCTCCCTTGACTTGCTCAAGGTCCGTAGTCTCTCCACTAGGGCCGGATGGCACCACAATGGGCTTGATATCAGAGAGATAACACTCCCTGGCCATCTTTTGGTCTCCCCTTAGGGAGCCGATGGTTCTGTCATCCCTCTCAAACTTAAGAAGCATGAGCGAGGGAATGATGACAACTTTTGAATTATTCAAGGTGGGTCGTCCTAAGATCATGTTGTAGGCCGACAGTTCTTCAACCACCAAGAACCGGACCACCATGTGATGACCCTCTCCTTTCTCACCCAGGTGGATAGGAAGATCCACCTGTCCAACTGGGTGTACGACTCCTCCTCCAAATCCCATAAAAGGATGGGAGACCGGGTGTATGCTGTCGGGCTTGTACTTGAGCTTTGCCAAGCACTTGTTGTTGATGAGATCAGATGAACTCTCGGTATCTATGAGAATCCAGCCAACTCTCTGGTTGGCCACCTTGCATTCAATTACAATGGGGTCGCCATGCGGCCCCCTGATTCCCCTGTAGTCTTCCTCAGTGATAAAAACTTCGGGAAATGAACTTTTGGAGGTCTGTCCCTGGTCGACGGAGTTAACATCTAGACACCTGATGTTGTCTTTGTTGCCCCGGATAGTTAGGCCTCCTTCTGCGAAGCCGCCTTCTATTGTATAGACTAGCGCTTTGTCACTATCGAAGCTTTCAGCAGGTGTCGCCTTCTTCCGGTCCGCCTATTTCTGCTTGGGTTGTTGGGTACCCTTTGATTTCTTGACATAGGTGTTGAGATCTCCTTTGTCTGCCAGGCGGTCCAAGAGGCGCTTGAGACTGATGCATTCATTAGTGTCATGACCAATGTCCTTATGGTAATAGCAATATTTATCTTTGTTCCGATTGTTGACGGAACTCTTCATGGCGGCCGGCTTCTCAATTGAGAGTCGATCCTTGATTTCCTTGAGGATGGATAGCTATCATTGTTAAACTCATACTTAGGGGAGTATGGTTTAAACTCCTTCTTCTTCTTCTGGGACGGCTGTTCAGAGGAGTCAGCCACCCAGACTTCTTTTCTCTTCTTCTCTTCTTTATTGCCCGATTGCTTTGTCCGGATCTCTCTTTTGTCAGAATTTTTATGGTCCGACTGTTTTCCAACATTACAGAGGTCAGTCGCCTGAATGTAGGCTTCTGCCTCCATCATTGCTTCTTGGAGGGTGGTCACCCTTTTTCGGACGAGGTCGAATTTGAAGTTCGACCCATCCTTCAGACCTTTGAAAAAGTCTGTATAAGTTACTTCATCAGGTAGTCCTTATATCTGAATTCCCATTAGATTGAACCTCTTAATGTAAGAGCGCAGTTCCTCCTTCTCTCCCTATTGTATGGCCCCCAGATCAAGGGTGGTCTTCTTAGCAGGAATGTTCATTGCGAAGTTTGATGTGAACAAGTAGGCGAGGGTCTTGAAATTGTTAATATACCCGGCCGGCAAGTTGCCAAACCATTGCTAGGGGATGCCCTTCAATGTGGCCGGGAAACACTTGCACCATGTGGCGTCATCCAACCCTTGGAGGTACATAAGGTTGGTGTATGCCATCATGTGATCTTCTGGGTTGGTAGTGCCATCATATGCCCCTACCAACACATTTTTTACTTTGGCCGGCTGGGCGGCCTCTATTATTTCTTTAGAGAAGGCGGATGGCTGTTCTCCAAGTTTCAGCAACCTAAGTTGCCAGTGCAAAGGCTGGACATTCCTTGCCGCCTGTCCTCCAAAAAGAGTGGGCTGCATGAAATATTGGGACTACGGGACGTATGGTTGAGGAGGCACATACGAGGCCGCCTGATGCTTCTAGGAACCAGAACGAGAGGAGGCTTCGGGCGTCTGGCTCTCATAATTTGATTTTGAATACCTTAGAGAGGTATTATGTAGGCTGTCTTGAAAATCAGACGTAGAGGCCGACTCTGACAGTCGGTCATTCTTCTTCTGCTCAAGCAACATTCGAGCATCAGAGTATGTTTTCTTTGACTCGTCCGGCTGAACATGACGAATGGGCTTTCTCTTCCCTGGTGAGGGAAAGTGATACTTAGTTAGGTCGATCACTGGTGGCTCCCTCTCCCTAGGTTTAGGGTAAGGAGTCGCCTCCCGTTCCTTTACAAGCTTCTTCCTCCCAGATTGGGAGAGTCTCCTGGACGACTGTTCCTTTGGTGGAACGGTCGTCCTTTTGTTGATAAGCTCCTGGATTTCCCCCTTGAAACTATTCATGAAGGTCATGAGTTCGTTTCTAGTGATGGGGGCAGATCCCTCAGCCACCTGTTGATGATCAAGCGGTTGGCCGGCTGGTTTACTAGATCCAGCCAGGCAGTCCTCCCGTTCCCTCCTTTCAGTGGGACGAGTGCGTCGAGCTCTTAAGGTCCCGTCAGAGGTCGTATGAGTCTCGACTTCAATCTCATTGTCAGTATCCTGGTCCGTCTGAACCAGGGGGTCGTCCATGGGACGCTTCTCACTTAGAATCGGTACAGACAGTGATTCCATATCGAAAGTACTCTCCCCACAGACGGCGCCAAAATGTTTCGGGGTTTTTTGATGTCCTGCGGGAGAGTTACAATTCCGAGACTGGATCCGTGCGCCTGTACCTGCAAAACAACGGAGACTCCGAGTGGTGGGAGCTCCGCCTCCGACGATCAAGTTAGTCCTTGTATGTGGAGTAAAGAGTGCATAAAAGTAAAGGTGATATGGTTCCTCTAAGGGGAGGAGCGATCAAGGTGTGCAATTAATGCTAAGTCTGGTCTAGGAAGTAGTATGCACGAGGGTTTAGGTTTCTCTTGATGAGATGATTAATTAATTTTGTATGTGTTTAATGAAGGCTTAATTACTGTATTTATAGCCTCGAAGTACGTGCCCAGTACTAGGTTAAATGGTAAACCTAGGACTGATTGAGCTTGCCTCGGGATTCGGGCCTTGTTGGCCGTTTTCCAGGTTGGCAGATAGTGAGCCACGTGGCGTGGCGCGATTGGTCCATGTTGGACCTCTAGGAGTATGACACGTGGCAGTCCCTGATTGGTTCACGTGGCAGACACGTGGCAAGTGCTGATTGGCCCACGTGGCGGGGAAAAATCCCTTAAATAGAAACAAAGGGCAATCTTCAAATTGAAGCACAAAAGCAAAATCATCACTGAAAATTTCTAAGAAAAGCTAAGAAAAGAGGGAAAAGAAGAATTACCTAGAACCTATTTGTGCCAAGATGCTTTGAAGTTGATTATATAGAAAGTAAAGCTAACAGCATGCCCAATAAATTAAAGTTTGAATCTTGCAGAGCAAAACCCTTGATTATATCAAGCAAAGCTAGTAACTTTAGCAAGATTGCACTGAATTCAGTGAAATAAGATAGATATATCGCAAGTTTGTAACAAATAAGGGAACAAAAGCAAATCTTTTCAAGATATGAACAAAGGTGAAGACCCAATTTAGGATATAGGATATGAAGAATTGGGTAATTCAGCTGAGGTCCTCGTACTGTAGTATTTAAAATTGGAATTAGATTGTTAAAAATGTTCAAAATTTTTTATGTTTATGTAGTTTAAACATAAATTAACCACTTGCCCCTCAGTTAGCAAAACATTGCAACATGATCGACACCACTCACGCCCCTTAGACTATTGAGAAGTATATCAAGGGTCCACTTCCGAGCATGGCCAAAATCCTTAGCCTTGGAATGATGGACAATCTGGGATGTCAAATTACGCCTGAAGATTCGCCAGTTCGGCCCATAATATCATGTAGGTTACAATAGATAATGTTATTAGTAGGGAGTGGCCTAGGACGGTTAGCAAACACTGCCATGTCATGAACCAAGTCCTGGTGAACCAGAGAACGGTCTCTCATAAAGATGAGCATATATGAACCCTGGGCCAAACTTGTCGCAGAGTCTTTTGAGGGCTGCTTCCATGGTTGTAGTAGACTTTTTGGAGCCATTGGACGCGGTTGATCAACGGTATACCTCTAGGTCCCGGAGGAAGTTTCAATGAAATTAAAGCCTTGAACAGAACTGCAGTGCATGCTGTTACAACAAACACAAACCATGCATCCATGATTTCAATAGGTTCCTGATTCGATTTTTTTTCTTTAATAGTCCCTTGTTTTATCTGTAAAAACAAGTTTTTCAGACATAAGATTTTGACACTATACATAAACTAGAAATAGCATGTAAAAGTGTAACATAACATTACTCAATCAACTTTTTGCAGTACTGATAGCATTAACAAAAAGAACTTGTAATATTTGGCAATTATAACATCTTGAAACTCATTATTGGACCATCATGTCCATCAAATTGGACTGTCATACTGCAATAAACTATTAGCATTATGTGTGTAATTAATACTGTTTGGGTCCAATTTATTTACTATTAGGCCTGGTCTACAAATGATTCAAAGCAAATCCCAAAGGCAAGGTTCAACTCTCAACTCAATTGCTAAGCCAGTCAACGGTCCAGTCCAAGTGGCAAGCCCATTTGACTTCAATGGCCCAAGCCCATCATCCAAAGTAAAGGTATAAAAGCCAAATTCAATCCATTTTACATTCATTGACACATAGCCTCAAGCAACCAAATCTCTTGCATAGCTTATTCTCTCTACCTTTCTACACTGTACTGACTTCGGCATCGGAGCGGCCTTCCTCGGCACAACCCCCGAGGCCAGTTTTTACGTGTGTTTGCTGTGCAGGAAACCCTCAGCCCAACTGTAACTTGGACCGAGACACTCTTCCCACCTTGAAAAGGGCCTATTGAAGGTCCCATTGTTTTCATCCGAAACAATTTGGCGCCGTCTGTGGGGAAAATACAAAAAGTTAAGCCAAAAAATCAATCACTCTTAGCAACATGACTAAGAGTGGCAAGAGCACTAAAAGTGCTTGAAAGAAGGGTGGTTTTACCCCCCTAAGGAAACACAGAGACGTGATTACGGTGAGGGAAAATCAACCAATTTCGCCATCACCGGAATCATCCTCACCTTCCTCAAAAGCTCCCAATTCTCAGGAAAGGGAGGCTTCCATAGGCTCACCATCGCACCATACTCGCCAGCCGACAAATTCGCCTAAGCCGAGTGGGTCCAATGCGAGGAGTCCACCACAAAACAACCTACATTCTCGGTCCCAGCCGAAAGAAACCCCTTTGTCGGGGCCCTCTGCTGAGGAAGTGGCTAAGGACGTGGCGGTTTGCATGGAGTTCCTAAAGGCCCAAGGTCCAATTCCCTCAACACCAAACGAGTCTGAGCCTCTTCAGCCGAGACGCCTGAGAAGGAAGATCGGTCAAGAGGAGAATGAACAAGCTTCATCCTACAAAGAGGACACTTGGGAAACCGAAAGGGAAAGGAAAAAGAATCCTTAATTCTTTTGCCGCACCGAAACTCAAGACTCCATGAGTTTCCGGAGTAGCAATACTACCTCAACGTTCAAAGAGTCTCCCAGTCGAAGTGTTCATGAACGCTTGGGCTCAAGGGAGGGGGACGTGCGTAGCCGCCTCACCTTCCCAGTGGGAATCGGGCCATACCCCGAATTGTCTGTACCAGGGACGAAAACCACTTCCACCTCTCTGAGAGAGAGGAGCGAGGTCCCCTCGGCCAAGCAAAAAGGGAAGGCCGTGATGGTCCCAACAAGCTCGCCCTTCCAAAGTTGGATATTGGAAGAGCATGTGCCAAAGGTGAAAATACCGGCGCACATTACTTACGATGGTGCCTCAGACCCAAATGATCATATTGCCTCTTACGAGGGGCACATGTATCTCAATCCCATATCTAAGGCTACCTGGTGCAAGTATTTTCCAACTACCCTCAAAGGTGTTGCACAATCGTGGATCACCAAGGGGGTGAAAGAAGGCTCTATATCTGGTTGGAAAGACCTTTCCAGCAAATTCAAGAGCAAGTTTTCTACGGCAAATCGCCGAGAGAAGACAATTGCAGAACTGATGAGTCTGCAGTATGCCGAAGACGAAAGCCTTCGTGACTATCTTACTCGCTTCAGCAACGAGTCATCTAGAATTACAAGACTGGATCACGGCCTTTCTGTATTTGCACTGCGAAATGGTCTGCAAGCTGGATAGTTCCTTGACTTCATGGTCATGCATCCCTCGCAGACCTTGGAAGAGGCTTTGGAGGCCTCAGATAAATTCATCTGGGCTGAAGAATGGATCAAGACAAAATCTCAGTCCCAATCAGGGACCGGGCTAGCTAAAGGACAACTGTCCGAGGGCCCGACGTCGAGGAAAGGGAAGGTCAAACCCTCGGAACCATCCTCGGCTGCCGAGCCAAAGAAAGATAAGACCTCCTCTTATACGGGGAGATATGATTCTTACACTCCCCTTACTCTTCCTCGTGCTAAAATCTTCAGCACGACAAAGGACAAGGGGAGATTCAAAAAACCCAGGCCTCTGCCACCATGGCATCAGCAGAAGGGCAAAGACCGATGGTACGAGTTCCATGAAACTTCGGGACATCATACCGAGGACTGCCTTCAGCTGAAGGATCAAATCGAAGATCTGGTTCAAAAGGGTATCAAATAAAATACCCCGCGGATCGTCGCAAGGAGAGAAAAGCCGAGAGAGACTCTCGGGAAGATCTAGATTTTCTCCGGAAAAAGGACAAGCAACAGGATAAGGACACCCATGACATTCTTGTTATTTCTGGAGGAACTTCTCGGAGCGCGGTAAAACGCCATTTAAGGGGTCTAACCCATCAAATAAATCATGCCGAGCTCCGAGTGCCTCAGTCTCCGTGCCGAACATTCTGTTCATAACCGAAGACTGTAAGGGGGTGGTGTACCCTCATGATGACCCATTGGTGATTGTAGTGGGCATTGCAAACCGCAACGATCGTCGTCGACGGCGGCAGCGGGGCGAATATCCTCTTTTGGGGAGCATTCGACCAGCTGAAGTTGGAGGCCAAGCACTTAACTCCAGTACCCTACCCGGTATCTGAATTCAATGGCTCTTCATCCTGTCCATATGGGAAGATCCTTCTTCCTATCACCATCGGCAAAGTTTGAGCAGTACGAAACATCATGGTCGAATTTCTGGTCGTGGATGCCCAGTCTGTGTATAATGTGATCATGGGGAGACCCCTCATTCACGAAATTCAAGGAGTTATCTCGACGTACCATCAAGTCATGATATATGTTTCGGACGAGGGACAATCCGAGAAAATTAAGGGCAGCCAAAAGGAAGCCCGAAAATGTAACCACCTTAAGCCATCAAAGGGCCGCCGCGGCGACCGGGATGATGAGGAGGAAAAAGAGCGGGACTGTAGCGCTAAAAAACCTAAAGGTCTAAGTGCTTCAGCCCAAGGAACCCCATCAAAAGAAAAATCTTTGGGGAAAGAAAAGGCTAGTTCTTCATCGGAGTCAAAAGGCTCGGAAGATCAGCCAGAGTCTGTGATGTCTGCTGATATTGACAGCAGATCCGAATTAGAGGAATCTAGTGCCAGAGCTGCAGAACTGGATAATTAGACTGAGTCAATAGAGTTGGCCGAAGGAAATTCTAAAAGGTGTGTCAGTTGTGTCAGTATTGGATTGGGTCTTGAACCAAATGTTCGTGTTGAAATAATTCATCTCCTTTGGGGCAACAAAGATGTGTTCGCGTTCTCGGCATCAGAAATGCTGGGGATCGATCCGAACCTCATCTCTCATAAGCTTAATGTTGACCCGGAGTGCCGGCCCATTAAGCAGAAAAAGCAGAACTACTCCGTCCAAAAGAACCAGGACATTGCAGTCGAAGTCAAAAAGCTTCTGGACGCAAGGTTCATCAAACCTTGTCAATATCCGGAATGGCTGGCTAATGTGGTGATGTTTCAGAAGGCAAATGGCACCTGGAGAATGTGCATTGACTTCACGGATCTAAATAGGGCATGTCCGAAGGACTTTTATCCCTTGCCGAGGATCGATCAGCTAGTCGACTTAACAAGTGGCCATTCCCTGCTTAGCTTCATGGACGCATTTTCTTGGTACCATCAGATTTTCATGCACCCCGATGACCGAGCAAAAACGACATTCGTTACAAGTTCTGGGGTGTACAATTACAAAATGATGCCCTTCGGATTGAAAAATGCGGGGGCAACATATCAATGGTTGATCAGGTCTTCGCCAAGCAAAAAGGCCGTCATATGGAAGTCTATGTTGACGGCTCTATTTTCAAAAGCAAAGAAGAAAAAGACCATGTTACGGACCTGGCCGAAACTTTCACCACCCTTCACAAGCATCAAATGAAGCTGAACCCGAAGAAATGTGTCTTCGGCATGAAGTCAGGCAAGTTCCTCGGCTTCATGGTCAGTAAAAGGGGGATTGATGCTAATCCCGCCAAGGTACAAGCAGCTCTAGACCTTCCCGAGCCGAAGAATACGAGGGATGTTCAGCGCTTAACTGGCAGAATGGTCGCCTTGTCCAAGTTTATCTCAAAAGCCTCGGATAAAGGGCTACCTTTCTTCAAAGCGCTCAAGCTCCCAAAGTCAAAAGAGCTTATCTGGGAGGAAGGGCAAAGGTAAGCTTTTCAGCAGCTTAGTGAGCATTTGGCTCAACTCCCAACGTTGGAAAAACCAGCTGAAGGAGAAAAACTATACTTATATGTGGCAGTTAGTCTGACCACAGTAAGTGCGGTGCTGCTAAGGGAAGAAGAAAAAATTCAGCAACCAATCTACTTTGTCAGCCATACTCTGACAGATGCTGAGACGCGCTGACAGATGCTGAGACGCACTACCCTCTACTTGAAAAAGTTGCATATGCAGTGGTGGTAGCCGCTCGGAAGATAAGGCCTTACTTTGATTCTCATCAGATAATGGTTCTAACAGATCAGCCGCTAGAGAAAGTCCTTGGCAAAGTGGAAAAATCTGGCAGACTAGCAAAGTGGGCTTTTGAGCTCACGGAGTTCGGTATCAATTATCAGCCGAGGGCAGCTATCAAAGCACAAGCTTTAGCGGATTTCTTAGTCGAGTGTTCTTATCAGGAGACGCTTGACGAAGGAAAAAAGATTTGGACTGTTTTCACGAATGGATCTTCCACCGTGAATAGTTCGAGGGCAAGGGTCGTCATAGACTCTCCCGAAGGCAAAACCTTTGAATACGCACTGAAATTCTCGTTCAAAGCTTCAAACAACGAAGCAGAATATGAAGCAGCAATTGCTGGCTTAGAATTGTGCATAGCATTGGAAGCCGAGCATGTCTGTTTAAAAACAGATTCTCAGCTCGTCGCAAATCAGATCTGATGTGAATATGAGGCCAAAGAGCCCTCATTGGTAGCTTACCTCGCAAAGATCAAGACTGTTATTGAAAACTGAGAACTTTTGAAATCAAGCTGATCCCAAGGGGTCAGAATGCACAAGCCGATGCACTCTCCAAACTTACGAGTTCAACTTTAACTGAGTTGAACCGGTCCGTATACGTGGAGGTGCGCTGAGAAAGAAGTGTGGACGAAGCAATTGTCATATGCTGCGTTGCGCATGAACCGAGCTGGATGGATCCCATCCTAGCTTACAAACTTCAGGGAGAACTTCCCGAAGGCAGAAAGTTAGCCTCTAAGATAAAAAGAATCAGCTCAAGATTCGTCGTCTTCATAGGGGAGCTTCTGAAAAAGTCCTTTTCAGCCCCACTATTGAAATGCGTGGTTCCAACAGATGCAGACTATGTCCTTCGGGAAATTCATCTCGGCATCTGCAGAAACCACATAAGGGGAAGAACCTTAGCTCATAAAGCGCTAAGGGTTGGGTACTATTGGCCGACCATGATCGTTGATGCAAAGGATCTGGTCAGAAAATGTGAGAAATGCCAAAAGTTTGCACCAGTTATCCATCGGCCATCCCGAGATCTTCAGCCAATCCTGAATCCTCTTCCATTTTCTCAATGGGGATTGGATATACTAGGAACATTTCTTGATGCTCTTTATCAAAAAAGATGGTTGATAGTCGGCATAAACTACTTCAGCAAATGGATCGAAGCCGAGGCTGCTTCGAACATTACAGAGCAAACCGTCACGAAATTCATATGGCAAAACATCATTACTTGCTTCTAGATTCCGAAAGTTTTTGTCTTTGACTATGGCAGGCAATTTGATAACCTGGCGCTGAAGCGGTACACAGATTAGTTCGGCATTAAGCTGGTATATTCTGCAGTCTGTCACCCGTAGAGTAATGGCCAAGCTAGAGCGGCAAACAAGCAGATCCTCAATGCTCTCAAAAAGAGAGTTGAAGATCAAAAATCCAAGTGGATTGAAGAGCTTCCTGGAACTCTCTGGTCACTTTGGACAACGGAAAAAGAGGCAATGGGACATTCACCTTTTGAATTGGTATATGGATCCGAGGCTGTGCTTCTAATTGAAATTGGCTCTGAAAGTCTGCGAGTGAACCTCTTCTCAGCTGAGGGAAATGAGCAACTCATGAAAGAGTCCCTTGATTTCTTGGATAAGATCAGAGACTCAGCTCGAGACAGAATGGCTGCATACAAACAGAGAAATCGGCAAATTTTATAACCGAAGAGTCCACCAAAGACTTCGCAAAGTTGGGGACCTAGTTCTTCGGAATGCTGCTACTGTGTAGAAAGACCGCATTCATGGAAAACTCTCAGCCACCTGGGAGGGGTCCTATGAAATATATGACAAGCTTCAGCCTGGCACGTACCAACATCGACAGTTGGATGGTACCGAACTGAAAAATCACTGGAATGCAGATGTACTAAAAAAATATCATGTGTAAATCCCTTCGGGGAAGAACAATCTGTGTAAGTACATTCTCGTTAACTAATGAAAGGCCTTCGAGCCACCGTTTATTTCCAAGGTCAGCTATGTTTCTATTTTTTTTTGTCTTCTATTGTTTTTACAAAAAATTCAAGGTTTTTGTTCGGTGCTGTCCGAAGTATTACCTAATGAGGCATTCTACTTCGGCAAGCCGCAAAACCTATCGAGATGGGGATAAATGGTAAAATCCCAAGGTACTGCCTAATGAAGCATTGTACTTCGGATGAACTAGTTCCCCTGGGCAAAGAGGTCATAGGCGCATCTTAAACATCGCCTAAAAAATAGGGACTGATAAAGCCCCGAAATACTGCCTAATGAAGCATTGTATTTCGGATGATTCAGTTCTGGGGTAGGATTGCATTTCTGAAGTATTGCCTAATGAGGCATTGTACCTCGGATAGATCGTTGCCCTGGCATTGTGTTTCGGATAGTCGTTCCCTCGGATGAATTCAAAGTGTCACAAGAGTAATGCTCTCAGAGTCTATGGCTCTTGAGCAAGAAATCAGAGCTTTTGAAAACGAAGATAGAAGAACTAAAGAAAAGTAAGAGGAAGTTTCAAAGATGGTATGTGGAAAAATTATCATCCCAGAATCCTGAAGATATCACCTTCAGATTTTTGGGGGGGCAAGAGGGGCACTCCCTCAACAAGTTCCTAGCCGAAGCTGGGTATAAAAAGTGAGGACAAAGGAGTACAAATAGAGATAATGCACTCTCAAAGAAAAAGAGAAGTTCTCAGCCAAATATTCCTACAAGCCAAAGTTCTACACTTAGCGAAATTTTAAAGAAATTCAGAAAAACAGTTAAAGTACAGAAATGCAAAGGCAAGCAATGAAAGGAGAAAGCTGAGAAAATACTTCATAAATAAGTAAATGGTTTCAATACATTAGAAAAATGAAATTCTTGACATCGACAGCCACCCACAAAGCGGAAAACACAGCTGCCGAATCTCAGTACAAATAAGCAAAAACTAAAGTTTGTACAAATTCGAGGCAAGCTGAAGGCAAAAACAAAGGCAAAAGCAGATGCGACATTTGTCAATCAAGAACAAGTTGATCTGCATGATTTTGAAGATGGCTGCCCGAGTTCCTATGCTTCAGCATCAGCATCAGCATTTAGGGCTTGAGAGGGCCTTGCTCTAGTTGAAGACGAGGCAGGAAGAGCAATTTCTTATTCGGGATTTTCAGCCTCTTTGTTCTTTTCTTCTTCCTGAGCCTCAGTCTCAGGGCGACGAATGAGGAAAACCACTTCAGTTGGGCTGGCCTCAATCATATGAGCATTTTTTGGATCCATGGACCAGTCTTCGGCTTGGTCCCAATTAATTTCAGGCTCAAGATGAAAGGCCAGTCACCGAGAAACCTTCCAGCCATTTTCGTAGCCCTCAGCAAACTCTTCCTCGGTGTAAATCCGAGTCTCTAAATGTGAATGTGAGCAATCTGGCTTTCATGATCAGCAACCAGGAGCCGCCGAGGTACAACTTCTCTCTTCACTCTATCTTCGATACGGGCCTTGAAGTCAGAAATGCTCTAGCCAGGGAAGACAGTCTCCTCCAGACCCTGGCAGAAGGAGAGGAAGTTGTCGTTCATGATTTGCATCTCTCTCTTCAAAGCGAAGACCTCATCCTCAGGGTTCAGCTGCTTCGACTCTGCAAGCTGAGCCCGGCATTCAGCCTCTTCAGCGTTCTCGGCTTTAGCCTTCAACTCGTCGTTCATTTCCACAGTAAGGAAGTGGTTGTGAACGACCTGCAAAGAATGAGACAGAAATTAGTCGAGGCAAAAGAAAAGTTCAAAAGAAAAGCTGAAGTATGAGAGTTCACCTGCATCAGCAGCTTCTGGTTTTCCATAAAGGGGTTCGGCACTTTTGCAAGTGGCTCGGATGCCCCAGATGTTGCACCAACAATCCAAGCTCTGGCTCTGTCCAGCGCTGACAAGTTAGCCAGATCGCCGAAGTACTTGTTGGCTGAGTCTCGCTTGGACTCAAAAACAGTTCGAGCATATTCTAGAAGAGGCACCAACGGCGTGGAGCCGAACCCCATCTCAGAGGACTCAAAGGTCCTCAAGGAGCCAGCAGCCGAGGTAGATGGCACATCGTTATTTCTAGGTTCTTCAATTTCTTTCTCTACCTCGACCTCCTTCGGCCTGTCCTCATTCGCAGCAAGCGCTTCGTCTTTAGCATTGACGAGCAGCGCATCGACCTCTCTCCGAACCTCTTTAAAGGTAGCTTCAGCTGCATGGTCCGGAGAGGGAGGAGGGGTCTTCAATTCAATAACCCCCTCAATAGTGACCTCGAGGAGCAGAGAAGTAATCTCCTTAGCCTCCTCTTGCTTGTCTTCTTCAAGACAAGGCCTCTTATCAGGAACAGCCGGAGCCCGAAATTCTCCAGGCCTGACAAGTCTTCTCTTCTTTTTCTCCCCAGCCATTCCTTCGTCTGATGAATCTGGTACAGGGAATGCTTCGGTTGGGTTACCTCTTTTCTCTTCTTCTTTGCCAGACTGAAGCAAAAGGGAAAAAAGGGGGGCAAGGATCAGTGTAAGCAAAAAAAAAAAAAGAAGAAAAGAGAAAAAGAAAAAAGAAGCAAAATAAACTTCAAGCCGAAGCTTAGTACTTAGACAAATTTTCACAAGTTAAAAAGTTTAGGTAAACAGAACGAGGCAACCGAAGTTATATACTTAAACAAATTTTCACAAATTGTAAAAAGCGGTTAAAGCTCACCGAAGTCTTGAGCAAACGTTCGTCTTTAGAGTCCTCTTCTTCCTCAGCTTCTACCCTCGGCCCAGCAGATGAGGTAGGAGGTTCAGCATGGCTTCGGGAACTCGCAGCAACGGCAGTTGCAGCAGCTTCCTCTTTAGCAGTGTGAAGGAAGAAAGGATCAATCTTCTTGAACCAGGGATTTTGCGCCAGATAGTAAAAAGCACTGGCTACTTGAAGTTTCTTCGGATGCAGGGTGAGAGGCCGATCCTTTGAAGGAATTATCTTCGGTGAATTTGTGGTCGGATTCCTCTCCTGGTTGATCCCGAGCAGCGTGTAGTCAATGCCCGAGTTCTGCTCGCAGATTTCTGAAAATGTCAAAAAGGCAAAAAATTAGCTCGATTGAAAAAAGTTAAAACTTCAGAAATCAAAAGAATAAATAGCTTCGACCCCAGCTGAATCCCTTACCACCCTGTTATCTTCAGCTGAGGCCGACAACAGCGAGCATCTTCTCTTGGAAGATGTAATGGCAGCAAGGCAGGCAGATAGAGGGCACATTTGCCATTCGGCAAGTAGCCCCAGGCATGCCTTTTCGGCCAAAAAGCTCCATCTGAAGCTGATCAGCCTCGGTAAATTTGTCAAGGCCGATGATGGACATTTTCGGATCTGGCACCTTAAGTAGCGGGGGCCGCCAAAGTAATTTGGATGATCTTCGTCTGACGGTGCCCTGATCCAGATCCACTGCCCTCTCCATTCTTTATCCGAAGTATCATTCGGATAGGTTGAAAGATACCCCTTCTCATCCTCAATCTGCCACCAGCCAGGGCCAGCCACTTGTTAGACTGGGTGTTCGGCGTCAATTTGTGTGTGCAGCAAAAGCAATGCACACTCGGCTCCAACCCATAAAACAGGCAGACCCACAAATAGGTCATAACCCTTCGGTTGCTTACAGGGGTCAGCTGAACTAGAGAAATGTTGTATTCGTTCAGCACCTTCACAACAAATGGATGTACGGGAAACCGAAGCCCGTATTGCAGCTGCCAAGTATAAACCCCTATATAACCAGGTGGGACTCGGTGAATTCTTTCATCAGCGGAAGGCATTCGGCACCAATAGCTGTCCTCTTCCATTATCCCATAAAAAACCTCGAGTTGTTCGGCAAATCGGAACTTAGGATCATTTTTTATCCACCATGAGTAGGGCTCAGTCCTCATTATGCCCCAATTTTCCCTCTCATCAGTCCACTCCCTTTCTTCGAGAGTCAACGGCCTATGCACCGAAGTCTCTCTTCGGCTAGAGGTACTGGGCTCCTTAGAATCATCTGGGGGTGCGCTAGAGAGGGGTATGGCCCTTAAGGGAGCTTTTCCAGGGATGGCAGCAGCCCCTGTCCGAGCATTGGGGTTTCGGCCGCTGAGAAAAGGCATCATCGCCAAAGGCGATTCCGCCTCGGAATCAGTTGCGGCTCTTCTTCCTCAGAACCAGCTCCGGTCTCAATGGGTCTTTTTTCCGAGTTTCCGGCCATTATAATTGACGGAAATGCGAAAAGCGAAAATAGAGGGGAAGTTCAAAAGGCAAAGAAAACCAAAGAAATTTCAAAAAAAGTTACCTTTATCAGATGCGAAATCCGCCGATCTTTCAGTTCGGAGCAACGAATTTCACTTTAAAGCTTCGGAATTGCAAGAAATGGAGTCAGGTTTTGTGAGGGGGGTTGTGATTCTCAAGTAGTGTGTTTGCAAAATGAGCTTGGAAATAGTGGAAAGGGCGTTTTATATGCGTTCTCTGGAATCAGGAATTCTTAAAGTCCAAAACCGCCAAAAATCCCACTAATCCATCATAAATCAAACCGTTAAAACACGTTGCCCACTAATCCTCTCCACTTTGCCATAAACTTCCAATTAATTCCTAATTAACAGTTATTAACACCAAAAATCCCTCAAAATTCCTCTAACTAAGGTTGTCATCATTTGTTTCCCTCCAATTTTGCAAGTCAAAACCCGATCCGTACTTCTTCCAAATCGGGTCTAGGGGGCAAGTTGTTTGGGTCCAATTTATTTACTGTTGGGCCTGGTCTACAAATGATTCAAAGCAAAGCCCAAAAGAAAGGTTCAACTCTCAACTCAATTGCTAAGCCAGTTAACGGTCCAGTCCAAGTGGCAAGCCCATTTGACTTCAATGGCCCAAGCCCATCACCCAAAGCAAAGGTATAAAAGCAAAATTCAATCCATTTTACATTCATTGACACATAGCCTCAAGCAACCAAATCTCTTGCATAGCTTATTCTCTCTACCTTTCTATAATGTACTGACTTCGGCATCGGAGGGGCCTTCCTCGGCACAACCCCCGAGGCCAGTTTTTACGTGTGTTTGCTGTGCTGGAAACCCTCAGCCCAGCTGTAACTTGGACCGAGACAGTCTTCCCACCTTGAAAAGGTCCTATTGAAGGTCCCATTGTTTTCATCCGAAACAAATACAATTACAAATGTATATTCAAGGATATCTCACTTGGTTAAAGCTTCTCTTTCGATTCCAGGTAATCCTGGAATCGATTCTCATCCCCGCCCTTTGATGCTCATTGGCAACAAAGAAAACTTTATCAAACTACAACATGAAGCAACATAACTAGGTCACAATGATTGCAATACAATGTTGTTCAAATTCTACATAACAACATCATGATTGTGCATACTTTCATCTCCACAACAACCATCCTTAACCAAATATTAAGTATAATGTAATTATCAACTTATATTTCATGATATAATGATATGAAAACAAGTAACAAATCATAAAATTAACTTATAAATAAGAAAGAAAATACACTACATTACTAGAAGATAACGAGATTAAAAATTCGATTTGTATTACAAAAGAATTGAAATGTTGTTTACAAAAATACCTGAAATTTTAGTTTGAAAATCATGCAAAACAGAGTTGTGATTATCAAGTATAAATCAGAGTTATGATGAGCAAAACAGAGATTAGATGATGATGATTTATAATCATCTGTTAAAGTGTCTTGTCAGACAAAAAACAAGTAATTTTAAAAAGTAAAATTTTAAATACTTTAAAATTTTAAACAATGATGATTTATACTTTCTTTTTGCACAAGAATTTCTAATAGTGGATAATTGGAAAAAGTAAAATTTAGAAATTTAATGTAAGGAGTATTCAAAATTGTGGTGGACTTTCTTTTTAGTCAGGAAATATTGTATGAAATGAAATTGTGCCACCTTAGCAAGTTAGCAATCGTCATTAGTCAGGAGCTGTAATATTTTAGGTAAATCCGAAATTAATGAATAAATAGATGATAAATTTTCTCTTACTATATTTTTTTTTTTGGCTGCTACAATGCGAAGAAAATGAAACTAAGGGGGAGGATTGACACCCACAACATGCTAGACTTGTTGCTCAACACTAAGGTTAGCAAGCCAGTCTGCTGCTCGATTTGCTTCGCGGTAGCAATGAGAGAACATAGTGACCCATTGAGGCCTCTTAAGGAGTTGTTTGCACTGTTGGGTAAGTTGGAGATTGGGACAATACTTACTCTGAGGTGGATTAGATTTAAATTTGATAGGAACAAACTAACTCACAGGTTTCAGTGGGTTTGTGGGTGTTTTCGGTGATTTTTGGTGGGTTTGTTGGTAGTTTCAGTGATTTTCGGTGGGTTTGTGGGTGGTTTCGCTGGGTTTGTGGGTGGTGTTGATGGTTGTGGTGGTCTGGTTTGGGGTCTCGGTGGTGTCGGTGGTCTGGGTTTGGGTCATGGCACCTCAATCGATCTGACAACAAGATAAGTTGTTCCAATTTATTGTTTATTTCCTTCAATCTAAGTTAGAAAATCAAAATTGTTTACTCAGTTGAGTTATTGTTATAATTGAATTTGAGTATTGTTTGTTGGTTTCGTGATTTGGGTATTCTTGCAATTCTTGATTTTAGGCAACCAATTTTGGGTATTAGTTGGCAGTAGTTACTGGTAGAATTGTGACTTTTAGCATTTGGTGGTTAATTATTGTGACAATCATATGTAGGAATCAGCATGAGTATCATTATAGATTTTTTAAAACGACTTTTGTTGTCTTGTAATAGGTATGGCGATGAACATAAGCTTGCTGGATTTTCAGCAACATTGCAAGTTATAATTAATATAGTTATCTTATCAACCCCCCTCTTATAGGATTTCGTCTCAACTAACAAGTACGAATATGACCACTGGTGGAGGCATCAATTTTTTATTAGGGAAGACCTAACTTAATACGAGTATATGTATGTATTAATATCTCGTACTCAAATTGAAATGTCAAAAATGATTGGGATAGATTAAGTGCGGAATATTAAAAAAAAATATATAAATATTTGAAAAGGGGAATTTAATGTCTAGATTAGTGCTATAGCCTTTTTATATAAAATAGTAAAATTAGTACACGAAAGTATTACAAAGTAAAAAAAAAAAAAAAAAAAGGTTTAAGGGAGAGGTTATGAACTTGGGAGCTAGAAAATGGATCTCTAGCTATTTTCACCTAAAACCAACTTAGCTATGATACAACAAACATCATGAATTGAGAATGATCTCTTGGACCAGTGGTCTAGAGGCTTCCTGTATATATATATATATATGTATATGTATGTATATGTATATGTATATGTATGTATATGTATATGTATATGTATATGTATATATGTATATATGTATGTATGTATATATATGTATATATGTATGTATGTATGTATGTATATATGTGTATATATGTGTATATATGTATGTATGTATATGTATATATATGTATGTATATGTATATATGTATGTATATATATATATTTATATTTATATATATGTATGTATGTATATGTGTATATATATATACACATATATATACATACATATATTATATATATATATGTGTGTGTGTGTGTGTGTGTATATATATGTATATATGTGTGTATATATATATATATAATATATATATATATATGTATATGTATATATGTATGTATATACATATATATATAAATATATATGTATATATATATACATATATATATATATGTATGTATATGTATATATATGTATATATGTATATGTATACATATATATGGGTCCTCTTTCAGTTTGACATTACGTCACAAATTTAGTTATTGGAAAATTAGGGGCATAAATGTCCGCACACTATTTTTAAGATTAAAAAAAGGGAAAATGCTATACATAGCACTTATGGCTACATATAAGTAAAGGTGTGCATCGTGTCGGGCCGTGCTTGGTGGGCCACGGTCTCTGGCGGGCCGTGCCGTGCCATGCCATCGTATTGGAGGAGGCGTGTCGTGCCATCCAAATTCGCAGGCCAGCCGGCGGCACGCATGCTCGTGGAAGGCCAGCCCGGCACTTCATATCCAGTCTAATGTGGTCTCTGATGAGGACGTTGGTAGTACCTCTATTGTGGTTGTTGTACCCGTGGTGGGGGGTTAGGCACATTCGTACTGTTGTACGACATATTTTGGTTATTTTTCAACCCTGCATTGTAGGTGTTAGAGTATGGACTAGTTTGCTTATAGGCCTGAAAAGCATAAATCTTCTCAAGCGAACTAGTACATTCCTGAGCCCAATAACCTACAAGACCACAATTTTCATAGTTTATTGCAGAGTTAGTACCAATAGCAGAAACATTAGCAACGGGATATGAATTAGAATTATTAATATTGTCTAATTTTTGGCTAATAGCAGTTAATTGTGCTTGCAAAAAGGATATAGAATCAACTTGGTGCTTTCCCTTATTTGCAAATCCTCTGGGATTCCCATGTTGGGAATTATGAATATCCATCTCTTCAACAACATTACTCGCTATATTCACATCCAAATTCATAAATTTGCCGTTAGCTACAGAGTCCAAAATCATTCTTGAATTATATCCAATCCCATTGTAGAAGGCTTGGATTATCTGCCACTGTGCTAGCCCATGATGAGGGCATTCTCTCTGCAAATCCTTAAATCTTTCCTAAGCTTCATATAAAGATTCATTCGCTTCTTGGGAAAAAAATAGGATTTTACTCCTTAACAAAGCTGTTCACTTTGCAGGGTAGTATTTGTTATAGAAATTCAAAACAAGAGTTTCCCAGTCAGTAATACCAAGTGCAGTTCTATTAAGACCATTGTACCATAATTTAGCTTTACTACATAAAGAAAAGGGAAAAAGAATCTCCCTGATTTGGTCTTGTGTGACCTCAGCTTGTCTAATGGTGTTGCAATATTGGCAAAAATCCAAGATATGAAGATTTGGATCTTCGCCCTTAGCTCTGCTGAATTGCTTCCTCTCGATCATGGTAATAAACTAGGGTTTAATCTCGAAGTGTACTCCCTCGAGATCGGGTGTAGGAGCAAGGTGTGGAAAATCTGCTAGGGATGGATGCAAATAATAACTGAGCTTGCGAGGTGGTTGAGTCGTCATCTCTATGGTTCTGGAGGAACTTATGTGTCACTAGAATCAGATGGGGATTCCAAAGGTATAATACCCTCGGAAGTAGCTCGTACCTGTCTAAAAAGGTTCTTCTGTCTATGAAAAGAACGTTCGATTTCAAGATCAAATGGAATGTAGCCTGATCTAGAACTCCTGGGCATAACCACATAACTAAACAAACAGATATGAGAAACTGTCTCAAAGAACTTTCGTTCTCTAAGACGAAAGAGAATAATCTAGACTGCAAAAATAATTAGAAATAAAACTAAAACCGTTTCCCTAGCAACGGCGCCAAATTTTGACAGCCTAAATTCGTATCACCTAATCAAAAGTAATTCCTAAAACCACTAACTAAAATAGATAGGGAAGTAGGGTCGAATCCATAGGGAAACAATGTTCTTTTTATTCCTAATCAATTGTAATAATCTAAATTATCAAGTAACCAATTTGTATTGTGAGAATTAAACTAACAATTAAACTAAGCAAATTAACTAAGTGAATAATCAATAATAAAAGGCCTAGGGTATAGGTTCACCAATAAATAATACTCCAGGGTAAAACACAACGATCAATCATCACTGCATAAATTAATCAGATCATAAAGGGCTTTCGCTACGTATTATAACCACAGAATTAATCTACTGGTATTAAATCGCATCTCTCGAATCTTGACTTAACCATTTGTAAATTAACCTGCCTATTGAAACTAAGCCTAAACATCAATCCTCATCTCTTGAATCTCGAATCAATATTGCAAAACTCATACAATTAAACCTGGACAAATCTAATTGCATAGTATTAAATCAATCAATAGGAAATCAATCAAGCATTAACAATCAACAATAATAATTTACCCTTTCATATTATTCATGGATCTCCACAAACCCTAGAAATAAAACTACTCACTCATAATCAAATCTAAGCTAAACAAAACAATTAAACAAGACATAATTAATCAAAATAATTAAATTACTGAAAATAAAAAGGAAAAGAAATCGTTACCAAATTAACGGAAAGGATGAATTGCATAAAAAGTATGGAGATAGAACAAGAGTATCAAGAACAAAGCTCAAAACTAATCTGGAATTTTTGCTAAAGAGAAAACGTAATCAATGGCGTAAAAGACGTAATACACTTTTTGCCGACAAATCGTATTTATACTAAGCTAATAATCCTAATTAAAGAAAAAGCTAATTTACATTAAAAATCCTTAAATAAACACGCGCCCGGTCGGGCGAGGCTTCACCGGCCGGGCGCGCCTTTTCTTCCTAAGGGTCTTCGCTCACGCCTGGTCGGGCGCGAGATAGGGCAAAGCTTCGCCCTTTCCTTTATACCTCGCTCGGCCGGGCGCGCCTCAGGACGAAGCCTACCCGACCGGGCTAGCCTTCGGGCAAACGGATCTCCACTTGGGCTATTCTTTTGGGCTAATTTCTTGGCCCGAACGAATTTCCTCTTGGGTTTTGAAACACAGTCCATTGCCTCGAGCTCTTCTTTTCTTCACCAAGCCCTTAATCACCGGTTCGATTTCTCTAACGCGACCTTGGGCTTCGGAATGTGGTCATAGTAGTATGTTCCTATCCAATGCTCGTAGTGGCTCAAATAAGCTCGGGAAAATGCTCCAAATCCGCAATTTCCTGTAAAATCAATACCACAACTACGAAAACACTAGAAAACGCATATTAGTAATAAAAGTGGCTCTAAAGAGCCAAAAATACTCCTAACTATGACCAAGGGACGGTGATAAAATACTATATAAAATGAACATATCACAAAGCCCATCAGATTTGTTGCTAATTAAATTTATTTTTTATTTATATAAAAACAAAAAGAATGCAACCTATGGTATTTGATTCTTTTTCCCTAATCGTGTAGAATTGGAGTAGTTATTTAGGATACCTATTGCAAGTTGCTACTATGTGAGCAACTCATCATTTGTTTTTTAATTTTAATGTTTTTGCTATTTGTTTTTAGTTGTTAATGTACCTCAAACCTTAGTTTGTTGTATCTATATCAATTTCTTGATGTATTTATAAAATTTATATTACGTATTTATCATAATTTTCTTAATGTTTCTACAATATACGATTGATGTATCTTTAATTTAGTGTTAGCATGATGTATCTCTAATTTAAATTTGATGTACCTCTTATTTAAATTTGATGTACCTAGAATTTTAGTCTGATGCACCTCATATTCTCACGCTTCTCATCATAATCACCCTTCCCACCAGAACTCAACCCTCTATATATATATGACGACCCGAGAGAAGAACTTATTATCTCCATAATTTGATCCTATAATATATCTAGGAATTGCACTTAACAAAGACATAATTCCTTCAAATCTCTCTTTTTTTTTTTTTTTTTTTTTTTATCTATTTATGATAACATTGTTATTTTATTAATGGATACATATAATACATTTAATATCTAATAAATTTCAATATCAATTTATTTATTATAAATGTTCAGGAAAAATATTTAAGAATATTACGAAGTATGTAATAGAAGATTATGGTAAGATACATTCCAATTTTATTTTATTTTTGAAGCAAAAAAAAAAGAAGTTACATTTTAATTTATCATCTTATGAATATGGGATTATACTTGCTTTAAGCTGTTCTTTGAAATGTATCTCGCATGATTGAGGAGGAGTTGCATCCGGATCATTCAAACCTTGAGGAACCACATGTAAACCACAACGTTCGAGGTTGACGAAGGAACAATGATACAAGACATGATCCTTGTTATTTCGAACATGTCAACCGTTGAAACACTCAACGAGATACCCAACAATCGGGTACAACCTCAGGTAAGTCAGTATATTTGCACTTGTGAAGTGCATGGCTATTGTGAATTACACGTATTTCATCTTGTAGCGTACTAATAACTGAACATTAATTTTGTGCAGAAGATCAATGTGACATCAGCCAATGTAGGTATGTGCACTTGCTTCCAAGACCGATGTTGCCTTACATCACGGCATGGAAGGATGTCATTGGTGATGGTAACTGTGGCTTTCGTTGTGTGGCTGACTTCTTCTATGATGATCAAGCGCAATGGTTTGACGCTCGGGAAACAATAGCAAACGAGGTCGCCGCTCAACCAATGTTGTACGAAAGGATTTACGGGATTGGAAGGGTTTGGATGAATGTAGAACGTATTCGATGGGATGGTGGGGCGATCGATTCACGACATTGGATGGTAGCAATTCAAGATTTATTTCCTATTGCTACTTGGTTCAACACAAGGGTGATTGTTCTCGGTGTAGGCAGCGTACCAACCTGCTACTACCCATACCTCACGATGTTCCCGTCGCGGGCACGAAACACGGTCAGGGCACCCGCTCGAGAGTTCGTGATCAGTACTGTTGGTGGGTCACATTTTATCCTTCTTGATCTTGCACAAGATTCACCTCTTTCCCCGATTGCAGGATGGTGGACCGAGCACCATGAGCCAAGTGTTGATGGATGGGATCAGCAATATGAAGTTAGAAGGAACATGTGGGATGCATTAATTAGGTAGTGAACTCATTTACTTTCACTAAGGTTGAACAGTTGTAGCTATGTAATATAAATTAATAAAAGTAATTAAACTAAGTTCCAACAAAACCAAATAAGAAAGTGTCTAGTTCTTACCTTACTTGCCGAATACAAAGTAATATAAAATAACGAGGACAAGTAATATATAACTGAAAGACAAGTAATTCACAACTCAATCATCGTCTTCCAGTCATCTCGGAGCTGCTCATCCATTGCCCTCGTTCCACGTGACATGTTGGGATACTCATCCAGTGCTCTGTCGATAATCTCCATGGACCGACCCATACACTGCAAATGTTAAAAAAACATATTACAGAAATTACAATTTTTAGAAGTCGTATTAATAGTACAATAAAACACAATACTTACATAATCCGTGTTAGTCCTCTCAGGTAGACTGCTACTCCCAGATGATGACTCCCCATGAGATAGATGAGGGTGAGAAAATCTGTACAACCACTACATTTAACCGGGAGTGACCGTAGGAGCTTGACCACCAAGTCTGGTGAAGGCACCTGAAACAACACTGAAAGACGAACTAGGGACAAACCGAGTCCACATCACAGATGTCATCTCGGTTGGAAAATCTACCCGATACATCTTCAAGTTCGTCGGTCTCTTAGCCTTCTCAGGCCTGATAATGGACCTTGGAATGTCCTCCACGAAACCAAGTTGTCAAACCACTCGATCAGGCATGTACGGCTCAATGATGCCACGGTACTGGATGCAGCCAATAAATAGAGTGGGTGGCACGTGTTGTGCGGGATCAACTCTGTATGGGAGCTAGTTAACCTCAAGGTCAGTCAGCTGATCCAGTCTAGCACGAAAAGCTAATAGGCGCTCCATGCTCTTGTTAGGGCATCCCGATCCATTGTCCCATGAAGACGCACGAGGGCTACTAAGCTCCCTCATCAAGGTACCCTGCTGAGGCCAAAAGCACGAAAAGTACTCGTAAATTCACGCTTGCAGCAGCGTGAGACACCAAGCGATCGAATCAGCATCTTTTCGTGATGCCGTACACAAGTGCCGATACAGATAGGCTAGAGTAGCTAAACCCAAAGAATACTCATCAATCAGAAGATCATCAACAATAAGCTTGTGGAGGAAGAAAGGATGAGTGCGGTTGCCACTCTTGTCTAAAAACAGTGATCTGCCTAGTACTAACCACATGTATGCAGTACAATGGACACTGAAGGGCCTTTGCATCTCCAAAGTCGAACCAAAAATCCTCTCAGTCAGCACCCCACTACCATGCCAAATGGTTTTAGTACCGCACATCTCATTCAACTCTTCCACAGTCATATCCATGGTAACCGAGCACGCGTCTCGTATGACGTCCGTGCTAGGAGTGGTGGAACCATCAACACGAAGCCCAAGAATATGATACACATCGTGCAACATGATCGTGATCTCCCCAAATGGCATATGAAACGTGTTCGTATCTTGCTGCCATCTCTCAAAAAAAGTAGAAATCAACGGTCAGTCGAAACGCTTAAACATAATCCCGGGTAAGTGAGACAGATCACTGCCATCAATCGCTTCCAGGTGCTCCTGTGCAAGACGACCTCGCCAATTATCACACAATTGTGTCCTACTCAAACACCGCAAAACATTTCGCTCCTGCCCGCCCCATATATATGACGCCATGTGACCACCAAAACAAGGGATAACAGAACCATCCTCAGGACCACCTGACATCGGCTGCTGCATCAACCATGACTCTGCTTAGCTGCTAGAAGGTTAACTCGCTTCACTACTAACAAATTTCCCATGTTGTTGCTTATATACCATATGATAATCCTGGGGGTCCGATTCTTCTGCTCGATCATCTAGACTTGCTCGATCTTTGTACTCATCGTCAAATGTAGCCATGTAGGTATTCCACCCAACGAGTACATGGGGCGGCTCCCTTGTGACAGATGCTCTCCCGTCCAACCACTAGGAGACCCATATTCCTGTTCATGACGCAGCAGTGTCCCTGTATTTCCTCGACTAGACTGCCTCCTAACAGACGCATTCAAACGTCGTGATATTGCATGACGAGCACCCGAACCTTCAATCTACATTAAATTAGTACAAAATCAAATATCAATAATAATTTCGAATACAACTATAATATTAAAGTTGAACAACAAATATTAATATTCAAAAACAATTTTTTTTTTTTAAATAAAATAATAATAACAATATTAATAACAATAATAATAATTATTATAAACCACGTGAACCACATATTTCGCAACATACTAATAACTATTACAAAACAACAACAATAATAACAACAACAATAATAATGATCATAATAATACTAATAACAATAACAAAAATAATAATAACAACGAGTACAATGATAATAATAACAACTATGATAATATTAA
Source organism: Chenopodium quinoa (assembly GCF_001683475.1). Lineage (NCBI taxonomy): Eukaryota > Viridiplantae > Streptophyta > Magnoliopsida > Caryophyllales > Amaranthaceae > Chenopodium > Chenopodium quinoa. Next base: position 291,076 of record NW_018744582.1, on the reverse strand, counting down.
CAACAACAATGATAATAATAATAATAGTACTAAAAATATGAAGGTAGAAATAATAATAACATTACTCGGTTTGGAAAAAAAAAAAAATTCTAGAAAATAGTACACCCGCCCAAAATTTCTGGATGTACCTTGGAGGATCTGCCTGAAATTTCCGGATCCTCCATAGTACATCCGAAAATTTCAGGCGGATGTACCATTTCCAGAATTTTTTTTAAAAAACAACATCAAACACTAACCTCTTCGCCACTGGTGCTGTCGCCTCGACGACCGTATGTCACTTTGATTCGTCGTGGGTCCGCCATCGCCGGATTTCTTATGCCCTCCTTGGATTGGTGGCTGTCGGTGGTGGGTTTTGGGAGTTTTTCAATTTTCTGTTTTTTGTTCTTTTGATTTTCAGATTTTTTTATTTTTTTTTAAAAAAATTCTGATTTTTTAGGGAGATTTTTTTTAGAGAGATGTTAGAGAGATAAAATGAGAGTAAAGTATAAGCGTGAAATGTGTTGTAAGTGTCGTGAGTGAGTATCGTGACTATATACATACAAGGGGTAAATACGAAATTTCATGTAAAAAATGCGAGCGACGCCTGGTTAATTGGAAGCGACGTTGAACAACCCCAAAAATTTTGGTCTGAAGAAATTTTTGATGAGTCATTATTATATTTATAAAGTAGATAGAAGCCCGTGCGATGCACGGTTTTTTCATTTAAATTTTTTAATTATTTGATATTTCAGATAAAATTACAAAAGTTTAATATTTATTTCTTTTTACTATAATTTATAATGAATTTATTTAATATAAATTAATTGTAAATATAATATTTTTTCCGTTATATAAAATCTTTAATGTGAAATGATAAGTTTTTAATAATTTAAATCCTAAATCATTTATTCATTGTTTTACTATATCTTTTATTTCGATAAAATCACCAACCTCGTCCACAACCAAACTACTACATCAATGTATAAATTGAACCGTGAAATGTTAGCCAAACTGAAATCGATATAAATTAAATCTTTACATTTTATATAAAATAAATCAATATATTTACGAATAAATGAAAAATTGTTGCGATATAAAATCAAATCTATGCATTGGATCGGAATTTTTTCATCATCTCCAAAAATAACCAAAGCCATCTATATATTAAGTATACAACATCTAATCGTATGCCATTACATAAACAAATAATCGTTAAGTATCCTAAATAAATACAATGTAACTAATAATTACAAATATAAATTTAAACATAAGATTTTAAAAATTACCCGGACATTGATGACCTAAAACTAACACAAAATTCACTTGATGAGGTTTTGTATTGATACGAAATTTTATTTGTGTCGTATGATGTGTTAGATCTGCATGTAAAAAAACATTTAGTAAATAAAACATAAACATAGGATTTACTAAAACATAAACATATAATCGTTGAGTATTCCAAACTAATACAATGTAAGTTATAATAATTAGAATTACTAATTTAAACATAAGATTTAAAAAATTAAGGGAAAAATTACCCGAACATTGATGACCAAAAATCAACACAAAATTCGCTTGATGGAGTTTTTTATTGATACGAAATTTTGTTCGTATCGTATCAATAAAATACAAATATCTTTTCTGATTGGTCGAAATAAGTATATTTCTTACGTGACGCTCCGAATACTCTCCAAAAATGCTACTTTATTTATATACTTCGTATATTAGATTTTTTTTTTTTTTTTTTTTTTTTGTAAAAAACAACAAAGCACTGCTTCTTCGCCACCTTCATCTCCCTACCTCATCTCCCCCTAAAATTCAGGTTTCCCCAATCATCCCTAAACCATTTCCTTCCCATGGCTTCCAAAATCTCAATAATCCTCACTCTCATCCCAAACCCTAATTTTCGCAACTCGAAGAATGTGAAACTGAAACCCTCAGCCAATCGAATTCTGAATTCTACAACCCCATTTTTTCAAATTTGGGTTAATAATCATGAAATCGAAAGGCGATACGGGTTTCTTGATTCGCTACTTCGTGTTGTTGCCATTAATATTGGCGACATTGTTTCGCGCCATAAATTCCCAAGGAGATAATGGTGGTAGTAATAATTCTACTGATGATAATATTGATAATCCTGCTGCTGTTGATTATGTTACGCAGATTATTTATGATCGATTTGCTAATAGCAGCGAATTTTTGACCCCTGAGATTACGAAAACATTCAGATTTTGCATCAAAGATATGTAAGTTGATTTGCAATTTATTCTGTTGATCATATTCACGTGTTGTGATTTTCTTAGTAATGTAAGTTTAATTTGGTTGTAGGGAGGCTGAATGGAATTCCGCATTCGATTTCTCGAGGAATTTGAGTTTTTTGTCCAATTGCATTATTAAAACCAAAGGTACATTGATTGATTAATTCACTTTCAAAGGATACTAGTGTACGACGTAGTCCAGTAGTTTAGGTTGTTGAATGTGACGAGGTAGTTTAAATATTGTTGTTTGTAGAAGTCAATTACGGTTCTTGAAGTGCGTTAGCTATGAAGTTGAGGTATTAAGTATTGAAGTTTCATATGGTTCTTTGTTGAGTCGTCATTTCAAAGAGTAACTTTGAAAATTCTATTCTTGGTAATGATTTTTATTGGCTACATTGTATCATTACGGAGTAGTATCAGAAATATATGAGATTTTTGTGAGAACCTGGTGCTTAGTTGAAGACTGAGTGTCTCAGCATGATAACTTACTAATATAAGTTCTTGCACCGTACACACCCGGGTGTACATAACAAACTCTGGCATGGAAGGGCCTCGGGTTGTCAAACTTTCTAAGTAATTTAGGCTCGTTTATGTTTTGTAGGCAATTTCTCATCTAGAGAGGTTTTTTACTTTTTTGTATACAGTAATATTTATGTTTGAAATTTTAAAGAATCCTGGCATGATTGGAGCTTCTTCCCTCCATCCCTGGTGGTTATAGTTACCTAGCTTACTGATTTTGGGGGTTAGTGAAAGTGGATCGAAAGTTCATTACTTCACTATTTCAGCATATATTCTCTATGTTGATTATTGAGAACCCTAAGAGTTTGTTGGTGTGTTGGAAAGTTCGTGGTAAAAAGATAATTTGTCTGTATTACTGTCATTGGTGTGGGATTTTAAATTGATAGTTCTCAACATCTCACTATAAATATTTCATTTCATAGGTACCAAACAATAATCGGTGTATATAATCCATTCTGGACAACATATAGTTGTTTATGTCACCCGCTGAAACAACAAGCATATTTTACGTCTGGTTTGGGTGGTCATCTAAATTATCCCAATGAGCCAGCTATTGATTTGTTGAAATTGATGTTTGTTCTTGAAGAGAGGGAAGAGATTTCTAGAAAGTGGTTTTGTGTCATAGAGTCAAACTTATTTATTCTTACTTTCTAGCTTTCTTGAAAATATGCTCAACCTGCAAAATTGTGCGGGCATTTTTCTTTTAAATTTATTTTTAAAGATGGATGATTAATTAAATGAAGGAACCACGGCTGCAGTTTGGTAAATTTTTCTTAATCTTTTTTTTTTTTTTTTTTTTTTTTTTAATTTTTATTATTATTCCTAAAGATTATACACAAACACCATGTTAGCAGGACTCAAGTAGGAGAATCCGATATGGCTATGGGTCCTAGTATTTGATACATAAAACTCGAAAATTCAGGACATGGGAATTCTAACTGAATTTTGGACATGGGAAATATTTATATGTATTTTTTAGTGAATATTTAAAAGGTCATGTTGACATTTCTAGTCCCAATATGATTTGGTGACAGGTAACATGAATCATCATCTGTAATACAGAATATATTTACTTTACTATGATAATAATATTATTATATAATATTCTTTTGGATGAAATTAGTATAATACCAATACACCACCCGTGTTGGCTTTTTTTTTTTTTTTTTTTTTTTTTTTTTTTTTTTTTTTTTGATAGGTAAGAAGAAAATACATTAGGATTCCCTCCTCCCGAGTGCTACACTTAACGAGTCACTAGTAAGAGTTGAGAGGAGTTGCGGGCTATTACAAGGCTCAATATACATTTAAGTAGTCACTAGATATGATATGTTGAGCTTAGCGTAGCTATTCTTCGAGGATGGACATACAAGTTGATAAAAGTTAAATTTGGGCTACACCTAACGAGACACTAGTAAGAGTTGAGAGGAGTTGCGGGCTATTACAAGGCTCAATATACATTTAAGTGCTCACTAGATATGATATGTTGAGCTTAGCATAGCACTTCTTCAAGGATGTACATACAAGTTGATAAAATTTAATTTTTGATGCAACCATAATTGATTCTTGGTATTTTGCAACTGTAAAGATCAGGCTAAAAGAGCCTCTACACAATTGTGGGTATGTTTGTTTAAGTTGGGCCCTTTTTATTTGCCCTTGGCTGCTGCTTCGTTATAGGTATTGGGGTTATGTTATGATGTTCTCTGGAAGATAATTACACATTAGTATCAATAAGGGTTGATAAAAAGTATAATTTTGATAAAGTGTGATCCTTCTATACCATAGCCTATGTCTTTGTTCAGATTTGACCATGTAATAATTTACAAATTACTAATGCTGAAACTGGTTAAATGATAGGGGACTTGGTTCAGCGCTTGTGCACAGCAGCAGAAATAAAGTATTATTTCTCCAGTTTTCGTGACAGTGTTACCATGGGCATTCTTCCCATGAAGTTAAACCGCAACTGTAACTTAACCACATGGCTTTCTGGGTGTCAGCCAGGATGGGCCTGTAGTGTTGTTAATGAGCAGAGAGTCAATTTTAGAAATTCAAAGGATATTCCAGATAGAACAGATAATTGCCAGCCTTGTTGCGAAGGGTTCTTCTGCCCTCATGGCTTAACTTGCATGATACGTGAGTTTCTATACTCTTTATTTATTTTGGAATGTATGCTATACCAGTTTTGCCTTTTGTTTATTGCTTGTGTCAAGTTACAATTTTTATCTTCTTTTTATTTGTCTCAACTATGTTTCTCATTTCTTGGCTGTATTGCTAATACATTAAACTAGGGGTGTTCATAAACTGATCTGGTCTCCGGACAGAAAAAAGGATTTGGATTGGACCGGACTCGACTCCGAAGCGAGAATTTTAACTGTCGGCTCTTCGGTCCGGTCCAAAACCTTTTAAAATTTGACCTTGGAATGACCAGTATTTTGTTTTGAATTATGCATATAAACCTCTAGAATGTCAAATTTTTAGCTTTAATGTAGGAAAGTAGTATATCATAAGCTATTCTATATTTGGCATTCAAAAAAGGCATTAAACAATTAAGTTTTATTTATTTAATTTTCCCTATTTTTTATAAAATAAAAACATAGAAAAAAAATTCTAAAACTGATCTGGTCTGGGTTTTTGACTGGGTCCAGTCTCCAAGTCTTGAAATTTAAATTTCTGATCTTTAGTATGATCTTGTCCAACCGATGAATAGCCCTACATTAAACTTATGATAAGTTTCTACAAATATGTAGTTCTATCTCAGCCAATAGGCTCTCCACATGTCTTCCATCTTTACACCTATATTAACTAGCTGGATCTTCCATTTACCAATAAGCTATAGCTGGATCCGGTGACAAGCTTGCTTAATGTGAGAAGTTTAGGTACATTAAGGTGCTAGAAACATACCTTCAAAATTCACGAATTTGAAGTTAATTTTGTTTTTGACTTTTTTTTTTTCATGGATTATATTTTTTAATTTTGGATTTGTACCTTATAATCTTGTAAAATGTATCGTATATGGTTCTCATGATTCTTATATTAAGTTCCACCAGAACCTACTCTATAGGAGTGTGTGTATTTCATTCAAAGTGTCTAATCTCCATTCACTGATTATTTTAGCGTAAGAATTTAGTGATATTATGTTGTGTGATTTGACTGTTCCCATTCTTTTTCTTCATCTGCTTCCACAAAGGAGGTTCCTCAATTTTTTTTATTTTTATTTTTTTGCTTGCATCCTTACCTGTGATTTTGTACTTGAAGCTTGTCCACTTGGTTCGTATTGTCCAATAGGATCGTTCAACAAAACTACAGGTGTTTGTGACCCGTGAGTTCAGATCAAAGCCTAAATTGTCATCAGAACCTTTTTTGCCTTTATGTAATGGATGCTGACATCTTCATGGAAACCAATTGTAGGTATCATTACCAACTTCCACAGGGGCAACCTAATCACACTTGTGGCGGAGCTGATATCTGGGCTGATATAAGCAGTAGTGGAGAGGTTTTCTGTCCAGCAGGATCATACTGTCCAACTACTGCTGAGAAAGTATCATGCAGTCGTGGGTATTGATTATTACTCTATTTCTTCGAAACTTTTGGGGCAATAGGATTTTCACTTGTGTGCCTAGCTCCTAGGCTTAGCACCTGTAGCATTTCTCACATAGATTGACTTCATCATTTGATATCTGATTTCCTTAGGTTGTGGGATGCTGATCTTTCTGTTTGATCATCTTATGGCAGGCATTACTGCCGAACAGGCTCTACATCTCAATCACGTAAGCTCTGTTCCTTGTTTTACTCGTTGAATGAGAAACTGAATTCATTACTCATATTTTATTTTATTTTATAAGACGTAGTATAATTTTTTAGATTTCTAGTTATTGCTAAGAATTTCAGTGTCTTATTTTTTGTTTTGCTATGAGGTGCTCTGTAGAAATCATTCATTGAAAGTCTTATTCAGAATTTACTATTTTTGCTGTTTGTGGCTTCAGCTGACCAAAGTAGTTCGAGGTTTTTGTTTGTTTATTATGTATACCAAGTATTAATGTACACAGGCATGTTATTTTAATCTTCGTTTGCTATGTTTAGCTGTGTTAACCACCTTCTAATTCCTTAGGCCTTGGAAATTCCCGTACCATACATCATATTCAATTAATGAGAATAGATTATTGGGTGGCTCAAATTGTTTGCAGATTATATTATGTTCCATAAATGACTTAAGTAGCACAAAGATACGCTAATACATCTTTCAAATGTCAATTTAAGAGCAATTGTCCTTGGTCTTATGAACTAAGGTTGATAATTTAGATAGCGGAATCGTCTAAAGAGAAAAAGAGTATTTCTGTATAGGGAAAATGTGATGATTAAATGGGTTGTGGAGGGAGATAAAGCTTGTAAATTCTTCTTTTAGATTGTTTATAAAATTGATGGGCATTATATCAAGGTATCAGCATTGTTGAGAGACATTAGTTGGTTAAGGGATCTGAAAGTCCGAGACTTTATTTGTTGAGGCCTCCTGTGTTAGAAGTTTGTATTGAAAAGTGGGTGGGAGGAGGGTGGGATGGTTCTTATTGGACTTTAGAGTCACATCTTTATGGAAGCAAATATTGCTTTGAGTGGCTTTTTGTATGAGTCTAGTGCGTGATGATATTCTGTCTTGATTTGTTGGATGTGAGATGCAATAATTCCTTTTAGTGGTACTTAGAATTATAGGTGATTTGCTGTGCTTAATGAACAAATTTATCACTCACTGCGATATTCCACTTAAAAGTTGGGTGATGGTCAGTCCATCTAACCTTGTGGTATGGGTGCATGTGCACCATTTTAGTAATTATGAAGTATTTTTAATGAAAAGATTCCCTTTTTGTTACATTGGTTGCGACTCTTGCTAGTAGTCTTGTGAGAGAGCTCTTTCTCCGCATTTAAAAAAATTAAAATAGCCCCCAAATTAGTAATTTTCATTGTCACATCTTGTATTTTGACCAAAAAAAAAAGTTCACTTAGATGAATATCTGGAGTTACCTCTGTTAGTAGTAATAATGTATCTTTTTATTGCTTATTAATGGTAATAAAGTTCCTTTTAATGTATGCAGGATGTTTGCTTATGACTAAATGTGATGCAGGAAGCTCAAACCAAAATATTACTGCTTATGGGGTCTTGCTTTTTGTAAGTTTTACTCAATTTACAGATCTAACCAACACCTGATTGTTACAAAGTTCATGAGCTAGTTGATAGTGTGTTTTAGGAAGAACCTTATTTTCTTCTTTGCTTTGCTAGAATTAACGATGAATTTGAGGGATCCTGAGAAAGAATTGGAATCTCCTTTATAAGGCATGTAGTCATGGGGGAACTAGTTTTCATGCTTATTGTTGATGTGGCAGATAATGATGATATGCTTGGGAGCATTTTATTCTCCCTTGTGATTTTTTCGAATGATTTTATTTTTGACATGCAAAGTTGAACTAAAGTCTTTGCTGGCAATCTGATTTGGCTCTTTCCTTCAGAGCCAAAGGCTGTTGCATAAGATACACTCATTCCTAGTTAATGAGATACACTGAACTTCACTTGTTTCTTTATGTATTAATTTAATGGTAGTTTTGTTGTGTTGATTTCTTCTTTCCAGAGCAGATCTTGTCTTTTACATATTTTATGTACGCTTCAAGATATGAATAGTTATATGCTTTTAACACAACAAAGTTAAGAGATCTATCTTCTAGGAAATCTTTTATCCACCTCCCTGATACATAGTCTGTATGTGCTTACAGGTTGGAATAACCTCTTTACTTCTGCTTATTTATAATTGCTCTGATCAAGTTCTTGCTACTCGAGATAGAAGACTAGCAAAATCTAGGGAAGCTGCTGCAAAAAGTGCACGAGAAACAGCTCAAGCACGAGATCGATGGAAATCTGCTAAAGATGCTGCTAAAAAACATGCAGTTGGACTACAGAGACAATTGTCGCATACATTTTCCAGGAAAAAATCTGCAATGCTGGAAAACCAGCCTAGAGCTCTTCCTCAAACTAATCCTGAAACAGATGCATCTTTGCCTACTACTTTAAACACACCAAATTCATCTCAAGAATTGTCAAAAGCTGGAAAAGGGAAAAAACATGAGTGCAGTGACCTTGCAAATATGATGACTGAATCTGAGGAGGATCGTGATGGCCATAAAGGTTTCAACTTTGAGATTGGAGATAAGAATCTGAAGAATGTGAAGACTAATCAATTTCATACTCATAGCCAGATTTTTAAATATGCATATGGTCAGATTGAGAAGGAAAAGGCTCTGCAGGAGCAGAATGATAACCTCACTTTCTCGGGAATACTTTCAGCTGCCAATTATATTGAAATCATGAAGAGACCCACGCTTGAGGTGGCTTTCAAAGATTTAACCCTTACCTTAAAGGGGAAAAAGAAGCATCTGTTGCGATGTGTAACAGGGAAAATCTCTCCCGGAAAAGTGTCAGCTGTCATGGGACCATCAGGAGCTGGGAAAACAACATTTCTTTCTGCTTTGGCTGGGAAGGCTACTGGCTGCAAAAAGACTGGCATGATTCTTATTAATGGAAAAGCTGATTCGACCCACTCATACAAAAGAATTATTGGATTTGTTCCTCAAGATGATATAGTGCATGGAAATTTAACAGTTGAAGAGAATTTATGGTTCAGTGCAAGATGTAGGTAAGCATCATATATTATCATCTTGAGTTACTTTTATTTAAGATAACAAAATATGTTCTTCATGCCTATGTGATGAGCTATTGCCTATGGGTTATATTCATTGCTTCTTTATAAGCTAAGGCTGTTGATGCTTTCCTAAATTATGCTATAGGACTAATAGGAGAGACATGAATTGGACTAAATTTTATAAAATTTCTTGGATTCTTTTCTTCTTTCCTTTTGTATGTGTGTGTGTGTGTGGGGGGGGGGGGGAGGTGGTGTGTGTGTGTGTGAATACCTTATATGAGCTTTTTATAAAAAAGTAATCTTTGATTAAAATAAATATTCATTTCTTCTTATCTACAGAGTACAGACTAGGAGTCATTATTGGAATTGAGCTGTCAAAGTCTGATTTTTGTTTGTTGACATTGATAAATGATAACATTGATAATTTTTCAAAATCTATTTTATTTTTCGTTTTTCTTCAATGCTAAGTGAATGGTTACAGTAACTCTGGCAATGTAAATAAGTAACATTTATGTCATGCTAGGTAGGAATTCTTGTTTCTAGTTTTTGGATTTGAGTTTTAAAGTGTTTTATGTTAAGAGTATCGAATTTCGGATAATTAATACTCGTCCCTTCGTCATTAAGTAAAAGCCCCATTTCTTCCAGACTCACGTCTCTAATAAAAGCTCCATCTCTCATTTAGGCGGGGTTCATCATCCTCTAGCTTCTTTTTTCATTCACTTATAATCAAGTAAACCTCTGAAACCCCTCCATATTTTCTCTTACTTCCCCTAAAGATAAAAATTATTCCTTCTGTCTTCTTTTTGTAGTTAATTTTAATCAACAGTATACCCCACTACAACTCATATTTTTAATCTATGTGCTCGGGTGAAATAGGGATCTTATTTAGGGATAGGAGGTAGTAAAAAAAAAAAAATACATACTATTCCATTTTTCTTGATTTAAAAAAACTTGACCTTCAATTTTCATGAAAAGTGGAAATTTGAATTCTAGGAATTATACAGAGGATATGCTCATTTTTTGTACAACTGTTGCAATTTTAAAATCTGTGTAGATTTTATAACCCAAAACGGGTGTGTGAATTTTTTTTGTATTAATTTTATGTAGGCTATCGGCAGATCTGTCAAAAGCGGAAAAGGTCTTAGTTTTGGAAAGGGTAATTGAGTCATTGGGGTTGCAGACTGTACGGGATTGCCTTGTTGGCACTGTTGAGAAACGAGGAATCTCAGGAGGGCAGAGGAAAAGGGTTAATGTAGGGCTGGAGATGGTTATGGAGCCTTCACTGTTGATCTTGGATGAACCTACATCTGGATTGGACAGTTCCTCATCGCTGCTGCTGCTTAGAGCGCTCCGTCGTGAAGCACTCGAAGGTGTAAATATTTGTATGGTGGTTCACCAACCAAGGTAATTAAAAGATTTGTGCTACTTATCACATTTACAAAGACTGTATTATAAGTTGATATTTGCTGGTTTTTTATATTTTGATTTTATGTTACCATATTGGGTAAATAGCATTGCAAATTCTGTTTTTCTACATGATTTATAGCATCACATTTTTTGGCAGCTACGCATTGTTCAAGATGTTTGACGTGTTGATACTTCTGGCAAAAGGTGGTCTTGTTGCTTATCTTGGACCAGCAAAGAAGGTAGAAGAGTATTTTTCCAGCCTTGGAATCACTGTCCCTGAACGTGTCAATCCTCCAGACCATTATATTGACATCTTAGAAGGAGTTGTGAAGCCAAACTCAGATGTAAATTATAGAGAACTTCCTATTAGGTGGATGCTTCATAATGGATATCCAGTTCCCCTTGATTTGCTGAGTGAGGTTGGTCTTCCTGAATCTTCACAAGGGGAAAGTTCTGGTGACAATGAAAAGCCTGCTGCTGGAAAGTCTTTTGCTAGAGACCTTTGGCAAGACATGAAGTGTAATGTTCAGTTAAAAAAAGACTACATGCTGCATAATTTTCTAAAATTGAATGACCAATCAAATAGAAAAACTCCTGGTATTTTCCAGCAATATAGATACTTCCTTGGACGGTAAGTAACCATCCACTTTCACTGTTTTTCCTGTATGGGTCTAGTCTCTAGTGTAAAGGTCCATCCCTTTGCTTGTTATTTCCTGCTTCCTATTCAATACGTATTACTGCAGAAAAAATGTGGAGTATAAATGTATAATTAGTAAGTACACAGCTTTCTATCTTCGGGAACAAAAAAAAAATGGTAATACCAAAGTACAAGAAAAAATATATTAATAAAAGCAAAGTATTTTGTTCACGTGGACATAGGTTGAATTTATAGGGAAGAAAGAGTCCAGTTTCAGAGGCTTTATCAACTCTGTAATCATGGGTTGTCAAGGATTTCTTAAATGATGCTATTTTGGATATTTTTTCAGTATATGATTAAAATCCAACTTTTTAAGCTAACAAAACAATAAGTGACAGTAATCAGTGGCATTGTGTATGTATTTTGCATTTAAGATTTTATTAATAGACATACAAACCAATTTGGGTTTCCATGCCTTGGAATGACTAGCTAATGGCCATTAAGTGCTAGAATCTTGTGCTGTGCTAAGGTAAAGTGATTTAGCTCATAGCCTCATACGAAGTATAATTTATTGTAATTTTCAGAGCTGGCAAGCAGCGGTTAAGAGAAGCTAGGATCCAAGCTGTGGACTACCTTATTCTGCTTCTAGCTGGAGCTTGCTTGGGAACCCTTGCAAAAGTGAGTGATGAGACATTTGGCGTGGTTGGTTATACATACACTGTTATCGCTGTGTGTAAGTTCACCGATCCCAGACTCTTCTCTTTTATCTGACTAATGTAGGGGAAGAAAAATTTTGATTCAATTTTTTTTGTGGAATGTGATCCAAATTTGTGGACACAATGAAGTCAAAAAGTCTTATCTGATTGTCATTTGGTAGACTAATTCAATAGCTTTTTTTCTCATTCCTTTAAACTAGGCTTTTAACTGGTTGTACTGTGAAAAATGAATCCAAGGTTGTGGACTTAACTAGGCTTTTTTTCTCATTCTTTTTAACATTTTGTATTCGCATGACTTGTCTTGATCTATCCGAGCTTTTTAACTGGCCTCACTTGTACCATGACAAATTTATGTGGTAAATGAATCTAAAATTATCATGTATAAAATAAAATTTAATGGGAAAAGCTGTGTTTATCTCAAAGCTCATTTTAAGTGATGCATCCCTGACATTTTGCAGTGCTGAGTGAAATTCTTAGCTGTTCTTCTTTATCTCAAGCTTATGACTACATAACCATCTTAATCTATCCTGTTGTGTCTTTTTGCTTCTGTTGCTTTGAAGTTTTCCATTTGATTTTATGATTTTGCTTTTCATAAGATAACCTTCCTTCAGTATATAGAATCTAATCACTTTGTACTGCTGTTTTCAGCTCTACTATGTAAAATTGCAGCCCTGAGATCATTTTCTCTAGATAAGTTGCATTATTGGAGGGAGAGCGCTTCTGGCATGAGCAGTCTGGCTTTCTTTCTTGCTAAGGACACTATCGACCATTTCAATACGATTGTCAAGCCTTTGGTTTATTTATCAATGTTTTACTTCTTCAACAACCCTCGATCGTCCGTTCTTGAAAATTATGTTGTTTTGCTTTGTCTCGTGTATTGTGTAACTGGAATAGCATACGTACTTGCTATCTTCTTCGCACCTGGTCAAGCTCAACTGGTGTGTTTTTTCTTACTTTCCTAACCCATATAAAATAAAAGCTATCAATTAAATATTTTAACAATTTATTTAATTTTTTATTGTTGATTTACACTTCCTTGAAACCATTTACATGTTTATCTGTAGATTTTTAGATTAAAATTTTTAATTTGGTGGTTTTTAAAGATCAGTCTGTGCAATTAAGGTGGTTCTCTTCTGTTGCAGTGGTCAGTCCTGCTGCCGGTTGTCTTGACTCTGATTGCAAGTCAAGAAAATGGAAGTGGGTTTCTTAAGAAACTACAAAATTTGTGCTATACAAAGTGGGCCCTGGAGGCATTTGTAATTGCAAATGCGCAGAGGTTCGAGATGCTATTTCTATACACCCCTCTAAATTTCTCTTAATATTTCTAATAAGTTACCATCTACTGTACCCTCTATTCTTTTTCGTCACAATTTCCATAAAGAAGTGTCCTTATATGACAAACTTCCTAGCCTGCCATTATTAATTCAGCATAATTTTATCTGATTGGAATTGTGTGATGATTTTGAAATATCTCAAAGTAACTTGCATACTTCTTCGAGTTTCAGGTATTCTGGAGTTTGGCTGGTAACACGTTGTGGTGCTCTTTATGCAAAAGGTTATGATGTTAATAATTGGGAACTCGCCCTATGTGTCCTCATTGCTACTGGTATAATAAGCAGAATTATTGCGTTCAATTTTATGATACTCCTTCAAAGGAAATAATGCAGTCGATTCCTCATGAAGTCATGATATATACATTTCCCCTGCCCTTGGAAAATGTTTCTGTTTAATCCTTGAAGTTATATCATGATTGATTTTATGCAATAAGAAAGTTTCATGGGAAGGGCGAAAAAAGGATTGGTTTACTGGTGGTAAGTCTGTTTCGACGAGGACACATACAGAAGGAACCAGCAGCACCAAACAAGCTGACTAAAAGATTGAATTATATTTATCAGTTTCTGTTTTGTTGTTCTAACTCCCTAACATATGGAAAGACTACCTAGATTGACAATCATGGTAAAAGAAACATGCGCACACTAATGAATTTAGATATCATGTTTTATCAATGTTATCATAGGATTTGTGTATATATGTGACTATTATGTGTATATGCATCTAATTCTATTGATAAAAATTTCAAATGTTGTACATGCATCTTAATCAGCACTCATTATCATATTTGTAAACTCTATTTCCATCCATTTTGGGAAGAGCAACACTATGATTATAAGTAATCCCTCGGTCCCATGTTTGCAACACAACCAACTTTTTGTGAAAGATTTTTGGGTCAAATGTTGTAAAAAATAAGGGACTAAGGGAGTAATAGCCACCTAATGATCCAATATCATAGACAAAAACTTTTAGTTATTACTACATACTTATTAATTCTTATACTCTAGCTTATTTTGTTAAGATTATGATTTCATTTTGTTAAAAAAAAAAACACCAAGAAAAAAAGATTTTTTTTTTTTTTTTTTTTTTTTTATAATGATATCATTCATTATAAAATGTTGGTCGATTTAAGAGTTGGTTGTTTATTGTTTTTTGAAAAATAATTTATCAGCGAAAGATACATCATTTTTTGAAGAAAAGAGGTGTTTATAAGCCGCAGTAACTAGTTATATCTTGTTTATTTGATAAATGAGTTAAGCTTGAACAAGGATTGAAACTTGTTTAATAAACATGTTTGGTCATGAACTTAAACTCGAAATTTATTTCTATTTTTCAAAATTTCGTTAAAACTCATTAGCTGTCTTAATATTAATTAATCAATTATAGCTTTTTAATTTCACGAGTAATAAAATGAATAATAATTTATACAAAGTATTATTTTTCCAGACAAATAATACGCTAGACTTGAACCTCTTAATTTATACGAGTAATTGTATATTTCTGATTAGTGAATTCTATGTTTATGTATGCATCATTTTTGAGATTTGTAGGTGTCAACTTGTTTATGAGAAAAAGTCGTGTAACGAAAAAAAAAAAAAAGATTTGTTTATAAACTCAACTTGAATACGGAGTATAATAATTGATAAGCTATAAACACAAGAAAAAAAATTTAAATGTAATTTTTTTAAAAAAAGTAAAAGCCTAGGTATAACTGCCAAACTGCAAGTGCAAGCTACGATATGTATGTAAAAAAAGGCATACACCACTCTCTCTATCCATCCATCCATCCATCTTACGCACAATGTCACCCCCACCTACTAATTAGACGGTTAACACTAAATCATGAGAGATGAAGTCTTTTCGAAAGCTCCTCTTCATCTTCTCAATTATCATTACTTCTATCTTATGATTATAAAGAAATTACATTATCATTTCTCAACTACTACATCATTTCCAACTACAACCTTACTTGATATTAATCCTTTTACTCACTTTATACCTAAGCACCCTCATACCCTTCCTCTTTTTTTCCTTGCACGCTCGGATCGAATCCGTCGTAAGTTTCTTGATTCCTCTAGCTAGCGGTGTCTCTAGCATCCGTAGCTGGTTCGACTTGAATACCATGTCTTCCTTGGCCACTCCTACCCGTATGCATTTACTTCCTGTTATACCAGAAAATGGAGTAAGTTTATTTTATGATGATCAAAGTTACGTTGCACTCTTTTTGTGAATTATAAATATATGATCTTTTTCAAGCCTCGTATATAGTTAATCCGGTGTGTATTAAATGAATGTTTGCTTTATGTTTTGCTGTTTAGGTAAAGAAAAATCTTGGCGGACAACGCAAATTACAAGAGTTACAACAAGAGGTTAAATTTTTATATTGGTTGATGCATGTACTCGTGCAATCTTTTAGCATCACATCATCCATTGCATGTAATCGATGCGTTTATAATTATTTTGTGGGCAATAATTAATTCCAAACAAAGGCAATATATATATAATCTCTAATTATAAGAGCATTTCACATTTGTTTTCTTATATTTTTTGCATGGAAAATATACCATTACATTAAATCGTTTACCTTAACTTTTTTATTTTTTATTTTTTTATTTTATTTATTTTTTTAAATCAAATCTATTACTCGTAGATAGATCTTTCTTTTAAGTAAATTATAAAAAAAAAAAAAAAAATAATAATAATAATTACACTTTGAAAACATATATACTTTGCTATTTTTATTAGTATGCCTATCCACACACAATCCAACTTATAAATATTTTGTATTACGAAAAAAACACTCCTATGTTACAGTCCTAGTTATATATTGCCAATGAAAGGGCTTGGTTGTCCAAAATTAGTAGAAAATTCAATTGATGAATTAGTTAAATGTGTTGTATAATCGGATCGTAATTGCTAGCATATTATAGGTGATGGAGCTACATAATTATATTATTTGCCATAGCTATAAAAGCTCGGTTGTCCTATATTAGTAGAAAACTCAATTGATGAACTAGTTTAGAGTAAATATGATGCTTAATGTGTTGCGAACATGTGAGTTATACGATGAGATTGTATGTAATTGCTTGCATATTATAGGTAACGGTGCTCCAAAACTTGTTAAACCACGAGGAGCAAGTTCGTGAGATTTTGCAACAAGTTTATAATCGAAAAGCTGGCATGCCATTGCACATCCCGGATCATCTTCCTCGTAAGGTAACATAATTTTCCACATTACATTTTGGTGTAATTTAGACTCTTAATCCACTAATTGTTGGTGTAAAAAGTAAAATCACCATATAATAGAAAATCAAGCTATAATCAAGTTTTTGGTTCAAAAAGTTACTTCCTCTATTCCATAAATATTGCAATCACGATGAATTTACGCATTTCAAATCATATTTTATATGCTAAATATCTATAGTTATATAAAAGTAAAAATTATAAAAAGTTGATATTGTGAAAGTATTTTACGAAACGAATCTAACAAGACCCCACATGATTATATTTTACTTTACGTATAAATCATAATATGTGGTCAAACAAGCATGATGAAAAGTATAAAAGTCCAATTGCTGCAATATTACTAGAACGGAAAAGTATATGCATATTTGTTATATGTACAACTAGCTTATGACATACCTTTTACCCTTATATTTTCGAAAATTACTACTTCGTATATACTTTTTTTTTTTTTTTTTTACTTGCAACGTCATCAGAGAATTTATGATTTCCTATGCACATTTTATATTATATTGATATCTTTAATTTTACTTTAGCAATAATTATATCTGTTTTCCTAACGCATGAATTACAAAAAATGGTCAAAGAAATTTTTGTGAATAGTGTAAAATTTCAATGTTGAATTTTAAAAAAAAAGTATTTTCGTTTTCAAAAAGATGGATTAATAGTTTTAAAGAAAAAGTTTACACAAAGTCCTAAGTCCAAATCTTCAATGCTTGAATTGCAAGTTTAATACATTATTTGGGGTAGTAGGTTGAAGTAGCACTCATGAGTTGGTGTTGTTTCCTTGTATGAACCAGATGAAAGAGCTTTTATCTGAATTGGTGATGGTTGAGGATGAAATTGTTGGACTTGAAACTCAAATCGAGCATCTTCGAAAAGATGTTAAAGCCGAGCAAGAAGCATCAAAACAAGTAAAACCAAAGCAGCATTCATCGCAGTTGCGAAACAATACAAGTATGGTAAAATACAATCAGCAGCACACGCAACAAAGAGCCAACAACAACAACTATAACAACAACAATGATCAGCGGATTGGTTACGAAACTAGGGCTTTACATTTCATTAGTAAAGCCATTAATGGAAGTTATAGTCTTACTGACTTTACAATCAATGAGAAGGATATTGGAAGCCCGATAGGAGGAGGGAATTTATCCCCATACATTCAGCCAACTTCCAAGCAAAGTGGACTACAAGATCAAAGAGTGACAAAGAGAAGTGGTGTTCAAAAGCCTACTGCTTCGCCCTTGCGAAACTTCAGAGATCCTACTCCTTTTAAGGTAACATATAACTTAAGCACTTGCTTCCTACACGTCTAAGATTATGCAAATTTCTTCTTTGAAATTTATAGGTATGTTAGTTAGTATGTAATGTTTCATGCATGATGAACTAAACGTCTATAATAGAAATGTGATGACCAATTATTTTGGGCCGGAGGTTGTGCCATAATTCAAATACTAGTATGATCTCCCTAGTCCTTATCTATCTAGACTAATTCATAGTGCACAATTGCATACTTTTGGTTCATGATTATATTGGGGTTTGGTTGGTTGGTTGCCTTTTGGTATGTAAGACTAGATGGGTCAATCAATTTTTTTGGGCTTGAAGTCTTATTTGTACTAGTTTTTGATGGGCTATTGAGATTTTCACTTAATTTTTTTTGTTTAGATTTTTAGTTTATGACCGAATTTAAGATTTGCAGACCGGGTCATATTTAGGTTAGGTCAATGTTTCGACATGTCTAAATTCATTCTATAGGCTATAAGGATGTTCTCTAGCTCTCATATCAATATTAGTTCGGCGATACATTGTATGCTTATAATTACACTTGTTGATGCAGCCAAAAGAAAGGAGTGTAGAAGTTCGAGTTGATCCTCCTCAAAAATCAATAGGGTCAACACAGTTGGAAGAGAGTAATGGAACAAAATGGCAACCCAATAAATTGTCTGAAAACATAATGAAATGTTTAATCCTCATTTATGTGAGATTAATTAGAATATCAAGGCAAAGTGAGCTAGACAAATCTGGCCCTATATCAAGATCCATGTACTCTTCATTAAGCTTCAGGACCGAGCCAGGGGTGAACTTGTCAACAAGCCTCATAAAGGAGTCGAAACAACAAGATCCATACGGCATTTTCG
This sequence comes from Chenopodium quinoa, assembly GCF_001683475.1. NCBI lineage: Eukaryota > Viridiplantae > Streptophyta > Magnoliopsida > Caryophyllales > Amaranthaceae > Chenopodium > Chenopodium quinoa. The sequence continues at coordinate 272,167 of NW_018744582.1, read as the reverse complement.
ATATTGAAGGGGCTATACCAAGGGACATTGGTCCTTACAAGAACTTGGTTGTTTTTTCTTCAAGTTGCTTAGACCCGAAATTTGTCTCTAATTCAAGCTCCATTCCATTGTTCCAAAAGCTCAAGTAAGTCAAAATTAAGTACACTCTATGTCCGAATTTAGTTGTCATGTTGATGGTTTACGTACTTTAACTAGTAATATGACAACTAAATCTAGAGTGAGGTAGTAGGCGTTACTTCGTGAATAAAGCTAAGTGAGTCATAAAATCATCCTTAAAATTCTCGTTTGGGAACAGGGGATTATTCAACAGCCTTCAGAAGGTGGACCTCAAATCCTTGTCAGATCAACAAAAACTTGCATTTTGGATCAACATTTACAACGCTTGCATAATGCATGTAAGCTTTTTCTTAACTACATATGCAAATTTCATAATTTGAATTATCCTTTTTATAAGTCTTCTTTTACTATATAAACAAGGAATATTTTCTAGGAATAATCTAACCTTTGTTCCGACTTTTTACATCAATTCGTCATTAATAATATCTCAATATCTTATAATCATTATTTGAATTTCTTGTATCGACTAATTTGACTTTGGGCTTTTAGCTACGAGTAACGTTTTCAACATTTTTCTACAGGGATTTCTCAAGTTTAGTGTGCCTTCTAGCGCAGAAAAGTTGCTCAATTTATTGAACAAGGTACTAATATTAGAAAGAGAGGAAATTAAACCTTGATTATATTTATCTATATATTACGTGACATTCTCCAAATTAATTTGTTACTATACATTAAAGTGAGTTTATTTTGATTAAATGACAGGCAACATTGAATGTAGGAGGAAAAGTTGTGAATGCACAAGCTATAGAACGTTGTATTCTAAGGAAACCAACACTCATGTCTTCTAAAGATGGAAAGGAAGCCATAATCCACGAACTATACGGTCTCAACACCGTGAATGCTAATGTCATCTTCACCCTATGTTGTGGAACTCGATCTTCTCCCGCTGTAAGTTAATTACTCCATCAAATTCTCTTAACATGACCTTAAACCATCTTAAATATATGGTCTTTAGTTGACTAAATTATAAAGTCAACTTTTTATTGTGACGCATTTCAAACATATATTTAGGACAATCATATTATGCTCTAGGTAAAGTGTTGAGCACACGGACGTGACATGAGGCTAGCGCGTGACATTCACGTGTGTGTCCGCCTAGGGTGCATTATTGAAATCTTCCGTGCCTAAATAGTATGGAATGTGCAGGTAAGGATATACACAGCTGAAGGAGTGACATCGGAGCTAGAGAAATCAAAACAAGAGTACCTACAAGCTTCAATATCGGTGACAAACTCGAAAACGATATGGTTACCGGAGCTACTAATACAAAACATGTATGATTTTGCAACGGACACGGATTCCTTAGTAGAGTGGGTTTGTCATCAGTTGCCTACATCAATTTCACTCAGAAAATCAATTGTGGACTGTTACAAGGGCACCAGCAATAGTGGTAGAGTAATTAATAATGGTATTAATATTGAGAAAATGCCATATGATTTTGACTGTCAATATTTGTTACAAGTATAGTTAACTAAATTTAGCTCAATTATTGGATTTTGTTTTTATCAAATGAAGGGCTTTTAGTATCAATCTATTATTCTCTTTGTTTCTTCTATTCTATTGGGTGTTGAAGCTAATCATAGATTTCTTGTTTACATTTTTTTTTATGGGAATTAGGGGTTTTATGTCTATTGTGCATAATCACATTACGAAAACGTCAATTAAGTAGACAATATAATCAAGAATTGCAGGCAAATTATTTCTAAAATTTGGTATATTCACCCAAGAATAAGGTGTAGTCTATCGCAATATCGCATAAAAAATAAAAAAGTTAAAAATGAGGGGTGTGCGCCAAAATAAGTACAGGCCATCAAGTCCGATCCATATGGGTTGTTCTATCATATTCGATTTAGCATACGAAGTATTAAAAAGACTATTGTGACTTAATACGAAGTATTTATACATACACATGCATAAAAGTGTCTTCTTTCAAGACCATGACTTATCCGTAAAAAAAAAAAATATGAAAAAATAAAAAAAATTAAGACCACGACTTAAATTATCAAAAAGAAGAAAATTTGTTGTTGATGAATGGAGTACGTAATTTCATAGTGTATATCCGTCAAATGTCCTGATGCATGAATTTAAGTAATTGAACTAATTTAGTCAAAATGCCAGAGAAAATTTCCTGCATATTTTTTATAAACAATTGACTCTTCTAAAGGCAAAATAATTACCCCTGTAAAATATTAATAATTGTTAAACCATCTCTTTTCATAAAGGTGTGCTAAATATTCTTTAAAACGGTCAGAACTCAAAAGTAATCCATTAAGAAGATTATATGCAACATGTGTTTATAGTTGTACACCTTGTAGTTAAAAAAGTCAACAACTCAATGTGAGTATATTTCAATTGGAGATTAAGATCAACGCCATCATACCCCAACACTCGATCGAGCAATTATAAGCTTAATCATTGATTACTAAACTTGGCTGTTAAATTAAGAAACATAATTATCCACTAACACATAATAATTCATGTTTTATGGTTTAATCCAAAATACACATGTACCATATGCACTTGTATGGCCAAAATTCTAAATTGCATTAGTATTAGCACTGTCAAAAACCGAACCGAACTGGTGAAACCGAACCGTTTCAACCGATCCGAATGAGAACCGAACCGATTAAAAACCGATTTTATGAAACCGAAAACCGACCCGAACCGCATGTTAGTAAAACCGAAACCGAACCGATCCGAGTAAACGTTAAACCGTTTAAGAACCGAACCAAATCTAAACCGAACCGTTTCTAACCCGAAACCGTTTAAACTGGCATAAAAACCGTTTACACCGAACCGTTAACAAACTGCAACCCGTTTGCACCGAACCGTTTATAAACCGAACTGATTATAAACCAAACCGCTTATAAACCGAACCGTTTATGAACCGAATCGCTTATAATTCGAACCGTTTACAAACCACTTCCTACTAGGAGTATTTTGAACGACTCGATAAAAATCCGATTTTTTTAAATAAAAAACAGACCCGAACCGTAATTTAGTAAACCTAAAATAAAACTGATCCAAATAATGTTAAATCTTAGAAGAACCGAACTCGTTAACAAACCAAACCAGTTATAAATCGAACTAAAATAAAACTGAACTAAAAAAGAACCGAACCGTTTCTAACCGGGAGAAAAACCATTAACAAACCGCAACCCGTCAGCACCGAACCGTTTACTACCCGGACCGTTTACAACCCAAACCGTTTACAACCCGAACCGAATTTAAACCGGGATAAAAACCGTTTACACCGAACCGTTAACAAGCCCAACCCGTTTGCACTGAACCGTTTACTACCCGAACCGAATTTAAACCGTTCAAGAATAAACTGAAACCGAATCGAACCGATAATTATTTAAACCGAACTGAAACCGACCCGTAAGACATTTAAACCGATTTCAAACCGACCCGATTTCAAACCGAACCGAAACCGAACTGTCAAACCGTTTTGACAGTACTAATTAGTATACATGCACTCTTAGCTTAATTAAGGTTGATTTCTTAAATTATTGAGAATATTTCGGCTGCTTTCTTTTAAATTATAGGATCCATATCTTGTATAGAAAGTAGATGAGACATGCTAGATTCATATCCAATTGTCAATTGAAGAATGTAGTGTACACACATAGGGTGATCGATATGAGGAATTGTGAACTCGCATGGGGGTACTAAAAAGAAGATAGAGAAAGATAGAGAGATAATAGGGAGAGAGAACATAAAAGAGAGAAAATCTTGGAGAAAGAGGGAATCACGTGGGAAGAGTATTGTAAAATAATAGTCCGTTTAATACCAAGTACTACGGAGTATTTTTATAAACCTGTATTTAGTATACATATATTTTGTACTATTAAGAACGAAGCTAGAGAGAACAGGACTAAAGTATCATTGTCTACCTTATGATAAATGTTGTATAAAATTAATACGCGTACTTGTTTAGTCTAAATAATAGATCTGATAAATACTAAAATCTAAACGGTAGAATTGATAGTGAATTGTTGGATATTTGGCTTATTACAACAACTTGGGTCTTTTGAAAGGACAGTTTTGGTCTCTTTGATAGTGAATTGTTGGATAATTGGCTTATAATCAACTATTCGTCTATTGGTCTAAACAATTCATATGATATGAATATAGACAACATTCATATGATATGAATATAGACAACATCCAAAATATGGAGATCCCGTGAACACAATTACACAAGTTAATATTTTTGACTTTTGTTATGCGCTCCAGAAAGTCAGCAACGGGTACGATATATTGTACGAGAATCTAAGAAAAATATGCATGCGTTGATCTCTAGTCAACTAACAATGAACTCACTGTACTATATTAAACCGTGTTAATAAAGTTGTTTTATTTTTATTTTAATCGAAAGTTGCCTTGATTTTTAGATGTCAGGCATTATCAAAATTTAAATGGAGGAGCTTATTTGATTGAGCTTCTACCAGTACCAAGGAGTAATGGAAAAAGAAGGTTTATATAAAGAGATAGTGAGTAAAAAAGTATATATATTATTGTTTAGGTTAAAATCTGATTGCCAAACTAGACCAGAAGTTGGACGATAGCTAGACTAATAAATATGCAAATGTTGATACAGGTTTAAGGAACAAAGACAAATGATTAAAAGGAGAAGAACAAAAGGGAAAGGGAGAGAGAGACGACATGATGACGCAGAAAACCCAGGAATAAGGGTAAAAATTGCGGGTGGCGTTGAGTCCACCAATCTACTATTTTTAGAATTAAGTACAAGTACAATGTAGGTTGTAGTTTGATCAAGAATGAATCTATAATTTGGTTGCTAACTGCCAATTGCTATGGAATGTAAAGCTTAGGGTTTGTCTCCTGTTCGTTTACAATGGTTTTCATCCTATTTATAATAGAAAATCCTTTTAAAAGCGCTTCAACGACCTCTTCCTTGATTCCGTGGAATTCAGAGTTAGTTACCAGGTTCAGCTCCGAATAATATGCCATACTCCTCATGCATTATCCGTTGCCTTTTTAACTTGTTCAAACTAACAGCTAGTTGAAGTTTATGGTTCCAATTTTTATGGCACTTCACTTGACTCATTCTAACTTGGATTCTCTTAGAATATTCCTTGGAAAAACCTTTATTTAACTTTCCTTGACTTCTGGTAACAAGGTCATTGACTTTGTAGCAACATGTAACCTGCAATCTAGCAACTTGCAGACATAAGAACCTGTAGCAATAATTTAGGCACGACATTTTTTCCCCCAGCTTGTCTCTTAGATGTACCTGTTACGACTATGAGGCAAGCTTAATCATTTCAAAAAGATAAACTTTGATGTGAGTAACGGAAAGATAAAAATTTTCCCAAGATAAATCTTTAGATTCGAAAAGTTACAACAACTTCTATCCGTTATACTTTAATAAATGTGCATTATATAAGCGTCTAGAGTCCTCTCCTGACTAGAATGAAGGGGTTCATCCAGCTACTGGTGGTGGCGGTGCTTCCACTTAAATAGATCAGCTTGATGTTTAGTTCCCTTTTTGTTTATGCTTCTTGGTATTAAAACGTTGTTCTTAGCTTTTGAACTTGTGTTTTACTTTGCTCATGGAGGCATAGGTTTTCATCCGTTAGTTTTTCTTTTGACTTTGAACACTTGATGCTAGGTTCTTTGGGATAAAATATACTTTGGTTTTACTTTTGTTGTTTTGCGGTTGTGCCTTTGCTTTGAATGTCTTTGGTAGTTGGCGCATTGACCCTTAGTTCATCAGTAGCTTCTGCAGGTTATAGTTGTACCTGCATCTGGCGCTTCGGCCCTTAGTTCACTAGTAACATTGGCAGGTTATGGATGTACCTGCATCATAAGGGTTAGGGGTGGCCGTTAGCAACGCCAACGACCCTCCGATGCTTGAGCCAGTACAGGTTCTGATAGAATAATTAAAAACAAATTGACAAAGTTTGAGATTACTTGGTTGAATCTTCGTCTTTGTTTCCTTAATTGGTCGTACCTAGGGTTCAGGTTATCCCTTTGAATCTGCAAAGACAGTAGGTTAGAGCTGACCATTGGCGTTGCTGCTAACATCCCTCTAATGCTTAAGTTAGTATTTATTCGATGAAGATAAAACTAAATTGAAAAATAATGCACGATTACTTTGGATTTTTTCCTTTTTTTTTTTTTAACATAGGGAATTAACTTAGAAACGGTAAGGTTTCAAGTGTGCTGCATTCCAGCTTCTGGGTACCAACTTGCCTTTTGGTGTGGCCAACCTGTAGGCCCCTTTGTCAATCTGATATGGGCCTTTCTTGGTTGCTCCCAGCTTACCTACGGATACTCCAAACTAGCACTTTAATGGATTCAGCTTCATTTCATACTTCCTCAGCACGAACTTCGACCATTGCCTTGGTCCTGACTTCTTCAAAAGAGGCACAAGGATATGTAGTCAACTCATAATACAATCTGGATTGATAATTGAGACCTCTGTGGAATGCTTCTATGGCGGTTGACTGATCGTAGTTCTTGATGTTGACATCTCTCTATTGAACCTGCCCCAATATTATCTGGTTTTCTCATTCTGCTTCTGGACGACGCGATACAGGTCACTACTCTGCCTCTCCTGCTCCCTACTGGTAGAACTTATTTACCAAGCTGGAGAAGCTGCTGATAGATTTTGGCTTCAGGTTGATTAGCCATTGGAGTGCAGGTCAAGATAGAGTAGCGCTAAAGGACTTACACATGGTGGGCTCAATAAGCTCCCACGGAATTGATTACTGCCACATCCTCTGCATGTATTGGGCCACGTGGTCCTGAGGATCGGTAGTCCCGTCGTACAACTTGGGGAATACTGGAATGTTCATCTTTTTGGGAATCCGAACTCGCTCAATCTCCTCCACGAAGGGAGACTCATTAAATCCGTTAGGTGATTCATAGGCCACAGGTTTCGGTGCGCCAGGTAGCCGGGTCAAGAGCTTCATCATTTTCCGGCTCTGGGCCTCGATTACAGCCACCTTTTTGGCTACGGGGTCAACGTCTTCTTCATTACTCTCCTTCTCAGTTTTTTTTTTATATATTTTCCTCTCTTCATCGGATTCGTCGGATGATTTTAGAGAGAAATGGGGGATGTCATCAGTTTTGACCTTTCTTCTCTTGGCGCTCTTAACAGATTCAAGTTCCTTGTTCAATTTTTCCAAAGTCTCCAGGAGGGACCGGGATTCATTCTGGAGTTTCTGGTTCTGCTCTCGGGTAGCTTTCAACTCATCTCTGGTCCCACGCAATTGCTCAAGGATCTCAGCCATGGTAGGATCTTGGGATGAACCAACCATAGCGAATTAGGATGGAAATAAAAATAGAAACGAGAATAATAAATCGAACGAAATGAATAGGGTAATCTAACTGTGTCCCCACAGACGACACCAATTTGTTTAGGTAAATATCTGATCGTCAGACTAGACCAAGTTCAGTAGGACAACAACTAGACTAATAAATATGCAAATGCTGATACAGGTTCAAGGAACAAAGATAAATGATTAAAAGGAGAAGTACAAAGGGGAAAGGGAGAGAGAGAGAAACGAAATGATGACGCAGAAAACCCCAAGAATAAGGGTTAAAACCGCGGGTGGCGTTGAGTCCACCAATCTACTAATTTGAGAATTAAGTACAAGTACAATGTAGGTTGTAGTTTGATAAGGAATGAATCTGTAATTTGGTTGCTAATTGCTATGGAATGTATAGCTTAGGGTTTGTCTCCTGTTCATTTACAATGGTTTTCATCCTATTTATAATAGAAAATCCTTCTAAAAGCACTTCAACAGCCCCTTCCTTGATTCTGTGGAATCTGGAGTTAGTTACCAAGTTCAGCTCCGAATTTCATGCCATACTTCTCATGCATTATCCGTTGCCTTTTTTACTTGTTCAAACTAACAGCTAGTTGGAGTTTATGGTTCAGATTTTTATGGCACTTCTCTTGACTCATTCAAACTTGAATTCTCTTAGAATATTCCTTGGAAAAACCTTCATTTAACTTCCCTTGACTTCTGGTAACAGGTCATTGACTTTGTAGCAACCTGTAACCTGCAATCTAGCAACCTGCAAACATAGGAACCTATAGCAATAATTAGGCACAACAATTTTTTATTTTATTTTTTTGAAAAAAGTCCAAAAAGACACTATATTTCATTAAATAAAGTCATACAACATCTACAATTGACAATTAACGATAATGAAAACAAATGTAACAAAATCAAACAAGAATTTATTGGGGAAAGGCTAAGTATCCAAATACATAGATATAACATTCGGCACATAGTCGATTCGTTGTCTCATACAATTTTTTGAGTGGATTTATCGTCGCATCAAAATTTTGTGAAAAGAAAATTCTTGTGCCGACTTCATAATCCGAATCCGAGCAATAATCAATCGTAGCCCTGCACTGGAGACCATATTAAACACAAATAAAGCCTTGTCTTTGAAGGATTTTGAAAAATCTTATCTTTCGAAGGAGATCAAAAAAACCTTATCTATCAAAGGAGATTAACTGATGCGGGAGTAATAGTCCAATATGGGTTTCTTGAAAATTCATGGAGATTTTCAAAAGGCTACACTATCTTTTAGTTATTATTAATTATTAGGATTTTTGCCTATGGGTTTTTACCTTTCACTTGAAAGGATTTTTCCTATTTTTAGGCTTTAAGAGTTCTAGTTATTAGGATATTTATTTGTTTAATTTATTTATGGTAGGATAGATTTAATAGTTGGTTACAAATATGAGTAGAAAATTTATCAGGATTAAGATTCTTAATATTCTATCTTATTTTAGGATATGATTATTAATCTCCTATCTTATTTTTGTATGATTTTCACCTTATAAATATGGGTGTATATCAATAATGATTTTAGAATAATAATGAAGAGAGATTTATTATGGGAATCAACCCTTTGAGTGTTGCTCATTTGATTGTTAATCAAAAACATCACTTGTTGCGACTCGTGATCATCTTCTAGTTGCGACTAGGAAGGACCTTCTATTCTTGCGAGAATTAGAGTACTATCCTATTCATTTTCGTGTAATTCCTTAGTTCTTGCTAAAATTCGAAGATCCAATATTATTATAGCTTGCGAGCCTTGTGAGAGTCTTGAGAGATCCACATCATTAACCCTTTCTTTCAAGGAAAACATTATTATAACCTAAAAAACAAAAATATAACTTAAAAGAATCAAAGATTGGGGTTTCTACCGATGAATCCGATGAAACCCCCTTTAAAATTAACAGGGGCTAGAGTTTAGGAGAGAGAAGAGAGGGAGAGGAGGCAAGGGTTTTTTTTTTACTAACTAATTTATTTATTTGTCACTTTCTTAAAGTATATATATTATGAAATAATTTAAATGAAATACGAAATAGCAAATTTTGATTTTACTAGGGTGGTTATCCTGCGCACTCGCACGTCATAGACTCATAGCTAGCCACTTTTGGGAAGTTATTTCGATTTGGCGTTTGGTTATAACTTTAATTGTTAGTAGCATTAATGATGAAAATATTTAAACAAATATTTTTAGGGATATAAATATCCACACACTATTCTTAAGAGTTTTTTTTTGAAACAACTATTCTTAAGAGTTGAAAAAACAATTAACATTAATGAAGGTAAATATGTAAATAAACATTTTAAGAACATAATCGTCTCAACACTATTCATAAAAAATGTGGCTTGCTTTTAAAGGGGTAAATGATTTGGTCTTATTAAAGGGGTAAATGTTGATAGAGTATAAAACATATTTTTGGGCCTCAACCATCAAGTTAATATTTTGGTTGAATTGGTGCTCTAACATGGTATCGGAACCAACGTGACACAAAGGTCACGGGTTCGAATTTCATCCACCCCCTACTTTCAAGTGGACTATTAAGCGCTGGGTATGAGGAGGCCATGCTGCATCCACACTTCAAGCCCAACGAGCTCTCGTGTGAGGTGGCGTGATAAGAGTTTACTCATACTTTTTGAAAGGTAGGGATAAGTTTTTAACAAAAATAAGAAGCATGTAAGCTAAAAAAACAAATCAAAATGGGAGTAGGCACACAGTAAATTATTATTTATTTTTTTTAAAAAAGTGTTACTAATAATATCACAAATTTTCTCGTTAAAATTAAAAAAAAAAAAAAGGTTTGACTTCATTGTTTTACATACTTTGAAGTGATTTAACTAAAGCTCATTCTTCAATTCTCATTCTATAGTTCTACGTATAAAAATTTGAGAAAGTCTTAGTTTATTAGTTTATTACGTTGATAAACAAAATTTTCTTATCAAATGATAAATTTGTAAATAAATTTACAAATTTACCCAGTTAGCATAACATTGTTGTAATTATATCAACATTTGTAGGGTTCGTTTATAATAAAAAGTTGTTACTTTATTTATAATTGTGCCACAAGACCAAGATGATAAACTTGTATTTTCTCTAAAAATTTAAGTATACACTTACAATATAGAAAGCTACTCCCTCCATTTTTAAATATCTGCTCCACTATTCATTTTCGGTCGTTTTTAAATACTTGCTTCATTCCCTTATTTGAAAAGCTTTTACAATATTTAATTCATTTCTCTAAACTAGTGGGCCCAACATAAATCATATTTTATTAATTTCATATACTATCTCTCCTCCAATTCTCTCACCTACTTTTGTTTTTTTTTACAGTTTTTTTATTCTTCCACCAACCTTACTACCTCCATATTTTATTACTTTCTCAAACTTATCCTAAAATTCCGCACATAAAAAAATAGAGCAAATATTTAAAAATGGAGGGAGTATGTAACAAGCCCACAAGTCCACAACCCAAAAACAATGATCAATCTAAATCATTATTTTTATTTTTTAATACTCTGTACATTACAGGTTATTGTACACAAAACTACACAAGATTATCCAATTATAAAATACAAAATCTAAAATGAGAAAACAATCTTTAAAATAAGGTTGACTTATATTAAAGTCAACAATACATGAAGTATACTATACTACCGGGGAGCAAACGACACTGTAAAATCAGTAGGAATTTTCATTTTGTCATACCAAACTTGAGATTCCAAATAAAGCTTAGATATTTTACCCGCCACGCGTCGCATATCTGGCCGTTTATTAGGGTCCTCGTGTAAACATTCAACCGCCAATCGCGTCATTTTACCAGCCACCTCAACCGGGTACGAATCTTTTAGCCGTATATCAATCCATTTCCTTAGCCTCCCTTCCCTCTCAACTCCACCTTCCTCCACCACTGCTCGGCCAGATTCCACCGCCGATAATTTTATGTACTCCTTCGTCGCTTTGTTGTATGTATACTTTACCGGCTCCTCCCCCGACAACAACTCCACCAACACCACCCCGAAAGCATACACATCGGATTTTCGAGTCCCCACACCCGTCAATTGGAACTCTGGCGACATGTACCTGTATAAAATCGGCCGTTAATATTATTACTCCCTCCGTCTCTAATTTTTTGCCCCGTTACAAATATTTGGGTCAAACTTTTAAAACTTTGACCATTAATTGTCATTAATCTATAATAGTTAATGTAGTCATGTGTGATCTTATTGCGTTCATTTTATTATGTATTTTATTAATATCAAACTTTTATAATTTTTACGTGAATGGAATAAGATATATATGCATTGTAAGGTGCGTCTTGAAGACCGAAAAAGTCAAATGGAACAAAAATAAAAGCACAAATAAAGTATCAGACTAGATGGACTAACTAGATCATCCTTACACATAAAATACTCATATTGTTATTGAAATTTGTAGTTTGTCTTTTTAATTAGATTAAAATAAAATAGAGCCGTCTTTTTACTCTATTTTTAATCACAATAACATCACATTCAAGATTCAACTTATGTTTGGCATTCCATACTTCAATTTGATGCAAAAATGCAGCGTGTGAGAATTGATAACTAGGAAGTGGGAACCACGATTAAGACGAGCTAAATTAAATTTTGACCAATATTTTCAGGATATAAAAGGATAACACGAAATTAATTATGGAGTACTTTATATTAATCGACTATCTTACTTCTAAATTCTACTTTCTACCTAATTTTTCTGTCTAACTCCTAATTTCCCTCAAAATGTAAAGTCTAACAACAATTAACTTCTTCTATAATAAAACAAAGACGGACCTATCATGGATTTAATGTTGTGTCCAAAATCAAACAACATTATTCCGTACAACTTTGTAAATGGATGGAAATTAAAATTTCACACCCTCCTTCATCTAGATTAGTCGTCATGTCTAACTTCAAACAACTTATTATTAATGTGACGACTAATTCTTAAGCGTGGATGTCAAAATTAAAATTTCACACCCTCCTTCATCTAGATTAGTCGTCATGTCTAACTTCAAACAACTTATTATTAATGTGACGACTAATTCTTAAGCGTGGATGTCAAACAACATTACTCGTATTATTAACTTATTATTAACGTGACGATTAATTTCGAACAGAGGAAATCAAAATTCATTAACTTATTATTAACATGACGACTAATTCTAATAGAGACAGTACAACTAATTTTAAACAGAGGAAGTACGACTAAATTAAAAGTTTCATACCCTGTAGTCCCGTTGAACTTGATACTGTTAGATCGGTTCAATTTCTTCGGTGAAGAAGACGTACTTTCCTCCTCATCAAGAATCTCCTCAACCTTATAACTAACACCCAAATCATCCAATTCCTTCTCCTCCGTCGGCTCGCCGCAAAGCTCAGCAGTCCCAAAATGGCAAAGCTTCGCATTAAACGACGGCTCAGTAACAATAACACTGCTCGATTTAATATGATTATGAACAGATTTCACATCTAACCCAGTATTATTATTATGAATGTAATCAATCCCATTTGCTAAATCAGACGCAATCTGCATCCTCGACATCCACGAATCAAGAACAGTAAACCCCGGATTACTCTTATTATGCAACAAATCAGACAAATTCGCACCCTCAATGAAATCGTAAACCAAATAAACATAATTCCCAGAAATCGATGCTCCAACTAGATTAACAATAGCAATATGATGCGACCTACAAATGGAAGACAACTTTTGTCGAACACTTGGTGGGCGTAAATCATGACTATGATTCACCTTCCTCTGAAAAATCAACACGTCTTTTCCGAGCAAATGACACCGCCAACACCGGGAAGCAGAGTAAGTTTTAGCGAGGAAGTTGTTGGTGGCGGAGCGAATCTCGGAGATGTCGTAGAGGTGGGGGTTTTCAGGTAGCGAGTTGCGGAGGCTGGATAGAGAATGGCGGCTAGAGTGGGAGGTTGAAGAAGAGGTGAAATTGGAAGTGGGTTTGTTTAAGGTGGTTGATTGGTCGGAAGATGCGGCGGAGGAAATCGGTGTTGGGGTTGATTTTCCGGAGTTTGACGGTGGTTTACGGTGGTTGTTGCGGTGGCGGGGAGATGAGTGTTTTGGATGTGGTGATGTGGGGGGTATGGCGTCTACTGCCATTTTTCTTCTGCACATAATATTTCGGATTGTTGTGAATTTTTTGAAGACGTTTTTTTAATACAAGTATGAGAAATTTTAGGTTTTCATTTTCTTTGATTTGAATTGAATTTTCATTATTTTTTTATTTTTTTTTTTGAGTAATTTATTGATTTGGGTTGGTTGTGCTGTTGTGAAGTTGTATCAAAAAATAAAATAAAATGATTGCATGAAATTATTGTTGAGGAAAAAGTGGGGGTCAAAATCAATTTAGAATTAGAAAGGAAATTAAATTATAGGGGAAAAATGGTGGGAAGAAAGACAAGAAAACAGAAGACTGTATAAATTATAAGAAGAAAAAGTGGCAATAAGTCAAACCCGATGTTTATTTTAGTTTTTTAATGATTAAAAAGGAAAGTGGACCTTGCCTACTTATGGAGGCGGCACACCACCGATTTTTTTATAAATTTTGTATAGCTATATTCATTAGTGTTTATACTTGTGGTTGTGTCATTGTGATTTGATCGTGATTTTGTGAATATGTAATTATAGGAACACTAGATTGCAGTATTAAAAAAAAAATGAAGAAATAAATCGTTATAGATTTATAATGAGTTTAAAATTGAAAAGTGTTTATATTTATGAAATTAATAAAGTACTTTTAAAGATGTGAAAAATATTAATATTAAATCATCTTATATGATTTATTTATACTTCATATTATTTATAATTTTTTTTTTGGGTGCATACAGGGGGCAAAGCCCCGAGAAAGGAAAACTAAATAAAAAGCAATGAACGAGGAACAAAACGAGGTAAAGCTACGCCTACTACATTATGATGTAAAATGCGGTCTAAAGTCAGGGGGGACTTGAACAAGTTCAATCCGGTTGCTATGGGAAACGCCTTGATTCTCAAGCTAATCCGCAGCTCTATTTGCTTCTCTATACACATGTATGATCTCCACTTGCCATTCACCATCTCCAATCATCTGTTTGCAGTGAGATATCAAATGAACACACTCTCCTATGTTCTCTTCACCCTCCCTTTTTAAGGCTAGCACAACCGCTTTAATATGTTGTCAAGTTGGATTTGCAGCCTAGGAACTCTCATCTCTTCGCTAGATCAATACCATATTCAACTGCCTTTACTTCAGCCTTGAAAGCATTACAAGCCCCAAAATTCAGAGAGTATGCATACCTTATTTTACCTTCACAGTTGCAAATTAGACCACCCCTACCTGTTGGACCTAGCTGCCCTTTAGCAGCCTCATTTGGGTTCAGCATGTGCCATCCACAGGGAAGGGCAGGCTACCTGACATGCACCTCTCTTCTCCTATTCTGCCCTTGCAAAGGTTCTTGACCTGACTGAAGATCATCAGTACCAAACTTCCTCAAAACGTTCAAGCAAAAACTTCCTTACATCAACTGGAATCTCATGAGATTTATTAAACGCAACACAACTTTTGTGCAAAATATGTAGGTCAAATGTCAAGTAAAGAGTTCTTTTGTGCCTGAAATTTGATATTTCTTACTACCCATTGCTGAGCAGCTCCTGAGAAAAAATTGCTTAAGTTAGCTGGCCCTCCCACTTGCCTCCAAACCTCGCGAGCTGCTCTACAATCCCTTAGGATATGAAGCACTGATTCTTCTGAATTATGGCACAAGTTACATTTTAGGTCATTCACCAAATTTCTCTTGAATTGGTTCACATTGCACATAATGCTTTCATGCATTACGAGCCAAATAAAGACCTTCACACGCTGTTGAACTCGCAAACTCCATACCAAGTCCCAACTGCCATCATCAATGCTCTGATCATCTTTTCGAATAATATTGAGAGCAGATTTGATACTACTTGCCTTTTGATGCACCAACCCAATAAAGGAGATCACCTACTGTTGCATCAGGGTGTAGTTCATGAGCCTTGATTTCTTTAATGGCTGGTTGAGGAAGGAAGTTTGCAAAGACATCCCACCTCCAGGATTGCGTTTCACTATCCCACATTTCTTCAACCGTGGCCCCCTCAATATTCGCAGGAACATCTTGAATTGCTAACTCTCTCAAAGGTCTTGAAGTGGCCCATTTATGATCCTAGAAGAGAGTAGTGTCACCTTTGCTCACTGCCACTCTTGCCCCTTCATAAAGAATACTCGCATTCTTCGTAATTCCCTGTCATACATTCGACATATTTGATTTAGGTTCAAACATGTCAATGTCACATCGACCTCTACAATATTTATTCCGTAAAACCCTTGACCAAATTGCATTCGGCTCAGTCAAAATCCTCCAACCAAGGTTAGTTAAAAACGCGACATTGGCTTGTCTTGAAGATCGAATCCTTAAGCCCCCTAATTCCTTCAGTTTCTGAAGGCACTCCCAAGATAAAAGATGGACCCTCTGTTTTTCTTCATCACCACCCCAAATAAAATGCCGAGTTCGCTTATCTATGTCATCACAAATGGTTCGGGGAATCTTCGTCGTTTGCATTGCATACGAAGCCATGGTTGAGATAGTGGACTTTGCAAGAGTAATTCCACCAAGGATAGATATTTTGTTTTCCAACCCGACAATCGTCGATCAATCTTTTCACACAAAATAGCCAAAGGTTTCCCTGGTTACCCTACTAGTTACTGTAGGCATGCCTAAGCAGGTGCCTAAATCAGCAGTTGGAGAGATCCCTAGGGTTGCGCTAATGTCATGTTTGATATTTTGGTTCACGTTCTAGGAAAAGTAGACTGTGGACTTGCCATAGCTAATATGCTGCCCCAAAGCATCACAGAAACGCTTCAAACAAGACTGAATAACATGAGCTTGAGTAGAGCTTGCTTCCGCAAAGAGAATAATGTTGGAACTTAAGAGTTTAATGCTAAGGAAAATGGTTGTTTTTACTTTGGACGAAAACCCTTTGTCCCACATTGGTGGGATAAAGGAGATTTGCTTTGTTTAAATATGAGTGTTTGTATAATGATGTTTGAAGTGCTTTCCTTATTGGTGTGGGCGAGAAAGGGGCATCCCCCTCGGCTTGTGATTGTGACACGTGTGCCTTTTTTTTAGGCCAAGTCGTAACTGACGTTTCAGCATTTATGAGATCGTTCAGTTACGAAGCCCACAACGATCAAAACACATTAAGGGAGACAAAACCATTATTTACGTTGCCATGATTTTTGCCCTGATTTTCTCTAACAATCAAACACATTCATGGCTGCCTTCAAACGGCTATGTTATGTTCTTGTCTATAAATACCGTCCTCTTCATCGGTTTTTTTATCACAGAAAAACTATTGCTTCTTTGTCTTTCCTCCAAAATATTCTGAGCATAATTGTGAGTTCCAAATCTCTCTTTTTGAGTGCACATTAAGGGAGATCGCTGTGTAAAATCTTGGGGGGCAACGCCATCTCCGATTGCACCATAGTCGGGGCGAATTTTGCTTCTAAGACAGTGTTCCTAACACGTCACAGCGTTTGTTACATTAAATATTCGGCCCACATTTTTATTTTATTTTCTGATTTTACAGTTTCTCATCTTACAAATAATATCATCCACAAAGCATATATATCCTAGGCCCATCTTTGCTAGCTTTAATCGACTTCCAATGATTCTCAATTATCGGTTCTTTAACTATTTGATTCAATTTTTTCATGCATAGAACAAAATATAAGGTGACAACGAATCACCTTGACAGATTCCTCTACTGGGAGAAAAAGAAGCAGTAGGTCCTCCATTCCAATTAACTCTCATCGACAATGATGTCACACATTCCATTATTACATCAACAAGAAGGCATGTCAATCTAATTTCAAGGAGCGTGTCACGGATAAATTCCCATCTCAATCTATCATAGGCTTTCTCAAAATCAATTTTTATTACCATAAAACGATGCTTTCCTTGCTTTGTCTTCATGGTGTGGATAACTTCTTGCACAATTACAATATTATCCATAATTTGCTTTCTCGGAATGAAACTAGTTTGGGTACAAGAGGTTAGGTGAAGCATAAGAGGCTTAATTTGGTTCACTATAGCTTTTGTAATAGTTTTATAAACCACATTACATAAGCTAATTGGCCGGAATTGAGAGGCTAACTTCAGATTATCCACCTTTGGTATAAGAACAATAAAAGTGTCATTCAAAGAAGCTGGCAATCCCTTTCCTGCAAGCGCATCCAGTACTACCTTATACACATTCCCTTTAACAATTTCCTGATTTTTCAGGAAAAAAATAATACCTGGAAACCGTCTGGACCTGAGGCTTTCAGAGCACCCACCTCATTTATAACTTTATCAATATCACACTTTGCAAAGGGTCTCGATATTCTTTCCCAATCTCTTGCTGTGAATTCAAGAAAAAATATCACTAGAAAGGCTGACATCCACATGCTCCTCACAATCTGTAAAAAGATTATAAAATACTCCATTATATGGTATTGCACATTGTAGGGAATTTTTCAAACTCAACCTTTTGAGCCCTACTGTGTTCATGCTTTTAGGCATGGCGGCGATCCTAGGGAAGGAAGCTAGAAATAGAAGAGTCGCCAACAAGTTTTAGGAACTTGTAAACCATTCACAGGTGCAAAAGTTACACCCCATTTACGATCACGGAGATCGTTAACTCCATACTGGTTCAGAACCATGACTGGATATTCGGGGATGATGGTACGAATCCAACCTAAAAGAGATTGAACCCGCCCTAAATTGACCTCTACTTAATTCTTATGATATTCATGTGCGCTTTCTGATCAACATACATACATCAAGTTAGCCCTAAACCTATTTAATCTATGTTGGTTGATTATTAATGCACAATCAAATATATTATTGTGATCACTTGGATTAAAATCATATTAAGCCTAAAATCAAATTATCAATTATCTTATTAGGCATGATTCCAAGTACAAATTCCTTTTAAACATGCAAGAAAGGGTGTGATCAATCAATAACAGTCAGTCATGAATAATCAAGCAACATATGATTAATTGACACAACAACCATCATCATAATCAAAATATCATCAAAACATCGACAATAGCAAGATCCTAGGCATGATATCAAACGGATTAATAACAAATCCTAGCATGTCACTAATAAAAATCAAAATCAAAGCATTAACCTAAATATGATACTAGAAATCATAAAAATCATCTTAAACATGATACTAGAAATCATAAAGACATCCTAACATGATACTAGGAATTATTATAATATTCTAAACATGATTTTTACCCCAAAATCAAAAAATAAAGATAGTAGATCTACTCACTTTGATGCCTCGGCTTTCTTGGTATTGAAACAACAAACACGTTAGTAACTTCAAGAAAGATTAAATCAACAAAGTAAATAAATCAATTATGAATTGAAATAGATATTTGGGACCAAACCCTCATAACTATCAACCTTTCACGCCGAGGTCGAAGGCAACGTCGAGGATGGTTAGGAGTATTCGAATCTCGTAAAGGAAGTATGGTGTTTGATTGAAGAGAGTATCAAGGATGTGTGTATTTGGGATGTGTTTAGGCTAGGCTAAGAACATGAAGAATTAAGAGAGAGAGAAAGAATATTAGAGAGGGTTGGTCATGATTGTTGGTGAATGAAAACAGGGTGATACGACCTCTATTTATAGGGAAAAAAAGAGAGTCGAAACGATCAGAAAAGAGTCAGAATTTGAATCAAAGTAAAATAGGTCTCATTGTGGCGCGATAGGTCCATCGCGGTGCGATGGTGCTGTCGCTCAGCGATGGTTTTGAAAAAGATAAAACTTGTATAGAGTTTGGATCCCAATCGGATTGGGCTAACCAAATATCCGTACGTATTCTATTTTGATCGGGATTAAGATCATTGAAAAACAGAGGTTTTATTTGATATAAAATTCTTAAATCTCTATCTTTTAGAAAACAAGATAGATTAGAACCTTCTAGAGGATTTTAGAATCTCATAATAAATCCTAATGGGTTTACGAATGGGATTAAGGTAAATGGATCATCCACATGAGCATTGGGTCGTAGGTAAGGCTTAGTTCGGGCTTGGTTTAGTATTTTGGCCGTAACTTATTCGTTATAAGTCGGATTTTGGCTTATAATATATCGTTGGAAAGCTCTTTTCAAACCTTATCCAACTAAACAATAATTGGACCAAGATAATGGACCAAAATAGACTGTTTTGGAAGTTTCTATGATTTGGAAACGAAATGAATGATTTTAAAAGACACGAAATAAATGATTTTGGTTTAAAGGCACGAAATGAATGATTTTGGTTTAAAACATTTAAAGAAAGGTTAGAAATGATTAAGGCTAAAAGGAAATTCACGAGACTCTTCAACCCTTCACCTAACTCGATAATCAAAGACGTGAAAGGTACTCATCACTAGGTTTGGTTTTTGGGGAGACACAATCAGGTGTCTATAGAAGCCCCCACTGTGACCGAGTTTGGAGAAACGTAAGTTTCGAAAACAAAATTCAAAGTAGATCGATAGGGACGGAGAATGATTCAGAACGCTCTGCGATCCTAAATCATCCTTTTAACGTCGATACCTGCAGAAAGTGTCAATCTACAAATAAAGGAGTTAAGGGGAAAGAAAACTAGACGAAAATCCTAATTTGGCACCGGTTCAAACCCCCCCCTAAGGCACCGGTTTTGAACCGTTGGGGATTTGAGGGATGCCAAATCCTTAAAAAATATGGCACCGGTTCAAAACCGGTGCCAACAAAAGCATTTGGCACCGGTTAACCGGTGCCAACTAAAGCATTTGGCACCGGTTAACCAGTGCCAACTTTAATGGCGCCAGTTTTTTTTTAAAATAAATTCAATGTAGTTGGCACCGGTTTTAAGCATGAACCGGTGCCTTTGACTTGTTTTTTTTTTTTTTTTCCAGAAATAATATATATTTATATTAATACTAATAAATATAATAATAATAATAATTATTAATTTTAATAATAATAATAATTATTATTATTATAATATTACTATTAATAATAATAATAATTAATATTAATAATAATTAGTATTATTAATATATTAATAATAATAATAATTGAAAATAATAACAAGGACATAAATATTGATAACAATCCCAAAATATGATATTAATTAGAAAAATGTGTCATAACTACAAACTAACAAAATTAATTAGTAATAATATAGTACACTAAGCTAGTTAAAACAAAAATAAATGATATTTACAAATTAAATGTGATGTAGGCCGCCAACATGTCTTGAATTACATTGAGTTCCTCGCTCGTGAACGGATTTCCCGTTTGTCCCTTGCAAAACTTGGAATACATACACAAAACGTAAGTTAGTAGGAGTGAACTCATAAATAATCGTAACATGTCTTTATCATTTATTTACAGGTGGCTAAGGCTTGAAATTACAAGAAAATAGCACTTGTGGGGTTTTAGAACGCATTTTCAACCAAAATGGCCCGAGTAAGGCCATTTTCACTACTAGGATGCCTATTTCCTACATTTCTTGTCAAGTGAACTCATAAATAGTCATAACATGTCTTTATCACTTATTTATAGGTGGCTAAGGCTTGAAATTACAAGAAAATTTCAATTAAGGGGTTTTAGAACGCAATTTCAACCAAAATGGCCCGAGTAAGGCCATTTTCAATACTAGGATGCCTATTTCCTACATTTCTTGTCAAGTGAACTCATAAATAGTCATAACATGTCTTTATCACTTATTTATAGGTGGCCAAGGCTTGAAATTACAAGAAAATAACAATTAAGGGGTTTTAGAACGCATTTTCAACCAAAATGGCCCGAGTAAGGCCATTTTCACTACTAGGATGCCTATTTACTACATTTCTTGTCAAGTGAACTCATAAATAGTCATAACATGTCAATATCACTTAGTTATTGGTGACTAAGGCTTGAAATTACAAGAAAATAGCAATTAAGGGGTTGTAGAACGCATTTTCAACCAAAATGGCTCGAGTAAGGCCATTTTCACTACTAGGATGCCTATTTCCTACATTTCTTGTCTAGTGAACTCATAAATAGTCATAACATGTCAATATCACTTAGTTATTGGTGACTATGGCTTGAAATTACAAGAAAATAGCAATTAAGGGGGTGTAGAACACATTTTCAACTAAAATGGCCCGAGTAAGGCCATTTTCACTACTAGGATGCCTATTTACTACATTTCTTGTCAAGTGAACTCATAAATAGTCATAACATGTCTTTATCACTTAGTTATTGGTGACTAAGGCTTGAAATTATAAGAAAAGAGCAATTAAGACATTTTGGAACGCAATTTCAACCAAAATGGCCCAAGTAAGGCCATTTTCACTACTAGGATGCCTATTTCCTACATTTCTTGTCTAGTGAACTCATAAATAGTCATAACATGTCTTTATCACTTATTTATAGGTGGCCAAGGCTTGAAATTACAAGAAATTAAGGGGTTTTAGAACGCATTTTCAACCAAAATGGCCCGAGTAAGGCCATTTTCACTACTAGGATGCCTATTTCCTACATTTCTTGTCTAGTGAACTCATAAATAGTAATAACATGTCTTTATCACTTATTTATAGGTGGCCAAGGCTTGAAATTACAAGAAAATAGCAATTAAGGGGTTTTAGAACGCATTTTCAACCAAAATGGCCCAAGTAAGGCCATTTTGACTACTTGGATGCCTATTTCCTACATTTCTTGTCTAGTGAACTCATACTAAGTCAAAACATGTCTTTATCACTTATTTATAGGTGGCTAAGGCTTGAGATTAAAAGAAAAGAGCAATTAAGTGGTTTTGGAACGCAATTTCAACTAAAATGGCATACCTCTTCAAGTTGTTGTGTGTCTGTACAATGAGTCATCACTATTTCATGCATGAATCGCATCACGTATAGGCCACAATCAACTCTGTTTTCCTGTTGTGCACACTAGCATGAGGAACAAAGCACATGAATCAAAATGCATAGCAAATTAGCAACATCCTTGAACATTGTATATTAAGAAAATCACAACATCATGTGGCATTACCTTGGGTGCTTTCCATGTAGGACCTCGAGGAGTTCGAGGATTTATCTTCTTCATAACACTACATAGAAAAGTAAGTTCAAATTTGATTAGTATAATTAATACATATGAGTTAGGTTATGATAATCAATAACAAGAATTGAAACAAACAATATATTTACTTTTGCAGTATGGACCTAACGAGGAGCTTTCTTGGTTGCGGTAGCCAAGCAGAATCAAAGAAGAAGATTGTGTTACTGGAAACACAAATCATCAGCAGGGTCCAATGATAACTACATACGAGACAAACAAATCAATATTTAGCCTATTACAACATATAAACTGGGAAAACAAATGAATTTGACAAGCATAATCAGACGTACTCCTCGTAATATGGGACGAATATAAACTTGTCTGCCGCACTCACTGATTCCCTGATACCCCGTTCAGCATAGTACAACACGCCAGCTGAGTCGCCTAAGATTCTAGCAATGGACATCTGCTCAGGGCATAACCACCCAACTTGACACGGAGAATCAAGCTCCCATATTTGCTCCTGGAGTGCTCTGCATGCATGATAGTAGAATGTTAATCGAAAACCAAACAACAATCACCACTAAATTGAATAACATAAATGGAGTACTAGTTGAATTACCTGATGCATATTTGAATGAGGGAAATGTTAAGCATTGCACCACTTAGAAATTCCTTCACATCTTCTTTGAATAGCCATGCCATTGCATCATAATCGTAGTGGAACATTTCCTTAGGTAGTGGAACTTGAATGGGGCTGTCATTAGGCAACACGCAAACACGGTTGTGCAAATAAGTTAACTCCTTAGAGAGCGATTGAAGCACCGTGTCTTCAACTAGTTCGACGCTTTTCCACTCACCGAGCCATGTTCACTCCTCTTCTTTGGCATCGGGCCTTGTCGATCAATGCTTTTAGGCCCTTCCATCCTCTTCTTTGGAGTTTGGCTTTTCCTCGATGGCTAATAAGACAAATCACACAAATGGTTAGAAAAGAATTTCATCCAACTCTTGGGATGAAAATCGGGTATAGAGTAAAGCGTGAACTTTAACTCTTAATTACCTGGTTCATCAACTGTATCCAAGCACATGGCCATTGAACAAAACTACCTTTTGCTGCCCAAAGTGTAGTGAACTCATCCTCCTCTACGAGCACAGGTATTAGGATGTCCTCGAATCCGGCAACCACAGAATTGATCCCGACTGAATAATGCTCAGGCCGAAGCGGTCGCAAATGGACCGTACCTTGTTCGGCCGGTTGTGCACTACCATATGCATCGACATTCAAAGCTCCACCATATGATTCGCCCGGGTGAAGAAGTTCACAACGGGTCTCTTCCTGCACCAATTTGGAAGATCACTTGTAAGAACCAATTCAAGTAGAACAAAAAAAAAAGTGAAACACAAAAACAAGTAAAGCAACACAACAATAGAAGTGAATAAAAAAAAAGGGGTTGCCTGGCACTGCACAGTTGCTGCAGTGGTGCTGTAGTGGTGCTGCACAGCTGCTAAGCACTGCTGCTGCCTGCTGTGCTTGTTGGTGCTGCTAAGCAGGCTGCGGCTATGCAAGCTGTGCTTGCTGTGCTGTACAGGCTTCTACTGTGCAGTGTGCTGCTGCTGTGCAGGCTGTTATGCTACACCTCCTCCCTGCTGCACTTGCTGTTATGCTGTTGCAACAAAAACATAGCAACACCAAGAACAACACAACACAGCAACAACAACAACAAACAGCAACAACAAAGCACATCAACAAAGCAACACCAACAACACAACACAACTTAACCATTTCACAACACAGCAAACTTAACCATTTCACAACACAATCCAAAAACCAATTTCACCATCCAAACAAATAAGTAATAAATCACCTGTGGAATAGGAAATTCATGAGGTGTTGGATTATCAAGCCCCCTCAAGTACGCATGTGCAGGATTACTAACCTGCAACAGTGTATTGATAGTTTGAGGCTAATTAGAACCCACGTAACTCAACAAGTCAAAACTTATACATTAGAAACCACTTGATCATGTACCTCCTCGTCTGCATGTATCTCATCTTCTCCTTATTTTTGGGGGTGACTAGAAGAGTCGACCGGTGTAGCCGAGGAGAAAGGCAAGCTCGGCAAGTTCATTTGCTTTGCCCATGCATTGAACTCTTCTCGCATCTCGTTGCGCACTTGTTCCTTGATTGATGCCACCGTGGCATCCAAGTTGACCGGTGAGTTCACACTTGCCCGGGATCTCCCTGATTTGGTATATTCCGGACCCATCACCTTCTCCCATCCTAGCAAGCTCCCCCCCGCACCCAATACACGTCCTGGATGGTAGGGCTTTCCCAAAACCAAGGTGAAAGGGTCCTTCTCCACTGTTGGGACGAGCTTGTCTTCAACAAGCTCTCTAGTGTACTCAAGCTGTAGCAAAAGCAAAAAGGCAACATCAAGTTAGTGTTTATGTAAAGTGATATATATACAACATATTCATGCAGTTCACAATTCATAGTTGCTTACAAGTTTATCTACCATTTCTTTTGTTTCCGGAGCCTTGATGGACCATTTTCCGGTTTTCTTGTCACGAGAATGCAAAGAACAGAAGAAATCTCCAGCACGACTCACCAAATTACTGGTCGTGGAGTCAGAGGGCACAGTGGAGGACCCTAGTAGCGAAGTGGGGTATACTCCCTCACTCACCCACGTCTCTCTCCATTCATTAAACGTCATACACCCCATACGATGGTAGTATTGCTTCTGCAATGTATTCTTGGAATTCTGCTCTCTTATTTCCTACATAATTAGACATATTAGTTTCAAAACTACCAAAATATTAAATATATTTTACAATTGTCATCAGAGGTACTTGAACTTACAATTGCTTCTTTTTTGCTTTTTTGAAGAGCGAAAGCATCCCAATCTTCCTTTGATACACTAGGCCATATTTGCCATGGGAGTTTCTCTTCATCGATGACTTCTTCATCCATGCCACCTTCTTTCTTGTTCTTTGGTTTTCTCACAAGCTTCTTTGTGATAAACCGACGAACTAAGGTGGTCTTGAAGCCTCTGAATCTTGTCGCAAGTAAGGATTCAAACACCCTTCTCTTGGCGTACTCATTTGGAATGTTAAATAGACTTTGCAAGCACAAATAAAAGTCATTATTAGTTTGCCCATTAAATAACAATAAATTGAAGGAATTTACAAATGTGGAAACAAATCACTTACCCGTGTATCATTCCAAAACGTGTCTATCAAGCCAATAGGTACATCGCTCAAACGAAGAGTAATGGGGATTTTGCGCGCACAAATCCCAACTTGAACAGCATACTGACGACGCCATTTGCCTGTAGGTTGTCCTACCCTGTCATACTCCAAAACCATTGGACCGACAGGTTTCTTGAAACTTCTAGTCGCACCCCTCAGCTTTTTCTGCGCTGGTCCCTTCACCCCCCTCCACTTTGATCCTCGCCAAACGACTCAGACATTGCATTCTCGATAGGAGGCGCTTGTTCAGCTGCAATTTCAAACTCATCTAACATACGCTCCAAAGCATCGTGAGCCTGGTCTTCTTCCTCACCCAAATCTTGCTCCTTGTTCACATCATATAGCTCGTCCCCATCCCCAGATGAATCATCATCATCATCCTCTACATCCTTGACTCCTACAATGTACCGATCGTCCGCCATGAGATGTGAAAACCTGTCATTCCAAACATAACAAGTTATTAGTTGTAATATAAATAAATTTGTAAGGTAAATTTATAATCAAATATAAATTGCTCAATTGTAATACAAATCAACATCGAAAATAGGCAAGTAAGTTACTTCATTCATTTAAAAGAAAATAAGAAAAATGGGCAAGTAAGTTAACAATTTCTAACTTTTTCACCTAAAAATGTGATTTAATAATACTTTCGACGCCTACAATTTCAAACTAATAAAAAATAGTACCTCAATCTAATATTCCTTCGTCGTGGTCTAATCGCATGTAATTAGCTTAGTCGTCTATCTCATTTGGTACAACAGGTCTAGGAACAGTGAAAGGTGCCGAGTCATCAAACGCATCATATTCTTCCTCATCCTCGACATCTCCAACGCCAAGTATTCTTCTTTTGCCGGCAAGCACAATAGATCGTTTTGAGTCGGCTGGGTCACTTACGTAAAACACTTGCTTGGCTTGAGATGTAAGGATGAATGGTTCAGCACTATCATTCAAGTGTCCAAGATCTACAAGAGTAAAGTCATCATGTTTGACGTTACGCCTGATATTATCAACCCACTTACACCGGAAAAGAGCAATCGTGAAGTCACAATAATCAAGCTCCCATATTTCTTGAATTCGACCATAGTATGACAACTCTGCATCAACAGGTGCTTTATCCTTAGCACTTGCAAAATCCCTTGACGATGCCACAACCGTTACACCACTGTTTTGGGTCGAGGATGATTTCAAATCCTGACGCTCAGTCCAAAATGTGTACCCATTTATGTCATATCCCTCAAATGAGAGAACGTCGTCCCTAGGACCATAAGCAAGCCACCTTACTGTATCTGTGACACTCTCATACTTTCCACCCATCACTCGATCACGAAACCAACTCACAAACTTCTTATTATGCAGCTGCATCAGTGCCCGTTCACCTTTTGATGGAAATTCATCACGCAAACTAGCCATGTGCTCGTCTAAATATGGGTGAACATCTGTAACATGGTGCAACACATATAGGTGCGCTTGTAAGAACTTATCTCGATCAGATGACATTTGTTTCGACCCGATTGTGC
Source organism: Chenopodium quinoa (assembly GCF_001683475.1). Lineage (NCBI taxonomy): Eukaryota > Viridiplantae > Streptophyta > Magnoliopsida > Caryophyllales > Amaranthaceae > Chenopodium > Chenopodium quinoa. The sequence continues at coordinate 244,859 of NW_018744582.1, read as the reverse complement.
CATGACCATCAAGTCTCCCTAAGTGTCGAGAAGTAGGAATACCAATAGTTTTAGCAACGGCTATATAGTCGACCACAAAATTACCGACCTCCTCAGCCACGGTCCCTTGAATCATACTTCCTTCCGGGTGAGCCCGATTCCTGACTTTATCTTGCAATGTACCCATATGTCTTTCAAAATGATAGCACCACCACATGAACACTGGACCGCATAACTTAATCTCACGCACCAAATGAAGAATCAAATGCACCATTATGTCGAAAAACGAGGGTGGGAAGTACATCTCAGATTTGCACAAAGTCACAACCACATCCGCCTGTAAAGCATAAAGTGTACAAGGATCAAGCACTTTGCTGCATATTGTATTGAAAAACGAACAGAGGCTTGTAATAGCTTCCTGCACGTGCTTTGGTAAAATACCACGTATTGCAATTGGTAGGAAAACTTGCATCAGAATATGACAATCATGGGATTTCATACTTGTCAGCTTCAATTCTCCATTTAAGGATACAAATCTTTTCATGTTAGATGCGTACCCTGATGGAACCTTAATGCCATACAGACATGCACAAAACATTCGTTTTTCTACCCTTGACAATGTGTAGCAAGCCGGAGGTAAATAGGACTTGCCCTCCTTGGCTTTTCCCTCATTTTTCTTCTTCGACGCATCCGTGGCCTTTCCCTTTCCCTTGCTCTTCCCCTTTCCTGTTTTTGAACTCAATTCATTTTCTTTTTCCTGTTCCTTTCCCATTGTAACCTTTTTCTGAGCCCACAATTCTGGACGAACCCCCATCTTTTCCAATTCTAACCGTGCACCCTTTCCGTCCTTTGTTTTTCCTTGAATATTCATCAGCGTTCCCACGAGAGCATCACACACATTCTTCTCTATATGCATTACATCAAGACAGTGCCTAACGTCATGTTCTTTCCAGTATGGAAGCTTCCAAAAGATTGATTCTTTTTTGAAGAGAGCAATTGAGTCCGCAACTTTTTCTGTTTTCCCAAATACTGTTCGTATACCCTTAACTCGAGCATAAACCTCCTCACCAGTCAATGGCCTAGGCGCAGTCCCCTCTTCCGCTTTCCCATCGAAAGCCTTTTTCTGCCTACGGTACGGGTGATCGCGCCTGAGCAACCTTCTGGTCCGCAAGTACACCTCTTTGTGACAATTATCAAGGTGTATGCTTGGGGTGTCATCAATACAAATGGGGCATGCGTTTTTTTCCTTTGTTCTTGTAACCAGACAAGTTGCCGTATGCAGGAAAATCATTAACGGTCCACATAAGAGCTGCACGCAATGTGAACATCTCATTCTTATGAGCATCAAACACGGAAACCCCTTCGTCCCACATCTTTCTCAAATCATCGACAAGTGGCGCAAGATAAACATCTATGCCGTTTCCAGGTTGCCTTGGCCCCGATATCAATAGAGAAAGCATTACGTATTTCTGTTTCATGCACAACCAAGGAGGCAAATTGTAGATCACTAACAGTACCGGCCATGTGCTATGCTGGGTACTAAGAGTGCCAAATGGATTCATCCCGTCCGTGCACAAACCAAGCCTTAAATTTCTAACTTCATCATCAAATTCTCCAAACTTGATATCAAGGTTCTTCCACTGCGGGGAGTCGGCTGGATGCTTCAGCATTCTATTATTCTTTCTTCCCTCTACATGCCACCTCAAGTTTTTAGCGTCTGTTGGTGTTGAGAATAGACGCTTAAACCTTGGAATAATGGGAAGATACCACAACACCTTAGTAGGCGGTCCCTTCTTACCAGCATTGCAACTCATGCGCTTGTAGCGCGACTTTCTTACATCGTGGACACTCCTCCAATTTTTCATATTCATTTCGATAAAGAATACAATCATTAGGACATGCATGTATCTTCTTATACTCCAAACCAAATGGACACATGAGCTTCTTAGCGTAATAGTAAGACTTAGGACTTTCATTCCCGTCGGGCAACATCTCACTTAACGCGCTCAACAAAGAAGTAAAACTACTGTCCGTCCACCCATGCTTCGACTTAATGTTAAAAAGTGTTAGCACGACGGATAGTTTAGAGTATTTTTTGCACCCAGGATACAAAGGCTTTTTAGAAGCCTCCGATAATGACTCAAACACGTCACCTTCAAAACCACGCATCATCTCATCCACCCCTTCATCCTCGACCTCATCCACATGATCATCCTCAAATCCATCCTCAGCACCAGTATCAACAATATGTTCATCATTCTTGTATTCCTCGTCCACACAAATGTCATTGTTTCTATCATCATGCACATTATTCCCAATAACATCCCCACTGTACCCTCCTTCTTCACCGTGCCAAATCCACACATGGTATTTAAGCCTAAACCCATGACAAACTACATGATCTCTAATGATATCAACACTATTGAGCACCTTCACATTATTACAATCAACACAAGGACAATAAAGGCAATCAAAACCCATTCTGAAGCCCTCGCACAAAATTCTTGAACCCCATTAAAGAATTCCAATGTATCATGTCTACCATACATCCAGCCACGATCCTTCTCCATTAAGTAAATTGTCTCTAAATAGGACGACATATTACGAATCATGTATAATTGCTACCATCTATTATATATGTAAATCAAATTCAAACACACAACATGCATATAACATTCATATAGATACAAAAATGCAATATGCTTCCAAAGGGCCCTTATCACTCCAACCTAACCCATCCTTGAACGTTTAGTCTCACTAGTGAATGTATGTCGACTTTTCAATTTTAAGGAAAATCCGGCAGCATTTACCCCCAGTTCTTTAAGTACACGACGTAGGTAATTACTTACCCACATATGTACCCAGAGAACATGGTGATCGAGGAAATGGTAAGCCAAGATGTTCCTTAAAATCGAAAAAAAGGACATACATTCACCGCCTAAGTGAGAGTAAACGTTCAAGAACAGTCCCAACGGGGGACTATTCAAGATTTTCTCCTAATGAGAAAGCCTTGAACGGGTATCTAGGCATATGATGATACATGCAATCAATTAAAAAACAATGGATTAATCACACATCATGATAGAATTTGCACTAAAGTTATATCATACACCATCTCCACAAAAGTGTGCAAACAAGAACTTATATACAACACATAAAGTTATATATATACCTGAGTACCTATAAAGTCTCAACACTCTCAAATAGAAGGTCAATGCCAAGGTCAATGCTTCGCCCAAAAATTCCTCTAAATCTTTTTCAATATAGCCTATATAGAACACAAATAGAAAACCAGATTAGGGGAAAAGATAAGAATGATATTAGTGAGCAAGAACAAGGACAGTCAGAGTAAGATACCAGGATGCTTTCCGCCCACTCTCCAAACTGATGATCTTACCCTAGAAGCCCTTGACACCCATTTCTTAGCCTGAAACACATATATAGTGAGAACCAACTCGTAAAGAAAAGTATATTCAAGGGAAGTTAAATGAAGGAAGCAAAATGTTCGACGCTTAAACTCATAAGTTACAGAAACCCTAAACCCTATACCCTATACCCTATACCCTAAACCCTATACCCTAAACCCTATACCCTAAACCTTAAACCTATAAATGCTTTACTCTTATATACTTTACTCAATATCTAATGATTACTTATCTCATTTGATACGCTCTTTAGTAGAATTTGATGAGCTACTAATGCAAATGAACTACTATTATTAGCTTCCTTTCAACTTTGTTCTCTTAAATAAAATGCACTAAATTATCCCATAAACAAAATAAAATTCTCAACTTTATTAGTGATGATAAATAAAGTTCTCATAACAATTTAGAATTATAGATAAATGCAGGTTGTACTAAATAGAATTCTCAGCTTATAAACAACAACAATAACAACTACAAAGGACTTACATTTGTGGAGGGGCAGCCTTGTGCGTTTAATGGAGGGGGATCCTTGCGCGTTTAATGGAGTAGTTAAGTAGCAATTGCCAAGCCCTAGCAATTACAAGAAACTTACAAATATTAAACTAAAGATCAATTCCTCATAAAACCAAAACAATGGTGTTAATGCAATACATGGAGAAGCTAAGTGAATGGAGGAACGTTATTACTTACCTAGGTCGAAGCTGCTTCAATAATGCATGGAGGGAGTCAGAAGAGAAGAACTGAGTGCGTGCGTGCGTGAGGAGGCAGAACAAAGCCCAGCCAGGCTGCGTGCGTGAGGAGGCAAAAGCTTCAATGGAGGAAGGGTTTGGGAAGAGGAAATGCAGAAAATTGAAGTAGCAATGTGAGTAAGGTCGCTTAGCTTAACTGCTTCAATGGAGAGGAGAAAGCTCGCACAACCTTTCAATGGAGATGGAGGGAGAAGAGAATAGGGCGAAAATTTCTGGGAATTTTTGAAGAAAAAATGAGAAATGAAGAAAGTGCCATTGAATTGAACAGGTTGAAGCAGCAAACCCAGCAAACTCGCGTTTTTTTTTTAATGCCACCGGTTTGAACCAGTGCTAACTTACTTATTTGCCACCGGTTTAAGGAGAACCGGTGCCAACTCCTTCCCCATCCTTTTTTTTAATTTTACAAGTTGGCACCGGTTTGAACCGGTGCTAATTGCATGCTTGGCACCGGTTTGGGTTAGAACCGGTGCCAACTCTTAATTTTTTTGGTCCCGCCCGTTTTATTTGGCACCGGTTTTTAAGAACTGGTGCTATAGGGGGGGTGCCTATTTAATTTTTTCTACTAGTGGAAACGCGTATCTGGGTTTTGCCGAGCACACGTCTCTGGGGTGACATTAATTTTGCCGAATCAAAGTTGTTTTTCTTGAAAATCTCCACATCCTAGGGAGCACCATCGAAGATTGTTGTGCTTCGCCATCTTCAAATCAAACTGACTAACGTCGTCGAAGATTGTAGTGCTTCGCCATCTTTAAATCAAAGTGACAATGTCGCCGAAGATTGCAGTGCTTCTTTATCTTCAAATCAAAGGGGGACAACCTCCACATCCTAGGGAATGTTGTCGAAGACCACTACTCCTTGAGCCGCCTTCAAATCTTCTCGCCTTCACTCCTTGGAAGTGGTAGCTTCTCTCTCCTTGGAAAATCTACCGTAGAAATCTTCCATCCCAGGAATTATTTGTGATTATGATCAATCACTACTCAATCAATTTTCTTAATCAATGCTCAAATGTGCTTAATCAATTCTCAAGTGTACTCAATCAATCAATATGGTGATCGTCATCAGACCGATCATCAATCAAAATTGTAATCGAGCCGATTACTAATCAGATCAAATCAAATATTTATTAGTTGCTCATCATGATGCTCAAAAGAATCAAATGCGCATCAAGAAGCTCAAATGGATAAACATGGACCAACAAATCAAGTTGTGGGGCCCTCAAATGCTGACGCAGGCAAAAATCAGAACCATCGTGTGGCGACAAGTCTATCGCGCTGCGCTAGGCTCATCGCGCCGAGAAGAACTCGTATTTTTCCGGATTTAAACCTTTCTTCTTCCTCATTTCACTGGTTGCTCGTTTTTGCTCGTCGTCGCCGTGGAACTTCAAAGCCCTCGTTCTTGGCCGTTTCTCAACCAAATTCACTCAAATTTGTCTCAAATAGTTGTATTTTCACTCAACCACACCGATCTATGTAAGTTTTGCTCAACCTTCTTTTATTTCGTGTGAATTTCGTGCATTTATTTTGCGTTTTTTCAAAAAACCCAAAATGTATCTTCCTTGTTTGCTCAATTTTTATCAAAATTCTTGTCATTAAATTACTTGTATGTGTTTGTATATTGCTTTGTGAGCAATTTGAGACTAGAATCATTTGATTTGGTGAAGAAATGAGCATTTTACCATTGTTGAACACTCTAGATTTGTGAGTACAATGTGGCTCTTCTTGATGATTCTTCTTGCTCTCTGTGTTTAATTTGTTGCAATATTTGTCATAAACTTGCAAGAAATTGTTTTGGTGCTCAAAATCTTTGTTGTTGTGTGAATCAAAATCATGCTCTGTTTTTAGCATTTTTGTACACTGTTTTTGACGAACATAGTATCATGCGGCTAAGCAAACTAAGATACTATTGACCATTTAATTTATTGTTTTTATGGCAACAACAAATAGTTTGGCTCGACGTCAAGGTTCTGGCTCATGTTCCCGCTCGTCTCACTGAGTGGACGAGCCTGTACGAGAGGGAGACGACGCCTCTACCAGCCAGACGTGGTCTCTCCCTCAGTAGGATGAGCACACCTTGGCTTTTCAGCCGGTTCACCACATCTCCAAGTGGGTTTTGCTTGCTCTTATTAAGGAGCACGTACGTTGCCATGGTTCGGGCAACGACACCATTCTGTCTTTATACCGCTAGCACATTGCTGGGAATGAGGGGATGAGAGTGCTTTGGGAGTCCTGTGGGTTGAATCCCCTTTTGTTAGTTGTTGAGGCCTTCCTTTCCCGTCGGGTGAGATGACTATCACCCCACTTGACTTTTCTGCTATCAGTGGACTCGAGTTTTGTCCGGCTCGAGTTCCTGCGGACGAGCTGCTGTTGCTGGCTTCTCCAGAGACTGCAGATCTTCTGGGTCCAATTATATATAGGGCCGCTGCTGAGGCTAGAGATATTAACTTGAGTATGAGGTCGATTTGTACACGACTCTTGGCGGATGCTTTCGTTGATGATGCGACTACGCTAGAGCAGCGGGTTCGCATATTTGTTCTTATTCTCATGTACTTCTTGACCATTTCTCCTGGCAAGGGAAGCCGTGCTTTGCTGCGCTATCTGCCTTCGCTGCGCGACCTCCAGCGAGTCAGTACGTTCGATTGGGCTAGCGTTGGCTACGCTGACCTCCTTCTGGGGCTGCTGCTGGCAACATAGCGAAGCGGAGATCTCTGTTTATAGCCTTTGGAAGGTCGTAGAGGTACATCTTCCTCTAATCTTGTGATCTTATCTCAAGTTTTGATTTTCCATTAGTTCTTAGCCTTCTTGGCTTTATCATAGGTCTAACTCTACGAGTATGTTCCTTCACTAGCTCCGGCAAGGCCTAGGGCTAGAGAGCTCTCGGTGGCTGCCAGCTGCCAGTTGCCGCCGTGCTGGTCTATCTTCCACAGCTGCTGTCAGGGCTGCTATCCTTGATGTAAGGAATTTGCTTGCTTTTCAGTTCTCTAGGTTTTATCATGAGTGTTTGATATATATCTTTTGTTTTAGCGTCTTGTCGTTTGATATCGTTCATGGACCAACTTGGGTGATTTTCGACTAGCATTCCAGTACACAGCCGAGAGGCGTTTCTTCTGGGGTACCTACGATGTAGTGTCGTATTTAGTGAGAGAGTGGCTATTCAGCACTCCTCAAATTTTCCTCTAGTTCCCGAGGATCCTCATGCTTCAATGATGAGTCAGGAGAGACTCCGGCTGCATTCTATGGATGGTTCCATAGGTGAGGACTTTTGGAGGCATATCTACCCCGACCACTCTTTTGAGGAGGAGCTGCTCCCTTGATTCTCTTGTCCACCTTACGGCAAGAAGGTTTGCAGATTATTCATTATTTAGTTCATCTTTTCTATAGCCCACAGCAGTGCTAGTTATTGGATTATCTTGTAGGAAGAGAGAGACCCTGAGGTGTTTGAGCCCTCTCACATGTCCATTCGCTACCAGGGAGTCCACGGTCCCATTGAGGAGACGATCTCTCCTACCCCGGAGGAGTGGCGACTGGTGGAACGACCCATCCTTCCCTCTCAGCGATGGGCGAGTCTTTATACTTTCTTCAGTTTCGTGCATGTATCATTCTATTTTCTAATTTTATCCTATTTTTGTAGTTCTCTCGAGAGATGATGGTGCAGATGGCAGCTGTTCTCGACGCCTGTCGATATCAGTTGGAGAAGTGGAGCCACCAGGCGTCATGTTGACGTACGGAGGACGTCGCACCGGTAAGTCCTTATGCACTCCTTTTTGTTTATCTATTTTGCTTGTTGATGACTAACTTGCATTTCTTTGTCTTTGTTACAGCCTGGTCCTCGGCCACGTACTCATTCAAGGCCAGCGGGCTCGAGAAAGGCGAAAGCGAGGTGTCGGCGCACCTCGTTGGAGATCCCAGGCAAACGGGAGGTGCCTAGCCAGGCGAAGGGAGATGATGATGACAGCCATAGTCATGGGTCCTCGTCAACGGATATGTTCCCACCTGGATACGGTACTCCGATGGTACGCCCTCACGTAGTTCCAGACGCGTTTGCGGCCGATCCCTCTGCTCAACAACACGACTTTCAGGGAGATCCGCAGTTCACTCAGTGGGCTGGCCCTACGATCGTGTTCCCTACGACGGGCGGTGATTCTACTCATGTGGTGACTCCTCGGTCTGCGTTCTTCTATGATACAATGGGCATTTCTCATGAGCCTCGTCCTCCAGCACCCTAGCTTTCTCTGCATTATTATTTATTTTTTGGACTATTTGGACTTTGCTCATGGTGTATTATACATTTTATTGACACTTATGTACATACATATATTAGACTCTATCTGTTTAGACTTTATCTATCTATTTTATGTACTCTTTATGTGCATCTGAGTGTGTGATTTTGTGACAAATTTTGCGCAAATAATTCCGTTGTTTTTACTATCATTGGAGGGTATCCGACTTTCTCCCCAAAAAGAAAAAATAAAAAAGAAATGAGGAAAACGTATGTTTGTAATTCATTAATTTGAAATTCTTAAAACAGAAATCTCAAATCAGCTAGAATTAAATCAAAAAAGGTTAAGTCATCATAGGAAATGGTGAACAAAATTTTGGATAAGGTAGGAAAAGGGAAAAAAGTTGGGTAAAATCCGGATAATCTAAGTACGAATTCGAATCAAAATCAAATAAATGAATTAATTATGATGCGCTTTTTTCATCTTTGACGTAAAGTTCCATCGCGGCGCGATGGACCCGGAGAATCTGTCTCCTCATAAAATTTAATTTCTACTTCAATCTCGTTTATAAAAATCCCCCGAATTCGTCATATTCTACAAAATTCGAGTCATTAGCTTCTATATTTTCTTAGCTTCCATAATTTAGTAATCATGTCTAATAATTTATGTGAAATCACCAGTGAGTCGTGTCGGTCTCTGACCACTAGTGAGAGAACTTGAATATCTCAATATGAATGGTCTACTGGGTATTTTGACAGCGATTTTATTCATGCCACCATAATTGGGACCCCAACACTCATTGTTTTAGGCTAGGAAACGATGAAATTAGCCCCCTGTCGGAAGAATTTGGCGCTATTTTTTGGCTTTCCCTCTTTGCACCTTGCCGTAATCCCTACAATATGTGAATATTATTATAAAGATTTTGAGCGTTTTTATAATCTTAGGGAGACTGATTTCAAATCTATAGTTCATGGAAAAGTGGTAAATCTAAAAAGATTTGCATTTTTTTTCTTTAATAGACTTAAGTCTAATTCTTTTCACATATATAGAAGGAGAACTTTTCTTTTCTGCATGTTTAGCCAATTCTTGCTCACTAGTGGTAGTATCCATACGGGTCAAGCTATATTAGCATCCGTTATGGAGCAAATTGACGCTTGAAGAAATCCAATGCCTTTAATTGTTGGAGAGACAATGATGAGTTTAGATGAATTGAAAAAGGATCCCAAAACACCAATTCGAGGATCTCCAATATTATTACAAGTAGAAAATCAATACTCTTAATTACAGAAATAAAAAATATTTAATTTTGTAGTGTAATAACAGTTTATTTTCAATGTTGCAGATTTGGCTAATGGAAAGACTTGGATTAATCAGTCCTCCTGATAATATTGAAAAATAAACTCCTAAATGTCTTGTGAGAAGGAAGAAGCGATTTTCCATAAAGATGGGACGTCGGGAGCGGAGCAGAATATTTGAAGCTCATGACTTCTCCATCAAGTGTGTTGTGCCTTAGTGGAAAATTGAGAAGATGATTGGAGTCAATAATCAAGCTTTTTGCCGCGTTCCAAGCTTATCAAAGTTGACCTTTTATTACCCTCTAGAGTGATGAGGCAGTACAGTCTTGCTCAAACCATTCCTTCTTCTAGTGATGATCGCCGTCCTTGTGAATATTCCGTATCAAAGAATGTTGAAAGGTTCGACGATTATTGGTATGGTAGACCCTTATGGATCGTCGTGTCTGATAGAGTCCCTCCTCTATTGTCTAGGGAATATAAACAATGGTTGCTTACTGGAGATCGAAAGGACAAGAACAAGGTTCGAAACTCAAACTCTAAAGGTGTAAAGAAGAATAACATAAAAGACCGTCTAGGGGATAAGAAGGCTCCTCCTAAAGATCGTCTGGGCTCCAGAGTTGAATTCAAGACTCCTATCATGCCTAAGAAGAAGAGTGTTCTAGAGGGCAAAGGGAAGAGTAAAGCTACTCTTATAGAGAAGGAAAAGAAGACTTGGATTAATAAGAAGGTTGGGGTCTTTGCTAAAGGGGAAACTTCTTCCTTTAAGGTTTCGGTTCGCTCATCTAAAGGATCACTCTTGGTCAAGGAATTGTCAGATGAGGAGGATGGAGAAAAGAACTGGAAAAGGATTCGAAAGGAAAAGTAGATTTTAGAGTATTGCTTGCCTTTAATTTTATTAGACAAATTTTAATTTCGAGTTAATTTTATAATGTAATTTCAATTTCAATTCAATCATTAATGCAATTTTTAGCTTTCAAGTAAATCTTTATTTTTTTAAAAAATCCCTTATTAGCAATAATTTTTAAGCTATGAAAACAACTTGACCAATTTTAAAAATAATCCGAATACAGAAGTCGGAAAATTCTCGAAATAATTTTGAAATTGTCGCAATTAATTGCAGCTTGCTTCGGAGGAAAACCAAATTTGTCGCGGAGCGATGACTTTGACGCGGCGCGATGGTCCTATCGCGGTACGCTGGATTTTGTTTTGTCGCGATGCTCGATTTTTGCAATTCTGTGTTGATCTCATGCGTTCAAAGGCAGGATTTTGAATTTTTAAAGTGGCCGCACCCTACGGATGGGTTGCCTACGCATTCTTATTAAGGAATCAGGCCACACGTAGCTCTCTTGAGTACAAAACTCATTAGATTATGGGTAGAACTTCTTGAGTTGTTCGAGATTTGTCATATTGTAAAATTCATGTCGTCCATATCCGTTAACTTAGTCACGCCTCCAGATAGGATGGTTTTGACGATGTATGGTCCAGACCAATGAGGCCTAAATTTGCCTCTTGGATCCAGAACGTTATTTCTAAGTGCTTTCAACACCAAGTCTCCTTCCTTGATGCTTCTTGTCTTGACCTTTTTATTGAAGTTTCTAGCCATACGGTTTTAGTAGCATTGGACATGTTGCAAGGCTTCCAACCGCTTTTCATCGAGTAGAACTAGCTCTTCGTATCGAGCTCTTGTCCATTCAACCTCATCAATCTTACTTTCCAATGTTATGCGTAGGGAAGATATTTCTAGCTCTACAGGTTGTACGGTGTCCATTCCATAGACTAGGGAGAACAACGTAGTTCTTGTGGATGAGCGAATTGATGTGTGGTAACCTCAAAGAGCAAGGTGGAGTTTGTTGGGCCAATCTTTTGTAATTTTATGTCATCTTTTTGATGATTGTTTTTAGATTTTTATTAGCTGCTTCCACTGCCTAATTGCTTGAGGTCTATACGGAGAAGAGTGATGATGTTGAATACTTTTAAGTAGGTCTTCACACTCTACTTGAAAGTGAGTTCCATTGTTACTTATCATGTCATGTGGGACTCTATATCAACATATGATATTTCTTTCGATGAAGAGTGCCACGTGCTTTGCAGTGAGTTTTGCGTAAGATGTCGCTTCAACCCATTTAGTGAAGTAGTCTATGGTAACGAAAATGTATTCATGACCTCCTATCCAGGGGGAGTGATCTTTCCAATGATATCTATTCCCCAAGTTGAGAATGTCCATGGAGAAGTGTAGGCGTAAAGAAGAGAAGGTGGAACATGTTTCAAATTGCCCATATATTTGGTATTTCGTACATATTTCACATTTTGATGGAAATCTCTTTCCATGGTAGTCCAATAATAACCTTGGCGCATGATCTTCTGGACTAGCATTTTAACATTCATGTATGTTCTATATACTCCTTCGTGGATAACTCTCATCGCCTTTTGAGCTTCCTTTTTTCCGACACATAGGAGGGCTCTTCCTTTAGGTAACCTTTTGTGAAGTTCACCTCCTATGAGTGCGAACTGTGAGGCTATGAGTCTTAGGGCACGTTTCGCTCTTTTTTCAGTATTAGGTGGATATTCCCCTTTGGTCACATAGTTGAGAATATTTGTATACCATGGTTCTTTTTCATCCTCTCGGATTTATTCTTCATCTTCAATGGCTTTAACATAAGCAGGCTTATGCCTTTTCTCTATGGTTATAGGCATTTGCTCAATTTCCTTAGGAATTCTAACCATCGAGGCTAGTCTTGCCAAGGCATCAGCAATTTGGTTTTCCTCTCTGGGTAGGTATGTGTACTCTACCTTTTCGAGTTGATCGGTGAGAGTTTCTAAGTAGGTTTGATATGGAGCGAGACTTTTACTCCTCACCTTTCACCTTTTGGAAATTTGGTTGATGATAAGGGACGAATCTCCGAATATTCGAAGTTTCTTAACTCCTAGTGCTAATGCTGTTTTGAGGCCTACCACACATGCTTCATATTCTGCAGCATTGTTGGTAACGTCAAAGTCGAGCTTTATGGAAATTGGAACATGCTCTTCCTAGGGTGACACTAATAGGACTCCTACGCCACATCCTTTTTGGTTAGATGCACCGTCAAAGTATAGTGTCCAAGTGTCATCCTCAATGACCATTAACTCTTTGTCTGGAAAGTCATTTTCTTGCACTGCTGTTGAGTCTTCAATTGGGAAGTCCGGTAAGAAAACAGAGACTACGGATCCTTTGATGGATTTTGAGGCATGAATTGAGCTAAGTTGACTATCCATCTTGATAATCTTCCATTAAGCGTGGATTTCTCAAAGAGATACTTGAAAGGATCCATTCGAGACACCACATGGACCGTGTGAACGAGCATGTAATGTCTTAACTTTGTTGTGGCCCACACAAGCGCGAGACACAACATTTCAAGTGGTGTGTAGTGAACTTCATATTCAAGCATTTTCTTACTTAGGTAGTAGATGGCATTCTCTTTGCCTTCCACTTCTTGTGTGAGCATAGCCCCCATTGTCTCTTTGGTGACTGTCAAGTATAGACGAAGAGGAATGTTTGGTAATGCTAGCGCTAGTACATGAGGATTTGCAAGGTAGGCTTTGATCTTATCAAAGGCTTCTTGGCACTCATCGTCCCATATCATTACATTCTTCTTGAGTTTCTTGAATATTGGTTCACACACCATGGTGAGCTTTGATATGAACCTACTTATGTATTACAACCGGCCAATGAATCCTTGAATTTGCTTCTCGGTCTTGGATGGTGGCATTGACATGATAGCCTTGATTTTAGTGGGGTCTATTTCAATTCCTCTAGAGCTAATGACATAGCATAGAAGTTTTCATGAGGTAACCCCGAATGCACACTTGACCGGATTTAGTCTCATGTTGTACTTGCGAAGCCTTTCGAAGAATTTTCTCAAGGCTATTTGATGACTAGGGAAATCTTTAGATTTTACAATCATGCCGTCCCCGTATACCTCGACTTCTTTATGAATCATGTCATGAAGTAAGGCAATTGCTGCTCTTTGGTACATGACACCTGCATTTTTCAACCTAAATGGCATCACCGTATAGCAGTAAGTACCCCCATGGTGTTATGAAGGTAGTATTTTCCATGTCTTCTTCTGGCATGAGAATTTGGTTGTAACCTGCGTACCCATCCATAAATTAGAGAAGTGCGTGATTGGCTGTGTTATCTACTAGAATGTCGATGTGTCGTAGAGGGAAATCGTCTTTTGGGCTAGCCTTGTTGAGATCCTTGTAGTCGACACACATTCTTACCCTACCATCCTTTTTGGGAACTGGTACCACATTAGCGACTCATTCTGGATACTTGGACACCTTGATAAAACCTGCAGTTATTTGTTTTTGAATTTCTTCTTTTATTTTAAGTGCTACGTTGGGTTTCATTCGACGTAACTTTTTCTTTATAGGTTTCATTCTAGGAATTAGTGGCATAGTATGTTGAGCAATTTCTCTGTTTATACCTAGTATATATTCATTTGACCAAGCAAAGACATCGATAAACTCAACAAGTAGATTTATTAATTCAGCCCTTTCTTCTTTATTTAGAGTTAAGCCAATTTTAACTTCTCTTTTAATAGTTTCAGTTTTGACCAAGCAAAGACATCGATGTTAACAGTTTCAGTTTCTTCGATTATTGTCATTTTATTCTCAAGTGTTTCCATTGCTTTAATTATTTCTTTATCATTTTCATTATTAGCAAATTAATACTCGTCATCTTGGTTAAGGGAATAACACGAGGAGTAAGCGGAAGTCATATTATTAAATTCCTGAATCATTACATCAAAAGGAGAAAGGTCAGTAGAGACCTGGCTACTAACTATTCTAGGGGTAGACGTTAAGCTAGGTTTAATAGTAGGGGGTATAACTACCAGAGACTTGGAAGACTCGACGATAGAAGACTCGGACTCTGACTCAGACTCTGACTCGGATGACTCAAACTCATCGAACATGGGGCCTTCTCCCGTAGTTATAGAAATTTTCCTTCCACTTGGCGTCATCACTTTCACGGTCTTGCGCCATCCCTGGAGTAGTCCTTCCGTTGGAATGATAAGCTTAGAGGGGCTTTTCGCTTTGTAAGACAGTTTAGATGAGTACAGAATTGTCATTGATGCACTTAGGCTCATTTTTCTTGTATCCAAAGAGGAGACCCATGACATTTAAGTCAAAGCATGGGGGTGTTCGTTCCTTATAGGTAGGAGCAAGAATCTCATCTTGAAAGTTACAATCCAAGAAGATTTCAAACCCAGAGTAGCGTACCCCATTCCTAACAAGTGGTTCAGGGAATTCGTAGCATGGGTAGTCTTCTCCCTCTTTTATAAATTGTCCATTCAAAGTGAAAGGGTATGGATTTATTGGTATTGTATCTTTCTGGGTACGAGCTCTTATCCCTGCATTGGATTTTTCCAAGGCTCGCTTGAGGTCCTTTGGAGTTGAGTTGAATCCAAGTCCAAAAGTGTCCCTCTTAAGGACGCTAGGTAGTCCCATGCGCTTAGCTATCTTTTTCTTCTTTCCTAGAGTCATTCCAGGAAAGTGTCCTTGTCTTTTAAGAATAGCATTGACAACGAGATTCGAGTGGGGGTATAGTCAAGAGGGGTCTTTTCATCTTCTTCAATAAAAGAGACCTCTTCGGCATTAAAGCCTCATATATCTTCGTCATGTTCATCGTGCTCCACATGAATGATTGGTTTGTCAATCGCTTTGATTCTCATGGGGGATGCATCGATCGTGATAGGAATTCCTCTAACTATAGTCTTTACTTGTTGGTGGAGTGATAAAGGGACGACTTTAAGGTCATGGATCCAAGGGCATCCCAACAACAGGTTGAATGAAGCCTTGATATCTACTACTTGAAAATTAGTGTTATGTTCAATGACTCCTGCAGTAACATTCATGATGATGGTTCCAAGGGCTTGGCGACGAGTGTTGTCATAGGACCTTATACCTTGTGTGGATGGAGTTAAGTCTTCTTCCTTTATTCCCAACATTCTAGCAGGCGAAGTGGGCATACATTGATCGCTGAACCATTGTCTATGAGGGTCATTGGCACATTCATTCTTTTGCGCACCACTATGAGGTTTAAGGCTTTGTTATGTTTATCACCTTTCGGCGGTAATTCATTATTAGAAAAGGTGATTAAATTATTTTGACTGGGGAGGTCACTTGTGAGGAAGTTGGCCAACCCTTCTGGAGTAGTCTCAGAATCTATTCCCACCTTTGCTAGAGCAGCCATTACTACAACCCTATGCTCATGAGATGAAGCTAGCTTAGAAGCTTCCAAACATTCATCTCCACCTTAGTCTTTTTTAGTTGCTTGACAATGTCATTATCTTCAATAATGGGTGTTGGAGCTTGTTATGTTGTAGGTATAAGCACAGTTGTGACTGGTTGTTGTACTCTCTCATACCTTGTATGCACAGTGATTGGGGAGTCCTCATCCCAAATGGGTAGAGTGCAGCAAGTGGTGATTCCATCATATCTTTGAGGTATACGTCCTCATCGTCACTGTCCCAAAATTCCATTGATGTTGGCATCATTGTCCCACATTCTACTAGCATCCATTCTTGGGATGTTGATGAAAAGCTTCCCATCATCTATAAGTACTTGGACATATGCCTTGAACTTGAAGCAATTTTCAATTGCATGATCTCCAAATTGATGATACTTGCAGTAGAATTTGTCCATTCTTTTAAGGGACTCAAGTGGTTTGGGTTCAAGAGGCTTGACCATACCCCTGTCAGAAGCATGTCAAAGGCTCTTTCATAAGTAGTGCCTATGGGTGTGTAAGCCCTCTTGTTCCTTTTTACTTGTGGCTCAACAACGTTGAGGATAAATGGCTTTCTTTCAACGATGTTTGGTTTATGAGAGGAAGAAGAGGAGTCATAGTTTCTTTTAAGGATAGGCTTGCTTTCCAGCTTGTTTACCTTCCTATAAAGGACTTGAAGTTCAATGCTTAATTCTTAAAGAGCGTCACAAAGGCCATTCAAATCCACATTGATGGAATTTTGGGAGGGACTAGCAATGTCCTTATTGGTAGTCTCATCCTAGAAATCAGTCATGGCATCGAAGAAAATTTTCTCTTCTTCTTCAATGGCACGAGTCTCTTCCATTGAAGCATCTTCAACCGACTTAATAAAGAGTGATGGATCTAATGGATCTTGATCATCAGAAATTGCCAAGGAATTAGAAAGTGGAGAATTATTAATGCTTGGCTTCTTACTAGAAGGAGGCACTGGAAGTTTGTTGTTATCAATCAAGTACTGAATAACTTCTTTTAACTTCCAACAACTTTCAGTAGAGTGGCCCCTACCTTGATGGTATTTGTAGTGTGCATTTGGATTCCAATTGGATGTTCTCCTTTCAAGTGGAGGATTTTGCATTGGTCTAATGGGAGTAATAAGTCCCTTGGCATGAAGTCAATCAAAGGCAATGTCATAGCTCATCCCAATAGGGGTGAACTCCTTAGTTGCCTTCTTGACCCTTAATTATCCATGGCTAGGACGTCATTCAGATTAAAGGTACTAACATTGTTACTAGGGTGGGTATTCTTGGAAGAAGAAGGATTGTCGTTCTTCTTTCCTTTCCAGCCACTGTTGTTACTATTGTTAGCAGTTTTCTGTTTCACAAGGTCATCTTCAATTTCAATACCTATATTATAGACAGCTTTGAAGGTATTCAAGTTGCATTGATATTTCAAGTGTTTTTGGTATTTTTCTTGGAGATTCTTAATGAACATCCTTATAGATTCTTTTTCACTCGGAACTTCAATCATTCTAACGAAAGTTTCCTTCCATATATTATAAAATACAGTGAAACCTTTATTCTCTTTTTACTTAAGAATTTCAAACTCCCTGTGATATGTTTCTACTTGAATATTACATTTGTATCTATCAACGAAAACATGCGTAATAGTCTTTCTTGGCACCCATAGAGAAGAACCACTGTTGGCATACTGGTTCCAGGGAGAGAGAGAAGAGCGAGGGGAAAACCTTCTTGTCAATCCCGATGATCTCCATGATTGTCTCAAAAGCCCTCAAATGAAAGTAAGGGTTGTCAGTGTGAGGAGGGTGTGTCCATCGTAGGAAATCCTTTTCCTCTATGCCCATGGCCCTTTAAAAGCTTAGGACTTTACACTTTTGAAGGTGTGTTATGATTTGAATTCATGACTGTTTGGGGGACCTTGAATTATTGATTCTATCATTACGCTTTTTTGTAAGAAACTAATAAGGAGTCGCTAATGAGTTTTAGGAAAACTCATAAACCTCCTTCATTCCTTTCTCCCAAGTAGAGTTCAAGGGATATTTAGCATGAATCATAAGTTTACCCATGCCCAAATTGGTCTACTAAACCAGAAATGAATTTGGGAGCGAGGGTAGTAAGATAACGTTCCTTTTTTTAGGGGAATCGCCATCCTAGCTCTAGTGCAGCCACTACTAGCTCTTCCCTTTTCACAATTTCATCACCAAACAATATATGCAACGGGATTTCTAAAAACTAAGTTAGTTGATTTTATTTACACGCGTCAATCACATAAAGATTACATTGCAACGAATGTCGTTATTCTTTGTTATTCAAATTCGTGAAAAGAAAAAGAAATAAACAATATTCGCCTTGATTTAAGTGATAAAACAACAATTAATTATTCCAATTCTAGTCTTTAATTAACGCAAGATACTATGTGAAATTAATTAATTAATTAAAAGTTTGTGAAAAGTGATCAAACAACACTAACTAATCAATTAAAGTTATTTAAACAATAAAAGAAAAGTGATTTAACTAAGTGCTCAGGAAACTAACCGTTCTCCTTTGTGGCTAGATCTCCGTTTTAGCGTTTATGAACTTTCCTCCTTTTTCGTACCTCCAATGACTTCAAAAATAATGGATTAGGGTTGAAGAGTAGTTGGGAAGAGAGGGGAAAGGTAGTATGATATTAAGAGGGTTCGAGAGATTTAGGATTTTAAAATTTAAGGTTTTAATTTCTGATTAGTTTGTTGTCATTAGGGCTAACGAAGACCCCTATTTATAGGAGTAGGAATCTAGGTTTAGGGTTTTAGAGCTACGGCGTCAGGTGGCGCGTGCAACTCTCAGAGTCGCGCTAGAGTGCCGAACGCAACTCTAAGATTTGCGCGCGGCAGGCGCGCGTAACTTTGAGAGTTGCGCGGTGCGGTTTGGCTTATACGAAAACGCAATTTAAAACTTCCATAACTTTTGATTGCGAAGTCAAATTAAGGAAAATAAGATATCATTGGAAAGATCTGAATGTCTACTTTCCAATTCCATTGGAATTAGGTTAAAATCTATTAGGATCAAAAGATATGGCCGTTTGAGTGCAAGGGTGTTGGTTTTAGGGCCTGGTTTAGTATTTTGATGATAACTTCTTCGTTCTAACTCGAAATTGGGCTTATAATATACCGTTGGAAATCCCTTTGAAATTCCTATCCAGATGTATTGCCTTTGAATGGATTTTTTATGGTTAAATGTTCTAGTTGGTCGGTTTTCAACAATGTAAGATCCATTTGATCAAATCATTGCATATAATGCATTTAGGTCCGTTAATAATCAAGATTAAACATGTATAAGCACGTTTTAGGCCTAATTAGTAATCGGACTAGGATATAAGATAATTTGGTCTCAAATACAGGTTCTAACTTATTTCATAGTGCATTTCAGAGTCCATAAACACTTCAACTTTGATCTAGCATGAAGAACGAGTTTGTGTAACATCATCGCACTTCTTGTCGGGACAGGAGGCCAAAAGTAGGTGTCTACAGCTAGTAGGTTTGAACGTAGGGATGTCATTGGTAGAGAAATTTTGCGGAAGAAGATCTTTGTCCATTGAGACCCCCTTAGAGCGTATACCAAGTTACTTATAATCGTTGGAGATTTGACTTAGACTGTCTTCGATGCGCTTTATCATCTTCATTGGTACTTGCTTAGTAAGGTCCTCAGCCCTTTCCATTCGAGTGCTAAATCCCTTGAGCATTTAAGTAAGACCATTCACAGTTTCTTGGAGTTTATCAAAATCTTCTTGGTTGGCTACCATTCTTATCTTTCTTCTTTTTCGAACTGGTCTATCAAAAAGGAGTACTTATATAAAGGTGTTGTCTTTGATTAAACGTCCTTCTCTTCTTGACCAACCGCTGTAAAATTAAACCATTGAATCTTTTAATGATTTGACTCGAATTGACTCGTACTTTTATTGTATTGAAAAAGCAAAAAAAAAACAAAAAAAGGTGCATACTTTGGGAATCAAGTATGGGGATCAAATAAGGTTTTCAAGCAAAATGGTTCATATTGGGAGGATAATATCCGACTCACCCCCCTAAAAAATGACAGAATAAACGTACAAAAGACTCTAGACATGGTCATGGTGAAAAGACATGTACAAAAGTGTGTGCAAAGACTCATGAGTGAAAGTGATATTTTCAAGACTCGTGTGATAACTATGGGACTAAATATGTGATTAGACTCAACAAAGACCAAGTTTTGACCTCGTATATTTATTAAACCGGTTAATTATGGAAATTAAACTTGACATGAAGACTCAGAAAGAACGAACCGAACCATCGCGTGGCGATGGAACTGTCACAAAACGCTGGTTCCATCGCGATGCGATGAAACTGGCGTTTCGCGGCACAAACCAGATTTTCGTGCCACGAATGGAACGTTAATCTAATCTGTTGTCGGTGATTCTTTTGAAGGTGTAGACCTATAAACGGCTAGGTCGAGTACGTTTAGACCTTAAAGGTTCATATTAACCAATTTAATGAGCAAAGTCTTTTTTAGTCCTTGGTTAGTTTGTTAGACTTTATTTACAACAAACAAGTCAAAACCAAGGGTTAGTTTAATCACAAGTAAGGGTATGCACAAGTAGTCAAGTAGTAACAACATGATGCAATGAGTTTACAACCTAACTATGGCTCTAGTTCTCTAAGGTCAAGGATTATGGTGTCAAATGGGTCCATGGTTATGAGTCCAGATGCATCGCACGGAAGCCTTACCTTAGAGGGGTTGGCACGATGGATAAGACCCCGCAAGTTAAACTCGCTTCCATAGTTTGGTGAATTCACAATCTCGGATGCACCCATTGTTGCACGGAGCGTTCATTAGGGTGGATGGAGCGTGAATTCCTAAGGGCTAAGACCATATGTAGAACACATATGGGTTCAGAAAAGTAAAAAAAAAACTCAATCAGGAAGTAAAATCGGCAAAGCAGTACTAGAATTAGTCAAAACACGAAAGTAGAAAACTAGCGCAATGTCGCGAGAACTCGGCGAGAGAAAACAGAGTCTATCGCGCAGCGATAAAGTTGTCGTTTGGCGATGGTCTCTGTCGTCTCGCGACAGTTCCAGTGCATAGCAGCATTTCTGGTTTTCGAAATTTTTTCCGATTTTTCGTAGTGCTTATTCGATTTTAGTTGTGAAAGATATTTCTGGCTTTTCCTACGTGTAAAAATCCTATGTTTTTTACGTATTACAGATGGCCTTTCCAATGCGAACCTTTTTATGCTTATGCGAATCTTTCAAGTCTCATCCACTCATTCTAAATCGATTGCAAAAATAAATATTAGAAATCCTTCCCAATGGAGTCGCCAAAAACTGTAGGGAATTTTTCAAACTCCACCTTTTGAGCCCCACTGTGTTCATGCTTTTAGGCATGGCGGCGCTCCAAGGGAAGGAAGCTAGAAATAGAAGAGTCGCCAACAAGTTTTAGGAACTTCTAAACCGTTCACATGTGCGAAGGTTATGCCCCATTCACGATCACGGAGATCGCTAACTCCATAGTGGTCCGTAACCATGACTGGATTTTCGGGGATGATGGTACGAATCCAACCTAAAAGATATTGAACCCGCCCTAAATCGACCTTTACTTAATTCTTATGATATCCATGTGCGCTTTCCGATCAACATACATACATCAAGTTAGCCCTAAACCTGTTTAATCTATGTTGGTTGATTATTAATGCACAATCAAATCTATTATTGGTGATCACTTGAATTAAAATCATATTAAGCCTAAAATCAAATTATCAATTATCTTATTAGGCATGATTCCAAGTACAAATTCCTTTTAAACATGCAAGAAAGGGCGTGATCAATCAATAACAGTCAGTCATGAATAATCAAGCAACATATGATTAATTGACACAACAACCATCATCATAATCAAAATATCATCAAAACATCGACAATAGCAAGATCCTAGGCATGATATTAAACGGATTAATAACAAATCCTAGCATGTCACTAATAAAAATCAAAATCAAAGCATTAACCTAAACATGATACTAGAAATCATAAAAATCATCTTAAACATGATACTAGAAATCATAAAGACATCCTAACATGATACTAGGAATTATTATAATATTCTAAACATGATTTTTACCCCAAAATCAAAAAATAAAGATAGTAGATCTACTCACTTTGATGCCTCGGCTTTCTTGGTATTGAAACAACAAACACGTTAGTAACTTCAAGAAAGATTAAATCAACAAAGTAAATAAATCAAATATGAATTGAAATAGATATTTGGGACCAAACCCTCAGAACTATCAACCTTTTACGCCGAGGTCGAAGGCAACGTCGAGGATGGTTTGGAGCATTCGAGTCTCGTGAAGGAAGAATGGTGTTTGATTGAAGCTAGAGAGTATGAAGGATGTGTGTATTTGGGATGTGTTTAGGCTAGGCTAAGAACATGAAGAATTAAGAGAGAAAGAAATAATATTAGATAGGGTTGATCATGATTGTTGGTGAAAGAAAATGGGGTAATACAACCTCTATTTATAGGGAAAAAAGATAGTCAAAACGATCAGAAAAGAGTTAGAATTCAAATAAAAGTAAAAACAGGTCTTATCGCGGCGCGACAGGTCCATCGCGGCACGATAGTTTTGAAAAAGATAAAACCCGTGCAGAGTTTGATTCCCAATCGGATTGGGTTAACCAAATATCCGTGCGTATTCTATTTTAACCGGGATTAGGATAATTGAAAAACAGATGTTTTATCCGATATAAAATTCTTAAATCTTTATCTTTTAGAAAACAAGATAGATTAGAACCTTCTAAAGGATTCTAGAAGATCATAATAAATCTTAATGGATTTAGGAATGGGATTAAGGTAAATGGACCCTGCGCATGATCATTGGGTCGCAGGCAAGACTTGGTTCGGGCTCAGTTTAGTATTTTGGCCATAACTTATTCGTTATAAGTCGAATTTAGGCTTATAATATATCGTTAGAAATTTCTTTTCAAGCCCCATCCAACTAAGTAATAATTGGACCGAGATCATCGACCAAAATAGATTGGTTTGGAAGTTTTTACGATTTGGACACGAAATGAATGATTTTAAAAGACACAAAATAAATGATTTTGGTTTAAAGGCACGAAATGAATGGTTTTGGTTTAAAACATTTAAAGAAAGGTTAGGAATGATTAAGGATAAAAGGAAATTCACGAGACTCTTCAACCCTTCACCTAACTCGATAATCAAAAGACGTGAAAGGTACTCATCACTCGGTTTGGTTTTTGGGGAGACACAATCAGGCATCTACACACATTATATTTTTCCACGAGCCATTCTCCATCGAGTGACACTCGAATAGTTGAAATCTTGTTTCCCCATCACCTAGCAATAGTACTAAGCTGGAAGAAGGTTGTATTTCGATCCCCATCTTTTATCCACTTCACTCGGGATTTCTGGTACCATAACAATTCTTCCTAAACCAACACATCATCTAGCTCAATTCTTAATTTTGACTCAATTTTAATAAGATTTCTGGTTCGTTCAATAGCAAGGTTACGCTGTACTCCTCCAATTCAAGCCAGTACTGTAAATCAGCTGCCAGCTTGTTCAGATAAGGAATTAGAGGAGCACTCGAATCCCACTTTGATTTAACAAAGTCTGTACGTAAAGGACTCATGATTCATCCAAGATGCTTGAAAGCGGAAGGGCCTATTAATGCTTTTAATCGGAGCGAACTCATTAGGGGAAATTAAAAGCGGATAATGGTCCGATTGTATTGCAGGAAAGTGTTTTACACCGGCATTTAGGAAACATAGCTTCATTCGCCATTACACAAAGTACGATCCAACCTTGCACTTGTGTAAGTATTCATATTTGTTCCTCCAGACCATGTATGAGAGGCTCCACTAAACTCGACCTCCAGAAGTCCCATATCCTCAACCCATTCGGTGAATCTAGCTGCACGTCTAGAAGTTTCACCACAGCTAGAACTTCTTTCCCAAGAAAAACGAGTATTATTGAAGTCTCCGGCTTATTAGAGCTAAGGCTTATTATGTTGAGAAGAAAATTCCTTGAATTCTCTCCATAAATCTTGTCTTCTTGTTGGGTCCAAGCTGGCATAGACCGCAGTAATATACCAAGGTTCACATCCCACCTTTTTGATATCCAAGGTGATATATTGGCCATGCTGCCAACTTGGTTCAACAGTCACGCTTCGAAAAAATCCATATTCCACCACTAAATCCCAGTGTATCGACTCTTGTATGCCCCGGATATCCAAGGACTGCAGCAATATGATCAGCTTGCTGCCCTTCCCCCCCCCCCCCCCCCCCCCCCCCACCCCCCCCCCCCCCCCCCCCCCCCCCATATGCGTCTCCACAAGAGAGATAACGTTTGGTTTATGAACACGAACCACTTCCATCAAAGCAAACACAAAAGCACGACTCCCCTCCCCTTGTACATTCCAAACCATACATGAAATAGGGAGGGAATTTGGAGCCAAATTCGGATTATGATCTTCCTTAAAACTGGTATGTTTTCAAGGGAACTCAAATAAGCTTGAGAGATCATTTTAAGCAGCCTATTACTCTCATTGGGAATGAGCATTGTCACTATTAGCTCCAGTGGTTCCGGCATCGGTTCCACCTATGTCTCCATCCGAAATTCTAATATGCGTGTCAGGGGGTCTGCAATGACCATGTATGGCTTCTCCATTGGCTGTCCCACGCAAAGAATCTTCTCTGGGGGAACCTTCAATACTATTGCATTGTTGTACATATCCTTCCTGTTACCCCTTGTTGAAGCCATTTGTTACCACTTCTGGGATTACTATGTCAAAATCTCCTTTAGGTGCTTCGTATGTTTCAGTAGGAATTTTTTGTGAGTATCTTTGTTTATTTTCTTTTCAGGATGAGTAAGGTTCTTTTGTGAAATTTTAATCACTTTTGGAATAACATTGGTAATTGGCATTAAAGGGGGAATTTGCTTAGCTGGGTTTTAGGGAAGATACTTTTTCAATATTTTTCTGCATAAACGTCGGTTATGAAGTTTCCATCTGGTTTTTATTCAGTAAATCTCTGTTATTCACTGTGAGAAATGTTTTTGTTTCTCACAGTGGTAGTTTCGTAATTAAAATGTACCACCATGACTAAAGTGGTACAATTTTATCATCAATTTCGTAAATAAAATGTACTACCGTGACTAAAGTGTTACATTTTATTTACGAAACTGCCACTGTGAGAAACAAAAACGTTTCTCACAGTGAGTAATAAAGGCGCCCTCGTTTTTATTCTTGCTACCCAATTTAAAAGAAAAATTATCTTTTCCTTTAAAAGTTTTATCTTGTGAATTTTCTCTCAAATTAACATTTGGCAAAGATACTAAAGATTAAGATGATAAATCTCCTTGATTATGCTCACCAAAAATAACTAGGATATATTCTTCAAATTAATTCCATTTTGAAAAGAATCTTCGGAATTATCCTCTGTTGACGGCACAAAAAATCTTGACCCCTTCCCAATCTTTGCAGAGCTCCTTACTCCTTTCACTGGCTGCGGGGGTGGTTAAACCCCTATTGCATTGTTTCCTTTTTCAGTAACTGGTGCTTGGACCCCTGGCTTTGGAGCACGTTTTCTAACTGGCTTTTTGACTAGCATCCAGGAACCATAATCATTTTCCTCTCTAGTCTCGACTTGGGTCCTTTATCCACTAAGTTAACCCTGTCAAGTTGCTGGTTAACTTGATCAACTACCATGCCATCCGAGTGAGCATTGGATGCACACTGATCTTTAATATGCCCCAATTTCCCACAATTATAGCACACCATCTTTATCCCTTCATACTGGATTCTCCAAATTTTCCCTTTAAACAAGAACTTAGAGAGCAATGGCTTTGATAAGTCAGTTTCAACACTAAGTCTCGTAAATTGACTATGTTCAGCAGTGGATTTAACAGCTCGGATTACTCGACCTATTTTTTGCACCAATTTTCTTCAAGAATTCTTTGTCGAAATATTCAACAGCCAGATTTGGAATCCTAACCCAAGTAGTAAGAACATTGATGGAGGCCTCTGCCGGGATAAAATTGGGTACCTATTTATGAATTGTTAGATAACTATCATCAATAAGCCACAAACCCTGAATCAAGACATGATGATAATCCTCTTGGTTTGTGAAACCCCGCAATGAAGTATTTGCAGCCAATGTCTATTAAAGATAAATCACCCTTTGTGAGGAGGGTGTGACCGTCGTTGAGGATCCTCTTCCTCTATGCCCATGGCCCTTTAAAGCCTAGGACTTTATACTTTTTAAGGTGTGTTAGGATTTGAATTCCTGACTGATTGGGGGACCTTGAATTAGAATTGATTCTATCATTACGCTTTTTTGTAAGAAACTAATAAGGAATCGCCAATGATTTTTAGAAAAACTCATAAACCTCGTTCATGTCTTTCTCCCAAGTAGAGTTCAAGGGATATTTAGCATCAATCATAATTTTACCCATGCCTAAATTGGTCTACTTGTACCAAAAATGAGTTTAGGAGCGAGGGTACTAAAATAACGTTCCCTTTAGGGGGGAATCGCTATCCTAGCCCAAGTGCGACCTCTACTAGCTCTTCCTTTTTCATAATTTCATCACCAAACAATATATGCAACGTGATACCTAAAACTAAGTTAGTTGATTTTATTTACACGCGTCAATCACATAAAGATTACATTGCAACAAATGTCGTTAGTCTTATTTATTCCAAATTCGTGAAAAGAACAATAAATAAACAAGATTCGTCTTAGCTTAAGTGATAAAACGATCAATTAATTATTCGATTCTAGTCTTTAATTAAGTGAATCGCTAAACATCGCCCGCAAATTACCATATAAAGCCCACAAATATGACTTGGTGTGACCTTTATGCCCATTTTCTAAAATTGAACAAATCTCGGTTTAAAAAATGTGGAGCCGTACTGGCTCGCCGGGGGAGACCGGAGATGCTGGGGACGCCGGAGGTACGTCGTCGTCGACGGAAAACGGGGTAAGTCACCGTTAAAATTCACGGTTTACCGTAGGAATGGCTCCGGCGCCTAGGATGGACGCCCTAACCGTAGCATGGACATCCAAGCCAGACGCCAGAACCACCACAGTGGCGTCCAGCCCAGACGCCCAGACCACCAGACTGGCGTCCTGGCCAGGCGCCACTCTACTGGCTGAGGCGGCCCTGCCAGGCGCCAGTCCAGTGGCTGTGGCGGCCCTGGCAGACGCCACCTTTATATTTTTTTTTTTTGTTTTTTTCTTTTTTGATTATGTTGTTGTTTTTTATTTTTTTTTTAAAAAATCGAAAATGATTTTTTTTAAAAATTCGAAATGGGTTTTTTTAAAATTAATTTTGAAAATTCGAAATATGTTTTTTTAAAATTAAGTTTGAAAATTCGAAATGGTATTTTTTTAAATTTAGTTTGAAAATTCGAATTGGGTTTTTTTTAAAAATTAAATTTGATTGTTGATAAAGGTTTTTTTCTAAAATTAAGTTTGATAATTCGAAATGGTATTTTTTTTAAATTTAGTTTGAAAATTCGAATTGGGTTTTTTTTAAAATTAAGTTTAATTGTTGAGAAAGGTTTTTTTCTAAAATTAAGTTTGACAATTCGAAATTGTATTAAAAAAAATTGCAAATTGTTTATGTGACTTTTATAAATGATTGTGTTTAAAATTTGTATGTGTATGTGTATGAATAATATTATACATAATTATGTTTTTTTTTGTTAATTCTGTGTAAATATAGAAATTAAATGTATTATCCGTTAAATGTATTTATTATAATATATAATTGATGCAGGATTATGGTGGAGACGGAAATGATTACAGTGGGATATTTGGACATGATGGTCCATTCGAAGAAGCTCAACAAGCGATTGATTGGGCAAAACAGGTTGCAATTGCAGCTGGATGGTAGAATGGATCACATTTTGAGATGTGACCGTTATCGCAAAAGAGAAGAAAGAGATTTTCGTACAGCCACTCGGTTTGATACAAAGCGGAAAGGTTGTGGGTGTGAGTTCAGAGTAAAGGTCCGACAACTACGGAGTCGTGACGGTTGGGAAGTGATTGGTTACTCTAAATGGGGGTATCACAACCATGAGATGATAGTATATGAAGAGGGTCATCGACAGCTGAGCGGCTTAAGTCCTGCTGCGAAACTAGTTGTGAAAGAAATGAGTGATGCTCAAGTCAAGCCTGCTAAAATATTAGCATCTGTGTTAGAGAAATTTCCAGAAGACCATCCAAACTGAAGACACATCTACAACGTCAGACAACAACTCAGGTTTGAACGGTCAGAGGGAAGGAACCCTATACAGCAGCTGCTACACCAGGCACAATCACGTGGTTACCTGTTCTGGTTTGATTCTGATGAAGATACAGCGGAGGTGACTCTTCTTTTCCTTGTGCATCCTGATTGTGCTGATATGATCAAGTCTTGGCCATTTGTGATTTTGATCGACTCAACGTACAAGACAAACAAGTACAAGTTCCCACTGGTTGAGATCATGGGGATGACTCCAACGAACCAGAACTTTCTGATTGGTCATGCAATCATCAAGGATGAGACGGCTCCAAGTTATTATTGGGTCTTGGAGAAGCTGAGAAACTACATCGGGCCTAATGTTCATCCAGTAGCCATCGTCAGCGACTGTGAGGGAGGTCTCTTTGCCCCCATAGCAGAGCTGTTTCCAGAATCGAAGCACTTATTGTGCACATGGCACATCAACAACTGCGTGAAAGTGAAAGCCTACAACCTTTTCAAGAAGAATTTGGAAATGGCAGAGAGATTGGTGAATGGTAAGTGGCGGAAGATCCTACAGGCTACCACAGAGGAAGTGTACGAGCGAGAATTGGCTAACTTCAGCCACAGCACAAAGTCGTTTACCCTCAACACGAATCCCCAGAATGGCCTCGACGTCATGTAACATGATCGTCATCTCCCCGAACGGAAGGTGGAAAGAGTTTATATCCGGCTGCCATCGCTTAACGAAAGCCGTGATAAGCGTACTGTCAATCTTATCGTGCATGGTGGCAGGAACGTGATTCACCCCAGTGCCCTCCAGTCGCTCGAACATCTCGCTCTCCGCCGGCCAAGCCTCAGCCCATGTACGCAAAATGCTACCAGTCTTTTCACGGGTATGAAATTTCAACAACCCCATAACTGAAGGCCTCTCCTGGTCCTCCCAAATACGGGCAGCTATGTGTCCTAGAAAGCTAGGAATCACACTCCCGTCAACAGGCCCACCGGGCACCTCACTCCTAACAACCCAAGAATCATTAACAGCCCTCGATCGTTTCCTGCTTGCCCCAGATACAGTGGACGCAGATGATGTGCCATATGTACTAACAAACCTACCACCCCTACCCTTACGCACCTCTACCATATGTGTCTCGTGCATGTCATCAACCCTCTGATTGAATGGACCGTAATCATCATACAGTCCACTCCCATCGTCTACATCCTCATCCTCATATGCGCCCTCCTCCTGCTCCTCCTCCTGTTCACCCTCCTCAGCATCGTCATCGTCATCGTCATCCTCATCCCGACGGTGGATCCGTTCTCTGCGAGCCGAGGCTGAAATACCACAGGATCTAACATGTCTATGCCCCGACCTCTCCACTGAATAGCTTCTACTAAGAAGCTCTACATTCTTCCCCGCACCATGACGACCGAGTGAATTCTACAAAAAATTTAAAAATATATAAACATACAAAAGTTTTCTAGAAAAATAAATAACTACCTACAGATACAAAATACCAACACTTCCAACATATCGTCATGTTTATAAATATAAAATTAATAAAGATTATAAAAAATCAAAGACATGATAACTAAATAGGACACAAAACAAAAATTTCAAATTATTTCAACTAATTAAACATAGAAAAATATTATACGGCATACACAAATACACACATAATACCCTAATATATTACAAAATTTATGATTTCCAAAAAAAATAAAAATTATTTCAAATAATTAAACATAAAAAATAAAAAATAAATATATTACACATACACAAATACACACATAATACCCTAATGTATTACACATTTTAAATTAAAAAACAATTACACATTAACACAAACAATTTCCACATACTACATCAATTAAGGCATAAAAAATGTTTAAACATCAAACATAAAAAAAATAAAACATAAACACAAAAAAAAACTGATTTTATAAAAATAAAATATACACGATTTATAAAAAAAACACATAAAGTTGATAAATATTTTAAAAAAAAATAAAACACATTAACAAAAAAAAAATTAGACATAAAACTAAATTATTTTAAATAAAACTAAATTTATGATTTTGCAAAATAAAAAAAAAAACAAAAAAAACAAAAACAAAAAAAAATCAGAAAAAAGAAAAAAACAAAAAAAAACAAAAAAAAAAACAAAAAAACAAAAACAAAACAAAAAAAAACAAAAAAAGAAAAAAAAAAAAGGGCGGGCGCCTGGCCAGGACGCCCACCCACTGGCGGTGGCGTCAGCTCCGGCAGCCGTAGCCAGTGGGCAGGCGCCTGAACTGGACGCCCACCCATTGGCACAGGCGCCAGATCTGGACGCCACAGCCAACGGGCTGGCTTCTGGTTTGGACGCCTACTCCCGTGGCTGGGCTTCCAAGCCAGACGCCACCCCACCGGCTGTGGCTGCCGGACCTGACGCCCACCACGCGCCACCGTCTTCTTTTTTTTTTTTTTAAATAATTAAATAATTACCTTGCCACCAGGCCGCCGCCTTTCCTCCGCCGTCGCCGCCGCCACCTCTTTCCCTTGCCGCCTCGACATTGTCGTAATTAATTTTTTTAAGAGAGGTAGATTTTCTGATTTTTTTTTAGAGAGAAGTAGAGAGTGTTTTTTTTAAAGGAAAAGGGCAATAAAGTCACACCAAGTCATATTTGTGGGCTTTATATGGTAATTTGCAGGCGATGTTTAACAAATCCCTTAATTAAAGCAAGTACACTATATGAAATTAATTAATTAAATTTTATTTAAAGTTATCAAACAACACTAATTAATTAATTAAAGTTATTTAGGACAAGAAAAGTAATGTGATTTATCTAAGTGCTCAGGAATTTACCACTTTTCCTTGCTAGATCTTCGTTTAAAACACTTATAAACTCCTTCTTGCTCGGGAACCTCCACCGTAAGAACAAAATAATTAAAAGAGTGAGTGTTTAGGATAAGAGGAGGGTTGATTATTGCATAAGTTCACAATGGTGTTACTGCTGACTTTTAGGCTAATTTTCTGTGTGTTCAAAGCTCGTATTGAACCTCTATTTATAGGGAATGAGTGAGTTTAGGGTTTTGGAGATTCTGCTGCAGCAGGTGGCATGCGCAACTCAGAAGGTTGCGCACGGCTTTTGCGCGCAAGTGCTCTAGCAGCGCAACCTCTGGTCTTGGGCGTGGTTTTATGGTAAGATTCGATTCAATATATTTTTGAAATTCTGAATCTTCCGCAAGTGCATCTTTGGGGGTTGCACTGGGTGCCGCACGTAACCTTTTGAGTTGCGCGCGGATTTTCCTACAACAGCCCTAAATTTTAACCTAGGCGCTCGAAATCCGTCTGAAATTAGGTTTAATCTCGGGATTAGGCCTAATTATGATCGGGCTTAGCCTTAATGAGCTTTGGTTCATTTCGTTTTGGTCAAGCTAGTTAGTTTTATGTGTTTAGGCCTTAATCACTAGTCTATAAGCATTCCTTACTCCAATCCAGCACAAAGATGGAATTATTTATTGTCACAACACTTTCGGGTCTGGACAGGGGACCAAAAGTTGATGTATACTCCCTTCAATTGCCATTTTTTCTTTAATCTCTTCATCAGTCCCATATAACCAAGACTACCATCGAACATACGGATGATTAAAGTACTCCTCCATGGATTTCTCATTAAAATTTCCCTTTTTTCCTCCTTGGTTAGGAGAATTATAGGGAACCCCTCATTGTCTTCTAAATCAGATGGGGCTTCATCGTCATCGGAGACATCATCATCATCCTCTAGGATCATTGTTTGATCCTCATTTCCTTGATTCCCTAACTGGGTTTCCTTCATTAAATCCCTAAATGAGATTTGAGGGTTTTGAAACTGCCATACCCTGAGTTAGTAGTGGCAGAATTCATCACATGAGGAAAAAGAGACGTACTCTTTGTCCTATTGGACTGTGCCACCTCTATGGCCATGGATGGATTGTTACCATCATTATTGTAAATTAAATGGTTGGGTTTTCCTTTTTGGTTTTTTATTCAATCTTGAAATTTGGTTTGTAGTTTCACTCGAGTTCGGGAGCTTTTTAGTTTCTCTCATTTTTTTTTCAATTTATTTATAATAGATTTATTGAATTTATTTTTTTTTAAGTGGTTGACACATTTTTTTTAATCATATTTGTCAATGTATAAATTCAACCATAAATATCTTTAATTATCAATTGATAAAAGTTATGTAACATTGAGAGAAATGTAACAAAGTAACAAGAACTATTTTTTTTATTATTATTATTTGTACGTTACAAAAGTTAGCCAATGCAAAGATGAAAAATTATAATATACATAATATGTATTACTAGTTTCTGAGTTAAGACCATAAATGGGGTTCAACTTTTTGACAATATTGTGTTTGGGGTCTAGCTTAATTTTCCTTAGTTTTTGGTTGGGGTCTAACTTTTTCTTTTTTCGACCAAATTAATTAATTCTCTTCCAAAAAGTTAAACCCTTAGTTAAAAAAAAGTTGGACACCTCTAGTTAAGCAATGATTTTTTTTTTAACTTTTTATTTTTTATTATTTTAAATCAAAAAATCAGAAAGGGGAAAAAGTTAGACCCTTCATCTTTTCGCCACATTGCACGAGAACGTCAATTTTACAGCTACGTATTACTCCGTAACTCTTATTTCTTTCTTCTTCTCTTTGTTCATTTACTCACAAACACCAAAACAGAGCATATTTCCCCATCTTTCATTCAATTAAACCTTTTTGATCAAAATTCTTTAGAGCATTTGCTAAGGTAAGGACATAAGATCACTTCTGTTTGTTTTTTTTCATAATTTGTATGCAGAAAAAGTTAAGGTTTAGGGTTTGTTATAAAAAAATGGAAATATGTGATGTGTATTATTTTGTTTAATTATACTTAGTTAATTATTGTAGTGTATTCTCTGTTAGTTTTGGTTGAATTTGTAATTTGATTTAGAGTTGTGTAATTTTGGTCAGGAATTGAAAATCTAATTTTGTATAAGTGATCTTACAATTCTTTGTTAATTATCAATTTGTTTGGGTATAATGTGGTATTTACTTCTAAATTTCTTGAATTTTGTCGTAGGTTAGAATGGTCGCAGAGGAGAACTTATGTATGCAGATTTTACCCAGCTTGAGTATCAAAGAATAGAAGAGAGTAGTATAAGGTATGTAGTTACTAGAGAAGTAGTTGGCATTATAGGGCCTGGATCATTCCTCGAGTTGTAAAAAGGAACCAAAGAATGTAGTTCTTTTTTATGGCTAAGGGCATCATTGTTGTTAGAACTCATTATAAGCAGTGTTAGGTAGTTGTTCAATGATGATGATTTTATGTAATTTTTTTCATTTATCAAAGTTATTAGTGACATTGTGCTTTTGGAGTTTTATAGCAATGTATCACAATTTCAAGTCTTTGGAACCTCCAGATGATGTACTAGAATATATTTATATTAATGAAATTTAAGAATTTCTACTTTCATATGATGTGCTTTTTTTATTGTTATTTTAATTATTTTAAATTTATCTACATTAATCTCATTATTGCAATTTGTGCACTTGGATTGTTAGAGTATTGTAAATAATGATGTATATGGTTTTTTTTTTTTTTGTTCTTTTGTTATATTTGTAGAAAATTGATGTAATTCCTATGAAAATTATTGTGAACTATGGTGATGAGTGGAAACGAAATCCATACTTAGAATATGTTGTGGAATCAATGAGGTTTTTTATGAGATACCATTAGATTTTAATGTTGATGGAATGAGAAAGATAATTGACAGCTTAGGGTACAAGGACATAATAAAATTGCATTATTGTGACCCTTGTAAGTCAATTATGACAGGGGTTCGATTTTTGAGCTATGATGATGTACATTTGAAAAGTTTGTAAGCTTGCTGAGTCACTATAGAATCATAGATTTATACACTGAGCATGAGGATGATGAACATGACAGATGTGAACAAGGAGTTTTAAGGGGGCATATGAGTTTCATGAATTGGTTAGGGAATGACAATGCTAAGACAATGAGAAACTTGTTTAATTTGGTGTTGATAATAACACTGGTCGGGGCAGTGAACATGTTATTTAATTACAATGTGAATAACAATATTAGAAGTGAGCATGTTGTGCATTTTAATAATGATGATGACATAGATTATGATGAAGAGGGTAGTGATCATGATGATGAGGAGGTTAAAGGAGCTAGAGAGGAAATTAAACTTCACAAAAAAAGAAAAAAAAAAAAAAAGAAAAAAAGAGAAAGACTTGGAGATTGAGCTACTCAATATTAGAAGGCAAGGTGTAAGAAGTGATGACTCTTTGTAGGCGTCACTCGAAGTGCGCCTACGTGGAGCATACGTGAATATGCTTGGAAATCATAGGAAATTGTATTTGACATACAACGATAGGGACAAAAAAAGTAAGGAGCCTCCAACAAAATTTTAAGGAACTTGTAAACCGTTCATGGATCATTAAAGGCAACCACGAAAAGGGACAAACCGAAAGGCAACAACAATTTGATCCATGAAGGTAACATCCCATTCATAATCCATGAGATTCCTAACTCCATAGTGGTCCTGAACCATAACTGGATGTTCGAGGATGATTTAGGCCCGTACGTATTGGCCTCTACTATATTCTTATAGCGACATGTATTATTTGCAACCCAAAAGACATACAAACAAGATTCAATTCGCTCCAAACCAATTAATCTAAGTCGGTTGAATATTTAATGCATAAATCTAATTATTATGATCACATGAATTTAGCAACAAGATTAATAGGAACCTAAATCGGTTGTCCAAATTATCTCATTAGGCTAGATTATCAATTACATATTCCCAATTAAACATGCAATAGAGGTTATCAAAACAAATAGAATAAATCATATAAATCAAATAAATAAGATAAGCATGCATAAAAATATTGGAAGCAACTTGATAATCAAAGGAACGAATTAGATCATCCTAAACATGATACTAAATAATTGTTAATAAAATCCTAGGTATGATACTAACAATATTAATATAACGCCTGAACATTATACTAATAATAAAAAATAACGATCCTAACATGATCCTAGCAAGAGTAAAAATTGTAGAATTAATTAAACGAAAGAATAATTAAATCTACTTACTTCGATTGCGAAACCTTGCAACTACATCATGAATAAACTGTTAGTAAACTTCAATAAAATATATAAAGCGAAATAAACTAAGGTAAATAAATAAAGAAAAATATTTAAATGAGTTTAGATTGAAACCCTCAGGGTTTATGATCAACCTTTCACGCCGTGGACTGCAAAAAGAGCTTGAGGTGAAGTATAGATATCTAGAAACACTTGGAGAAGGAATTTTGAAAGATTATGAAAAAAAAGATTAAGAGATTTAGAACATAAGAATATGCGAGAAAAAAACTGTGTCCGTAACCCACGAAAGGCCACGATATTTATAGAAAAAAAAGACTGGAAAAAGAAAAATTAAATTGCCTAAATCAAAAAGCCCATCGCGCCAGCTCGGGTTCATCGCGTAGCAATGATTTGCATCGCGCCACGATGCAATGCGTCACGACGCGATGCAAACGTTGCCACGGGCCTGATTTTATCTTGTAAGTTTTATTGAAATTAGTCTTTGTTCGTCCCGGTTTATAAAAATTCATCTTTTTTTAATACGATTTTGAACACGTTTAGACCTTATTTCAACTTCAAATTACTTTATGATTTAAATAATTTTTAGAAAATTAAGTTGGAAAATAAGAATAAGAATAAAAATAAGAATAAAGATTAAAACAAATGGATTAGGCTGAAGATTATAATAAATGTGGGATAGAAAAGTTAAATTAAATGGATTTTTAAATAAAATTAAGTACTCCTTTATTCCAATACTAAACCCGAACCAAATGGCAATGAAAGGCTTCCTTCATCATCGGGTTTCGGTCGGGGAGGCATTTTTAGGTGTCTACAGAAGCCCCCACTTTGACTGAGTTTATAAAGACATAATTCTCAAAAACTAAAGTCAAAAGTAGTCAATAGGGATGGAGAATGATTTAAAACGTTTTGCGATTTTAAACCACTCTGTATATGCCGATACTTGTTTAAAACGTTAGTTTCGCAGATAAAAGAGTAAAGGGGTAGATATGTGTATCTGACACCAGCTCGTCGGCACCAAATACGTTTGGTAGCTTTCTACACCTCGAGAAATCTAACGTAAGCTCTTGCGCCTCGAGAAACTCATTGAATGCGGATGAACAAATGAAGAGTGACAATTTGCTACGCCCGTAGGACATCGCCGGATGAATGGTTGACAACTCACTACACCCGTAGGATGTTGTCGAATAAGTGGATGACAAGTCTCTGCGCCTCGGGAAACATGTAGTAGACTCCTACGTACGCCTCGAGTAGTCTACTGAAAGTAATCTTCCGCACCTCAGGAAGAATACTAGATAATGAGTTGGAAGTCTTCTGCGCCTCGATAATATTCCGGATGATGAATGATAATCTTCCACGCCTCGGGAATCCTATTGTGAACTCCTACGCCTCAAGCAGTTCAAAATGAAAAGTGAAATTCCGTGCCTCGAGAATTACACAAAAAGGGTGTCCACGCCTCGGGACAATAATGCAAACCTTTGCGCCTTGAGAAGTTAGCAACAGTTGACAATTCGCCACGCCTCGGGAAAACTACTTGATGATAGAAAGGAGAGCAAGTCTCTAAGCCTTGAGAAACTCATAATATGAATGCATGAAGGGTAATCCTCCACGCCTTGGGATGATTACTGGGTGTTGAATGGTTGATCTCTACGCCTCGGGAAAATAACCAATATTGAAAGGAAAAGATAGAAGTGTCTTCGATTGCTTCCGAAGTGAAGGGATGAGTGTTCCATTGTCTTCGAACTAAAGTGATAGTGTTGTGAAGTGTTTGATTTTCCTCGAACAGAGGCGATATATGCTTTGTTGATGACAAATATGGTATTGAATATGGTAAAGTAATGATAAAGATGATGGCACCTTCAAGTCACGTGTATATGACTGTATAGGTGTTGAAATGATCATGAAAGTAATGATGCAAAAGCAATTATTTGAGAAAATGATAGCGAAAGTGATAATTTAAGATCATGATGATAGTGATGATGATGCCCTCAAGTCAAGTGTGTTTGACTATATAGGCATAGGTTGACGTACCTGAAACCTGCAAAAGAGAACCTTATCGAGGGACTCGAATGGACTGTGGTTGACTTAAGATTCGACTGATCGACTCGACCAGACTAGACTTGACATGACTGACTTGTGTATGACGTACTATTCAGTGTGTACTTAGATTGTATAACTTGATCTATGTGAAAGTGTATGTGCGTGAAAATGCAAAAAATTTCCGTCATTTTTGTAACAAGTGGAGTGTATCGTCCCTCTCCCGAAAAAGAAAGACGTGAAAAAATAGAAGAAGTTTTGGATTTCTCCAAAAAGAAAAGATAAAGTTTTTTTAACTTCCCCGAAAAGAAAAGAAAATGAAAAGGAAGGAAAAGTTTGAGCTTCCCCAAAAAAAGAAAATAAAGGAAAGAGAAGGAAAAGATATGTGAGCCAAGTTTGAGTAAGTCGAATCGAATGGACATGTTGCTTGATGCGTGATGTTTGCCTGGTGAATGTATTTGTGTTACATAGGCGAGGGGACTAAGTACATCATGTTGAATGATATGATTGGTGTGTGATGATTATGTTGATGACTGACTCGAAAGACGATGAGGAATGTTTAACATTGAATCAAGACTTCATGAAAAAGATTCCTAAAGGAAGGATGATTTGGCTATGTATGTATGTGTGATGTGTGTGAAAGTGACACTAAGGTTAGGCTGCAAAGGCTATGGCTATGGAATATATAACTTGAGAAGAGTCAAAAGATGATGACTCTTTAGGCTGGGTATGCTAATAATGCGGGTTCAAGCCCCCAAGTCTAGCTCTAAATGGATAGGGATGAGCATTGGAAATCCCTTGAATATGATCATGTATGCAATGAATGGAATGTGATATTGGTTATGATTATGATTATGATTTTAGCCGCACTTTGATATAAGGTTGCCTACGTATCCGTTAGAAATCAGGCCGAACGTAGCTTTAGCCGAACCTTGCACAAGTGTGTGTATACCTCCAAGAGGTCTTTTGAGGGTTGTAACGTGGTTAGGCTAAAGGTTAAAGAAGAAAGGATAAAAGGCTCAAGACCCTGATAAGCCCCCCGAGATGTGCAATTGTGTTTTTTGAATTTTGGACTTTTGCAAGCTTGATTTTTCACTTTTGAATTTTGTTTATTTTACTTTTTTATAGCAATTTTATCAATGTGAACAATGTCGATCATGCCATCACTCACTTATCATTCATGTTTCTTAGGCACAGTACCAAGCACTCGATGAGAGACGTAATTCGAGACGTGTTCATATCAAAGACATTGGAGCACTTGCCCTTTTACATTTTTTATTTATTACCAATACTTGCATTTTGTACATTACACAGATTACACAACTTCCCATCCCAATGTTAGGTAGATTTATGTTGAAAAATGAAAGGTTGATCGTTAAACGTGGCTCGAAGTGGCTGAGAAAAAGAGGATATGTGATTGCAGGTTAAGGAAAATAACGTGGCTACAAAGGTTGTTGCCTCTAATCATTAGTATACCTTGTCCTTAGTTCGACAATTTTTTTTAATTTTTTTTTTTTGTTTTTTTTTGGTGAATCGAAATGCTCGAATGAAATGATCATATGCAAAGAACTAAATGCTCGTTTAATTGATGAAAGAAAAGGAACCACCGAAAGTTTGAAAACACATAATAGAAAATGAAAAGACTGAAGGAAAAACCTAATGCTAGACTTAAGTGGAAAGGGAAAAAAAACAAACAAACATAAGAAAAATCAATCATGAAATCCTGAATGAAAAGCCTACCTCGTGCTCCATCTTCATAGCTACTCAGAGTTCGACTTCCTGTCGCCCGGAAGGACAGGAAGTTCGTTTGTGTCTACCAGATCTTGGATGCGATCTTTGAGTTTGAAGCATTCTTCAGTAGTATGCCCATTACCTCAATGGTATTTGCAGTAAGAATTGAGGTCCCACCTCTCACACCTATCCTCAGGTGTGGGATCTTTGGTTGGCCTAATTGGTGTAATCAGACCCCGTTCATGGAGGCGATCAAAATTTACATCAAATGTCATACCCAAAGGTGTGTTTGTTCTCTTTTTAGGTCGTGCCTTTGGAAAATTTAAGGCTAAAACCTCACTGAGATCGATGTGATTAACAACATTGGAAGAAGAAGAAGAAGAAGAAGAAGAAGAAGGATTGTCGTTCTTCTTGTTTTTCCAATTGTTATTACTATTGTTGTTACTGTTAGCATTTTTATTCTCAATTTCAATGCCAATAATATAAACAGATTCAAAATTATTCAATCCCATATACTTCAGATGTTTCCTATACTTGTCTTGTAGATTGTCAATGAACAAGTGCACCATGTCTTTTTCACTAGGAAGTTTGATCATTTGAGTAGCGGTTTGTCTCCACCTATACCAGTATGTAGTAAAGCCCTCATTGTCCTTTTTCTTCAGAAGTTCTAGCTCTTATTGTGAGGTCTTTTCTTGAATGTTACACTTGTACCTTTCCACGAAATGACGAATGATATCATCCCATGTTGCGGTGTCATTGCTATCTAGAGAATAGAACCATCGCTGGCACAACATTTCAAGAGATAGAGGAAACATCGTAGGGTACAGTGAGACTTCCACCCCTTTGAGAGACATGGTTGCTTGGAATGCCTTGAGATGAAAAATAGTATTGTTAGTAGGCTTGAACTTTGGGATGTCGGTCGTAGAGAATTTCTCCGGAAGATTTTCTCTAACAGCCGAAAAACCCGTCGGTATTTTATAAGAGTATTCGTTAGCAAGCTTGCTGATCTTTTCAGTCATCTTTTTTATTTTTGCGAGAGAAGCAGCTTTTTCCACAGTCCCTACTCGGGTAGTGAGGTTTTGAAGCATGAAGGTGATGCCCTCAACAGCTTTCTTAAGTACATTAATATCTTCCTTAGATGCCATCCTTTGAAAGAGAAGCGATTCTTGTAAATTAAAGCTAGGCTGACTTGAGTTCTTCGAGTGTTCCTTCTAGTGTGAAGGGATGGTCGTAACTATGCGGACGCAGTCTTCCTGCGAACTAGCCTTCCTTTACTTCTTGTCCACTCGATGTAGAAACCACACGAAATTAATTCAATGATTTGACTCGATTCGACTCACATAAGAAGGATTTCAAGAAAAGACTATTTTTGAAAAAAAAAAAGTTATGTAAAAATATATGTATGGGAGGATGTATATCCGACTTACTCCCCTAAAGAAAAATGACGGAAAAATGACACATGCATGCTCTTAAATACGGTCATAGAATACGGTGTGAGTGACAACACAACTTGACCTATGATTATATAACATATGTGACGACTCGACTCATATACGATGTGTGCGAAGACTCAACATTTATGTGATTAAGTGAATTATTTAGACGCGTGTTATGACTGTAACTCTAGAATGTCGTGACACGAGATAGACTTATGGACCATATAGCACCAAAAACACATAGGAGTTATCTATGATGCAAAAGTGGATTACTACGTGAATGGTACATGCATTGTGTCACAACAAGATTCGTCGCGTAGCGACAGAAACTTCGCGCAGTGACAAATTTCGTCGTGATGCGCCAACCACCATTGTAACGCGCTAGAACCTGACGTGTCATGATGTAGGGAATTTTTCAAATCCAACCTTGATCCCCACTGTGATCATGCTTTTAGGCATGGTGGAGTCCAAAGGGAAAGGAAGCTAGAGATAAAAGAGTCGCCAACAAGTTTTAGGAACTTATAAACCGTTCACGGGTGTAAAGGTTACACCCCATTCACGATCACGGAGATCGCTAACTCCATAGTGATCCGGAACCATGACTGGATATTCGGGGATGATGGTACGAATCCAACCTAAAAGAGATTGAACCCGCCCTAAATCGGCCTCTACTTAAGTCTTATGATATTCATGTGTTCTTTTTTATCAAAATACATCCATCAAATTAATCCTAAGCATATTTAATCTACATTAGTTGATTATTAATGCACAATCAAATCTATTATTAGTGATCACTTGAATTAAAATCATATTAACCTAAATCAAATTATTAATTATCTTATTAGGCGTGATTTCAAATACAAATTCCTTTTAAACCTGCAAGAAGGGGCGTGATCAAGCAATAACAATCAATCAGAAATAATCAAGCAATAATATAATTAATTGACACAACAAACATCATCATAATAACATCATAATCAATATAATCATAATCTCATCAAAACATGAATAAAACATGATTAGCAAGATCCTAGGCATGATACTAAACGGATTAATAACAAATCCTAGCATGTCACTAATAAAAATCATAATCAAAGCATTAACCTAAACATGATACTAGAAACCAAAATCAACATCCTAACATGATACTAGGAATTGAAATCAACATCCTAACATGATACTAGGAATTAATATAATATCCTAAGCATGATACTAGGGATCAAAAAGCCATCCTAACATGATTTCTATATCAAAAGAATAATTAAGTAATCGAATTACTTACTTTGATGCCTCGTATCTCTTTCTATCAAAACAATAAACACGTTAGCAACTTCACGAAAAAGTAAATCAAATAAACTAAATAAATCAAATAAGAATTGAAATATAGATTAGGGACCAAACCTTCAAAACTATCAACCTTTCACGTCGAGGTTGAAGGTAACTTCTAGCTTGCCTTGGAGTATTCAAGGCTCGTTAAGGAGGTATGGTGTTTGATTAGGGAAAAGTATCAAGGATGTATTAGGCTAAGGCCAGAAATCAAGAAAGAAGAGATAGAGAAAAGCTTTAGCTTAGAGAGAGGATTAGATGATGATTGTTGGTGATCAAGCTTTTTTTATGATTGAAAACAGGGTGAAACAACCTCTATTTATAAGGAAAAAAGAGGATCGAAGAATCATAAAAGAGTTAGAATTAAAATCAAAGTAAAACAGGTTCTCTCACGGCGCGATAGACAGTAGTTTTTGCAGTTTTTGTTTTCATCATAACTTTTGATCCAGAAATCGGAATATATAAGATAAATAATATATTTTTGGAAAGATCTTTAAGTTTAATTTCCAACACAATTAGAATAAAATTGATATATTTTGTAGAATTTAAGATATGATCAAAATAGTGGAACAGTGTCAGTTTTGGATAGAGTTTGCTATTTTAATCATATCTTTTTCATTATAGCTCGGAATTGGGTTTATGATATATTATTGGAAAGATAAGTTCAAGGGCTATCCAACCATTCAAGATTTGTATAAAATTTTTGAGTCAAGAAAATCATATCTGAACGTCTTTAAATTCGAACAAGATAAGGATTATCAAAAAAGAGGAGTTTTATTCAATTTCTAGCTCTTTGATCTTTATCTTTCGGAAAGGATATATTAGAACCTTTTAAAGACTTCTATAAGTTCCTAATGGATCCTAATTGTTTTAGGATTGGGATTAAGGTATTGGACCCTCCACATGATCAATGGGTCGTAGGTAAGGTGGACCTAGACTCGGTTTGGGCTTGGTTTAGTGTTTTAGCCACAACTTATTCGTTATAAGTCGGTTTGGTATTATAATATATCGTTGGAAAGATATTTACAAGCCCCATACAACTAAGAAATAATTGGACCGAGATTATAGACCAAAATAAACTGATTTGACGTTTTTTATAAAGAGGACATGAAATGAATGATTTTCAAAGACACGAAATGAATGATTTTGGCTAAAAACATCTAGGAAAGGTTAGAATGGATAAGGCTAAAGGGAACTTCACGAGACTCTTCAACTCTTCACCTAACTCGATAATCAAAGATGTGAAAGGTACTCATCACTGGGTTTGGTTTTTTGGGGAGACACAATCAGGTGTCACACATGATGACTGTTTTCCAGTTTGTACACCCTAAATATATATATTAGTTTTTCGTATTTTAAGTTTGTCCTACATTACTAAGTGATATTATTAATTAGAAATCTCTCGATAAATTCGTTAGTTATAGAAAGAAGACAACACCATGAAAAGAGTTAAGCCAAAACACTTCAAGATGCAAAAGTAAGCACATAGTCATACATGATGCAATGAGGTTCCACACTACACTCATACTATGGTCAGTCCCACAAGGTGTCCAAAAGGTACCACGGTTAACAGTTTTGGTGCAAAAGTAAGGTAGCTTACCTTTAAAGGGTGTATGGTAAGGTACCACGGTTAACGATTTAACATCTAAGACCGACCCTTATTGCGTTGAGCATTTTCAGGTCGATAAAGCATAAATCCCCATGGCTGACGTTTGTAGAACACATATGTAACGGAAAAAACTCACGAAATATAATAACGAATTATTAGCAGAAGCGTGGCGTGAATTAGAACACATTACACCACGATG
Source organism: Chenopodium quinoa (assembly GCF_001683475.1). Classification (NCBI taxonomy): domain Eukaryota; kingdom Viridiplantae; phylum Streptophyta; class Magnoliopsida; order Caryophyllales; family Amaranthaceae; genus Chenopodium; species Chenopodium quinoa. The sequence goes on along the minus strand of NW_018744582.1, from coordinate 201,206 downwards.
AAAAGCAGCGCGCCACGATAAAGTGCGTCGAGTCGCGATGCAACCTGCATTGTGCGATGCTTCTGGAATTATTTACGATTATGTTTCGAGATTTTTCAAAAAAAGTGACCCTAAAGTCGACGTATTTTGGGGACCACAGAAGATTCCAATTATGCCCCCTAATACGGATAATGCATATGAGACAATGTCAATTAAATTGCAAAAATACATGCCAAGAATCTTTTGAGTCTCATCCACTCATCTTAATTAAATACCGATCACTCAAATCGCTAAGTAACCAAGAATCCTCCCCAGTGGAGTCTCCAAATTGTAGGTGTCGCTCGAAGTGCGCATACGTGGAGCATATGTGAATATGCTTGGAAATCATAGGAAGTCGAATTTGACATATAACGATAGGGACAAAAAAAGTAAGGAGCCTCCAACAAATTTTTAAGGAACTTGTAAACCGTTCATGGATCATTAAAGGCAACCACGAAAAGGGACAAACCAAAAGGCAATAATGATTTGATCCATGAAGGTTACACCCCATTCATAATCCATGAGTTTACTAACTCCATAGTGGTCCTGAACCATAACTGGATATTTGGGGATGATGGTAGGAAATGAGTCATGAACAAATCCGCCCATATTGGCCTCTACTCTATTCTTATAGAGACATGTATTATTTGCAACCTAAAAGACATATAAATAAGAATCAATTCACTCCAAACTAATTAATCTAAGTTGGTTGAATATTTGATGCATAAATCTAATTATTGTGATCACTTGAATTTAGCAACAAGATTAATAGGAACCAAAATCGGTTGTCCAAATTATCTTATTAGGCGTGATTTTCAATTACATATTCCCTATTAAACATGCAATAGAGGTGATCAAAATTGTTTCGGGGTTTTCTGATGTCCTACGGGAGAGTTACAATTCCGGGACCGGTATCCTTGCGCCTGTACCTGCAAAACAACGGAGACTCCTTGTGGTGGGAGCTCCGCCTCCGACGGTCAAGTTAGTACTTGTTTGTGGAGTAAATAAATGCGGAAAAGTAAAAGTGGGAAATCTGGTTCCTCAAGGGGAGGAGTGATCAGTGTGTTTAGTTTTCTCTAGATGATAGTAATTAATTGCTCAATCCCCTTTAATGAGGATTAATTAATGTATTTATAGTCTTGGGAAACGTGCCCAATTCTAGGTTTAGGTCAACCCAGAGCTGATTGGGCTTTTCCCGGAAACCGAGACTAGGTGGCCATTTTCCTAAGTGGCAAACAGCAGGCCAATTGGCATGGCATGATTGGTTCTTGGTGGATAAATGACTATGTGCCACGTGGCAGGCCCTGAGAGGTTCAGATGGAGGACACTTGGCAGGACCTGATTGGTCCACGTGGCGTACACTGATTGGGTGGGGAAAACCCCCTAATCATTTGCCCCTCACAGGTGGCACGTGACTGGGCACATGTCACTTGTGACAGGTGTCAGCCTGTAACAGGCGACGGCCTGCTACAGGTGTCGTCCTGCGATTGGCCGAACATTTTTTCCCGCTTATTTTTTGAATTTGGAAGTGACCCTTCGTATTCTCATTTTACCCTATATAAGGGTATGTTGACCAAGTCTTTTGTTCACATTTTGCGAACTTTGCAAGAGGACTCTCGGACCCCTGAACTTGAGCTCTGATTTTCTGAACGACTGATTTCACCAACCACCTGCTTTTATTAGACGCCTGTTCGATCAAGCTCCCTTTCAGAACTTAAGTTTCAGGTAACCGTCTGTATTTTTGTAAATCTAAATACGGTCTGCGAACCGTTAAGTATTTTTGTACGATTAGATTAATCTTAGTCGTTCTAGATAGTTATTTTATTTTGGCCAAGATGTCTCAAGACGGCGTTTCGATGAAGACGAGCCAAGATGAAGACCCATGGAAATTGAAGATTTCAAGGGGTCATGCTAGTTGCCAAATGCAGCAATTTATGATTTATATATTATTTTTATATATTAATGTTAGATGCATATCTAGGATTTCATATGTTGCGATGATTAGTTATGTTCACTTAAATCAAATTAACATAGAAACCCTAGGTCCCTTAAAATATTGAGCTAAAATTTGTCGTTCCAAGAACAACACTTACCGAACTAATGCGCGTATGTGATGGGCTACGCCAAAGCGAGGCATCACTACTTCCCTAGGAACGTAAGGTATACTAGGTGTACAAGTTGTCTTGGTTAAGCTCAACGATAACAGTAAGGAGTCCTTAGATGTCGTGGAAAAAGAGATAAAATGTCAAGGATGCATTAGATGCGACATTTTATCAAATCGAGAGTAGCTTGGAGCTATTAGCAATTGGATTTCTTACCTTAAGATATTTAATGATTAAGACAAGCCAAAGTATGCTTGACCATTTCGTGATCTTTGAGATCTCGGAATCATTTTATTCTCGCCTAAAAGGGACAATTTATTAATGTGTGGATAAAATGCTCAATAAGATTGAAAATATGCATGAACGCTTTTAAATTTCAACTTATTGATTTATGAATGGTTTTTCATTTCAAATTCTTTCAATTGTAGAACAATTTCTGCAAGTAACTCAAACAACAACCATGTGTGCCCGGAACTCCCCGAAAAGTTAGCTATCAAGCTTAACTTAACAAACCTTGAAGAATGGGAAGAGGAACTCAAGAAAACTCTCCGGAGTTGTTCCAAGGAGTATGTTCTAGATACTTCCCTCCCAACCCTCTGTACCAAGAAACACTTGAGTGACAAAACTTATTGTGCATGGTCCAATGATTGCAAATTAGTGTCACAACTCATGGCTAACTCCATCCCGGAAGAATGGAAAGAAAAACTTCCATTCTCTTTTCCAGACTTATTCCTTGGAGGACTAAGGGATGTTGTCGGTGTGAGATTCTCTAAGAGTTTCAACGAAAACAATGATGGACTCTTGTTTGAAGTGACTAGGTCACTTACAGACATGAATGTGAAGCCATCGGATCAAGGTTGTCTTGCAAAAGAGAGGTACCATCTTTGGTCTACAGTTTACAACACCAAGTTGAGACCGGGTATGCCCTTCCGACCCCATGTGGCAAGAATGACTAGGCTCTTCAAGCACATGGAACTCCTCGGAATTCCATTAGAAGATGGAATGGCTGGTCATATTATGCTCACTTCACTCCACTCAGGATATGATGCATTAAGGGCATATATTTTTGAAGGAAAGGAGACACATTCTTTGAAGAATGTGGTGGAGCTACTTCACCGAGCCAACTCATTTGGGGAAACCAAAAGACCTTCAAGAAGGAGGGATTTCAAGGTTAAGGCAAAGATGCGTTGCTTCTATTGTGGTGGGAAAGGCCACTTCAAGAGAGAATGCAAGCTCTTTAAGGAAGAAGAGGAGAGGAATGGAGCATCTGCCTCAGGTATCTTCCTAAACACTTGTGAATTAAGCTTATCATAGGTATTAGATACCAAGTATGACTCACGTTATGTTGCCTTTTCAGGGACCAAGTGAGAAGCTTATCAAGTGTTGGTGCATGGACAAATAGACGACAAAGATGGTTTTTCGGTCATGCTTGCATGCACTATTTTGTCTATGACATGTAATTAAACTAATCTTAGTTTTTCATCATGCTTTTGAACATAATATGATCTATGGTGTTGGACACCTAGTTATTTTAATGTAAGACTTTGACAATAGTTGTTTCAAAATTGTCTTGCAAATATATGTTCAATGAAATTGCATGTTTTTACATATGATTAGACAAAAGTTGATACCAATAACTAAGACCACTAAGAATTCAACTTCGTTAAACAAACATTAGTAGATACGATTATATCTACTTAATGTCGAATAAATCTGAATCCTTTAAGAAATTCAAAGAATTTCAGAAAGAAGTTGAAAATCAACTTGGCAAGAAAATTAAAGCACTTCGATCGGATTGAGGTGGCGAATATTTGAGCCATGAATTCGATGATCACTTGAAAGAAAATGGTATTCTTTCAGAGTTGACACCTCCCAGAACTCCTCAATGGAACGGAGTATCCGAATGGAGGAATCAAACCTTGTTAGACATGGTTCGATCAATGATGGGTCTTAGTGAACTTCCTATTTCTTTCTGGGGACATGCGCTACAAACCGCGGCACTAACACTGAACCGCGCTCCGTCAAAAGCTGTTGAAAAGACTCCATATGAATTATGGACTAAGAAACCTCCTAGGTTGTCTTTTCTCAAGATTTGGGGATGCGAAGCATATGTCAAGCGAGTAATTTCGGATAAACTTCACCCCAAATCAGATGAGTGTTTCTTTGTGGGATATCCAAAAGAAACCAAAGGGTATTAATTCTACAATAAATCCGAGAACAAAGTGTTTGTTGCTCGTGATGGTGTCTTTTTGGAGAAGGAACACCTTTCCAAAATGACAAGTGGGAGAAAAATCGAACCCGACAAATTTTGAGAGGACGAGCAACAATGTCAACCTGATAAAACTGACAATCTAAGTGCTTTGGAAGCAGCTGAGAAGATTGGTCAGAATCAAACAGACAATGTAAATTCTCAACCTATTACCCTTCGTAGGTCGCAACGGCAAAGATCTCAACCGGACAGATACCTTGGTATTGTCCTAACCGATGATCAAGACATCCTAGTTATGGATGGAGATGAGCCAGCGACATACAAGCAAGCTATGACGAGCCCCGACTCTGCTAAATGGCAAGAGGCCATGAAATCCGAGGTGGACTCCATGTCTAAAAATCAAGTCTGGGACTTGGTGAATTTGCCCGAGGGTTACACGCCCATTGGTTGCAAATGGATCTTCAAATTGAAGACAGACAAGGATGGAAATGTATCGATATACAAGGCTAGACTGGTGGCAAAAGGTTATAGACAAGTCCACGGGATTGACTATGATGAAACTTTTTCACCGGTTGCAATGCTAAAGTCTGTCCGGATTATTCTAGCAATTGCTGCATATTAAGATTATGAAACATGGCAGATGGATGTCAAAACCGCCTTCCTAAATGGGATTTTGGAAGAAACTGTGTACATGACACAGCCAGAAGGTTTTGTCAATCCGAGCGACGCTGGAAAGATTTGCAAGCTCAAGAAGTCCATTTATGGACTAAAGCAAGCCAGCAGGAGTTGGAATCTGCGATTTGATGAAGCCATCAGCAAGTTTGGTTTTATCAAGAATCCAGATGAATCTTGTGTATACAAGAAGGTCAGTGGGAGTGACATCGCATTCCTAGTCCTATATGTCGATGACATACTGCTCATTGGAAACAACACAAAATTACTGGAGTCCGTAAAGGGCTGGTTGGGAAAGTGCTTTTCAATGAAGGACTTAGGAGAGGCACAATACATATTGGGCATCAAGATCTACAGGGATAGATCTAAGAGGATGATTGGATTGAGCCAGAGTACTTACATTGATAAAGTATTGGCACGATTCAACATGGAGAATACCAAGAGAGGGCATCTACCCATGTTCTACGGCGTAACTCTCAGCAAGAAACAGTGTCCACAAACACCTGTTGAGCGAGAGAGAATGGATCAGATTCCATATGCTTCGCTAATTGGGTCGATCATGTATGCCATGATATGTACCAGGCCGGATGTGTCGTATGCCTTGAGTGCTACGAGCCGATACCAATCAAACCCAGGAGAGGCGCATTGGACTGCGGCCAAGAATATCCTGAAGTACCTGAAAAGGAACAAGGATAAATTCCTGGTTTATGGTGGCCATAAAGACCTGGTTGTTGAAGGTTACACCGACGCTAGCTTCCAGACTGACAGAGACGACTTCAAGTCACAGTTAGGGTATATATTCTGTCTGAATGGAGGAGCGTTTAGCTGGAAGAGTGCCAAGCAGAGCAAACCGCAGACTCTACAACTGAAGTTGAATACTTGGCTGCTTTAGAAGCTACTAAGAAGGCAGTTTGGATTCGCAAGTTCATCAGTGAACTTGGTGTTGTACCCTCTATCAAGGGTCCAATAGATCTCTACTGTGACAACAATGGAGCTATCGCTCAGGCTAGAGAGCCGAGAGAGCACCAGAAGGTCAAACATGTCCAAAGGCGATTTCACATGATAAGGGAATGGAAATCCGAAGGTGAAATCAGAATTTACAAGATCGGCACGAATGATAATGTGGCCGATCCTTTGACTAAACCTTTGCCTCAAGTGAAACACAACAAGCACATTGAGGCAATGGGGATCAAGCACATCGGAGACTGGCTTTGAAATTCCCTGTACAAGTGTTTTAATTAGACTGGTTGTTTTAATGTAAGACACTTATTGAAACCATTCATTAATGGAGTAAATAATTTTTGTGCAAAATTATCATTCACTCCATTGCTATTTAATTGTGGTTTAGAATTAAATAATGAGTCCATTCGATTTATGGAAATATTCAAAACAGGGTATCAAGACTTGTGGTGGGAGCTCCGCCTCCGACGGTCAAGTTAGTACTTGTTTGTGGAGTAAATAAATACGGAAAAGTAAAAGTGGGAAATCTGGTTCCTCAAGGGGAGGAGTGATCAACGTGTTTAGTTTTCTCTAGGTGAGAGTAATTAACTGCTCAATCCCCTTTACTGAGGATTAATTAATGTATTTATAGTCTTGGGAAGTGTGCCCAATTCTAGGTGGCGTACATTGATTGGGCGGGGAAAACCCCCTAATCATTTGCCCCTCACAGGTGGCACGTGACTGGGCACATGTCACCTGTGACAGGTGTCGGCTTGTAACACATGTCACCTGTGACAGGAGTCGGCCTGCAACAAGCGACGGCCTGCTACAGGTGTCGTCCTGCGATTGGCCGAACGTTTTTTCCCGCTTATTTTTTGAATTTGGAAGTGACCCTTCGTATTCTAATTTTACCCTATATAAGGGTATGTTGACCAAGTCTTTTGTTCACATTTTGCGAACTTTGCAAGAGGACTCTCGGACCCCTGATTTTCTGGACGACTGATTTCACCAACCGCCTGCTTTTATTAGACGCCTGTTCGATCAAGCTCCCTTTCAGAACTTAAGTTTCAGGTAACCGTCTGTTCCTTTTGTAGGGTTTCGTAGTGACCCGACACTACGCGGAAGGAAACCCACCAAGACCTGCCCCTTAATTAAAATAATTAACAAGCATATTAAACTTAATCAAACAAGATTAAGAACAAGAATTATACCTTTAACGCGTGCTTCGCTCCCAAAGAGCTCTTACTTCAAAATCCCGAAAACACGAGATCTCCGACGGATCGTACCCTCGACCCGACCCAAGCGTCCTAAGTCTTGAAGGTTAGTCATGACCCAGACAAAATAACTATGAGTTTTACGAATCAAAGGTTTACTCTTACTTAGAGTTGCCTTTTTAATTCCACTCAAGGTTGTTCATTCCCAAATACCCAAGCTTGGTATTTATAGGGAAATGATCCCTTGATTTCCAATCTCCCATCAATGTGGGAGAGTTGGTAAAATGATAATTATTTAATTCCAAAATTAAATGATTAATCAATTCAATCACAAATCGACACATGGCCAATAATAGAGAAAGCCAAGTGAGGACCAAGGCTTGGGGGGGACCAATGCCTTGATCCCCAAGGCCATGATTTGGTCCCCACACTCTATGCACAAAACTGGGTCAAGGGAGGGCTAGCTGGCTGCCAACTAGCGTGCCAGCTAGGGCTGCCAGCTAGCAGTGCCTTGCTGCCAGCACCCAGCCAGCCAGTGCGTGATGTTGCTGGGCTGGTGCTGGTGCTTGTGTGTTGGCGCTGCTAGCACATAGTGATGGCACTGGCCCTAGCATCCCACGCACACTCTCCTTGCGCGCCATTGCTTGCACAGCCAGCATGCGTGCTGCTAGCGAGCCACGCATGCTGGCCCTTCCCTCGCGTCATCCTACGCACCACGCACATAGCACGCTACGCACCATGCACCACGCAACGCTCGCACACGCATCAGCCAGTGCCTAGCACTGCTATGCTTGCTGCGAGGCACGCACACACATAGGTGCGCTATGCTTGGTGCGTGGCCTGCGATGGTGCCCACACACGCAAGGCCAGCGTTGCTTGCTAGCTCGCTGTTCTTGGTGCTGCCGTGCGAAGGCACACACACAAGCACACAGCTGCGTGCTGCTGGGCGATGGTGCCCACGCACACGCACACACGCATGTGCCTAGCACTGCGATGGTGTTGTGCGTGGTGCTAAGGTGCTGCGATAGCCTGCCATGCGCACCAAGGCACCAAGGCTAGCACGTTTCTAGCTGCGATGGGCTGCCTGGTGCTTGTGGTGCTTTGAGATAAGCTGCCATGTGCACGCCTAGGCTGCGATGGTGTGCCTTGAGCTTGCGACGGTGCGCCTAGCACACCTAGTGTGCTTGGGCTTGCGCCTAGCCATGCTAGGTGCATGCTAGCTCGAACTAGCCTAGCATCCACATGGTTAGACCATTGTGGTGCTACGGCTACACTCGTACTTGTCGCTTGTGATTTTGCTACGCTCGGTCTCGACGCCCTAGGCTCGATTTCCGACGTTTGTATTCGTAAAACTCTGCTGACTCATTAAATCCTTTTGGATTAATTCGTCGTCTCGGATCGGTGATTCGATTGGGTTCGACCCGAAGGGTTCAGTTAAGATTAAGCTGTAACATCAATTGTACATTGATATTACTAATCGGAAGCGGCCTCCACCTAGGCATTCCGATCACTTGACCTTACTGAAGAATTAGCTTCGTAATAATTATGAACCCTCTATCGGAAGAATACACTTGTTGGAAGGACACCATTCCTTTCAATCTCCCACTTGTCCTTCCGGACAAGTGTGCATACAGTGTATAGCGCATTTCCTATGTCACTTAATGTTTCTTCGTGAACTATAAGGTAAGATTCTTTGTTATCCTTATTACGTTCAGAAGTGTTTCTCGATCTCCGAGTTCGACTGTCAATAAGCAGATGATTTCTAAAATCCATCTGAGCACGGCCATGCATTTTCACAGTCTCGCTCTTCGAGCGGCCTTGTAAACAACCAAACATTTTCCCTATTGTTAGTAGGGGGACAATCCCAGTCTTATATTGTAAGTTCTTCTTACTAAGAGGACATAGTCTCCTAAGTGTTCCCGTTATGATCCCCAGTTACGGCAGACGTTTGGAAACATCAAAGAGTCTAGTACTCAAACAAGAAAACTTCACAGTACTCATGGTCGGAGGAAATAAGTTCCGATATTCATAATGAGAAATGTACTTATGACAAAATTTAAATTTTTATTAAAGTACTCTCATAGGTCTTATCCAGTACAGTTCCAAACTGTGCCTGTGCAAATGATTTATGACCGTCCATCCTCGCAGCACAAGAAACGGTGCTGTAAATCATACTACACACTAATCTATGGCGGTCATCAATCGACCATCTGTTAGATGACCTCGATTAGGGATAATTTTCGATTTAAATATTCAATGTTCACTTAATAGGTGTTTCTTTATCCAAGACATGGTCTTGATACCCTGTTTTGAATATTTCCGTAAATCGAATGGACTCATTATTTAATTCTAAACCACAATTAAATAGTAATGGAGTGAATGATAATTTTCCACAAAAATTAGTTACTCCATTAATGAATGGTTTTAATACAGTGTCTTACATTAAATATCCTATTTAATTAAAACACAAGTACAGCAAATTTCAAAGCCAGTCTCCAACATGCTTGATTCCCATCACCTCAATGTGCTTGTTGTGTTTCACTTGAGGAAGCGGTTTAATCAAAGGATCGGCTACATTATCATCTGTACCGATCTTACAAATTCTGATTTCACCTTCGGATTTCCATTCCCTTATCATGTGAAATCGCCTTTGCACGTGTTTGACCTTCTGGTGCTCTCTCGGCTCCCTGGCCTGAGCGATAGCTCCATTGTTATCACAATAGAGGTCTATTGGCCCCTTGATTGAGGGTACAACACCAAGTTCGCTAATGAACTTGCGAATCCAAACAGCTTCCTTGGCAGCTTCTGAAGCGGCCAAGAACTCGGCTTCAGTTGTAGAGTCTGCAGTGGTGCTCTGCTTGGCACTCTTCCAGCTAAACGCTCCTCCATTCAGACAGAATATGTACCCCGACTGTGACTTGAAGTCGTCTCTGTCAGTCTGGAAGCTAGCGTCGGTGTAACCTTCAACAACCAGTTCTTTGTGGCCTCCATACACCAGGAATTTATCCTTGTTCCTTTTCAGGTACTTAAGGATTTTCTTGGCCGCAGTCCAATGCGCCTCTCTTGGGTTCGATTGGTATCGACTCGTTACACTCAGGGAATACGATACATCTGGCCTTGTACATATCATGGCGTACATGATCGATCCGATTAGCGAAGCATATGGGATCTGATTCATTATTTCTCGCTCAACAGGTGTCTGTGGACACTGTTTCTTGCTGAGAGTTACGCCATGGGACATGGGTAAATGCCCTCTTTTGGCATTATCCATGTGGAATCGAGCCAGTACCTTATCAATGTAAGTACTCTGACTTAATCCAATCATCCTCTTAGATCTATCCCTGTAGATCTTGATGCCCAAAATGTATTGTGCCTCTCCTAAGTCCTTCATTGAAAAGCACTTTCCCAACCAGCCCTTTACGGACTCCAACAATTTTGTGCTGTTTCTAATGAGAAGTATGTCATCAACATATAGGACTAGAAATGCAATATTACTCCCACTGACCTTCTTGTATACACAAGATTCATCTGGATTCTTGATAAAACCAAACTTGCTAATGGCTTCATCAAATCGCATATTCCAACTTCTGCTGGCTTGCTTCAGTCCATAAATGGACTTCAGCTTGCAAACCTTTCCAGCGTTGCCTGGATCGACAAAACCTTCTGGCTGTGTCATATACACAGTTTCTTCCGAAATTCCATTAAGGAAGGCGGTTTTGACATCCATTTGCCATATTTCATAATCGTAATATGCAGCAATCGCTAGGATAATCCGGACGGATTTTAGCATTGCAACTAGTGAAAAAGTTTCATCATAGTCAATCTCGTGGACTTGTCTATAACCTTTTTCCACCAGTCTAGCTTTGTATATTGATACATTTCCATCCTTGTCTGTCTTCAATTTGAAGATCCATTTGCAACCAATGGGTGTATAACCCTCGGGAAAATTCACCAAGTCCCAAACTTGATTTCCAGACATGGAGTCCATCTCGGATTTCATGGCCTCTTGCCATTTCGTAGAGTCGGGGCTCGTCACAGCTTGCTTGTATGTCGCCGGCTCATCATCATCCATGACTAGGATGTCCTGATCATCGGTTAAGACGATACCGAGGTATCTGTCTGGTTGAGATCTTTGTCGTTGCGACCTGCGAAGGGTAATCGGTTGAGCATTTTCATTATCTGTTTGATTCTGACCAATCTTCTTAGATGCTTCCAAAGTATCTAGATAGTCAGTTTTGTCAGGTTGACATTGTTTCTCGTCCTCTCAAACTTCGTCGAGTTCGATTTTCCTCCCACTTGTCATTTTGGAAAGGTGATCCTTCTCCAAAAGACACCATCACGAGCAACAAATACTTTGTTCTCGGATTTATTGTAGAATTAATACCCTTTGGTTTTTTTTGGATATCCCACAAAGAAACACTTATCCGATTTGGGGTGAAGTTTGTCCGAAATTAATCTCTTGACATATGCTTCGCATCCCCAAATCTTGAGAAAATACAACCTAGGAGGTTTCTTATTCCATAATTCATATGGAGTCTTTTCAACAGCTTTTGACGGAGCTCTATTCAGTGTTAGTGCCACAGTTTGTAGCGTATGTCCCCAGAAAGAGATAGGGAGTTCACTAAGACCCATCATTGATCGAACCATGTCTAACAAGGTTCGATTCCTTCGTTCGAATACTCCGTTCCATTGAGGAGTTCCGGGAGGTGTCAACTCTGAAAGAATGCCATTTTCTTTCAAGTGATCGTCGAATTCATGGCTCAAATATTCGCCACCTCGATCCGATCGAAGTGCTTTAATTTTCTTGCCAAGTTGATTTTCAACTTCTTTCTGAAATTCTTTGAATTTCTCAAAGGATTCAGATTTATTCGACATTAAGTAGACATAGCCATATCTACTATAATCGTCGGTGAAAGTGATGAAATATCGGTAATCTTGTCTTGCGGGTGTGCTCATTGGTCCACATACATCCGTGTGTATTAGACCTAATAAGTCACTTGCCCTTTCTCCCAACTTGGAGAACGGTTGTTTATCATCTTGCCTAATAAGCATCCTTCGCAATTTTCAAACGACTCTAAGTCAAATGAGTCAAGAACACCTTCTTGAAGAAGTTTCTTGATGCGCTTGATGTTAATATGGCCAAGACGACAATGTCACAAGTAGGTTTGATTCGACTCGATGGTCTTAGCTAGTGGTATCAACTTTTGTCTAATCATATGTAAAAACATGCAATTTAGTTGAACATAAATTTGTAAGACAAGCTTGAAACAACTATTGTCAAAGTCTTACATCAAAAATTCCTAGGTGTCCAACACCGTGGAACATAGTATGTTCAAAGCATGATGAAAAACTAGAATTAGTTTAATTACATGTCATAGACAAAATAGTGCATGCAAGCACGACCGAAAAACCATCTTCGTCGTCTTCTTGCTCTTGCACCAACACTTGATAAGCTTCTCACTTGCTTCCTGAAAAGGCAACATAAAGTGAGTCATACTTGGTATCTAATACCTATGATAAGCTTAATTCACAAGTGTTAAGGAAGAAACCTGAGGCGGATGCTCCATTCCACTCCTCCTCTTCCCAAAAGAGCTTGCATTCTCTCTTGAAGTGGCCTTGCCCGCCACAATAGAAGCAACGCATCTTAGGCTTAACCTTCAAATCCCTCCTTCTTGACAGTCTTTTGGTTGCCCCAAATGAGTTGGCTTGATGAAGTAGCTCCACCACATTCTTCAAGGAATGTGTCTCCTTTGATTCAGAAATATATGCCTTTAGCGCATCATATCCTGAGTGGAGTGAAGTGAGCATAATATGACCAGCCATTCCATCTTCTAGTGGAATTCCGAGGAGTTCCATGTGCTTGAAGAGCTTAGTACTTCTTTCCACATGGGGTCGGAGGGGTATACCTGGTATCAACTTGGTGTTGCAGACTGTAGACCAAAGATGGTACCACTCTTTCGCAAGACAACCTTGATCCGATGGCTTTACATTCATGTCTGTAAGTGACCTAGTCACTTCAAACAAGAGTCCATGATTGTTGTCGTTGAAACTCTTAGATAATCTCACACCGAAAACATCCCTTAGTCCTCCAAGGAACAAGTCCGGGAAAGAGAATGGAAGTTTTTCTTTCCATTCTTCCGGGATGGAATTAGCCATGAGTCGTGACACTAATTTGCAATCTCTTGACCATGCACAATAAGTTTCGTCACTCAAGAGTTTCTTGGAACAGAGGGTTGGGAGGGAAGTATCCAGAACATACTCTTTGGAACAACTCCGGAGAGTTTTCCTGAGTTCTTCTTCCCATTCTTCAAGGTTTGTTAAGTTAAGCTTGATACCTAACTTTTTGGGGAGTTTCGGGCACATTTGGTTGTTGTTTGAGTTACTTGCAGACATTGTTCTACAATTGAAAGAATTTGAAGTGAAAAACCATTCATACATTAATAAGTTGAAATTTAAAACGTTCATGCATGTATTCAATCTTATTGAACATTTTATCCACGCATTTAAAATTGTCCCTTATGGGCGAGAATAAAATGATTCCGAGATGGTTAAGCATGCTTTGGCTTGTCTTAATCATTAAATATCTTAAGGTAAGCAATCTAATTGCTAATAGCTCCAAGCTACTCTCGGTTTGATAAAATTTCGCATCTAATGCATTCATGACATTTTATCTCTTTTGCCACGACATCTAAGGACTCCTTACTGATATCGTTGAGCTTAACCAAGACAACTCGTATACCTAGTATACCTTACGTTCCTAGGGAAGTAGTGATGCCTCGCTTTGGCGTAATCCATCACGTACGCGCATTAATTCGGTAAGTGTTGTTCTTGGAACGGCAAATTTTAGCTCAATATTATTAAGGGACCTAGGGTTTCTATGTTAGTTGATTTAAGTGAACTTAACTAATCGTCGCAACATAATAGAAATCCTAGACATGCATCTAGCAATAATATATATATATATATATATATATATATATATATATATATATATATATATATATATATATATATATATATATATATATATATATAAGGCATAAAATAGATGCATTTGGCAACTAGCATGACCCCTTGAAATCTTCAATTTCCATGGGTCTTCATCTTGGCTCGTCTTCGTCAAAACGCCGTCTTGAGACATCTTGGCCAAAATGAAATAAAAGAAGCTAGCTAGAACGACTAAGATTAATCTAATAGTACAAAAATACTTAACGGTTCGCAGACCATATTTAGATTTACAAAAAAAACATAACGGAACACAGTCCGTATTTTCTATCCTAGTCGGGCCCCACTACTTGCCATTTTAAAGGACCTTTTTTGAAAACAATCTTCCATTCACCCATTCACTATTTGTGAATGGCCCATGCAACTTTAAGAAATACATAATTAAACACGCAAAACTAGTAACTAACTTAGGTGGTTAATCCAATTAATGCGCCTAATTAAAACTAGTCAAAGTTGTTTAATCCATTATTTCTAAACGCAAAATGCTTACGCACTTAATTAAGCTCCCACTAAATTCCGCATCCGTACTTAATTAATCCGATTAATTAAGTCGGCATAACCCATAATTTTTCAAAATTTTGCAAAATCGAAAATCGAGGTTTTTAGCCTCGTTAAAATAATTATATAAAATTATTAAAGTGGCAAAAAAATTCGCAAAATAATAGCTTAAATTTAAGCAACAAGTCCCCATCCTATGATGCATGGCGCACCATGGCTGCTAGGCAGCAACATGCTGGCTGGCTGGGGCTTGCTGGCTCGCTGCCCAGCAGCAGCACAAGCTCGCCAGCAGCTCACGCTTCACACGCACTAGCAGTATTAAAGGGGCTGGGCTGGCGCTTGGTGCTAGCATGCTGCGCCCAGCACAGCACACTACGCTGGCCAGCACCACGCATGCCTGCACGCATGCTGGCGCCTGGCATCAAGTGGGGGCTAGCTGGTGCTTGCTACCACGCTGCCCAGCATCGCCTCCAAGCACCCAGCAGCCAAGGCCACTGCCCGAGCCTAGCTATAGCACCCCTCGCCACACAGCCACGCACCAACGATGCACAGCCATATGCGCACCACAGGCAGCCTACATGTGGGATGCTAGGCAGCCCGCCTAGCCTTGGTGACGCTTGCGGTTTTGCATCGATTTGCGTGCATTTTACTCGAAATTTTAATTCCGATTTGTGTGTGACAATAATCAATTCTAAATTAAATTTTAGAATTAATTTGAGGAAAAATAAAATAAAATAAAATTAAGTCCTACTTAAATAAAATTTATTTTATTGGTGCACAAGCCTAAATTATCCAAAATTTCAATTTTGAACAAAATTAGGTCTAACTTTATGCTTAAAATAAAATGAGCTATGTCCAAAAATTAATCTTGCCAATATGCAAATTAATGATGGATTTGACAAATGGGAGTTGGAAAAATAAATTAACCATCCAATGATAAAAATTTTCCAACTTGCATACTTGTGTAAAACACCAAGATTACGTCTTCCAATATGAAGATTAATCAAATTTTACTCACAAGTAATTGAACTTGATGGATTTAATCAACCAAACATGAAAAATCCAAACTTTGTTCAACATGGAATTTAGGGTTAGGGTTCCAATCATTTCAACCTTTAAAGATTAGAACTTTAACATTATTTGGGAACTTAAAATTACAAGATCACAACAAGTTTTCACAATTTATTGCAATTTATTTGCAAAATTTGTGAAAAACAAGTTTATGTGAAAAATTGGTATATTAATTTAAGCACTAATAAAAACTCCATTATTATGCTTAAGGATATTTTAAAACCAGTAGATTAGTGATGCAAATGTGCATTTAATCTAACCTTGTAATGCTTGCATTAATCAACGCTTAAAAAGAATTAAAATTTTCGTTGAAAAACGAAAAACCCCAGAAAAATTGGGTTTCTGGTTCGAATTTGGCTTCTGGACAGCTCTGTAAGGATTGAATCTGTTCCAGAATGTCGATTCCACCAAAAAATCACTATTTGTGAGCCAAAATCTGGGTTCAACATCCAAATCGAAAATAAAATCGAGTTTTAAAATTAATTAAAACGAGCATCTAATCTAATTAGAAGAACATGAACCAGAAAATTAAATTCTTTTAAAACACCTTAATTAAAAAATAATTGCAAAAATTAAAAGGAGCGTGGCTCCGATACCGCTGTAGGGTTTCGTAGTGACCCGACACTACGCGGAAGGAAACCCACCAAGACCCGCCCCTTAATTAAAACAATTAACAAGCATATTAAACTTAATCAAACAAGATTAAGAACAAGAATTATACCTTTGACGCGTGCTTCGCTCCCAAAGAGCTCTTACTTCAAAATCCCGAAAACACGAGATCTCCGATGGATCGTACCCTCTACCCGACCCGAGCGTCCTAAGTCTTGAAGGTTAGTCAAGACCCGGACAAAATAAATATGAGTTTTACGAATCAAAGGTTTACTCTTACTTAGAGTTGCCTTTTTTCCACTCAAGGTTGTTCATTCCCAAATACCCAAGCTTGGTATTTATAGGGAAATGATCCCTTGATTTCCAATCTCCCATCAATGTGGGAGAGTTGGTAAAATGATAATTATTTAACTCCAAAATTAAATGATTAATCAATTCAATCACAAATCGACATATGGAACAATAATAGAGAAAGCCAAGTGAGGACCAAGGCTTGGGGGGACCATTGCCTTGATCCCCAAGGCCATGATTTGGTCCCCACACTCTATGCACAAAACCGGGTCAAAGGAGGGCTAGCTGGCTGCCAACTAGCGTGCCAGCTAGGGCTGCCAGCTAGCAGTGCCTTGTTGCCCAGCACCCAGCCAGCCAGCCAGTGCGTGGTGCTGCTGGGCTGGTGCTGGTGCTTGTGTGCTGGTGCTGGGCGCTGCTAGCACAGAGTGCTGGCACTGGCCCCAGCAACCCACGCACACTCTTCTTGCGCGCCATTGCTAGCACAGCTAGCATGCGTGCTGCTAGCGAGCCACGCATACTGGCCCTTCCCTCGCATCATCCTACGCACCACGAACGTAGCACGCTACGCACCATGCACCACGCAACGCTCGCACACGCATCAGCCAGTGCCTAGCACTGCCATGCTTGCTGCGAGGCACGCACACACATAGGTGCGTTGTGCTTGGTGCGTGGCCTGCGATGGTGCCCACACACGCAAGGCCAGCGTTGCTTGCTAGCTCGTTGTGCTTGGTGCTGCCGTTCGAAGGCACGCACACAAGCACACAGCTGCGTGCTGCTGGGCGATGGTGCCCACGCACACGCACACACGCATGTGCCTAGCACTGCGATGGTGCTGTGCGTGGTGCTATGGTGCTGCAATAGCCTGCCATGCGCACCCAGGCACCAAGGCTAGCACGCTGCTAGCTCCGATGGGCAGCCTGGTGCTTGTGGTGCTTTGCGATAGGCTGCCATGTGCACGCCTAGGCTGCAATGGTGCGCCTTGAGCTTCCAATGGTGCGCCTAGCTCACCTAGTGTGCTTGGGCTTGCGCCTAGCCATGCTAGGTGCATGCTAGCTCGAACTAGCTTAGCATCCACATGGTTAGACCATTGCGGTGCTACGGCTACACTCATACTTGTCGCTTGTGATTTTGCGACGCTCGGTCTCGACGCCCTAGGCTCGATTTCCGACGTTTGTATTCGTAAAACTCTGCTGACTCATTAAATCCTTTCGGATTAATTCGTCGTCTCGGATCGGTGATTCGATTGGGTTCGACCCGAAGGGTTCAGCTAAGATTAAGATGTAACATCAATTGTACATTGATATTCCCGATCGGAAGCGGCCTCCACCTAGGCATTCCGATCACTTGACCTTACTGAAGAATTAGCTCCGTAATAATTCTGAACCCTCTATCGGAAGAATACACTTGTTATAAGGACACCATTCCTTTCACCTTTATCCTTTTCTACTTTGCTTTAGCAATCAGCCGGTCACCGGGGACGGCTGAGTCTGGGACTAGGGGTGTCGACTGCCCTGCGGTTCTTCAAACTTTGCGCAAGTCCCGGAATCCAACTGTCTTTGTATCTATGCAGGACAGTGTGGCAAGAACCAAAAGAACAAAGAGGATTGAAAACTCTGATGGATCTTCATTTTGGGTTCAAGTTAATGAGCTATCGGATCAGATGCCTGACACCGCCGGGACTCGAGGTGGCTCTACTGCCTAGAGCTCTCAGGAGGGAGCCAAGGTGGCCCCTTCCCATTTTACAGTTGACTTAGCTGGTCAGCAGTCGGCTTCTTCTGAAGAAGAGGGGTCGGCCCCCTCAGGGAGAGGGGAGTCGGGCTCCTCTAATAGTGAGTCCGAAGCCAGCTCTTCAAGCCGCCTCTCCCTTAGCTCAGAAGAAAGGCATTCTCACCTTCATGAGGCGAGGCTAACTCATTCAGTCAAAAAGGGGTCGACTGGTCAGAGCCATCTTCCTCCCATAGGAAGTTAAACACCCCTTAATACTGTCACATGCCAAAGGGCCGAATCAAGGCCATGAAAGAACAAATAGAGACTTTTTTGTCGGACCATGTGATGGGTCCGGATTTTCATTTATTCGTGCCAGATGCTGAAGATGCAGTCGTCTGGCCCGAGGGGTCTAGCTACGGGGACTCCTGCTTTGGATGCTACGAGGCGGCCATTAAGGCCGGCCTTCGATTTCCCTTACATCCGGTCGTTCAACAAATCCTCGATGGGTACGAGGTGGGGCTATGGCAGTTAGCCCCTAATTCCTGGTTCAACATCCTTGGCTATGTAGCAAGATGTTAAATGCATGGGGTGGAGCCGAATTTTGAGGCGTTCGCCCATATGAACTATTTAAGTCGGACCCCCAAGGCAAGCGGTACCGACTGGTACCAACTAACGAGCCACATAGGCTATCTGATGACTAGGGTGAAGGAGAATAAGTGGAAGGATTGGAGAAACACTTTCCTCCTAGTCTCCAGCCCTAATAAACTCCTGAACAAACGGTATAACAAGTGGAACAGGGATCCGCTTCTTCTTGCAGGCGGCCGTAGTATGCCGCCTATTCCTTGCCGGGCCAAGGAGGAGATCCTTGACCAAGGACTCTTCAAAGTAGAGATAAGGGTAAACTCTACTACTGGGGTACGGGAGCAAGTGCCTATAAACTGTGTTCCCGGATTTCAGTGGTTGTATGATGAGTACTTTTTGGCCGCCTGTGGCCTTAGCAGTCGGACCTCCAGAGGTAGCCGGCCTCTGGTGCCTCTACATGCATTACTTGATTTATTTTTGCATTGTTCTCACTCTTTGTGGCATTTTCTTTTAACCTCGCACAACAGCATGCCAGGCAAAGCCCTGTGCGTGTATGTGTACGAGTGCCAGTGCGTGCTGGCTAGCAAGCAGCAGCAGCGATGATGCGTGGGCTTGTGCGTGTGTGCGTGTGATGGGGATACTGGGCAGCAAGGGAGTGCTTGATGGCTAGCACGCTAGCTGGCTGCCAACCTAGCAATCCATGTGCCGGTTTTGTGCTTGCTTGTGGGGACCAATCAAGGGGCCTTGAGGGGCAAGGCAAATGGTCCCCCCACCTAACCTTGGCCATCACTCATTAGCATCTGATTGTGCCACTTGTCGTAATGTGATTAACTTAATTATTTATTTAATTTGAAATTAAATAAATTATTGATTTTACCAACTCTCCCACATTGGTGGGAGATTGGAAATCAAGGGTGCATTTCCCTATAAATACCAAAGGCTTGGGTATTTTGGAATATATAACCTTGAGTGGAATTAAAAGGCAACTCTTGATTTGAGTAAACCTTGATTCGTAAAACTCATAGTTTTATTTGTCCGAGTCTCGACTAACCTTCGAGACTTAGGACGCTCGGGTCGGGTTTGAGGGTACGATCCCGTTGGAGACCTCGTGTTTTCGGGGTTCAAGTAAGAGCTCATAGTTGAGCGAAGCACGCGTCAAAGGTATAATCTTTTATCCTTAATTATGTTTTAATTATGTTTTGCTTGTTAATTGCATTTATTATGGGGGCGTGTCTTGGCGGGTTTCTTTCCGCGTAGTGAGGGTCACTACGAAACCCTACAGTGGGCTCGTCCAAACCCTCCTCCTCCCAGCAGCCGACCGCGAAGGCGCGCAAACTGGCCACTGGGAGTACACCTGGCTCCTCTAAGAAACAGGCGGATGAGAAACATCCGCAAACCCCCAAGAATGGGGGAAAAGAAATACAAGTCCCAAGGGACAGTCGGCCTCCAAGAGGTACAATCCGGCTCTACTAGATTTTTCTTAACCTTTTCTTCAATACTCTCCTCATGCTCTGATGCTTTCTTTTCTAAATGCAGGCAGCCCTCAAGAACCGGACTTGGTCCAAATGGCCAAGTCTATGGTTAAGGCCATCCCTCTAGAGAAGAGGGATACAGTCAAAGGAGTCGGTACCCTTGACCTCGACGGTATCATGGGTCTCCTTGGAGAGGTATACTTAGCATTTTTTGTAAAATGTTGATTAACTTGCCTGCCGCCTATTTTTGCAAATTTGACGCCTGGTGCTCCTTTTTCAGACCATGCTCTGTGTACACGGCCTTCGTAGGCCGATCAGCGCCAAAAACAAAGAGATAAAGGCTGCTAAAGCTATGGCCGCCTCTGACATTGATAAGGCAATGTTTCAAATTTCCCAAAATGAAATATTGACAACTAATATTCTTTATTATCATGCGCCTGCCACTTCAACAATCAAAACTGAGTTGGAGGCGGCAAAAAAAAACGGAACGAAAAGCTGGAGAAGAAGGTCAAAACTCTGCGAGACGAGTTACGGCCACTCAGAAACATTGCCCATAAGGCTGAAG
Source organism: Chenopodium quinoa (assembly GCF_001683475.1). Classification (NCBI taxonomy): domain Eukaryota; kingdom Viridiplantae; phylum Streptophyta; class Magnoliopsida; order Caryophyllales; family Amaranthaceae; genus Chenopodium; species Chenopodium quinoa. The sequence goes on along the minus strand of NW_018744582.1, from coordinate 180,252 downwards.
GTCTGCAGAAGTCTTTGGACACAGTCAAGGGGCGCCTGGAGGAGCAGGAGGCGGCCATCACCAAAGATCATAATGCGAAGGCCGAGACCGAGAAGATGGCTCTAGCCCAGGCGATGATGGAGGACTTGGCCAATATCATGAAGATGACCTGGTCGTCCCTCTTCCCAAAAGCCAGCTATGCCGCATGGGATAAGAAATTCAACGCTTGTACTGAAGAGTACAACAGAAGAATCATGTAGCAGGCGGCTGATGATGACGAGAAGGAAGAGGAAGCGGCCGACACCAACTCCGAGGAGGAGGAAGAGGTGGTGGCCCTACAGCCAATGGAGGAGGATGCGCCTAAAGCTCCTGGCCCTGAAGAAGAGTCAACAAAAGAGGATGCTTTGAAGAATCAAGCGGTCGTCGTTGAGCTCGATTAGCCAGCAGTTGAGACCCAAGCCCCTCCAAATGTTTAAAGCTTATATATTTTCAACTTTCCACCGGCCTGCGTGCCGTTTTCTTCTTTGTATCTTTACCCGGCCAAGGGGTCGGGGTTTATGAATATTTTTCAAGACTTTATGATCGGCTGTTTATATATGAAACTGGAGACCACTGTTTGGTCGTCTTGTCTATGATCACTGAATTTTGTTTTATTTTTTCCAAGTATAGAGGCTCCTTGATATCCGCTTGCATGCCATACCGACTGTTCCAGCTTGTATGTTGTTTAAAACTTAGAACTTTGCAAGCAAAGTTTATCAAGTACCAACTGCCTATGCCCCTGGATGACTTGTTGTCTTGGCTCCAGATTGACGACCAGTCGGCCACGTATCCAGTCGGTTTCCCAATGTATTTTAGGAAACACGTTAGGTCTGTTTAACTTTTTTCAAGTTAGAAGAAACAGGCCGCTTGTAATCGAGTCGCATGTGTGTTTAAGTAGAAATAGAGCCCGTGATTGCCTTTAGCCAGGCGGACTCGTCATAGCTTTTTGGATCCACACTAAGTATGTGGGAGTGACTATGGGTAATCTTTTAGATTACCCAGTCGTCACCTCTCTTGCTTGAGTAGTAGAGGTACCAGGCGGCGGAGGTCGGCTGATCCCCTTGATTCACCAATTTCTGTTGGCTATTAACTCAAGAGGCACCCCCTGTACTTATCCCAAGTGATACAGGCGATTATCCGACTCGGATTTCAACTGCTAACACTTGTTTGGTTAGTGTTATAGTTATCCTTGTCTCGAAACGGCTACATGGTTTGTCCTTGGGGACAATCGTTTAGGTGTCGTGTACTTAGTTTATAGAGCATTCTTCTACCCAAAAGGGAGCTACTCTCTATGACGAATCTCATCCGGAGGGATGTCGCCGAACGCCTGCTATGATGTTAGGACAGGTCGCGTTAGTTTAAAAAAGAGGATCAGTTGGCTAGGCGCCTGAGCTGATCATCCGGCCATAGGCCTTGTTTAGTTCATGGTGGACAAGTATAGGAGAGTAGCCGACTTTACATGCGGCATGTCCCTCTGAAATAGTACAAAGTAAAGAATATGGAGAGTAGCCGACTGCCCATGGAACAGGCGGCAAGCCTCTCTGTTTATTTAATATAAATGAAGCAAATTTTGCAAGTTTTATTAGCTGCTCTCGGCAATTACATAATTCAAAAGTAATACTTCTTTAAATTATCTACATTACAGGTTCGAGGTAAGGGTTGCCGTCTAGTGTTTCCAGGCGATAGGTGTCGTCCTGAACCTCTTCATAGATTCGTTAAGGTCCTTCCCAGTTGGGAGTTAATTTGCCTAACTCATTAGCCCTACCGACTGCTTCCATCTTTCGTAGTACAAAGTCCCCCACTTTGAGTGGACGCCTGTGTACCCTTTTGTTATATGCCCTTGTCATTCTCAAGCGGTAGATTTCATGGCGCAGGACTGCATTGGCCCTTCGTTCTGGGAGTGAATCCAATGCTAGGCGCATGGCTTCCCAATTTGCTTCTTCGTCATACAACATTATACGAAGAGTTGGCTCATAGTGTTCAATTGGAAGAACAGATTATGCCCCATAAGTTAAGAGGAATGGAGTCTCTCCAGTCGCCCCTTTTTCAGTCGTCCTAATGGCCTAGAGAACATGTGGTAGTTCGTCTGCCCATAGGTCGCCTGCTCTCTAATTTTCTTCTTAATACCGTCTGAGATGATTTTATTGAAAGCTTCTACTTGGTCGTTTACTTGTGGTCGGCCGACTTATGCAAAGCAGTGTGTGATGCCTTGGTCTCCCAGCCAATTTTTGAGAACAGGTGTCTCAAATTGGGGACCATTATCAAAAACCATAGACATGGGCACCCCAACCGAGTGATGACATTTTCCCAGATGAACGAGATCACATCCTTCGTCTTGATACCCTTAACTGCTTCTGCCTCCACCCATTTGGTGAAGTAATCAACTGTAACAAGTATGTACCGCCTGTCGCCTGTAGCAAGCGTATAGGGACCTAGGATATCCATGCCCCACTTAGCAAAGGGTAAGGTACTATGGATGGCCGTGAGGTCTGTGGACCTTTGGCACTTGTCACATTTTTTAACCAATTCCATGGCATCAGCTTCCAATGTAGGCCAGAAAAAACCTTGTTGTCGGGCTCTTTGAGCAAGCGACCTGCCGCCTACGTGAGAAGCGCAGTATCCTGAATGTAAATCTTCTAAGACCTCTCGTCCTTTTTCTGGGGTAACACATTTCAGGAGGGGCTGAAGATACCCTTTCTTGAAAAGTTCCCCTTTACACATCTCAAAGTTGGATGCCCGTTTTTTCAGCAGGGTTGCCTGGGATTGATCGCTCGGCAAGGTGCCGTCAGTTAAATATGCCCTGATTGGGTCCATCCAGGTTGAACTTCTATCCAGAATTCCAATAGGCTCTTCTTCAATGCTTCTCTTTTCCATAACTTCCCAGAAGACGGTCCTTGGAGTGTCACAAGAGGCCAAAGATGCCAGTTTTGAGAGAGCATCCGCCTGGTTGTTCTCGAACCTGGGTACTTGAGTTAGATGAAACCCTTCAAGTGACCCAGCCGCCTCACGTACCGCCTGCAAATATTTAATCATGGCCGGATGGGTTACTTCGTATTCGCCGTTGTATTGGCTTAATATCAGCTGTGAGTCAGAGTAGGTGTCTATTTTTCTTGCCCTAGCCGCCTTGCACATGCGAATACCGGCCAATAAAGCTTCATATTCCGCCTCGTTGTTCGAGGCTTGAAAATAAAAATGTAGAGCATACTCGTACCTGTCGCCTTCTGGCGACTGACATATGACGCCTGCACCACAACCATTCGAAGTAGAGCTCCCGTCCACATAAACCTTCCAGACTTGGTCTGCAATTTGAGAATCATAGGGCCTAATCATCTCTACTATAAAGTCAGCAAATGCCTGTCCCTTCACGGCTTTTCTCGGCTCGAACGTAATTTCAAAGCATTCTATTGCCCATTTGATCATTCGGCCTGAAGACTCCATGGTTGTCAGTGGCCTCTTGATTGGCTGGTCTGTATATACCACGACCGAATGTGCCAAGAAGTAAGGCTTCAATTTTCTAACTGCCATGAAGAGGGCAAGGCCAAATTTTTCCACTAAGGGGTACCTCAACTCGGCATTCTTCAACACATGACTGACAAAATATACCGGGATCTGGCAGCCGCCCCTCTCAGCAAGGAGGACGACACTTAGAGCATGGTCAGACACTGCTAGATACATATAAAGGACTTCTTTTGGAAAAGGGCTAACCAGCCTTGGTAAGGAGTGCAAGTGTGCTTTCAGTTTTTGGAAGGCCGCCTCAGCATCCGGCCCCCACTGAAACATAGCTTTCTTTTTTATTGCCTGAAATAAGTAGAGGCATTTATCGCCTGCTCGGCTGAGAAATCTTCCCAGGGCCGCCAGACAACCTGTTAACTTCTGGACCTCTCGGACAGTACGAGGCGACTGCATGTCTATGACCGTCTGCACTTTTTTGGGGTTAGCCTCTACGCCCCTTTGATTGATAAGAAATCCGAGGAACTTCCCAGACTCAACTCCAAAAACACACTTCTTGGGATTGAGCATGACTTGGTGCCGCCTGAGTGTGGTGAATATTTCTTGGAGGTCGGCCAAATGGTTCGTCTTGAGTTTAGACTTCACAATCACATCATCTATGTACGCCTCGACGTTTCTCCCAATTTGGTCAAAGAAGACCGTGTTTATCATTCTCTGGAAGGTAGCCGGGGCGTTCTTCAAACCAAACGGCATGACCGTGTAATAGTATAGGCCCTAATCTGTGACAAAGGTCGTCTTCTCTTGGTCCTTCTTCCAAAGGGGAATCTGATGAAAACCAGAGTAGGCGTCCATGAAACTCATTAAGGCGTGGTCGGCTTTAGAGTCGACTAAACTGTCGATCTTGGGCAATGGATAACTATCTTTGGGGCACGCTTTATTCAAGTTTGTGTAGTCCACACACATGCGTCAGGTACCATTCGGCTTTTTCACAAGTACAACGTTTGCAACCCAGTCAGGGAAATAACACTGCCGAATGAACCCTGCATCAAGTAGTTTTTTAACCTCGACGGCGGCCGCCTGGCTTCTTTCTTTGCCATGGTTCCGCTTCTTTTGCCTGACCGGCTTCTTTTTCGGATCCACGGCTAACTTATGCACTGCCAAGTCTGGACTTATACCTGGCATCTCATGTACTTCAAAAGCGAATATATCCTTGAATTCCTTCAAGAGTTGGTGAAAATCATCACCAAATGCCTCAAGAGCAGTCATCCCAACCTTAACTGTTCGGTCAGGACGTGAGTCGTCCAGGACGACGTCCACATGTTCACCAGCCGGCTGAGGGCGGAACTCGTTTGACCACTCCTCGACCAGTGATTGTTATCGCTTTTCTTTTCTTTCGGCCCCCTTTTGGTTGGCCTTTCTTTTCTTGCTGCCTGCTGCTTGGACAGGCGCATCCTTCTTGTTTTGTTCAAGGTCCACTTTCTCTCCACCTGGGCCAGCAGTCGCCACAGTGGGTTTAATATCCGATAGGTAACACTCTTGTGCCATTTTCTGGTCTCCCCTTAGGGAGCCGACTGTTCCATCATCCTTCTCGAACTTGAGCAGCATGAGAGATGGAATGATGACAGCTTTGGAATTGTTCAGGGTGGGTCGCCCTAAGATCATGTTATAGGCCGAGAGCTCTTCAACAACTAAGAACCGAACCACCATGTGGCGGCCCTCCCCTTTCTCACCTAGTCGGATGGATAGATCCACCCGTCCCACTAGGTGTACGACGCTTCCTCAAAACCCTACTAAAAGGTGAGATACTGGATGTATGCAGTCAGGTTTGTACTTGAGCCTTGCCAAGCACTTGATGCTGATTAGATCAGAGGAACTGTCGGTGTCTATGAGGATCCGGCCAACTCTCTGGTTGGCTACTTTACATTCAATAACAATGGGGTCGTCATGCGGCCCCCTAACACCTCCCAAGTCTTCCTCTATGATGACAATTTCTGGGAACGAACTCTTGGAGGTCCGTCCTTGGTTGACGGAATTAACATCTAACCGCCTGATGTTATCTTTGTTGCCCCTGAAAGTGGGGCCGCCTCCTGCGAAGCCGCCTGCTATAGTATAGACGACGGCGTCGTGAGTGTCAAAATTGTCAGCCGACCGGTGCTTCTTCTTGGCCACCTGTTTCTGTTTGGGAGAAGCATTCCCCTTGGACTTCTTGACATAGGAGTCAAGATCACCTTTTTCTGCCAGGCGGTCCAGAAAGCGCTTGAGGCTTATACACTCATTGGTTTCATGACCAATGTCTTCATGAAAGTGGCAGAATTTTCTTTGGTTCCGGTTTCTTACCGAACCTTTCATGGCAGCCGGCTTCTCAATTAAGATCTGGCCCTTGATTTCATTGAGGATAGCGTGGCTATCCTTGTTGAACTCATACTTGGGAGAGTATGGTTTATATTCTTTCTTCTTTTTCTGGGACAGCTGTTCAGAGGAGTCGGCCGCCCATATTTCTTTTCTCTTTTTCTCTTCAATATTTGCCGACTGATTTTGTCAGCTTTCTCTTTTGTCGGGCCTCTTGCTGTCCGACTGCTTCCCAGTATTACAGAGGTCGATTACCTGAATATAGGCATTCGCCTCCATCATGGACTCTTGGAGGGTAGTCACCCTCTTTCTGACAAGGTCAAATTTGAAGTTCGACCCGTCTTTAAGACCTCTGAAAAAATCAGTATAGGCTACCTCATCCGGCAGCCCTTGTATCTAAATCCTCATCAGGTTAAACCGCCTGATGTAGGAACAGAGTCTCTCCTTCTCTCCCTGATGTAGGGTCGTCTTCTTAGCAGGAATGTTCATCAAAAAATTGGAGGTAAACAAGTAGGCAAGGATCTTGAAATTGTTTACGCAACCAGTCGGAAAATTGCTGAACCATTGTTGAGCAATGCCCTTTAATGTGGCTGGGAAGCACTTGCACCATGTGAGATCATCCAACCCTTGAAGGTACATAAGGTTGGTGAACGCCATCAGATGATCTTCTGGGTTTTTAGTGCCATCATAGGCTCCTACCAACACATTCTTCAATTTGGCCGGCTGGGCGGCCTCAATTATTTCCTTGGAGAAGGCGGACGACTGTTCTCCAAGTCTAAGCAACCTAAGTTGCCAGTCCAAAGGCTGGACGTTTCTTGCCGCTTGTCCTCTAAACAGAGTAGGCTGCATGAAATATTGAGGTTGCGGCACGAATGGTTGGGGTGGCACATAAGGAGCCGCCTGGTTTTTCTGGGAGTCGGACCGGTGGGAGGTACCGCCTGTCTGGCTCTCATAATTCGAATTCGAATACCTCAAGGAAGTATTGTTTAAAATGTCTGGAAAATCATATGTAGAGGCCGACTCTGACAGTCAGTCATTCTTCTTCTACTCTAGCAACATTCGAGCATCGGAATATGTTTTCTTTGACCCATCTGGTTGAATATGACGGATGGGCTTTCTCTTTCCTAGTGAGGGAAAGCGATACTTCGTTAGGTCGATCACTGACGCCTGCCTTGCCCCAGGCTTTGGGTAAGCGGTCGCCTCGCGATCTTTTACAAGCTTCTTCCTCCCAGACTAGGAGGGTCTTCTGGCCGACTGCTCCTTAGATGGAGTAGGCGTCTTCTTATTGATGAGATCCTAGATCTCCCCTTTGAAGCTATTCATGAAAGTCATGAGTTCACTTCTAGTGATGGGGGCAGATCCCTCGGCCGACTGTTGATGATCAAGCGGCTGACCGGCAGGTTTACTAGATCCAGCCAGGCAATCCTGTCGTTCCTTCCTTTCAGAGGAACGAGTTTGTCGAGCTCTTAAAGTCCCGTCTGGGGCCGTGTGAGTCTCGACCTCGACCTCATTGTCAGTATCCTGGTCACTATAGACCTGAAGGTCATCCATAGGACGCTTCTCGATTTGATTCGGTACAGTCTCTGATGCCATCTCGAAAGTACTCTCCCCACAGATGGCGCCAAAATGTTTCGGGGTTTTCTGATGTCTTGCGGGAGAGTTACAATTCCGGGACTGGTATCCTTGCGCCTGTACCTGCAAAACAACGGAGACTCCTTGTGGTGGGAGCTCCGCCTCTGACGGTCAAGTTAGTACTTGTTTGTGGAGTATATAAATGCGGAAAAGTAAAAGTGGGAAATCTGGTTCCTCAAGGGGAGGAGTGATCAGCGTGTTTAGTTTTCTCTAGGTGAGAGTAATTAACTGCTCAATCCTCTTTAATGAGGATTAATTAATGTATTTATAGTCTTGGGAAGCGTGCCCAATTCTAGGTTTAGGTCAACCTAGAGCTGATTGGGCTTTTTCTGGAAACCGGGCCTAGGTGGCCATTTTCCTAGGTGGCAAACAGCAGGCCACTTGGCGTGGCATGATTGGTCCTTGGTGGACAAATGATTGTGTGCCACGTGGCAGGCCCTGAGAGGTCCATATGGAGGACACTTGGCAGGACCTGATTGGTCCACGTGGCGTACACTAATTGGGCGGGGAAAACCCCCTAATAAAAAACAAATAGAATAAATCATATCAATCAAATAAATAAGATAAGCATGCATAAAAATATTGGAAGCAACTTGATAATTAACGGAACGAATCATCCTAAACATGATACTAATTAATAAAATCCTCGGCATGATACTAACAAGATTAATATAACGCCTGAACATGATACTAATAATTAAAAATAACGATCCTAAACATGATGCTAGCAAGAGCAAAAATTGTAGAACTAATTAAACGAAAGACTAATTAAATCTAGTTACTTCTATTGCGATATCTTGCAACTAGATCATGAATAAACTGTTAGTAAACTTCAATAAAATGTATAAATAGAAATAAACTAAATTAAATAATTAAAGAAAACAAATTAAATTGAGTTTAGATTGAAACCCTCAGGGTTTATGATCAACCTTTCACGCCGTGGACCGCTGACAGAGCTGCGGGTGAAGTATTGATATCTAGGATCACTCGAATGAGGAATTTTGAAAGATTATGAGAGAAAGATTACGAGATTTAGAGCATAATGCGACCAGAAAACGGTGTTCGTAACCCACGAAAGGCCACGCTATTTATAGAAATATAGACGGGAAAAAGATAAAAATTAAATTGGCTAAATTAGAAGACCATCGCGCTAGCTCAAGATCATCGCATGAAAAAAAAAAATGGGATCTAATTGCAGAGCTCAAGACAGAGGCTGCCCATGGTGGATTTTGGCCTCTAGTGATAGTGAGCATGGGACTATGGTTGTTAAAACCCTAGTACCTAAGCACATATGTGGTATAATTCCTTGTGTGAAGGAGGTTGAGGTCTAAGTGGATTGTTGAACATTATCACAAGAAATTCAGAGTGAATCCATATCTCAAGTGTTAAGAAATAGTTGACACAATTTGGAGTGATTTTGGGATTAAAGTGCTTGGTATGCAAGGCAAGAAGGCAAGCTTAGGAGCTCCTTCTAGGGGAATACAGACACCAATATTCATTATTAAACAAATATGCAACAGAAATTAAAAGAGCAAACCCACATAACACTGTAAAGTTTTGTCTGAGCTAGGGACAATTCCAGAGACTATATATTTGCTTTGACTCTATAAACAGAGGCTTTCTTGCTGGTTGCAGACTTTCTTTGGAATACATAGGTGTTTCTTAAAGGGGCCTTTTGGTGGTCAGCTACTAGTTGTTGTGGGAAGGGATGGAAACAATCAAATGTTTCCAATAGCTTGGGCATGTGTTGAGGTGGAGGATACAGATACTTGGGAGTGGTTTTTAGAGCTCCTTGCAGTAGACTTGGGACAATGGATGGCCACGGTAATACAATTATGTCTGACCAGCAAAAAGGGTTGTTAAAAGCTATTTCAAATGTGTGGCCAAGGGCTGAAAGTAGGTGTTGTGCTCGACATGTGTATTGCAATTTCAGGACCAAGTTTGGGGGGGGGGACTTCTGTATAGGAGGGGATTTTGGAAGGTGGCTAAAAGCACAATAGAAAATGACTTCAATGCTAACATGGAGTTGTTTTCTAAACTAAATGCAGAAGCAAGAGAAGACTTACTCAACATAAACTACAAGAAATGGGTAGGGGCTTTCCAAACCCCTCTGTCTAAGTGTGACAGTATGACAACAATATAAATGAGGTTTTTAATGCCTATATAATGTCATCAAGGCATAACCTATAATAACAATGTTGGAGGATATAAGGGAGGAGTTGATGGAAAAAATGCACAAGAAAAGAGACTACTAGCAGGCAATGATATTCTAATTTGTCCAAGAATCCAGAAAGCTCTTGAATATGCAAAAGTAGCAGCAAGGGGGTAGGTTGCATATTGGGATGGAAACTTTAAATATGGTGTCAGGGAGGGGGGTACACGAGTTAGATATATGTTGAGTCTCCTTAATTAAGAAAACTTGCAGTTGTAATGCTTGAAAACTAAGAGGTTTTCCTTGCAAACATGTTGTTACAGCTATTTGGAAGGCAATAGAGCATGCAAAGCACTAATTCAAGATATTTGGAAGCTTATCAATTTCCATTGGAGCCTTTGAATGGTCCAGATGAATAATGGACAGAGTCTCCGTATGCCCTTATTGTAGACAGTCTATGGGTGAGGCTGAAGGGATCAAGATCTCATGGAAAGGTAAACAACATAAGGAGCATAAGTGTGGGAATTGTAGACAGTCTCACAACAAAAGGAAGTGTCCCCTACAAGCTACAGCAGCTCCTGAGCATCAAGAGGCAATGCATGATCCGGGTACACAACAATCTCAAGCATTAAACATAACAATGGAAAGGCCATCCTACAATTGAGGTACATCACTTTTATAATTTAAATAAAAACATTGTAAATAGTAGGTACATTTGCATTACTTCTTTTTTTTTCAGAGTCCAAGGCAATAAGGAAGCTATTGCTTGTGTGGACTCACTAAATATTGCTGCTTGAAGATGCTACGATATTTTTATTTTTATTTTTTTAACTAAAAACATAGAACTTTTTTGACACAAATCGGAAGCTTAGAATTTTATTAAAGCATAGAGCTTATTTTTGGCATTATTAAGCAAAATTTGTAATAGCTTTTGAAGTAGTTACATAATTTATAGCTATATTTTTTAATATTAGCTATTGTGATTTTTTTTTTTTTAAAAAATAAATAAAAAAAATAAAAAAAGAAAGGAAAGCTATTGTGACAATTAGTTATTATGATATGTTGCTAAATTTAAATGCAAAATTAGGGGGTTTAACTTATTTATTTAAGGTCTAACTTTTTTTAGAAGGGTCTTAACTTTTTTGCTTATGGTTAATGGTGAGATTAAGTGAGGTTAACTCACTGGAAAATCCACCCTAAACCCCAAAAACTAAGTAGAATTAAGTTAAACCCCAAATACAATATTTGTCAAAAAGTTGGACCCCATTTATGTTCTTACCTCCTAGTTTACTACTATGTTTAGTTCATATGAACAAAACTAATTTGAAATTTCATATTTTACGAAATTGACCTTATTTATGCACTAATTTGTAATTTAAAAAAAAATTGTTACATAAGATGTCATAAGATTCGTATTTACATGCGCTTTTCAAATATGAAATATTCATAATTTTTTAAGTAACAAAAATACAAATATTCAACGATAAACAAAAGCAAATTAAACGATTAGATCTGATTATTTCTAAAATATGCTAATATCAACTTAGGCCTGTTCATTTCACCTTATTTTTGTTAAACTGAAATAACTTTTGCTGAATTTAAATTATTTTTACTGAACTGAAATTATTTTTACTGATTCTGTATTATATTTCTTCTTTAGCTTTATTGATTTTTACTTCACTAAAATTATTCTTACTAAAATGAAATTAATTTTATAGAATTTTTACTAAACTGAAATTATTCTTAATAAATATTATTTATTTAAGGTGAATTGAACAGGGCCTTATACTTTTTTTTTAACCATTATATCAACTTATATAGTGAGGTGAATTGAAAATATAAACTACTTAATTATTTCTATTTGAAAAAAAAAAAACATTACTTGAATTAAAATAGATTCAAATTTCCTTTTTTTTTTTTTTGAAATGTATAAATAGAGCTAAGTTTCCGTTACTTGGACTAGGGATAGCAATTCAATCCAAGTTTAATCCGATCCGAATCTGTTTAACAATAATTAGAATTCGAATCCAATAAAATAGATCCGAATGCGAATAGGAGGCGGATCGGAATTGGATCCTACTCAAAGTCCGACCACCCGAGTCCGTGTCCAAGTATGAGGATATATATATTGCCTCATAATTTGGGAAAATTGTTTGCTTGTCTGTAGCAAATTTTTTTATGTAACTTAATTCATAATTTAAATATGTTATGTTTAGAATTTATACCCTATGTTTTTCCTAATTTTTTACGCACCGATATGATATAAGTAATAAATTTTAATAATTAGGGACAATACAAGCAGTTATAGGTACATCATACATTACAAAAAAAAAAAAAAAAAAAAAAAAAAAGGTATTCAAATCATTCAGAGGTTCAAATAAACAGACCGGATTCAGATCCTAAAATTATGAGTCGAATCGGACTCGGACTCGGACTCGGATTTTTCGAATTCGGATTAAGGCGCATTGATATGTCCATTTTATATAGTGATTTACCCCGTCACTTGTCATATTTAGGAGTTTTTTTGGCTCTATAGAGCTATTTTTTATGACTAATATGCGTTTTCTAGTGTTTTCGTAGTTTTGGTATTATTTTAAAGGAAATTGCAAATTAGGGACATTTTTCGGACTTATTTGAGCCACTACGAGCATTGGATTAGGATCACATTCATATGAACATACTCTGTAGCCCAAGACCCCATTAGAGTAGTCAAACCGATGATTAAGGGCTCGGTGAATAAGAAGAAACCGAGGCAATGGACCGAGTTATAAAGACCCAAGGAAGAAAAGTTTGGATTGGGCTAATAATTAGCCCAATCGAAGAAGGCCATGTTGCCCGGAAGCTCGTCCGACCAGGTGGTGCCCTCGCCCTGAGGCGCGCCCAACCGGGCGAGGAAGAAGAAGCAAGAACACCTCTCTCCCGGTGGCGCGCCCTGCCGGGCGAGAGAGAGAGAGAGCGCTATATTCCCGAAGGTGCGCCCGTTTTAGTTTAGGATTTTCTAGCTTTAATATGAATACGCTTTTGTTAAGCGAGTTGACAACGTCTTTCATTAGTTAAAAATTCCAGATTTTAGTTTTAAGCTGACATTAGTATTTTTGTTCTCTCAACACTTTTGGTCATTAGTTAAAAATTCCAGATTTTAGTTTTAAGCTGACATTAGTGTTTTTGTTCTCTCAACACTTTTGGTCTATGCAATTCATTATTTTCATTTATTTTGGTAACGATATTTTTCCCTTTTATTTCTAGTAATTTAATTGCTTTGATTAATTATGTCTAGTTTAATTGTTTTGCTTAGATTAGATTTCATTATGTGTGAGTAATTTATTTCTAGGGTTCGTGGGATATGTAAATAATATGAAGGAGTGATTTATTAATGTTGATTGTCAATGCTTTGATTAATTTCCTATTGATTGATTTAATTCTATGCAATTAGATTAGGCCTTGTTTAATTGTATGAGTTATGTAATATTGATTCGAGATTCGACAGATGAGAATTGATGTTTAGGCTTAGTTTCAATAGGCAGGTTAATTTACAAATGGTTAAGTCAAGATTTGATAGATGCAAGATACCGCTAGATTAATTGATGATTGTAATACGTAGCGAAAACCCTTTATGATCTGATTAATTGATGCATTGATAATTGATTGTTACACTTTACCCCGCAATATTATTTATTGGTGAACCTATACCCTAGGCTTTGATTTATTGTTATTCCTCTTATTCTTATTCGCGTTAGTTATTTTATTCTTCTCAGTTTAATTTCTCATAAAAACAATTTGGTTACTTAATAATTTAGATTATATTAATTATTTAGGAATAGAAAGACATTGTTTATATGTGGATTCGACCCTACTTCCCTATCTATTTAGTTAGAGGACTTATGAATTACTTTTGATTTGGTGATACGAATAGATCATGTCACGCATTCGACCTGAATCCAATCCGTTGTCATTTCTAACTTGGACTAAGCTTTGTTCAAAAAGAATAAAATAACAAGGTGAGTCCATAGAAGTTCATACCATATTCAAATGTGAATACAAATCACCAAATCCAAGTTATCTAGCAATGGGCTAAACCCCTAAGATTTTCTCGCTGACAGCCCAACAAATGTTCATATCTTTTTTCTTTATGTGGATTGGCCCAATAGCAGTTCAACAAAAACTATTCAGTCCATGAATTTCTCCATAGATTTTTAGAAGTTCTACTATAATTCTACATATTTCATACACTTTATACATTACGGACAAAGGACAAAATTAGAACAAAGTTTATCAAAAGTATAAAAAATAATATTGAATAATAAGATGAAAATAAGAATTGAATCTAAATGTTAATAGCTAAGTAGTTGTATTCATCTTAATATACATTTTTCTTTTTACACAAATTTTAATATACATTATTGGAATATATAGCAAGTTTAAATTAAAATAACAAAGTTTATCAAAAGTATAAAAAATAATATTGAATAATAAGATGAAAATAAGAATTGAATCTAAATGTTAATAGCTAAGTAGTTGTATTCATCTTAATATACATTTTTCTTTTTACACAAATTTTAATATACATTATTGGAATATATAGCAAGTTTAAATTAAAATTTTACTTGTGTTTCATATAATAACAATAAAAATAGTCAAAGTTGATTAAAAAAAAAAAGGGGGCAAGTGTGTCAATTATTTTGAGATGAAGGGATTAGCTTTTATGTAAACTTGAAGTGTATCCATTAACCCAAAACATATAAATAGCACCAGATTTGAAATATAAGTGTGTAACACAATTGTTTTGAAATGGAAGTTACTACTACAACCTACAAGGCTACAAGTAGAGGCGTTAAAACTACAACCAATACGAGTCGAAAAATATTCGATTTAAATTTTGACTAGTTTAAACACAATAATTTAGCATGATTTTAGTTTAAAAATAGAGCCGACTTGACCTCACCGAACACCCGAATTGACAACTCCCCCTACAAGTTAAATGGAATTGTAGTGTACTTATTTTCATATTTTGGTAGCAAAATGCTACGAAGAGAATTGGAGTTGCAAACTAAAATGGCATATTCGTTATTAATTTGATGTTGAATGTCAAAGCTGTGAAGAGAAATTAAAGTTCAATGAAATGGGTCGCTGATAATTATTAAGATAATAATTAATTAGGGTAGCAGCTTATCTTTACATGACAGATGACAGAGGGTAGGCTATCAAGTTTTATTAGAAAGTTCAGTCTACAAGAAGCTGGCAGAGCTTTAGCCATGCCATTGGACCATATCCATCTATCCTATTTAACTGACGTGATTGCATGACGTCCTCTTCTTCTCACGGCTATCATTACTCTAATTAATCATTCTAGTTTTCTCTTTCTTCTTAAAATCAATTGACATAACTTAATGAATGCCTGGTTAGATACTTGTATTAAAGTTTCAATAATGACATATTAAGTTCAAAAATTCTCCTTATAATAACTATATGGAGTATGAGTTGTGCCGATAATGCCGGAAAAAAAAAATAGAGTATGAATTGTGTACAAAGTCTTAAATGGATCTGATTTACACTAATTTATTGTGAACCAATAATATAAGAGACACTATGATTGTTTTATTAATTAAAAAAAAAAAAAAAAAGGTCACTATATTAACATAAAGGTTATACTATTAGGTTGAAATAAAAGTCATTGTGGCATTAAAAAAGCTATAAGAGGTTATTTAGTTTTGTTAATGAATTCTTTTTATATATTGGTCAATATAAATAATAAAGGTTACCATGTTAAAAGTTAAGGTTACTATATTTAACATAACGTCATAATTCAGGTAAGAAAACAATAAACCATAAATAATATTTTAAGGAAAACTATACAAAAAAAATTAAAATATTAACCTAGATTTTCGAAAAAGCAAAACGAAATTATAGAAGAAATTGAGAATTGAAAATAATAAACAAATAGCAAATCTTTAAACATAATATATATATATATATATATATATAGGGTCGGGATCCGGTGAGAACCACCCTATATGTGAGAACTCTCACCTTATGTGAGGACAAATCTCAGCTGCTAGATTACATCAAATCCAACAGCTGAGATTTTCTCTTTCCTCTTTAGATTTTCTCTCTCTTCCTCTAGGTTCTCTGATTTTCACGCTCTTCCATTTCTTCGCTCTTCAATTTATTTGCTTTTGCTCATCAATTTCTTGCGATAATTTGTTAAGGTATGTAAATTTCAGTTAAATTTTAAATTTGATCGATTTGAAACATGTTTTTGCGATTTTGATTTCGAAAATTAGGTTTTTTGCCAAAATCTGGTTATGCGATTTTCGATTGGGAAAATTCAAAACATCACAAAATTTTCATCATCCTTTGTTGTTGTAAGTTAATCTGATTTTGATTTTTGTTGTTGTCTGTGATTTAATTCAAATTTTAAATCAAGATTGTGCGATTTTGATTACAAAAATTTGGGTTTCACATTTTTTTAATTTCGATTTTAGTAATCTGGAAATTTTTGAATATGAATGTTAGTAGTGGTCAGCAAGAATTGTACATACTATAATCATATTGAGCATACTATACAAACCAAAAAATGATTGTTATATGTTTTGGGCTGATGTTAGTAGTGCAATATGCTGGACTCCTGGATTAAATTTCAATTCATGATATTCTTTATGCTAAAAAGTATTCTTTGTACATTCTGCAGCAAGTCACTAACAATGCCTGGTATCGAGTTTGCAAGTTAGCAAATTTTCGAGAATTAGACACCTTGCTGCTTTGTTCTTGGAAGATGTAAGTGTACATATATACAGTATATGCTTGCGTACATTGGTAAGCGAGAATATTATAATCTGGTTGTTGATGATATATTTAGTCTACAAATACGTACTGATATTGCTTCATACTCCATGTTAAACAAAGATTCAGAATTTCAGACTTACAATTGCAAGTATTATTGGTGTTTTGATTGTGTTTCCTACTATTGTTGTTATGATAGAATTCAATAACTTCTCTGGTTAGTTTGGTTAGAATTCAATAATTTTGGATTGTTGTGTTGTATGGATTATGCTAAATTAATGAATTATTAATGTAATTAAATGTAATTGAACCCTATGTAATTGGATAAGTAATGCATGTTTTGGTATGTTGAGTTGTTTATTGGTAGAAGCAGCAAGACTTATTTGTTGTGGCCTTGGGCGTTGTATGAATGGTGTGAGCAATTTGTGATGGGTGTGATGTTGTTTCACTGGCTGTTGTTGAGCGCGTTAGGCAGTTGGGCATGTGGTGTATTGCAGTGTAGCTGAGGCTAGCATCAAGTGGGTGGTAAAATGAGCAACCATTAGTTTGCTCATTTGTCAAATAAGCAAATAATTAGTTACTCATTTGTAAAAATAAGCAAACATTTATTTGATCATTTGGAAAATGAGCAATCGATTTTTTGCTCATTTAGCAAATGAGCACGCAAATAGTTAGTTGCTCATTTGTCAAATGAGCAAATAATTAGTTTCTAATTTAACAAATGAGCAAATAATTAGTTGCTCATTTATCAAATGAGCAAATGATTAGTTGCTCATTTGTCAAATGAGCAAATACTTAGTTGTTAATTTCACAAATGAGCATTGAGTTATTTGCTCATTTGACAAATGAGCATTCAATTATTTGCTCATTTGACAAATGAGCATTCAATTATTTGCTCATTTGACAAAAGATCAAAGAATTGTTTGCTTATTTCACAAATGAGCATTGAGTTCCTTGGTCTGCTTGCCTGTGCACAAGCCCCACCCTCTTCTTCTTGATCTGTTTCCTGCACACCAACCACACTCCCTTCTTCCACTTCCCTGCAAAAACCTATCCCCCCTGCCCCCTCATCTTTCTGCTTGTAGTTCTGATTTCAGTTCTAATTTTAGATTCTGAAATTATTGTGTGTGTGTGTGTGTGTGTGTGTGTGTGTGTGTGTGTCTATGTGTATGAGTGAGTGTAAGAGTGTATGTGTAAGTGTGTGTGTTTTCTCCTGGTCGTGTACATTCTTATTTAAGAATTTGATTTCAGTTCTAATTATTAAGAGTGTGTTTGTAAGTGTGTTTAAGGGGGTGCATATTCACTTGTTACTAATTTACTTGATAATACTTCCTAGTAGTAGTTGTGTTCGGTGAGCATGTGTTAGGTAATTTGTGAGCTATGGTGGCTGTTGTAGTTATAATGGAGGCATTTCACTTTCTACGTGTGATTGTTTTCCTCTGCTTCTATGGGAGGGCGTTGATCTATATTAAAAACCTATTAGCTCAAGTGGTAGAGCACTATGCAAATGCATAGATGATGTAGGTTCGAATCCTACATAGGTTGTATTTATAAGTAACTATATAAAAAAAAATTCAAAAAAAACTTGATCATCTCTCCTTTTCTGCTCAACAATATCGTTGTTCAATTCTTATACATGTCTTATAATTGTAATATGACTTATGCAATGTCCGAAATTTTTAGCACGAATTAGCCAAGGCAACTTCCTCTTGATCAAATAATAGGTGTTCCTTTTCCAGCTTAACTTCAAACTTTTGTAAGTTATAAGTTAATCATGCTTCCTTCTGTATACATAATTGCAGTACTTCTTCTTCTGATGCCAAGCTACACAAGCAGTGTCAATAAACGAAGATGCAACTGCTTAGTACACAAGAATTTCGCGGTTAGCATTGGCGTAATAATTGATCGCAGCACTCGTGTGGGAAAGGAACAGGAAATAACAATGAAGATTGCAGTTCAAGATGTTTATAGAGACAGCTGCATACAGCTGACACTGAAAGTTCTAATTTTTCCACTTCTACTGGTATGATTTTGCTGCTCCGTTCCAAGAGAAGTTTCTCTATTTGGGTTTCTATATGACTAACACATTTCCTGCTCAACACTACTAACTAAATGCTTATCACTAGCATAGATCGTTTTCTTTGTGCATTTGGTACAATTTGTTAATCATGTTTTAGAAGCTGTCAAATGTTTGAGTAACATACAAAAAGGTTGTTAACCGGAAGCAGTGGGTGTCTTTTGTATTGTTTTCCCAACAGCCAAAAGAAATAAATTTCATTAACTACTCAAAATCTTCAAACTCTACAATTTCACACTACTCTACATGCTAATTGGGTGTAGTTTGCTCATTTCTTTGCTCACACTACAAACTTGTGTCTCCACATTACTTAAATGAACCTACGTGGGATTCGAACCCACATCTTTTGTGCATTTGCACAATGCTCTACCCTTGAGCTAGTAGGCTAACGTATTTAAAACATTTAAACACACTCACAAATGAGCATTAATTTGACAAAATGAGCAAGAATCATTTGCTCATTTGAAAAATGAGCATTAAATAGTTTGCTCATTTGACAACGGAGCATTGAATTTTTTTGCTCATTTGACAAATGAGCAAAAAATAATTGCTCATTTGATAAATGAACAAAAAAATAATTGCTCATTTAACAAATGAGCAAAAAATTAATTGCTCATTTGACAAATGAGCATTAAATAGTTTGCTCATTTGACAAAGGAGCATTGAATTTTTTTACTCATTTGGCAAATGAGCAAAAAATAATTAGGCTCATTTATAGGCTAATCATTTATACCTGAATATACTGGGAAGATGTCCAACATAGAGAGCCAAAATCCCTCCTTGCTTGACTACCTTAATATAAGTTGCCAAAGTAATCAATCTTGCTCCATGAAACTTGCATTTGAAGATGTCCCCTGACCACCTCAAATGGATAGGTAACAGTTCATCACAAGCACCAGGTATAGGCCCATACAGTAAGGTTCTTAGTTTCTTACACAACTCAATTCCGGTAGACTCAAGGCTGTTATATCCTACCCCTGGAACATCGTTTTCTCTAACCTTTCCCTTCCTTAAGGTGAATTCAGATAGGAGTTTCAAGTATATCATACACCCCATAGAAAACTACATTTGAGAATGGATGGAAGGACGCCCTTAAGTACTAAGATTGATAGCCATAAAGGGAGCTGAAACAACAATTGTCCTGATAAGCTCCGAGATGTTTTTCTGCTCATTACAAACTACATATTCCAACTTTAGTCTCTTCAAACAACTAATTGTGCAATAAATGGGTAGCCTAACTAAGCTTTATTAGTTTCTTCTTACAGCTAATTGTGCATTGCTTACATCACCCCTCACCAATAAGCCAAACTATTACACAGTTCCATTGAATCAAATATTTATTATTTTGCCTACTATATTGTGGCAAAACTAAGTTAAGAAAATTCTAACAGAAGTAGAATACCTTTGTTCATGCAGGTAGTACATCAGGATCGAGTGGCCACGTCTCTCTTTCACAAATTTCATCTCCGTTTAACTTAATCCCACTCTTATTCTCCGTTTTCTGTCCAATTCTACTATCTGATCCAAATAGAGTGAGTAAATCAGAGGAATGTATACTGCACACAAAAAGATAAATACTGATATTTAAGTTATTTAACAAATTTTGAAGACATAAAACCTTACATATATGAGAAACAGAGAATAGGCTTGCAGACAAAAAACAGAGGATGAGCTTACATATGAAAAACAGAGGATGAGAGCATATTACCCCATGGTGAAAATACTTTTATATTTAAGAGGAAACTAAAATTATCAGTAACTAAGTAAATAAGAAACCAAACAGGCAAACAGTATGCTTTTGCTATCAAAAAAATCACATCAGAGTAACAAATCATTAATCGTGCATACATAAGATCTTGGCTTAATATTTCGATTTCAATCAATTTTTCTGGTTTTTATTCCCTTCTCCACAAGTAGCACAGTATATATCAAATGTCAAGCAATCAATGTAAATGTCAATGCACAGAAAAAATTGTAAATCATGAGGTACAACAAATTAAACGTCATTAAAAAAATCAGATCAGATCTCTTTTGCAACAAAGTGATCAAACTACACTTACAAGTCACCATTAAAACCAACACTCCTGCACATATGATTGACAATTCTTTAATTGAAGTAGTATTACAAACTACATATTCTAGCTTCAGTCTCCAGGGCAACAACAGTTCTGAGACAGTGAAAATCACTCATAAACTAATGAAGTTAAAAGGTTTAGACCCAAAGAAAGACACATGTAAGACACTAAGCTTGACTTTCTTCACTGCATAAGATTGTCCATCAATCTTGTTTCGGACCAGAATCACATATCCATACCCACCAAAACAAAATCAGTCTTGAGACAACTCCGCTAGGTTCGGTTTTCAATTCTTGTACAACGTTATTGGTCATAGGATCTAAGCTGAGACTCAATACAATCTTGGGGAATATTAAATAAGAAGATCATCAATTAAATATATACTACATTTGAAATTGATAAAATAATAGGATTCATTAAGGAATATTGTCAAACACTTAGTGTGCATCAAAATTTAAGCACAAATTAGTGAAATGCAAGTACCAAAATTGACAAAATCAATCTCATAACCATTTATAACCTCAGAAATTATAAATAAAAGTTCGAATTACACTATAAGAACCCTAAATAAACAAATGAAGCAAAATTAAAACTAAAATCAACTAATAAGTTTGAAAATTCCCAAAAATCACATGAAAATCGCCAAAAAAATTGACAAAAACCTTAAGTAATCAAACTAAAATCAACGAAAATCAAACTAAAATCAACGAAAATTACCTTGACAAAGAATTAATGAAGTTAGAAGCAGAATTGATGAAGAATCAAAGCAAAGGAAGAGAGTAGTAAGAAGGGAGCAGAGAAATTGAAGGAGGAGAGAGAAAAATGGCGCCTCGAATGAAGGAGGAGAGAGAAAACAGTGGAAAATTGTATTTGAAATTACATTTGATTGGGATAAATTGTAGCCATTGGATGCAATTAATCCAACGGTTGTAATATGTCCTCACATATAATAGGGTTCTAACATAAGGGGGTGGTCTCATATGATCCTATATATATATATACACATACATATATATATGTATATTATATATATGTATATTATATATATATATATACATATATATATTTATACATATATATATATATATATATATATATATATATATATATATATATAAAGATCTTTTAATAAAGCTAGATGAGTATTTAATGCACAATTCGTTTAAATCATAGAAAAAATATTAAAAAGAATTTTCAGAAACAACTTTGTAAAGAAAAAATATCAAAATCAAATTTAAAAGTGTGCTTAAATAAAAACAAAAACATAAAACAAAAATAAAATAAATTAAAAACTACAAATCTAACTTTGAAAACGTTGAAAAAAATTAAATTATACAAATTTTTAAAAATTATCCATACAAAATTCTAAACAACAATTTGATTTGAAAAATAACTAAGCACAAAAATCATAAAAAAAAAAATTCATTTTGTCCACAAATTGAAAAAATATATATATTAAATTTAAATAAAAACCACAATGTTAATGTACAGGAAATATAAGTAACGAAATTAAAAATATTGTACATTGAAAATAAATTAAAAAAATATTTAGACGCTGAAAAAGGAAAAAAATTATACAAACCTTTTGTTTCAAAAAAAAAATTTATGCAGACATTTGTTTCAAAACATAAATTATACAAATCTATACAAAAAATATAAAAAAAATATAAAGGAGAATTTGTTTAAGAAATAATTAAACATAAAATCATCAAATTTAAAAATAAAAAACTAATTTCGGAACAAATTTGAAAATAAAAATTTAAAAAAAAAGTTGTAAACAAAGTTGAGAAAATCCTTCTGTACCACCAGTTTTGAATTTTATGTACATGTTGACATCAATTAATTTAATCTACTTGAAATAAATTACAATAAAAATTATATATTGAGGGTGAAAAAGAGGAACAATACAAAAAAGGAAGAAACAAAGAGGACAAGGGTGAGAGGGAAAATAAACTAATTTTCAATGTAATTCTTATATTGAAAGTTACAAGAACCAAGAGATGCAAGTGATTTTTTATGGAGAATTGAACTTTAAAGCGTTTGAGATATATAAGAAGATTTATTTTCGTTTATTTTTGTCGGAGGGAATTGAAATAAAAAAAGAAAAATAACTATACTTCGAAATGCATGATTAATATACATGAGAATTAAAGATGTTTGATTGAATTTTTGTCAAATAAAAAAATAAAAATAAAAATATTTTTAAAACAGGAAGAGGACAAGTGTCCTTTTAACGTCCTGTTTTAAAATATTAGTATTGATATTATGTTCTTTTATTTAAATTTGTTCTTTACATATTTGTATTATCATTGTAGATACGGTATGATTAATTATTAATGATATTGTTATTTTCCGTAAAAAAAATAATAATAATACCCATAGGTCATCCATGTTTATAAAATTTGAGGTTAATTGTAGGTAAAACAATACTTCACCCATCTTTTATTAAGTGTAATACCCTTACTTTCACATTTATTAATGTGTAATTTAATCATTAATATTCATAATTATGTACCTCATTCGTCTTATTTTACTTGTTTCACCTTAATAAAAAAAATCTCACAAATAATGTATAGTGGTTAAAGGAGCGAGTAAATTGAGATCGAGAAAGTATTCATAAACAATTAGTAAATGAAAAAGTTGATACTTTGTTGAAGAACATCAGCTCAATTGATCAAAGTTTTAGAATTATTACTATTTATACTTTGAGATCTAATCTTTTTTACGATTTACCTCATTTGTCATTGTACATTGCAACTCTTTCTAGTATAAAATAATGCGTCTTAATCTTAATAGGAAAAAAGCATCAATGTCACAAAATCAATTAACATCATTAGCAACTCTCAATATCTTCAATCTAAGCTAAAAGTTTTCCATCTTTTACTCTTTAAATCTTAATCTTAAGTGATTCACTAATCTAATTAAAGTGACCATTTATTTTTATACTATTTACACACACTTTTTTGATTGTTTGTTGTGTTTTATTTATATGTTAGAAAAAAATATATATAATCACGTGGAATTTTAATATATACGTCTCCAAATATACTTTTAAATATATCAACATTTTATGAGTTTTTACTAAATATAACTTAAAATAATAATGTTATAAAATATGCATTGATAAATGTGAAATCCTATTTCACCTATGAATAGTGCAATTATACCCTTATTTACTTACAAGTTTACCATTTGCTAAAACAAAGGTTAAGTTGTTTATCAATTCAACAAGATAAACCTGTATTTTCTCCCACGGTACAAGATATGTTAGGGTTATGAGTGTGTAGCGGGAAACTAATTAAAGATATAGAAATTGAGACAAGAAAAATAATAACGAAAGAGGCACACAATATTTAACGTGGGAAAAATTCTCAAATAATAGCAAAAAACCAAAAAAAAAACCCACGAATGACGAGCACCCATAAAATCCAGTATAAGAAAATTAAATATTGGAGAGTACAAGTTTCCTAGAATATTAGGGCGAGTTATACGAATACCAACTCTTACTATAATTTATAAAGTAGTACAAAGGGAAAAGTGGATTAGGGAGTGTTTGAATCCTCATGTGGGCTCAACTCTTTGAACAATAAAATTACCAAAATACCCCTTATGCAAATCCTCGAGTAGACTTTCTAGAGTTGAAAGGGCCCAAATTCTGAGACACCCTTATTCGTGTTTGTGCAGCACACCGGCTCAGATACGTATGTAGGTGATCTTACCCATCTAGGGGTGGGACTTTTCAAACCGAACCGTGAAACCGTCCGTTACCGAACCGAACCATCACGGACCGATCCGTTTATAAACCGATAAATATAAACCGAAAACCGAACTGAACCGTTCAATATCAAACCGAAACCGAATTGAACCGCTCAATGTCAACCCGTTACGGACCGTAAACCGATAACAAACCAAACTGCGCAAATCCGAAACGAAACGAAACCGAACCGAATGGTTTATAATCCCGTTAATGACCCGAACCGTTTATAAACCGAAACCGTTTAAACCGAAAAAAAAACCGTTTAAACCGAACCATTTGTAACCCGCTAACCGTTTAAACCGACCCGTTTATGAACCGAAACCGTTTAAACCGCACGTATAAACCGAACCGTTATAATCCGCTAACCGTCTAAACTGAACTGCCATAACCCGTTAAACCGTTAAAATCGAACTGTTTTCGAATCGCGACCTGTTTAAACTGATCCGATTACAAACTGCTTAACTCAAATTGAATTATTTACAACCTAAATGGCTAAATAGTAAATACAATTAATGTTAATAAATGTAGATCTAATCAAACGGCTTAGGTTTATACAAAGGTTTATATCACCTAGATCTAGGCCAACGGCATTATTAATATCGTTTTAGATTACTTATTTATTTTAATTACAAGATATATCATTTGTATCATTTTCATTCCAGTAATAATGCTAGTCCACCCAAATTATCTTCATTGTTCCTTGATATTCATGATCATCCAATAACACTCAAAGCCTCAAAGGTAACATAAGATTGGAGATGTATGAGATTGCGTTACACAAGTGGCATAAGCATTAGAATATTACTGTACTAGTCAATAAGGCGTACAATCATTCACATTATCACTTTATAAAACTTTCTTATACAAGTATTTTGTAAAGGGGAGGACTAAAATGTTTATAAAACACATTTTTTTAGCTTTTCTTATATTAAACCAGATATTAAGTAAAAGAATTTTAATAAATACGGAGGCATCCCAAATCTGTAGCCACAATTATTTCATAACATTACCACAAATCCAGCAGATAAATAGCATTGAAATTAGAGTAATATCAACAAGCAATTAAAAAAAGCCACCATTTTCATTGATTAAAATTCACAATACATATACCAATACATAATGAAACTACTATCACTACTACCCAGATTAGATTTCAGATTTATCAACTGAAACATCATCAAGTTTAGGGTTGCAAAAAATGATACATTATAAGATGAAGGGAGGAGTGAGAATGTGAGTGATTTGGGAGCAGAATCTTGAAGCAGAATCTTGAAGCAGCAGCATAGCACCCAAAAGCAGAGGAAATAGCAGCAACAAGCAGGAACCAGCACACGGAATAACAGATCAGCAACTTATCAGAAGCAAGGAATAATATAAGCAGAAGGGACTCAGCAGGAACTTATTTTTGTTTTTCAAAATTGCTCTCAGATTTACGTTTATCGTATCATCACTGAGCAATGGCTGTTTTAACTTAAAACTTGAAAAATGCTGCCAGCAAGTACATATACATTGAAGTCTCAACATAAATGACAAGGGCAACGATGATTCAAGAAAAATTAAAACAGCAAGCATAAGAAACAGCAACAACAAAACTTATCATAAATTCATAACACAAAAGGCAGCAACACAGCACCTCAAGCTGGCAGGTTGCAGGAACCAGCTCATGCAGGCAACAATATAGGCAATAACAACTCAACAGAGACAACAACCAAAAGGCAAAAGCACTACCAGCAGGCAGCAGCTCATAACAAGTTCAAGCAACTTCAAAATTATAGCTTTTGTTTTTTTAAAATTGCTCTCAGATTTACATCACTGAGCAATGGTTGTTTTAACAAAAACTTAAGAAATGCTGCCAGCAAGTACCAAAATACATTTAACTATTTAAGTCTCAACATAAATGACAAGGGCAACGATTTTAAAAGTCTTGAAAAATGCTGCCAGCAAGTCTGAAAATAAATGACAAGGGCAACGATTTTAAAAGTCTTGAAAAATGCTGCCAGCAAGTCTGAAAATAAATGACAAGGGCAACGATTTTTCAAGATAAAATAAACCACAATGACACACAAATACCAATTATGCAGATGAAGCACTTTCGGCTTCAATCTCTTTACCAATAAGGAGGACGTCTTCCTCAACATCCGCTTAATAACCACGACACCAATTTTGGGTGGTAACCAATGCCTCAACATTCTTTGGCAAAAGTTTACCCCTATATCCTCAAAAAGAAAAAAGCATACATAAGAAAAGCTTAAACTTTTTTCAAAAGTTTCCAATGAAATTATGAACCTATAAATAAACATGAGATGTTTATTTTACTAGCCCTAAACTAGCATTTATTTTATGCACATAACTGCAGAAAGTGACACAATTTGGTCTTTTGTTAGGTAAAAAAGCCAATAACCACACAATCTGAACAACCCATCATCATTACTTTTAAATCGAGCATAATAAACAACAAAACAGCACAAATCTACCATTTTCCCGTAAAAAACAAAAATACAATCAACAACAGATTTTAGGCATATTTCGACTATATTCAAGCAAGAACAACAACAATAATCAAATACAAAAACAGAAAAACTGTATTTAAAAAAAAAACGAAAAGGAAAAAGTAATTACCTTTGACGGCTTGAAGGAGATTTGAAGATGGAGAACTGCCTGAACTGGAGATCAAAAGAAAAAATCAAGAATGTAGATTATCAGAACTTGAAATAAAAAAAAAAAAAAAAAAAAACCGAAACGAAAACGAAAAAAATCGAAAAAATTAACAAAAAAATTACCTTGAGGTTTGACGGCTTGAAGGAGAGGAAGATTTGAAAAAAAAAAGAGAATGGAAAAGTTAGAAATCAGAACTTTGGATCCAAAACAAAAATGAAACGAAAACAAAAACCCTAAATAAAAAAAGTAAAAAACCGAAATGAAAACGAAAAAAATCAAAACGAAAACAACAAAAATTAACAAATAATTACCTTGAGGTTTGACGGCTTGAAGGAGAGGAAGATTTGGAAAAAAAAAAAAACGAGAATGGAAAAGTCAGAAATCAGAACTTAGATCCAAACAAAAATGAAACGAAAACAAAAACCCTAAATAAACAAACCGAAACAAAAACGAAAAAAATCAAAACGAAAACAACAAAAATTAACAAAAAATTACCTTGAGTTTTGAACTTTTGACGGCTTGAAGCCTTCAAATTGAAGGAGAGGAAGATTTGAAAAAACAAAAAAACGAGAATGTAAAGCGAGAAATCAGAAATGTAGATCCAAAACACAAATGAAACGAAAACAAAAACCCTTATTAGGATTTTTAAAAGTTGAGAAGTTGAGCTTGAGATTCTTGAGAATTTCAGAACGAAAGAGTGAGAAACTGAGAAGTTAGAGAGAGAAACTATGAGTGAGTAAAACGGCTGAATGGCTGATAGAGTGGGTTTTTTTTTCTAGGTTTAGGTTTTACTTGTTCAGTTGATCTAACCGTCCATATTCAATCTCAACATCTAACCGTTCATTTATTTTATTTTTTTTTGTAGATTCCAGAATATTCATCTAGATCTAACGGTCTAGATTTTTCTTTGTGCTTTTCTAGGTCTTTTTGACCGTTTTTTTTAATTATTTATTATTATTATTATTTTGAGGGATTATTATTATTATTATTATTGTTAGTATAATTATTTGTTAATATTATTATTATTACTAGTTTACTACTACTATTATTATGATATTATTATTATTATTATTATTATTATTATTATTATTATTATTTATTATTATTATTATTATTATTATTATTACTATTATTATTATTATTAGTTTATTACTTATAAGTTATAAATTGTAAGAAAAGCAAATGTTTCAAAATTGAAATTGATTCAATACGACATAGTTAATGACTTAATGAGTTAATGCACATCAATATCTGACATCTCTATATGTATATTATATATATCTGTGAGTCTGTGACTGTATATCAGTATATATATATAATAAACTAATAATAACTTAATAAGTAATACTAATAACTAATAAAGTAATGAAAATATAACCATTGTTTTTCATGGGCATTCAATCTAACCGTTGTATATTTGACTATTCGTACATTAGTATTGCATAATGATTTCATCACCACTTTAATTAGTGATTTCGTGATTTCGTCCATTTAACTTATTAAGTTGTTTGAGTTAGTAATCTAAATAAAGTAACAAACTAAATAACGAATCCATTTAATCTCGTGTAAGTTATTATTTATAAGAAATGCAATGTTTGGAAATGTAAATTGATTCAATACGATATTGTTAATGTATATGTAATTATAGATTAATTATTATGTATATCATATCGTACGAATGTACGGTTGGTATCATTATCATACTATCATAAGTATCATTGCCTCATTGAATTATTGGTATGTACTACAATCGATAAACATATTTACATATCTGATCATTAAAACTTAAAAGTTTAAAACACTTGTTGATCAATCTAATTGAATACTTGTACATTCTTAATTATCGATTTATCGTATTATAAGTATCAACTCATTAAATCATGGTCATGGCGCGATCTTTAAAACAATCATGAATTCATGACCCAAACCGCTTATAAACCGAACCGACATGATCCAAACCGTTCATAAACCGAACCAATTGAACTGTGTAAACCCTCCACTAAACCGGCCCATTTCAAACTGAACCGACATGATTCGCACCGTTTATAAACCGAACCGATATTGACCCGGGTAAACCCGCCCCTAAACCGACCCATTTCAAACCAAACCGGCTTGATCCAAACCGTTTGTAAACCGAACTGACATTGACCCGGGTAAACCCGCCCCCTTAACCGACCCGTATCAAACCGAACCGACATAATCCGAATCGTTTATAAACCGACCCGCTTATGACCCAAACCGAATTTAAACCGCAAAGAAATAAACTGAAACCAAACCGAGCCGTGACTAACCCAAACCGAACCAAACCGACCCGCCAGCTAAACTAAACCGTTTCAATCCGAACCGCTTCAAACCGAAACCGACTCAAACCGAGATCAAACCGAACCGCCAGACCGAAGTCCCACCCCTATACCCATCCCATTCCTATAAATAACGATTCGTCACATCATTTAAAGGGGCAATTAATCTCTAAGTTCTTTTTCAACAAACGTCATTTACTTACTTGACTGTCGGAGGGGCTATCTCAAGAACACATCAAGACAATTAAATTTGCACATTTTACAAGACAGGGTTCGCCTCGATAAGCAGCAACCCCCCCCCCCCCCCCCCACTTTCCCTCATTAGATTTCTCAAGCAGAAATAGGGGAGATTGTGTGCATGTAAAATATGTGATCACTCGATATCTCATAGAGTTAACATCTCTAGGAACATTCAAAGAGTGTATGAGAGGATCAAGATCTTTAAGGAACATTGGAGGATGTTGTAAATGGATTGCATGATCCCAAATGATGCTCAACATCACGAACTAGTAGTTGGTGTATGGAGGTGGAGGAAGTTTGTAAAAAACAAATCATGATTGCTAAATACAACTTTATCTACTATAACACACCCTCCTAAAAAACCAAATATGCCCCTCCTTCCTCATTCTTTCCTTGATGTTCCCCTCTCTCCCTGTAAAATCCCAAAAACCCAATATGCGTTTTGAAAACCAGATTCAATTGAGTCGTCAAATCCAATGAGCAGCAAAAAGTATATGTAATTCATCCAAAAATTACAAACACAAATCAATTTGCAAAGTCAAATTTATTTTATTGTCCATTTCTTAAACCCAATTTCACTCAATTAAAGCAACGTAACTCAAACAACGAAAGTTGGTTTCCCTAATCTCTTTTACATTTCTTCCTTTTAAGGATAATTATATGTAATTCATTGATGTCATCCATGTTTAATTATATGAAATTGCATCAAAGTAAAGCATTAAAAATATTGTGCATGTCGAGAACTTAAAAAACGCTTGGGATAAATTTTTTGGAATTTTTCATATTGCATTAATTAGCATTTTATTGAATTTTGAGGGCTACCCTTTGTACACCTTGGTATGAACTTACTTGATACTTCGTAGAGTTTAGTTGGCTCGGCCGAAATTTATCATCCTATTTTTTAGGGTTGGGCTGAAATAGACGCAACTGTTTTGTGTTGTTGGGGTGAAATAGACAATATTGTCTTGCGTTGTTAGGGTGAAAAATGGAAGGATATTTTGTGTAGCTGGAATGAAATAGTAGCTACCTTTTTATTATTTCATATACTTTATCTAAAGTCATTCAGATTCTACGATAAGTTGGTCCTTCTCTTCTTAATACCCTTGCTTACCCCAACAAAATAAAATAAGTAGTTCAATGAAGAACATATATGTGTAGAGGACTTGTGATTCTCAAGATGGCTAAGTCTAATAATAATTTGAGACAATATGTAAATTGATAAATGTAGCACCGA
Organism: Chenopodium quinoa; assembly: GCF_001683475.1. NCBI lineage: Eukaryota > Viridiplantae > Streptophyta > Magnoliopsida > Caryophyllales > Amaranthaceae > Chenopodium > Chenopodium quinoa. The sequence goes on along the minus strand of NW_018744582.1, from coordinate 149,530 downwards.
ATGGTCGTTTGTGTGTCACATTTGGGAAAAAAAATATAAGTCTCATACGAGTCAAACCATGCCACAATAGCTTTTGCTCAACTAAAAATAACCGATACTGGTAATTTCATACAAATTGTGTGAAACAATCAGCATTATTATATTTAATTCATCCAGAAGTTTGCACTTTATTTTCAAAAGTCTATATGAATAGACAAGATTATTTTGTTCAATTTATGTGAAATAGAGTACAGAATTTGGTTCAATTTGTGCGAAGTAAAGTATATTGTTTTGTTCAATATGCACAAAATGCTTATGTTAATTTTGTTTAGTGTAACCGAAATAAACGTGTCTAATTTACTCTTATAACATAATATACTTGATTTTTTTAAAAAAAAAAAATTTACATCGATTCAAATGTCTTCCATGTCAAAGTAATCATCCATTGCAATCTCACTGAGTATTATAATTGATTTTGCTACTCATGTGATAAAAATATAAAGTTTTATCATATTAAGATTATTGAGAGAAAAGGAGGAAAATTTAAAATTTAAAGTTTCTTAAGAGTTGAAAATGAGGGAAAAAAGGGTTACGTTAAATAAACGGCAATTTTATGAAATGTCACTGAGCACTTGAAAAATTCATGAAATGTCATCGTGTTTTCTAGAATTCACTAAAAGTCACTGACAAACAGTAAAATGTCATGCCATGCCATTAATGAGGTATTTCCATTAGTTGACCGTTAGTGTCCGTTAGTTGACCCCACCACTTGCCACGTGTCACTTTCTAATTGGTCCGTTTTTAAAAATAAAAATATTTATAAAAAAACCAAAAAAAAATTAAATTTTTTTAAAAAAAAACAGAAATAAAAAAAATTTAAAAATTTAAAAATTAAAAAAAAAAAGGAACTCAAAGGTGGCAGCCACCACCTCCTCCCTGCCGTTGAGCCCCCTGCCCACCCCAAAACCCTAACCACCACCACCCCCAGCCGGGCTAGCACCAGGAGGCGCCTCCCCTATCTCGTCGCGACCAACTAACCCGCGAAACCCTACCCCCCTTCCTCCACCACCCCGAAACCCCACCCCTTCGACCGTAGCCATGGCGGCACAATCCCTCGCCTATTTCCTCTTCTCTCGCCCCTTCATCACTGCAGGTGGATTGGGGTGGTCGAAATTGGAAAAGGGAAGGGGAAGGGTGGGGCTTCGTCAGTGTGGAAGAGTGGGGCTTCGCCGGCGAATTTGTGGGTTTCGAAATCTGGGGTTTGAAGTCGTCAGCGGGTCGCGACGGGAAAGAGGAGGAGAAGGGGAGGGGAGAAGGGGAAGAGTTGTTAGGGTGGTTTCGATTCAGGTGGGGGTTAGGGTTCTAGGTGGGAGTGGGGTTTCGGAGGTGGGGTGGGGTGGACGGGTGGTGGTTTCAATTCTAGTGGAGGGTCAAATAACGGACACTGACAGTCAACTAACGGAAATACCTCATTAATGGCATGGCATGACATTTTACTGTTTCTCAGTGGCATTTAGTGAATTCTGGAAAACACGACGGCATTTCATGAATTTTTGAAATGCTCAGTGGCATTTCATGAAATTGTCGTTAAATAAACTTAGGTTACGTTTAGCAATCCCCAAACAAATACACACATGCTCTTCAAATTCTCAATATGTATCAAGAAGTTTCATGAAAGCATACCAATTCTAATATCTTTCACAATCTTCCACTAACATTTTAGAAATTTCTAAAAATTCAAGAAAAATAATTGGGCTTATGAAATTTGGGTCAAGCAAAACTTAACAGGGCACCAAGATTGTGGTGTGAAAAAGCCTGTTACAAAATCATTTAAAATTAATTAGGTCAAAAGTTTTTCTCCCTCCGTTTTTTTTAAATACATCACTTTTTTTTAATTGTGTTTTTTTTTTAAATGCATCACTTCTATATTTGGTAACTTTGTACTATATTTTACTAGTTCTTTGCCCGAGCAACAAAGGAAAAAAAAATTTATTTTTATACTTGTAAATTACTATAAGATTGTATATACATTGTAATATCTAATTATGTTATCAAACTATTATAGATGAGATACTTTAATATAGGGTATCTCTATTTTGTAGTTTGCTTACAAATTATAAATAAAAAATTGAGTTAAAATCTTTTTTTTTTATTAGGAAACAAACAATACATTTTATCGATTAACAACTAAAGATTGTAGGGAATATACATTTTATAGATTAACGATTTAAAAATATTTAATTTATTTAAAGTTGTTAATGTTCAATTTTTTAGGCTGCATATTCTCTTTTTTAAAAAAACAATTATCTTATTATTTTTTAAGAAAAAAAAAATAGTTTTTGGTGGGAAAATTTTTATTGTGGCCATGACACGTGTACTTATGGGATAATGCTGGTGATTACTTTAGTATATGGTATTGATTATTTCTCTATCTTATTTTAAACCCCACTTAAATTATTTTATCATTTCTCTCTCTCATGGTTCTCACTTATTAATAATAAAAATATTTACTCTCTCACATATTTTCTCTTTCATGGTCCCCATCATACTTTTCCTATAATATTGATCCATTTACAATATTATATTACTCTCCTAAAACTCTTAACATCACCAAGTAATGCATTTTTTTTTAAAAAAACGGAGGAATTACTTGTTAAAAATTCAATAGACCAATGGTTTTATGCACTGAAACGGGGCTAACGGGCAGGTGGCAAATATGCTCTGAAATTAAATCACGTACTCTATTCCTCTAACAAAAGTTAATTAATGGTGTGCTTAAAAATAGTGGTGAGCAAACTGGGTAATCGGTCAAAATTTTAGAAACTGGACCCGGAATTGGTTAAGATCTGGTCCTAAAATTCGGAACTGAAATTGGAATTGGTTCAACCGGGTCCTAAAATTTAGGAATTGGAATTGGAACCACCGGGTATCAGTTCCGGTTCCAGAGACCACTTATGTATGTAATTGTTAAAATATAATACAAATTATAATAATTATTATTCCGTTTATTTTCATTTTTAGTGTTTAATACTTATATTTATATATACATTAAGTTATTTGTATTTATGTTAAGTAGTAATAATATTTTTTTACATACCAACTAGATACAATAAACAGATTTTTATTATTTAAAATTTATTTAGTTTAGCAAATATTGGGTAATTTATTTAGTTTAGCATATATTGGGTAACCGGGTACCCAATCAGTTCCGGATCCAAAAAGTTGAGAATTGAAATTGAAACCAATTGTAATCGGGTCCTTAATTTATTACCTGAGATTGGAACCACCGAGTCCAATTTCGATTCCAAACCCGCCGCTTCCTAACCGATTCCGATTCCAATTCCAATTCCAATTCCGAGTACCTGAAATTTTTGCTCACCTACTTAAAAGTATAAAGTCTATTTGTAATTGATTATAGAAATTTTTAACATGAGTGGACAAACCTTTGCCCGGTTCTCCAATAATGGACTGACCTTTAAATCTTCCCATTTTGGACAGAAGTTTGCATTTTTCCTCCCAAAATGGACCGAACAGATCACCCAACCTGTTATATCAGGTAAAACACCACTTGTCATTTTATCATTGGTCAAGTTTTTTTTTTTTTTTTTTCTTTTTTAATTTCCCTTTCCTCCCTCTCAGCCACCGCCACTTTTCTCTCTCTTCTTTCTTCTCTCACAACCACCACACCTCCACCACGGTCCAAATCAAGTCGTCGGCCTTCTCGTCGGAGTCTCTCAACCACCACACCACCACCGGCCTTCTTGTTGTTGTTAACTCTCCTTCTCTTCTCTCTTATCTAACAACCACTACCCCACGACCACCATCGGAGTCTCACATCCCTCTCAATCAGAGTCGCCTGCTCTCCTTCTCATCGGAGATGCCGGCACTTCTTCGAAGTTGAAACCCTAGACAAGATATTTTGATGTTGAGCTTGAAACCTCATATCTAAAGCAAAAATGGTGAAAGATAGGAGGAAAGGTGTGGTGGTGGTTACAAGGTGGGTGTGGGGTACAGTGGCGGATCTAGGGGGGGTTCAAGGGGGTTCATTGAACCCACAGATTTTTTGGAAAAAAAAATATAAGTTTTAATTTTTTTTTTTTAAAAAAAAAAGGTTTAAAAGAAATTTTGGTGAGAATAATTATCACACGAGTAAGTTTGGCGCATTGGTAATTCTATGGAGAATAGAGCAGCGCGCTCCTTTAGTACCTTAGGTCTTGGGTTCGACTCCAACTGCCCCCCTTTTTTGTACTTTTTTTTTTAAAAAAAAAAAACTCCTTACATTCAGATTTCAATAAGTCATATTTCAAAAATCAAACATCAGACATTTTTCCCCAAATTCCCAAACACTAAAACCGCACCAGTAACAAACTCCTTACATAAAGATCCGCCCCTGCCGCCGCGGCACGCCGGCACCGCACACTGAGACACCGACGGCCGACCGGGCGACCTGCGAGGCGGCGACCACCTCACGGAGATACGGACGACTGGACTGTGGAGTGTGGACGACTGTCGACTGGACTAGGGTCCTAGGGACGAGTTTAGATTTCGAGTTCTTCTCTTCTACAATTGTGACTTTGTGAGTCCTCTTAATCTCTTATTCCTCATTTCCTCTACTCCTATTAAATCTTAATCTTGGTTTGCTTCATTGCTTGTTTTATTTTTCCCCAAATTCCCAAACACCAAAACCCTAACTTTAAAAAACTCCTTACATAAAGATCCGCCCCTGCCGCCGCGGCACGCCGGCACCGCACACTGAGACACCGACGGCCGACCGGGCGACCGGCGAGGCAGCGACCACCTCACGGAGATACGGACTGGACTGTGGCCGACTGGACTAGGGACGAGTTTAGATTTCGAGTTCTTCTCTTCTACAATTGTGACTTTGTGAGTCCTCTTAATCTCTTATTCCTCATTTCCTCTACTCCTATTAAATCTTAATCTTGGTTTGCTTCATTGCTTGTTTTATTGTTGAATTCTTGAATTGTTGAGAAATTGAATTGTAGAAAGTTAGAAGTTAGAAACTTAAAATTATAAATTTTTACTTGTTCTGTTAATTAAAATTTGATAATTAGAAGAAGTTTATATTGTCAAATTTGTGTTTATTGGGGACTTGTTTTTTTTTTTTTTTGAAAGGGAAGTGCTCAGCGAGCACAATTAGAATTAATCAGCTGAAATCAACAGCAGCCAAGGCAGCAAGGCCTTGTTTATTGGGGACTTGTGATTTTAATTGATAATTAATTGTGTATTTTGTGTATTATTGTAGATTGTAGAGCTTTTGTTACCATGAGTTTAGAGTCTTTTTGGAAACGTGCCGGGAAGTCACAAAAGTCCTCTACTTGTTCTTCACCTAGTTCAAGGAATCTTCCAATAGAAGAAGATGTTGTAACTCCTATTGATGATGTGGATATTGAGTCTCCTAATGATGATGCGGATGTCGTGTCTCCTAATAATGATGCGGTTCCAGTGGCTGCTTCAATTCCAATCCCTGAAAACACAACTCAAAGTAATCCAAATGCTAGTGTTGAGTCTGATGATACTCGCATTTATGATGTTCATCTTCTTCCACATGATCCTGGAAAAAGAATTCCAATTTTGGAATATCCTGCTACTGACAGGGATGTTGTGAGAAGAGGTTATATTACAATGAAACGTTGTGATCCATGCACTCATAATTTCCCTCGAAGAAAAATAGGAGGTATGCGTCGATTTAATGTTGCTTGGTTTGATAAATATGATTGGCTTGAATATAGTGTGGAGAAAGATGCGACTTTTTGTTTTGTGTGCTACTTGTTCAAAGATAAAGTTGATTCTATGGCTGCTAATGATTGCTTTATTAAAGGGGGGTTTAGAGGATGGAATAAGATTGGTAGATTTAATATTCATGTGGGAGGTCTTGGTAGTTTGCATAATCTAGCTTATGAAAAATACAATTTTTTCATTAACCCAAAAACATCAGTTGCCGAATCTTTTTCCACTTACACCACAGAAGCTAAACTTCAATACAAATATCGATTGACTTATTCATTAAAATGTATTAAGTTTCTTCTAAGTCAAGGCTTAGCTTGTCGTGGGCATGATGAAAGTGAAGACTCTTGGAATAGGGGTAATTTTCTTGCACTCTTAACATGGCTTTCAGAGAATAATAGTGATGTTGCAAAGGTTGTTCTAAGTAATGCCCCGGGAAATAATCAAATGACTTATCCTTTAATTCAAAAGGACCTCATTAATTGTTGTGCCAAAGAAACCACTAGACTTCTCATTGATGATATTGGGGATGACTACTTTGGAATACTAGCAGATGAATCTAGTGATGTATCTCAAAAGGAACAATTGGCCCTTTGTTTGCGTTATGTGAATAATAAAGGGAAGATAACTGAGAGGTTTCTTGGAATTGTACATGTTAAGGATACCACTGCTTTGTCACTAAAAAGTGCAATTGAGTCTTTGCTTATGGAGTATTCATTGAGTTTGTCTAGAGTTCGTGGACAAGGTTACGATGGTGCTAGTAATATGAGGGGTGAGATAAACGGTTTGAAGACTTTGATCATGAATGAAACAAAACAAGCTTATTATATTCATTGTTTTGCTCACCAACTTCAATTAACCCTTGTTGCTGTTGCTAAGGATAATGATGATTGTATTTGGTTGTTTGACCAACTTGCTATTTTATTGAATATTATTGGTGTTTCTTGTAAGAGAAGGGAAATGATAAGAGAAATACAATCTCAACATGTTCTAGAAGCATTAGATCTAGGGGAAATTGAAAGCGGGCAAGGTTTAAACCAAGAACTTGGTTTAGGTAGGCCTGGTGATACTAGGTGGGGGTCACACTACAAAAATGTTTCAAATGTTACCTCATTATATGCTACTATTGTCAAAGTTCTCGAGAAGGTTGGATCAAATAAGCTTTATAAGGATGATCGTGTAAAGGCTATCACTGTTATGTCTACATTTAAATCCTTTGAGTTTGTTTTCATGATACATTTGATGTCTGAAATATTTGGGCAAACTGATAAATTGTGTCAAGCTTTGCAAAGAGGAGACCAAGATATTGTTAATGCCATGTCATTTGTTACGTTGACTAAGGAACAATTGCAACAAATGAGGGACCATGGGTGGGAAGAATTTTTGCATCTTGTGCTTTCTTTTTGTGCTAAACATAATGTGGAAGCTCCTAATATGGATGATATGTATGTTCCTCGTGGAAGATCAAAACGCTTCTTTGCCAAAGTGACAAATCTTCATCGTTTTCGGGTAGAAATGTATTTAAGTGTCATTGTTTTACAACTCCAAGAGCTCAATAATAGATTTGATGAGAAAAATATGGAGTTGCTTATTTGTATGTCATGCTTAAATCCGGTAAATTCATTTGCGGCATTTGATAAGCAAAAGTTGATGAGACTTGCCGAGTTATATCCCGAAGAGTTTCCAACTAATGACATGACAATGACTGCTCTTCGTCATGAACTTGGTTTCTATATTAATGACATGCGTACAGATGCAAGGTTTGGAGACTTGAAGGGTATTAATGAGCTTTCTATGATGCTTGTTGAAACAAATAAGCATACTTCTTACAAATTAGTTTACTTGTTGATAAGACTAGCATTGATCCTTCCGGTGGCGACTGCAAGCGTGGAACGAGTGTTTTCATCAATGACTTATGTAAAAAATAAGTTGCGGAATAGTATGGGTGATCAACTATTGAATGATAGTTTAGTTACTTATCTTGAGAGAGCCTTATTTGCAAGAGTTAGTGATGATGATGTATTAGCACGCTTTCAAAGTATGAAAACTCGAAGAATGCTTTTGTAGTTTTTTTTTTTTTTTAGTGTGTAATCCATCCATTTGTAATAAAAATTTGAATTTATGTATTGAATTTTTAATCAATATATGATCATCGTTTTTTTTTTAAGATTTCGAACCCACGGTTCGGAATTCCTGGATACGCCACTGGTGGGGTAGCTTCGTGGTTTGAATGCGAGATGGGTGGGGTGGGTTTCAAATCTTGGTGTTGGTGAGAGGGTGGTTTTCGGGTAGGTAGGAGGTGGGTTTTTGGATCTTGGTGGTAGTGGGGTGGGTTGGTATGGTGATTTCGGTGGGTTAAGGTAGTGTGAGTGTGGTGGTTGTGGACGGTCGTGCGTGGGTTTGGAGTGAGGAAGCAGGGGAGATTGAGGGGTGAGGAGGAGGAGGGGTGGTTTCGTGGCGGGGGAAGGGGAGGAAGGGGTCTTCGATGGTTGGGCTAGGGTTAGGGGCTGCCGGAGATGGTGTGCAGGTGGAGCAATGGTGGTGTACATTGGGAGGAGAGAGAAGGAAAAAAAAACCCAACAATAAGTTTAAAAAAATTGAAATTAAAAAAATTAAAAAAAAATTGGAGAGGAGAGATGAAGCTTGAGTTGGTTCATCCATGGCAGATGAGATGGAGGAAGGTGATGGAGGAATGAGTGAGGGGATGGTCGGAAAGGGAGGAGAGGTGGAGAAGGGGGTGGCTGGCAATGGGGTGAGGGGCTGTTTTTTTTTTTTTTAAAAAAAATTATTTTGTTAATTTAAAAAAGAAAATTAAAGATTTTTAATTAAAAAAAAAAGATAATTACAGAAAAATGACCGGTTGTACAGGTCACCGGTTATTTGAGTTCATTTTGAGAGAAAAATGTTAATCTTGTGTCTAATATGGGCAGATTTAAAGATCAGTCCATTATTAGAGAACCGGCTAAAAATTAGTCCACTAATGTTAAATTTTCCTTGATTATATTACTCTATAACACAAAGTCACAAACAGAGCACGTACGAGTTAAAAACCCAAAGTTAAAAACAGTACTCGTAGAGTAAGTACAGTAAAAAATTTAGTTGTGTGCAGATGGAGGTAGAGTTAAGTCTGGCAAAAAGAGCAGCTTTTGGTAAAATCAGAAGATTATTGCTAAAATAGTAAGCAAAAGATACGATCCACAGTTAAATAAATTTACTTAATGCCTAGATTTGTGGGCATGTTTACAGTCAAGTAAGTACGCTGTAAGTGTGACGTTAACACTCACTTTTCTACTCTTACTCCTATCCGTACTATTTCCACGCTGCCCAACTTCTCCTTTTTTTTTTTTTTTTTTTTTTTTTCACTTCCATAATTTATTAAACTGATTGTCCTCAGTAGACCGTCTTTCTGATTTTTTATTTTTTGATAATGGTGAAAGGGGTTTTTTTGGGTTAATAAGGAGTACTCTTCTACGGAGTACCAAAAATAAATTAGGTTTAGGGTATAATTTTATTGTACTCCGTTTGTGTCTTCGGAATTTAATTAAGTACTCTTTTTGTCTATTATTATACAAAGTAGTAAATTGTCTTAGGTGTTGTTTTTTGTTTAGTTAACATAAAAATTAATTTTCTAAGAATATTTATATTTTATGTAAATTAAAATTTCATATCAAATTTTCTAGGAATTAATTAAACTTGTTTGGTTGTTATATAGACTTTACAAGTTATGAGAATTTTGAATTATCAGAAAGGAACTTGATAATTTATTTTTCATATTTCGTGGTAATTGAATATTCCCATGAATGCTCTTCCCATTTCCCACATTATCACATGAATTTTTAATTTTCCATTTGTGTTGCAACCAAACACCTTATATTACTATTTGTGGAGTTCCTTTGGAATTTCAAAATGAAAATGCCATGTGTATGATTATCTAAAAATTGGCCTTTTATGGTAGGAGTAAAAATCAATTTCTTAATTTGTTTTCATAAAAGTTGTGAAAAAAGTGAGACCTGTAACAAGTGAGTGAAAATATAAAAGGACTATTTTTTAAAACAAATTAAAAAAAAAGTGTGTCAATTAAAAAGGAATTATAAGAAAAATGTGTCAATCTATTGGAGATGGAGAGAGTATTACCTTTAACATTTTTTTTTAATTTATAAAAAACAAATGTTATTATGCCTATATGAGCGTGTTAATTATTCTGAACCAGATTAGAGAGTAATACAATTAGAACATTTGTTGCTCAAACTGTTGCTACTTTGCTAGTAACATTAGTAAAAGGTAATAAACACACACTCCTTACATACGAGACAAACTTCAAGATGGAGGGAGTAAATTTCATATGAAGATTCATTAAATTTGATATATTCTCATGTTGTGCCTACTTGTCTTGTGTCTAAAATGAGCCAAAAAATAATTGTATTGTGCCAATCTATCACAAAAAGCCCAAATACGAATCGACACATGTTGTGCTGAGCATCGATCCCCTTTATAATTATTGTTAAATTGGTAAAAAAATAAGAAGCACCGACTATCGTGCTTATGCAAGTCCGTGCCAAAATTTGAAAATTATGCTCATGTACGGCTGATTATCCACCAGTCTGCCATAATGCATTTTGTATCGTATTTTTTATGCCATGCTTTATGAAAAATCTTTGCGCTTGCCCGTTCCTACTATTCCCATCTTTAATTTTTATTTTGAATAGATGCCCATCTTTAAATTGAAACCAATATTAAGAATTGAAGAAGAAAGTTTAAATTCAAAATTTTAAAGAGCAATAGATAATGGATCCACCCACACAGCATCATAGCGGGAAAAAGTACATAAATAAATTGAAGAAAAAAAAAAAAGAGTTGCAATAAGAATTTGGTAATTAAAAGAAGAACAAAAAAAAAGGGTGAAAAAAAAAGAGAGAAAAAAATGAAAGGGTGTCGGCCTCAGCTTTAAAACGCAAAGTTAGCGTAAGAACATTTCCGTGCTGTCTCTCACTTTCACTCTTTCTCTCTCTTCTGCCTAACTCACACTCTCTCTCTTTCCTGTTTTAGGAAACGTGTGGGTGACATCTCCATTTTCGATTTTCTTGCTACCAATATTCACCAACGAATAACTCAAAAAAAAAAAAAAAAAAAACCTTTATTTATTTTTCTTTTCTTTCTCCATTGACACTGTTACAAGCTTAACTCAGATTATACACAGTATCATTTCTTTTACTGTTAGCTCTTTTTTTTTCCTTTGTATCCATGGTACGTTATCCTTTTCGGCTTTGGTGAGATCGTCTCATACTAATTTATTACTTTTTAGGGTTTTTGACATGATGATGATGAGTTAACTAGTATGCGCTCAGAAATCTTGACTCTTTTTTGTTTACACTATTACCTTTGTTGAAGCTTTTTATTATTATTATTATTTTCTTTTTTTTTTCTTTTGAAGAAAATAAAATGGGTATGTTTTATTTTTGTGGTTTTAGGAGTATTAGCTTGCCGACAGCAAAGCTGTACTGTGTGGATGAAATAGCTCTTGATGATATGATATTTTCTTTCCTATGGTTTTTCTCTCTCCATTACATTTCTCCACTAATATTTAAAAAAAAAAAAATATTCTTGATTTTTATTCTTATCATTATTGTTACATTTTTTGTGAAGGTTTGAAATTAAACATTTGAGAAGATCACTTATATTTGACGACTGAAATGGAAATGAGCAACAATTTCATGCCGGAGTTGCACGTGGCGCAACAACAGCGGCGAGATAAGCTTAGAGTACAACATATTGACGAACTTCAACAGTTAAGTAGTTTTGATCATCTTCATAATAGCAATAGTAACACTACTACTTCTTCAATGATGATGCTTCTTCCGGCACCGGAGATGTTGAGTTTTGGCTCGGCCTCGAACTCGTTCCCTAACATCCACCCAACTCGATTTGTAACCCCTTCGAGTTCGGATTCGTGTGACCCTCAGCAGCAGCCGATGCCGCCGCCGAGCTGTGATGATAATTGGGTACAGAGGCATGTTTCGCCTTCTGTACCGCAGTTTCTGATTCAAACTCAAAGTCATCCTCATGAACTTCATGATTATCAGAGTAATAATAATGTTCATCAAAGTTGGGGGATTAATGGTGGGAATAATGAACTCCCTTTACTTCCTTCGAATTTCGTTAATCATGCTAATGATGTTGGATCTCACCCTCACGGCCACGGGCTGTCATTATCGTTGTCGTCGAATCAATTATGTGAGTATCGTCATCTAGGTGGTGATCCCCGGGAGTTAAAGCCGTTCGAGTCCGGTAGCATATCGTCTGTTGTTAAGCAGTCCATGAGCGGTGGTACTGCCAAGCTAGAATGTGGTAATGCTAATAATAATAATAATAATAACAATCAGGTTCAGGATGTAGCCGGAAGCTCGATTCAGGTGCATCGAAATGTCGGTCCACTCGGGCCATTTACCGGGTATGCAGCGATTTTGAAGAGCTCTAAGTTCTTAAAGCCGGCTCAACTGATGTTGGATGAGTTCTTTAGTGCTGCTGGTTTATGGAGAGGGGGTGAAGATGTGGGAAATGATCAGAGTTTAGCAATTTCGAGGAGTCGTAATGTGGGTGATTGTTCTACTGTCGTGGCCTCGAAAATGGATGGATCGAATGAATTGAGTTGTAAGAGTTCCTCTTGTGAGTCTTACAGGCCGGATTGCCATGAAAGGAAAGCTAAACTTCTTCACATGCAAGAAGAGGTTTGTTCCCTTTTTCCTTTCCTACATAATTTTGTTTATCTTCTAATTGGTTTATTGTTCTTGTTGTTTAAATATAATTCAGGAATATATGATTAAATAAATAGTACAGTAAGTGCATAAATTTAATTTCATTTGTTGGACTTGTACGTGACTCTTGTGAATTGAATCAATTGATGATCGAGTTTGCTGATGTTTTTCCAACTTGTTTCGTCTTTAGAGTAATAGGTTGTTACATTTTACTGAGTATTTTGGTTGAACTTTGTCAACTTTCATTATTAATTTTTGTCGCAATATAAGGCACACAATAATACAAATTATATACTCCAAATATAAAAATAAAGTTGTTACAATATAATGTTACTGGTAATAAATTTTGAAATTTTTATTTCTTATTAACTTACATGATGTTTTGCAAGGTGAAAGACGTTGGCGTCAAATATATTTATTAAAGATGTATCCTTGAGCGAGTTTTACCATGACTTGCTCAACTTATAACATGTTGTATGCCTTTCTATCTATCTATCGATCTATCGATTTTTTTGCTCAACGAAAATAACTTTTATGCTCTAAAATATGTGTGTTATGGTTTCGTTTGCTTGAGGTTGGAGCATAATGATTGCATATTATCCCAAACTGGAATGTTTCCAACTTCATAAGCTATTAACTTATTCTTTTCTTTGAAAGAATTCATTGTTCTTGCTTTTAATGAAGCTAAGATTAATTTTTTTGTAAAAAATTTGAACTTCTTGTTCTATTATTATATAATTACGTAGTATGTTAAAAAAGGAAAGATTTCCTTGTCCAAATAATCTTTGTTCGGTCTGAGCTCCAAATTATTATATGCAATTGTCCATGCAGGATAATTGTCTTTTGCTTATGGTTTTTGTGTTTACATAATATGAATAGTTCCTTCTAGTTATGAGCCCTTGCTCCCATGTGTTTTAGATATGCAAGGTAGGGTGTAATAGTTTTGTAAATGCATTGAACTGTAATTAAATTTTGCTTGATTAAATGTAAATTGAAAACATGACCACGATATAATTAATTTTGTTTCTGCTTATGTTTGGAATCAAAAGGTGACATACATCATGTCTGTTGTTGCATGAAGTTTTGAAAGGGAAAATGATATACAATCGATGTGTTAGAACTTTTAATATTTTTGGAGGTTTGCTTCCAAATTTTCTCATCTATTCCTGTTGTACTACTTTTTGCCTTTAGTGGTTTGTGGTTTGGTCATTAGTCTACAGTAATGCTTTCCTTCAAGTGTTTCGCAAGTGGAATTATGTTGTCATATTAAGGATAAAGAATCAGACACATACTATTAATGACATTTTCTAATATCTATAACTCACAGAAGTTTAAGTATAGGAATATTGTGTTGCTGTTTTCTTATTGAATCGCTAATATCAAATTGGCACAATTATAAAAATGCATCTGATATGGTTACCATAGAATGTTATCTTACTCAGTTTGGTAGTGGATTGAAAAGTTTTATTTGGTGTACGCAATCGTTTAAAGGCTTAATCTGCCCAAACTGCATTTAGGTATGATTTACAATTTGCAACTTGTTCATTAATATATTATAATCTGATAGAATCAGGTTCCTATAATAGATTATGGTATTAACTTGCTAGTTACACTTCTTATAATAATTCATACAATTCCTTTTTTTTTTGGCTGGAGGATTATCAAAGCTAAATCATGAATGCTTTAGTTGCTTGTCTTATGCTACCATTTGGTATTTTTGTCTTAAATTTATATCATTTGAAGTGTATAATCCAATAAGAATATTTGAAAGGAGAATTTCTACCCCTTAAATAATTGATGGAATATATTCAGAACTAATAAAAACTTGTTAACACTATCTTGAAAAAGTTTTCTACTGTTAATGAATTTTCAACACAAAAGTTTATTTCATTTTTTATTTTCTTTTTGTTCAAGGAAATAGGGGAGATGGAGGAACTTGTAGCAACTTGCAATTGCCTAACATGTACAGTGATTTTGTGTTCAACAGTAAATAGCATTACAAATTTGTGATGATTTGAGAACAAATGTTTAGATATGGCTGATTGAAAACCTAACAAAATGGTTAATGAGTAATGACCTCGACTCATGCATCAGGCAGCTTTGCTTGCTCAGGATATGTGTTTTAATATATTTCCATTTATTTTTGCAATTGTTGGAATTTTATAAAATGCTTTAACCTTTGGTGTAAAAAGATTCAAAACCAAGCTATGTGATTGACCTCTTCCGTTTTGGCCAAAAACTTCAGAAACTTATTTTTGCATATCTTTGACTAGGCACGAGAAGTACCAGAACTTATTGTAACAATGGAGTTGGCATATAATATTCCCTTCTACCTGTCATGCTTTTAGTGGAATTTCTTGAAATCTATGGTAAATGGGTAATGTGTTGTATGTCAGCTCTAGTATAAAATCAATTTATACTAAGGAATATAGAGAAATTCAATAGAAGTATTATTTGTGGTCTGCTTGCAACTAGAGGATGAGCTTCTTCTAAATTATATGACTTGTTAAGGCTTATTTGACATTGAAATGTGACGAAACACTGCAAAATTTGGGGCTGTTATTGGTTTCCTTTAGGTTTTTGTTGGCAGTGAAGGTTGAAAGGATAACAAGCATAGAGGGCACTAGGGCAGAGATGCGGGATGTAGTTGAGTTTCATTATTTGGGTTATTGAACTAATTAGTGAAGTACTTGCTCATGAGTTCCCGAATGAATTTTCTTAATGCATGCAATATAGTGAAGAAACTGTAGGGTTTTGGCTTGATTGGTTTTTACAGTTGTTGGTCACTTTCGTATCTTTAACCTCTTTCCTCTTATTCTTATCCTTAAACATTAGTCCATAATGACGGTGGATTATGGAGATATTTGTACGTTGGCATTGTGTCAGGAAAAAACGTATTATGGGCAGTTTTGGTGTTGGATTTTGAATGTATGATGTTCAATTCATTGTTAATTAGCCAACCTATATCTTAAGAAATTAAATCAAACTTCAAAAACGCCCCTTCAGCAAGCAATATGAAGGTTGTGACACTAGGTTTATGCCAAGTGTTACCAAGCCATGTAATTCCACCTACATACATGGAAACAAGGATAATTTTTGCCGTACCATTAGCTTGTGATGATAAACTATTGCTCCGTTATGGCTTGCTTAACCAATAACATATTTAAGAGTTGTTTTGGAACAATGTTCTAATTTGTTTATGTCTAGAAGTAAAGTAAGTTTTTTGTGTACTATGCAAGGGTTTTTCAAATAGTCAAATTTACAATATTCGAGCTGTTATGTCAATTAAGCATAAGCAATAAATAAAATGCGTGCAGTGAGAGGGCTTTGTTTTCTGGCCCTGAGGGCATTCCAACCCTACGTCATTTGGTTGTTTACGTACTCATCAAGACTGTTCTTTGTAAATTGGTTGTTGGTTAGTAAAATGTTTTGTCAAGGATTTGATGGCAACGTATTATTTTGTTGAACCTTTTGTTTAGTTGTCTTGTAGTTGTTACTTTTACAAAAAGTTTTTGACTGGACATTTCATATTCAAACTATTATTTTTGACTTGTGTGCCTCTTCTAAAGATTCTAAACTTGATTGTTTGACCAGTTGTATGGTCTTTAAGTCGGAATCTGAGTATTGATTGGCATATCTATATGTATGCTTGAGTGTTTATGTAATTTTAGTTCATAAGATCTCACTGTTTTGTTGAATTTGCAAAGTTGTAGTAATTTGAACGAGGTTGGACTTTCTTTCGTGCTGTCTTATTGGTTTAACAATATATGACAATCAATTTTATTACGAAAGTCTCCTTTAAACTTGTTTATTAAATATAATCCAAAATTGTTTCTGTTGCTTACTTCCCTATTTTGGCAATAGTTTTGCTTAAAGGCCCCATCATTTTAACAAAAAGTTTTTTTTATTTAGAAGTGTTTCTTTTGCATGTTTGAACTTTAAAGAGTTTTGGAGATCAAAAAATTAATAATTATGGACTTAATAATTGTTGTGGGGTTTGCTGGCCCATAGAAATATATCTCTGTGCTTAACATGGTCTTAGGAACATCAATCTCTACGTAGTTCGAATTTCTGCTGGGTTTAGATATCTTTCTAGTCCACATAATCTGGTTGAGATACACCGTTGAAGAGTATAAATTACACTAAAAGTTTTAGCTTGCCTATGTAGCATGAGCGAAATTGATCCCATGATACATGCTTACCTATGAGTTTATGCTGTATTTTGGGGCTTTTTAATAATAAAATGATACTCTTGCCCCTTTGATTTACATCCAATTAATCATGCTTAACTTTTTCTGGTGATAAGACGTACAACTTTGTTTGTGGCATTAACAACTTGTTGTCTCAAACATGTGAAGTGTAAGTTAGAGCTATCATTGTCTTGTCTTCCAATCTACCGATAAGACTTGAACAAAAATGTAAAGTTGTAAACATCTATTATGGATGTTCTTTTGGCCAATGCTAAGGTGTTTAGTGTTTATTGGGATTTTACATCTTTGGTTAATCTTTTGCTCTTGAAATGTTTATAGGTTTGCAAACGACACAAGCAATATCATCAACAAATGCAGATGGTGATTTCAGCATTTGATTCGGTACCAGGGCTCAGCA
The DNA here is from genome assembly GCF_001683475.1 of Chenopodium quinoa. NCBI lineage: Eukaryota > Viridiplantae > Streptophyta > Magnoliopsida > Caryophyllales > Amaranthaceae > Chenopodium > Chenopodium quinoa. Next base: position 132,446 of record NW_018744582.1, on the reverse strand, counting down.
ATGCGACACCCTACATTTCACGTTCAATTAAGACCATCTCGAGGCATTTTAGGTGTCTCAAGAATGCAATTGCGGACCAACTCAAGCACATAAAGAGAGCTTTGGGTGAGGACCTAACTTCTCCTACCAGCTTTCTCAGGAGTGACAGTAGTAGTAGTTTAAGGTATGATCAGAATTTTGTAAAGGTCAGATCTGGTGCTATTGGTGGAACGGGTCATGTGGGTCACCAAAGCCATGTCTGGAGACCACAGAGAGGCCTTCCGGAGCGTGCAGTTTCTATTCTTAGAGCATGGCTCTTTGACCATTTTCTCCACCCGTGAGTTTTTGCATGCCTCATCTTATGTCATCTTTATAGCTTGCAATTGTGAAGTATTTGAACTCAAGGGGCCTCAACATTCATGTTTGCAGGTATCCAACCGACAATGACAAACAAATGCTAGCTACCCAAACTGGCTTGACTCGAAACCAGGTGAGGTCTCCTACCGTTAGTGTTTATTAGTTGAACTGTGTTTTAGCAATATACTTCTACATTTAATATATATGTATGTCTTTGGTCCAAAATGATGTGAATTAGAGTCTTAATAACTTAGGTAAACTTATGACTAGGGATGACAATGGGGCGGGTCGGATGCTACAGATGGTACCTCCACACCCATCCCCGCCCCACCACCCATGGCGGGTGCAATACCCACATCCATACCCGTCTCTCTGGGTACAAGCTAATAACCATCTCCGCCCCACCAACCATTTGGATATCCATACCCACCTCAAACCTGACCCAAACCCGCTACCGTAATGCCATATTATATCACAATAATATAAAAAAATATCATTTTTAAAGAATCTCTATTTATATCTACTTGGCGGAATTCATACGGTGTTGATGACATTAATTTAATATTTTATTTATATTATATTATTATAGTATTTAGATTCTAGTCTCTTCCAAATTTGTTTTAACCCTTAAAAAAAATTAGTGCAAGGCAGAAATAAGGCGGGTGATGGGGCGGGGTGGAGATGGGGCGGGTTTACTCTAAAATCCATACTCACACCATCACCTGTGGCGAGTACAATTTTTATACCCATCTCCGCCCCATCACCCGCCAAACCTCCCTGCATCCCCGCCCCACTTGGGCGGGGATGGAGCGGGTCCCCCATTTGCCCCGACCCATTGCCATCCCTACTTATGACTCCCTCATTCAAAAACATAGTTTTTTGGCTACCCCGGCCCCTATTTTTGTCTCTTTACGCCTCATATTTTTGTTCTACTCATAATTCTTTTATTCCCATGGAAACTTGACCATCCCATAAAATGAAGCCCCTATGGTTGGTTTCTTACAAGGTGTAGGTATATCAGCATGAGGATAAGATAACGTAATTTTACACGACAAATTCATTTGACTTATCCTTAATTTATAGTCCCTTACATGAAGAACCACTTTAAGGTGGGGTGTGGAATTTTTTTGCACCAGTGAAAATGCATCTCTCTTCTCGGAAACTCTCTCAAATCAGTGAAATCACCAATTGTTTAGAATTACACTGCAAATGTAATGGATTGTCTAAGCTTTGATCCAACCCGTCTCTCTTCCATGGCACGTGTTTGTTTTACCTTTTTAGATGTATGCCTAATTTTCCCATTGAAAGCTTGAGCAAACTCTTGCTAGTTGGAGAAACTCTTGAGAGGCCCAAGCAACAGATGTACAATTACTCTTTTATATCTAAACTCCCATGTGATTGTAATCTAATCTTTGAAATATTGATCAACTTAATTTTAAAGTTTAGCTCTTCATTATTTAGTTTCGACTTATTTTCTCTTTCACTAGTGTTATTTGATTTGTCTATCTTTTGACTTGGTGAAGGAAATTTTGCAATTACTCTGACACTCTCCCATAATTTTTTCCACGCTAAGATCCCGTAAGGCCGTAATGGCTCATACCCCATCTATATTCTAACCTTAATTGTGAAAATGGGACAAAGGTAGTTTCCTTGGAAGTTTTTATATAGTTTTGGGTTTCATTGCATGATACAATTGTCGCTCTGATATGTACATTTTGCACCTGAATATTGTAGACTTAGTCAGATAATCGCTATTTTGTAGGTTTATAGAAAAGACTCAAATAGATTTCTTGGAGAAGTAATACAATCTATATATAGTTGTTGAGAAGACTCGATTTCTCTGATCAAAGTATGCAGCAAGCTTATGATTTCCTTGTTGTGTGGCTTGCATTAGTTCATGTTTAATAATGCAAAAATGTGTGCAGGTGTCCAATTGGTTCATCAATGCTCGAGTACGGCTGTGGAAGCCTATGGTGGAAGAAATACACATGCTTGAAACCAAAGGTTCGTCACGTTCTGAGTCCAATTCAAACAACAGCGTAATGTCAATCATTGAGAAAAATAGACAGGCAACAGCAGCTAATCAATCAGGCTGCAAATCGTCGCCTTTAAATCCAGTATGTGATAAGCAGCTGGAATGCTTAGGACCATCAAGCTCCCTTGAAAGATCAAGAGGTGAGCCAATTAACACAGAACAGCTTTTTCAAAATCAAAAGTGCTCAAGGCTTGAAAGTCACCAAGTTCCTACAAGCATCGATAGTTCATTCATTGGGTTTTTGCCTTACCAAAGGCGGGGGCTTGAACTAGGAGGAATAGGTGCAGTATCACTTACTCTAGGTCTGCGGCATGGTTCAGAGACTACTCAGCAGCAGCTGCAGCATCAGTTCATACCGCAAGGGATGCCTTTCGGAGGTCACGTTATTCATGACTTTTCTGGCTAAGCCTTCTCGGAAGATAGTGCATGGCGCTCCTTTGAAGTTAACAACTTCAAGGGAGGGGGTGGCTTGGCCTATAGGCCATGTTTGTGTATAAAAGTAGGACCAGAAGATTTTTCGGAAAAATTAATTAAGTTCCGAAAATGGTAGTTGTCCACCCACCAAGTTTCAGTAAAGCAATGGGTAGTACAACGACTCGAAGGTAGTTGCACACTTGAGGTAGTCACTTTCCAAGCTTAATAATTAGCTTGAGAAGATATCCTTAGGTTCAGGATGATAAAAGATGCTCCTGCTTAGTCAAATTCTGTTGTAAAAACTGCGAAGGTATAAAAGTGGAATGTTAATTGCACACAAAAATTTCTCTAGTTATTAAGGTAAAAGTAAAGGAGGTTGTTACTCAAATTTTGTTGTAGTCAGCAGATGAGTAATTTTACCCTTGGAAATGAAATGTCTTTTCTGGAGTCAGCAAATTTTGTTGTAGTCAGCAGATGAAAAATTGAAATCCACTATATTTTCTGGTACATGACAAGGTTGCTTGATGGTTAGACTTTCATTTCTCACTCTTTTTGGTGTTACAATGAATTTCTTGGTATATGCAAGTCCTTTTTATATTTAGGCCTTGCATATTTTCAAGAGAAAAAAAAATGTACTTGTAAAGTTGATATCTTTGAAACTATTAACTATATGTTGGGACTTGGAAGGAGCCTGATAGGTATTTACATGATCATATGTTTTGTCACTTGTAAATAAAAAAAAAATTGTCAAATATGTGTAAATACGAAGTAGAATGGAATGATGCAACTAAAAAAAAAGTAGAATTATTACAAATGAATCATACAGAGTATTAAAATATGAATTTTGATGCAATTAAATAAATGTATGTGCTTGCTAAACACACAAAATATTGATTGGGCCCTTTTTTCTGTTGGTATCAAAAGTTATACTCCTTATGTTGCAAATTGGTTGATCTATTTCGAATATATTAATGAAATTAATACTTACAAGATAAATATTTTTTGATTTTTAGTTTGCAATTTTTTTTTTTTTTTTTTTTTTTTTTTTTTTTGCAATATGTACATTGAAATATTTTAATTACAAATATTTAATTGGAAACTATAAAAAATAAAAAATAAAAAGAAACAGAGAGAGTTGATGTTTTATTTGAAATTACTAAAGTAGTTATGTTTAATCCTATCAATGAAAAGAGTCATTTCCCTAAATAATGTTGGGAAGTTATCTAATTCCCAAAATATAGCCAATCTTTTTTTAATTCCCAATCTACCGTCCACGTCAGCTAAGGGAAAAAAACCGGTTTTTTTTATCGATCCAGAAAAAACCTACTACTTCAAGTAGCGGTTTCTATTTTATAAACCGCTACTTCAAGTAGCGGTTTCAATTTCATACACCGCTACTTCAAGTAGCGGTTTTTGCTGTAATTAAAAAAAAAAAACTATCGGTAAAATATGAGAAGGGGAATGTGATTTTTGACCACCACCCACAATAAAAAAAAAAAAAAAATGTGCAGGCATTGATTTCTAGTTCTCTACCATCAATTGCTCATGAACTCCAAAATTTGGAAACATAGATAATTTGATACAAAAAAAAAAAAAAAAAAAATTCACAAAATTGATAAAAAAAAAACTTAGAATTGTATAAATTAATCCAGAAGATACGAATTGAGCAAGTACCTAAGAAAAACCCAAAAGAATTGCAAGTTCAATCGCCAAAAGTGGAACTAAATTGAAATCAAATCAAATTTAAACCCAAGTAATCAAAGCATTCAACATGAACAATTAGACCAAAAGGCCAAAAAATCCAGATCCAGATCAGGTGCGGTATTTTTCGATTTTGCTCACAAACTGTCTACCTTGACACCACCACCACCACAACCCAGTACCATCTACCTTGACCACCACCACCACAACCCAGTACCCCCACCTTAACCCACCCAAACACACCCAAACCAAACCCAGATCTACAACCTTAACCAAACAACCACCCAAAAATTAACAAAAAAAAAAAAACATACCTAAACATCGAAATTGGATGTTAATTTCTCATCGAATTTGGTTTAATACGGCCAAATTCGATCATGAAACCTCTAGATCTAGAGGTTTCATGGTTGAATTTGACCTGAATAACCATGCGACACCGGCGAGAAGGAAGACAAACATCACCTCCAAGGAGCGTAGGTTACGTAGTGGTGGTGGTGTTGGTGTTGGTTGCGCAGCGGCGTTGGTACGGTTTTGTTGTTGGTGTAAGAAGGAGAAGGAGAAGAGAGGAGAAGTGAGAAGGAGAAGAGAGGAGAAGAGAAATGACGAGAATGGCGGAGGAGAGAGAAGGAGGGAGGAGAAGAGAAATGACGAGAATGGCGGAGGAGAGAGAAGGAGGGAGGAGAGAGAAGGAAAGGGGAGAGGAGAGGAGTTCAGAGAGAAGAGGAAAGAGGAGAGGAGAGAGAAAGAGAAGAGAGGCGAAGAGAGAGAAGAGGAGAGGGAGAAGAGGAGAGGAGAAGGGGAAAGTGAATTTGTAAAAAAAAAAAACTAAGTAAATACAAACCGCTACTTGAAGTAGCGGTTTCTAATAAGAAAACCGCTAATTCAAGTTGCGGTTTGTAAAAAAAACCGGTTTAAAAAAATTTTCCACTGAACCAGTGACGTGGACGGTATAATGGAAATATAAAAAAGTGGCTGTATTTTGGGAATTAGAGAAATTCCCAACATTATTTAGGGAAAGCGACAACAAACATCTTTCAAGCTACTGTTGACTGGGTAAATTTGGGCCAATATTGACTCTAAGTTTGTGTCATGTGAGTTTGATACTAAGTGATCCATTGTCAAGCAAAGAATATGAGCCATATTCATTACTTCATAATTTACGGAGTACTAACATCCAACTAGGGTTGGCAAAAGCTGATTTGACTCGACAACTCGACCTAAAATAAATGATTTTGAGTGATATTTTCAATCCATTTATGTAACTGAATCAACTCAAACCCGACTTGAAAATAAACGGGTCAGATTAAGGTTGAAAATCCTAATTCGAAAATAACCGGCCTTAACCCATTTAACTAATTTGGTCAGTTTCGGTCGGTCAACCCAAACCCAACCTGTATAACCCAATTAGTGAAATGATCCTTAGCCTTTAAGTTTTTAATATGGGTCCAAGCCCAAATCTAAAGACTAAAGTAAACCTTAAACCTAAACGGCAGTAAAAAGAACTCTAATAGTCACTTTCTCACAGCCGCTTTCACCATTTCCCTCTCTTCATTCGCTCACCTCTCTCTCCTTTTGTTTTAAATAAAGATTGATTCATAAATAAAAAGTCATACGACATCTTCAAAGAGATTTAAATCTAATAAATACATGGCAATTGAATTAAATAAAAGCATCCTTTCAGCAGAGCTATGATCGTTGTTGCAACTCGTACATTCTTCATACCCTCTTTTATATCACTGTGATATACAACTTTCTTCAACGAGGGGGATTATCGATCTGTTGTAGTCGTGAAGAAAATTTAGTTTGATTCATCTGGTTGTAATCGAAGGATTAACCTCTTTTTCGATTCTGCACAAATCTTTACCCATGAAACAACTTGTACCATACTAAACTCAAAAAACAAAAACAAAATTGGAACAAAGCCCACCATAGGGGTACTTACTACACTCAAACCATTTACAGGGGTACTTACTACCTTTGAAGAGTGTAGATTTATTGAATTCAATAACAAAAATATAAAGAAACTAAAGGAAAAGAGTCGGAAATAGCCAAGTTTTCGGAAAAATTTGACTATTTTCGGTTAATGAAACACTTTTTTTGGAGAACCCTAAAGAGGAAAAAAAAATAGAGAGGAGATGGCTAGTTTTTTTTTTTTGGTTTTTTCCACTTCCTCTCACCTCTCTCTTCGTTCTCTCTCTTGTGTTCATCAAAATTGATGATTCAAGTTGATCCAAACTTGTTTATCTTCCGTCATCAAGGTAATTTAATCGTCAATTTCATTCTCTTTACGATTATGCAATTTAGTTTGAATTTAATTGTTGTGAATTATCTGCAGTTTATTTTTTATTATTATTTTATTATTTTAGGGTAATTTGTAAATTACCACTCAAAAATAAGACCATTTTTGATATAACCACCCAAAATAAAATTATATTTATTTAACCACCCTTAAATTAAATAAGCGCGCAGATTACCACCCATTTCTAAATTCTGGTGAAAATTCCGTTAGTGGGCCCCACTTTTTTTTTTCCTTTTTTTTCTTCTATTCTCTGGATTTCTCACTCTCTTTCCCCGATTTTTGGGTGGTAATTTACAAATTACCCTTTATTTTATTTTTTTATTTTTGACACGTAAACACAACGAAGCTTTATTAAGGGAGAAAATCAAGTTACATCAAAGGCAACATCATTACACACGCATGCTGGGACTTCTTCAATCCACACTCTCATTTCATTGTGATTCCTACTTATTTTAGCAAGCTTATGGGCAACCCCATTCCCCTTCATACCCACATGACTATAAGATAAAGAGGAGAAGCAGTTGGCGAGCTTTCGAATGTCTTTAATAATTGTGACAACAACAGAAGTAACACGAGTGCCATTCAACAACTTTTGGTAGAGGCTTAAACAATCCACCTCCAAGATCAAGTGATGAAGACCAGCTTTAAGTGCAATGCACAAGGCATGTCTAGTTGCCATAGCCTCCACAACTTCAACCTCAAAGGACCCACCTTAGTGCAACAAGTAGCAGCCATCACATCCCCCATCCAATCCCTCATAGCATCCTCAAAACCCACTATATCATTCGCAAAGCAAACAACATCCGAATTAACTTTGTACACACCCAAATCTAGTGGAGACCATAACTGCCTACAAGCACCAGGGCAACCAACATTCGGGGAAGCAGTCTCATTAGCCTTGGCAAACTCAACAATTAGACGTACTAGCAGCTTTGAAAATTACAGTTTCAATCGAGATAGTCTTATGCTAAAAAACAAAGGCATTGCGTTTCAACCAAATACCCCAAAGAATACACCAAAATAAATCCCACCATATCTTCTCTTTGTAAAGGTAAATCAGAGAGTTAATCCACTTAAACATGGAGGTTGAAAGCAAATTAGTGACATCTAAACGAAGAGGGGAAGCATACCATATCATACGGGCGTCCTGATATAGAAAAAGAGTATGCACCAGGGATTCAGCACCATCACCACAGCAGGGGCAGGTGACATCAACACTCATACCACGCTTTAAAAGAGAGCCGCGAACAACAATAATGTCATGATGAACTCGCCAGCCAAAGAGTTTATTCTTTGGGGGAATTTTAGCATTCCACAAATTGCTCCATACACTAGAATTGGCAGTCACAGAAGAAGAGGCCACATTTTTAGATTTCACCTTCAATTCCACATGATATGCACTACGAATAGAAAAATCACCATTTTTTGTAAAGTGTCACGTCCACACATCCACTCCACTGCACCATACCTAGCAATAGGTATTTTTAAGATCTCATCCACCTCCCACACAAGAAAATGAGAGTTTAAAGTATCAACACACCATTCCCCTTCATAAATTAACTCACTGACCAAGGAAGGTCTATCTCAAGGCGAGGTTGCATAGGCAAAGGGCGAAAGGAGGGAAATCTGGGGATCCAAGGATCACTCCATACAGTAGTAGAAATACCACTCACAACAGTTTTACGAGCTCCCCTTTCAATAAGATCCCTGGAAGACAAGATGGAGCTCCAGGTTTAGCTTGAGTTGGAATTCAGCTTTGCGGACATAAAGTCACAGTTTGGGAAATATTTTTGCTTCAACGTTTTCACCATTAGAGAAGGAGTATTATTCAGAGTTCTCCATGCTTGTTTCGCAAGTAAAGCTTTGTTAAAAGCTTGCAAGTTCCTCATATCAAGATCACCCTCGTTTTTAGACACAAAAGTCTTTTCCCACGCAATCCAAGCCATCTTGCGTTCCTCCTTTCATTGACCCCAAAAGAAATTTTGGCAAAGTCTTTCAATCTCGTTTAAAATGCTAACTGGGATTTTAAAACATTGCATAGCATAAGCTGGGATCGCTTGGGCCACTGCTTTTATAAGAATTTCCCTTTCCACTTGAGATAAAAAACCTTCTTTCCACCCCTTCAATTTCTTCCAAACGTGATCTAGAATAATAGAAAAAACCCGTTTCTTAGAGTTCCCAAGGTAAGTAGGAAGCCCAAGATATTTTTCATGTCCCTCCATAGCCTTAAAAGATAACTTCAATTGAAGAATATTTTACTTTTTTGGCTCAATATTTCGGCTAAAGGAGACTTCGGATTTATCCATATCAGTTTCTGCCCCGAAGCAATCTCATAGGTAGAGAGAATATCCATCACATTATCCACCTCTTCCTCGTTTGCCCTCACAAACAATAAGCTGTCATCCGCAAAAAACAAGTGGGATATGGGATCAACATGTTTTCTGATTTTGATGCCATGAATCAATTTCCTGTTCTTCGCATCTCTCAAAAGAGTAGACCTTCAACGCAAAGAATGAACAAAAAAGGGGATAAGGGGTCCCCTTGTCGAAGACCTCTTGACGGAAGAAAACCACGGGACGGCTGGCCATTAACAAGGATAGAGAAAGAAGCAGTCGAACACAAGCCATAATAGAATCCACAAAACATCTCGGGGAGCCCAACTTGATCATCAGTTGCTCTATGAAACACCACTCCACCCTGTTGTAAGCTTTGCTCATGTCGAGCTTCAAACCCAAATAACCCTTTTTCCCCTTTTTCTTTTTCTCAAGTAGTGGAAACACTCATAGGCCACACTCATAGGCCACCAAGATGTTATCAGTTATAAGTATGCCCGAAACAAAACCACTCTAAGACTCATGGATGACATCACGAAGGACTTTTTAAGTCTATTTGCCAGCACCTTTACCACAATTTTATAAATAACATTGCACAATCTAATTGGTCTAAAATCAACAAGAGACTCACATAATTTTTTCTTCGGGATGAGAGCGATGTAAGTCTTATTTATAGACCCAATTTCATCACCATTGTTTAAAATACCTAAAACATGATCTACAACATCCGTACCAACGATGCTCCAAAATTTCTGATAAAAAAGCGCGCACATAACATCGGGGCTGGGAGCCTTCGTCGGGTGCATATGTTTTATAGCATCGATCACTTCCTCACTTCTAAAAGGGGCTTTGAGCATATTAATCGTAGAAGTCGAAAGCAATGGCTGCACTTCATCAACAACAGGCGAAGTATATCTTAAAATGTCTCACCAAAACTTCAGCAATTTGTTCCTCCTCCTCATAGACATTCCCAGCCTCATCATGTAAGATTTCAATATTATTGCGCTTCACACGTTGTTTGGCTTTGACATGAAAAAATTTAGTATTCTTGTCTCCACCTTTAAGCCACTCTTGTCTACTTCTCTGCTTCTAATAGCTCTCTTATCTCTCTTCAAGCTCATCCATTCTCTCATCGAGAGCGCGCATTTGGCTAATAACCTCGTGAGTTTGCTCAGTTTCCATCAAGCTAGCCATCTGTTGCTTACAAGTGGTCAGTTCCCTGCCAAGATTGCCGAACGTATTTTGGCTCCATGAGCCCAACATTTTTGCTGAACGAACCAGGTTAGCCGCGACATTATCATCAGTTTCCCAGACCTTCTCAATGATCTCAACACAACTAGCATCCCTCAGCCACATTTCTTCGAAACGAAATTTTTTTTTCGATTTCTTTTTCTTTGTACTGTTCACACGATCTTTCAGGCACACCATTACAGCAGGTGGTCAGACTTGCACTTCTCCAAGTGAGTCACAAACGCACCCGGATAAAGATCCTTCCACTCCTTCGTGGCGAGAAATCTATCAAGTAGTTCTTGGATATTATCATCATCCCCTCTATTATTATTCCAAGTAAATTGATGGCTAATGAAGCCCAAATCCAGAAAACCACACACGTCAACGACCCTTTTGAAAATAGCAACATCATTGTAGGCAAAAGAAGCACCTCCCAACTTTTCAGAAGACCAGAGCATCAAATTGAAATCCCCTCCACATAACCACAGGACAGCATTATCTCTTTGAAGTGATTCAATAAGCGAGCCAATTAGGTGTTTTTCTCATCATTCGGGTGTCCATAAACACTTGTGAATCTCTATCTCCTATCATCATCATCCACAATTGCATCAATGTGATTACTAGAGAAAGAATTGATGCTGACCTTCCAATAATCATCTCTCCAAAGGAGAGCTACACCCCCACTTCTCCTTCTTCCTTCTTCCTTCACCCTCACACCCTACTACCAGCATGCTATAGAATTTCATCTTTTTTTTTTTTTTTCCATTTCCCCAACACTCATTTTAGTCTCTTGCAAGAACATCATATTAGGATTTTCAGTAATAACAATACTCCTAAGCGCATTGACTGCCCGAAGACTCCCCAAACCTTGGAAGTTCCAAGAGAGGATGTATTTCATTGTTCACCGAGAGCCCTATTAGTGGGGCTCGCCACCTTGTTGTTGTTCAAAGTACTTGGAACTTTGACCTCCAGAACTCTCTTTTTGACGATTAGCGAATCGTCCATCTGCATGGGATCCCCATCATCCCTCGAAGCATCTCTAATCTTCCTTATCGAGCCAACCAACACATCACTTTGAGCAGGGCTACCAGAACAATCCCTATGAATTCTTCTGAATTCTTTGTCTCACAACATCATCAACATCATTGATTTTTCTAGCATCAACCACTTGGAGCTGCTGGTTTTGAGGAAAAGGCACAACATTTAGCCTCACATCCACATTGATCAGCTTCCCATCTTGAAGATCATTCACCACATTTTGATGATCAGAGAGATTCCCCTACATCAAAGATCATTCACCACATTGCACAAGTAGTAAATTTTTCCATGACCTTTCCAATCTTCTCTTTTGCAACCACATCCTTCTTAGCTTTTGGCCTTGTGACAAATAGATTTTTAGCACACGAAGTCTTCAATCTATCACTCTCACCATTATTATATTATCATCATCTTTTTTGTGCTTCCAAGGGGAGGCTTTAAGCCAAGCACCATAGTCAAGTTTTGGCTCATCCTCATCACGACATTTATCACAATCTTTGAGACCATGACCAATCAAACTACAACAAAAGTAATATAGAGGTGGTTTTTCATATTTTACTTCGAAAAATTCTTCTAAACCCACCCCTCATTTTCACCTTAATTTTTTGAATCAATGGCTTGGTAACATTTACACGAATTCTCAGTCCTATAGATTTATCAATGCCACTTATCCCATTATTATCAATCTTGACAAAATTCCTAATTTTATTACCAATAGATTCAAAATTAGCTGAATTAAGTCTACCTTTGAAAGGTAAGTTGTAAACCCTTACCTACATTGGCAGCTCCTCCAGTTTCACGTCGAGAGGCTTGTCTGACCCTTCCATTTCTCCAAGAACAATTGCGTGTCTATCAAAGTGCCAAGGTTGTCCGTCAAGAACCCTTGGTTTGTCTTTCCAATGGTGGAATTGGAAGACAAACCGATTTTTTCCGATATTGCTAATATCCAATCCAAACTTCGGTTGCCATAAATTCTCCATAGTTGCCATGAAAGCGTTCTCGTTCACATGGCATTCAGTCTAGATCTTCCCTACTAGCCCTAATTCAATTCGGGCATCGTCCCCTCCTCTCCATCAACAACCCATTCCACTGCCTCTTCGCCTTCAATTTTTCCAGTATCATCTGAATTAGGGTTTTCTATATCATTTTCAGTAATTTGCAAAGTACTTTACTTTGAAGAAAGAGGTAATTTGGGTACACCATCAGCATTTCCAGAATTCAAAGTCATGATTTAAAGGGAAAAAGACAAGAAAAGAAGCAGAAAACAACAAAAACCTTCCAAAGAAGAAAACCCTAGAAAACAACAAAAGCCTTCTAAAGAAGGAAACCCTAGAAAGAAACTAGCCAAACCCTCCCAAGGAGAACTTAGAAGGAACTTTTTCTACTAGAAATCTCTAATCTGCAATTTAGTTTTCTTCATTCGTTTTTTTTTTCTTTCGGTTTATTTCACTTTCAATCTGATGGTGTTGCATATGTTTGTTACTTTGTTTTATTTGTTTTTTCCATCATTTCCATAATTCTAGGCATGCATTTAAGCATTTGTCACTTTGTTTCTTCAATTTTGTGAGATTATTTTTGCATTTTTACAAGTTTTTCTGCATTTTATATTATGCTATTTAAGTATTTGTTTCAAATTTTTATGAGATTTGTCCATTTGTTTTATTCGTTTTTATTAGGGCTGAAAAATAGGTTGAGTTGGGTCGGGTTCAAGTCAACCTGTTTGATAAACAACTTAGGACCCCCAACCTGTTTACTCAAATAGGTCAGAATGGCTAACCTGAACTTGACCTGGTATAAATGGGTTCACCTGATTCCAGCCTATTTATTAAAAAAAATCCTGTTAATTTTTACAATAAAAAAAACCTTATATATAACCTGTTATTATGATTAAAAACCTTCTATAATTTTCTTCAAAAAAAAAATGTTGTATAAACTTGTCAATTTAAGCATAATTAAAATACATTCAAGTCAAAGTAACCATAATTGCTAAGTTGTCCCTGCTGTCAAGGCAGTCCAGCATCATATGAGCATATTAAAGGTTTATAGCACACTCATAATCAATGTCTAAGTTGGGCAACATTCCCAACAAAATAAAATTCAATCATGGAAAATCTTAACATGTCCAAAAACTTTCCAACATCAACTAAGTTTCAGCAATATATTAAAAATAGCCCATGCATAACTAATCAGCAAACAACCAGGTTTGACTAGTGGCAATGGTTGCTGTCGGACTTTGAGGTGTGCTCTTTGGTGGGCTTGGTGTCTCGGCTTCATCATATACCTTCATGGACATAATTTTCCCGCACAAACCTTCCAACCGAGGTTCCATTTTAGCTATAAGGAAATTATAAAATAAAACTTAGTTAATTATTGTTGTTGATTGTAACAAAGGAATGTAAATATAAATGCATATACTAATTATCTACCTTCACCAGAAGTCCAATCCTTAAAGCAAATAATTGCTTCTGCAATGGTTGGTTTTAGGGAACTTCTTTAACAATCTAACGCTCGGCCACCTAAAGGCAGATGTCGAAGCCATTGTAGAAATAGGAATCACGAGGATGCCCTTTGCCATCAAAGAAAGAATTGGATACGTTATAGCGCTAGCATTTGCCTTCCAATGATATACTCTCTCTGTCCCTTTATTACGTGCATGTTTTCTATTTTAGGTGACCCAAAATGTTACGCTTATTTATAAACATATCAAATAATTCAATTATAATCCACACAATTGTTTACCTTTTCCTTATGAAATTCTCTTTCACAGCCATAATTTTCGTACTATTAAATGCTTTTTAACATTTCCCATATAAATTTACATATACCCATATCATTACTTACTTTTTATCTTTCCCTTATAATATTCCCTACCTTTTTTGTCCCATAATATATTCTCCTATTTTCTCCATTCTCCTTAATTCCTGTGAAAAATGAGAAACGGGCAAGTAATAAAGGGATGGAGGTAGTAGGATGTTTATGCTAGTTGCATGAGGAATCAATAGCTCTTCCAAATACATTTAAAGGTCAGATTTATTTAACATTGAATTTTTCAATATTAGAATGATAATTTGCAGATTTTGAGTAATATATCAATACACATGATTATATTTGTCAACTATGTACAATATAATATATATGTAGTTTCACGTAATTTGTTTTAATTTATTAATTTAACATAATTTATTTCATTTAACTTTCATATTTTATTGAATAATTTTATTGCAACTGTAATACTGATGTATTGCACAAGATTATATATATATATATATAAACACCAAAATTACACTGTCTTAATCATATGAGAATAAAATATACACTTTATACAAAATAAAAGTGTAATTATTATTGTAACGAATGTTTCAAACATAATTATTTTTGTTTTGATAGTTATTAGATTAGTGTATTTACATGTTTTTTTAGTGATTTATATGTATAAATTTATTTATATTTAATTGAAAGTTTTTTTTTTTGTTAATTTGACCCACTATATTAATATCTAGAATCCGATTTTATATTTGGGTATATTTCAATATTTTCAATTCCACATGTAAGTACAAAAAAGATGTGCATGATGTTATTGTTGCCTATACTATAGGTTTAAACAAACCACAAATTAAACCGATATTGAAACATTTTCTTGAATGTTTTATCACTAAGGCAATGAAAGAAATTGAAGCTAATAAATTGGCAAGAGGTATGATGAATAAAATATTTAAATTTTCACTAATAAAAGAAGTTAGAGTATATTGTCATTTTAGATAAGACAAAAGAGCTAATTGAGGCCGAAGTGAGTGAGAAAAAGAAAGCTGACAATATTCAAGATAAAACGAGGCGAAAAAAAGAAAAGTGTGAGAATGAAGAAAATGTCGCGAAGGCCTTGAAAGAAAACCATAAAGAAACTTTAGATTCTCTTAGGTTTGTTACACAACATTTGCCATTTTCAATCCTGCTAATAGGTGCCATGGGGCTAGCGCACCAATATTGAGAGGTTTTTTTTTTTAATTTTTGTTTAAATATTTATTTTTTTAAAAACGAACCAATCAGAAGGTCACACGTGGCAAGTGGTGGGGTCAACTAACGGTCAACTAATGGACACTGACGGTCAACTAACGAAAATGACATTTGGTGATATTGTACTAAACCTCAGTTGCATTTGGTGAATTTTGAAAAACGCGATGACATTTGGTGAATTTTTTAAGTACTCAGTGGCATTTAGTGAAATGACCGTATAATAAACGACTTTGGTTATTTATTTATAATTAAATTAACATTTTTTTTTTGAAGAACTAATTTAATCTTATGATTTTTTCACTAATCAAAGTTACAAAATTTATTTTTCCAAAAAAACATGCATTTAATCTTAGTCAATATTCAATACCCAAAAAAAAGCAAATGAATAAAAATAATCCATAATTGTCTCACCTTTTAAATACACTAGTAGAACTACATTCCAACTACTTGGGTTACAATACCCATAACCACTGAGCAAGGCATCAGTGCACCACCACTAAGCTTATGTGCTTAAAACAAACACCTTAAATTGCCGCCCACCCAACCCAATTCAAATAACCACACACACAACTACTATACATTCTATTAGGTATATCACTAGCATCAATGATTATTCCAACGACTACTCAAATGAAAACCCTAAAGAAAAAGAAGGAAAGTGTTAACCTCGTCGGAGAAAGGGGTGATAATTAGCAAACATCTGAGAGAGTATCTTAAATACTTAGCCAATTATATCAACACTAAAATTGAACCAAAAAAAAAGGTATAAAACCAAGACTATAATGAAGGTGAAGAAGATGCTCATAACCTTTTAAACCTTTAAACGTGCAAGACATTTCTTATCTTTTAAGTGTACATTTGAGAAGATTCATCCAAAATTGGGTTGTTTTGGGAGAATATGAAAGATGAAAAAAAGAAGGATATTGCGTGGTCAAAGAAGAAATCAATAGAGTAGTTGTAAAATATTGCCCCTACAACTTCTTAGTAATTATTAAGCACTCATATCTTTATTACTAGATAAAAGCTCGTGCAAAGCACTATTTTGTATGTGTAAATCTCCTGAAAGGATAATTTTCTTAATAGACCATATAATATTTTGATTAATTTGCTATTCCTAGTTAGAAAAAGATAATTTTTATTATTCTAAGTTAATTTTAATGTGATTAGATAATTTTTTTTTAAAATAATTTAAATCTTAAATCACTATTTGTAGTTTTTTATGACATATAAAATTAACTCTCAAACCTTATTTGTTAAATTTGCTTATGTGGCAATTGATGTTTTTTAATTTAAAATAAAATGTGAATCTCTTTCCATTGGTTGAAATAATGCATTTGCTTATGTGGCACGATGAATGCTCTGGAAAAATGTCTCCTTAATACAAAAATAAAGATATTTTTCTTTGTTAAATTCTAAGTTTTTCTTTATCATTATTTCATTTATTTACTATTTAATAGTTTTTGACAAAAAAACACACATAATAATTTAATTAAACTGTTATTGCCTATTAGAAAAGGAGCAAGCCTCAATTTATAACCTAGATAAACAAATTATGTTTATGACATCGTAAATAAGTTGCACTGAAAGTTGTGTTTTATGATTAAAAAATATATATTTTACTGTTTGTGGGCCACAATGACAAGTTGGACAGATTTTCAAAATTAACACCGTTAACTCTCCGTTTGCTACTATTCATCATCTTCTTCTTCCCACCTTCTTCTTCTTCTTCTTCTTCTTCTTCATGTTCATCTTCTTCCTCTTGTTCATATTTTTTCATCCCACCCACTTTAATCTTCTCCCTCCAATCTCTGCCCACTTTCACCTTTTCTTTCAAGTCCGTTCGACTCCATTTCCGCCGGCTTCGCTGGCAAAATTAAAGGAAAACCCTTATAACAAAAGGAGAAATTAATGACACGGTTAACCCTAATGGATAGCTGAGTTTTCCTTCCTCCATTAAATTAGACTTCGCGCCACCATTTTCGGCAGTTTCGCTGCCGAAATTAAACGAAAACCCAAATAACAAAGTGAGAATAACGGTCATGGTTAACCCTAAAGGGTAGATAAGCTTTTCTCCTTCCATTGATTTCGACTTGTTCGACATCATATAGTGAAAAGGTTTACTTTCCACCATTGAAATTGAAGGTTGAAGGAGGAGAGAGAAAACAACAAAAGGTTGAAGGAGGAGAGAGAAAATCAAAAAATACCAAAAGGTTGAAAGAGGAGAGAGAAATCAACAGTTAACCAAAGTTAGATGTAATTTTGTTTATCAAGGTTATAAACTTGTATTTTCTCTTTGAAAAGTACAGTTTTTTTTTTTTTAATGTAATTTATTTTGATCTTATTTGTAGTCGTTAGTTACGTAGCAATTGAATTTATTATACATAAATAACTTGTAAATATGTTATCACATTCTGTCACATTAGGATAAAATCTTTAATGTGCATGAAAAGATATTTTTTAAAAAATTATTTGAAAAAGCATGGGTACACCTTAGAAACTCGACTACCTTAGGGGCATAGCTTAGACAAACCCTTAAATTTTTCTTGCGTGGCGATTGAATTTTTTAATTCCAAATTAAAATACAAATCACTTTTTTTATTGGTTGAAATAAGTCTCTTGCTTATGCAACGCGCCGAATGCTCTCGAAAATTGCCTCCTTTATTTATATATATTAGATTTATTAAGCTCAAAGTAAATATACTGAAAACTTACATTTTGTTTAATAAATGCTTCTTGTTAAGAAATAAGGGTGTAATTGTGTTTGATTAATGTGGAACAAGTCAATGAAAAATAAGAACGAGAAAAGCAACAAAAAAGATAAACAAAGAACACAAAGATTTATGTGGTTCGGTCAAATTAGACCTACATCCACGGGTGAAGGATTTGAGAGCTTCTTCACTATAATGGAGAAAGAACGAGAGCATAATACAAGGAGTCCTAAATCTTAATGGCTCTCTAAGGTGTGATCTAATTGATCAACTAAAGGGTCCTTTTATAACACAATGAAACCTTAATAAAAAAACCCTAAATTATTCCCCAAGTATACTCAAATAGCTGTCATAGAAGAAATATACTTTTAGGAAATATTCCATAAAACAATTACACTTAAAACTGAAATTATTTCCGACTAGGCACGAACGTGCCTGGTCGAGTAGTTCGTCAGCAAATTTCCAGCATCGTCAATTCTTCGTAAAACGGACATAACTTTCTCATTTCTTATCGAAAATAGACATATGATCAACCGTTGGATAGATATTGAACCAAGCTATCACTTCCAACTTGAAACATCTCAAAATCACTTATAGTTTGAGAGATATCTGCATTCAACAACCCTACTAGATTTCGAGTCACAATTTAACACTTCTAATATAGTACTAAATAATCACCAGTAAATATATTGAAATATGAGGTAAAAAAAAAAATCTTATCAAGCGCCCCAAGGGCACCTGTTAGCATTTGCCATTTTTCAATGAGTTGGGTTTTGATTATATGCATAAACTATTAAAGTAGGTGAGAAAGAATGGTAATCTTGGGTGGAGATTGAGAAAGGAAAAAAAAAGGGATTAAAACGCGACATGAGGTATGTAAAGTTAGTGGAAATTGAGGTAAAAGGAGGGGAAGGATGAAAAAGAAATTATATTACCTTTGACCAAGGGTCAAGAATACATATGGTTTTGAGGATGAAAGATACTAAGTGTTGAGCGCCTAGATTACCATCTCTTTTCTCTCCTCTCTCTTTTAGGACTTTAGTTTTCTTAGTCGTTAGTTTAGGTCGGAAATAGTCTATATTCTTTGGAAATTAGACTATTTTCGACCTTTTTTCTTTGATTTAATTTAGTTATCTGTTATTTGTTTTGTTTTGCTTTGTTTTGTTCTCTCCATTTGTGAGAATTTGTCCCAACTTTACCCCAACAATGAACATACATCTTGAGTGACTCTTGATTCTCTATTTATGGAGAGTCACTTGAAGATGACACTTGGCTAAGATCCGCTATATTGTATGTAAGAGAAAAGTCTTATTAGTACATACTCGATATATAGGATCCTCATACATACCAAGGTGTCATTTTTTTTTATAAAACTGTAAATTTCAACACTATATATTTTGTGTACCAGTAGAACCATATATATTATCATTGAAGTCTTAATGGTACTATTAGTTTAGTACCATTGAAATTTACATTTTTCTAGGATGCTCATACATATCAAGGTAAATTTGTCCTTTTTTTTTTTATAAAATTTTAAATTTCAACACTATATATTTTGTGTACCAGTACAACCATATATATTAACAATGAAGTCTTAATGGTACTATTAGTTTAGTACCATTAAAATTTACATTTTTCTAGTCGTAAAAAGAATTTTTTGAACATGGTAAATTTTCAGTGATTTTAACTAGTTTGGGGCTCGGGCAATGCCCCATGATGTTTAAATACAAAATAAAAAAATTACCTTGAGTCTAAATAATATTCTGGAACCATTACCTTATTAAGATTAAATAATAAAATAAAAATGGTAAGGTTTGTTGGGGATAGAAACAAAGATGTAGTAGTATTTGTTTACAATAAAAATGCTTAAAAATCTTTTAAAATTCTTAATGAAAAGTTACAACTCGTAAATGTTAATTAAGTAATAAAGTGACATTAATTGTGGAATAGAAACAACAAATGCAATAGAGTAAATATGAATTTATTCACGGTAAATCAAAGTGAAATAATTGCCTACTTGATATAACAATGGTAATGAAAAGTTAGAAATTTCAAGGGATGTAATAGTTTAAATCTAATTCAAATATGAATATGTAGTGTCATGTCATCATCTATGTGGCGCTATATCATAAATTTCATGATGACATAAGAATGACATATGTCGTCAGCATGTTAATCCCTTGAGTTTTAATAATATTATAGATGTGATATGTGATAGTACCATTAAGACTTCAATGGTACTATATGTGTTTTTAATGGTGCACAAAATATATCATTGAAATTTAAATTTCCTAAAAATGACCAAAATACCCCCGTACAATATGATGCTCATACAACACGGGTATGTATTTGTATCCAGGTAACTTTATCTTTATTAATTGTATGATATGTGTCTATGTGGGACCATAAATCTCCTACTTGTTTTTTGGCTCACTCATGGATAGATATCTATGGAGAGACATTCACTATTATTGGTGTATTTTAAGGTAGGTTTAGAGGATATCTTGTAGAGAGACAATGATAGAAAGAAAGGGAAGAGTCGTTAAAGTATGGTACATAATAATAAGGTTATGATAGTTGTAGCGAATTTTTCAACTCTCATTGAGCCCTATTGGTGTTCATGTTTATAAGCATGGCGACGTTCCAAGGAAAAGAAAATAGAGATAAAAGAGTCGCAACAAGTTTTAGGAAATTGTAAATCGTTCGGGTGTGAAAGTTACACCCCATTCACAATCATGGAGAAATCGTTCGGGTGTGAAGGTTACACCCCATTCACAATCATGGAGATTGCTAACTCCATAGTGGTCCGGAACCATGACTGGATGTTCAGGGATGATGGTACGAATCCAACCTTAAAGAGATTGGACCGGCCCTAAATAGGCCTCTACTTAAGTCTTATAATATTTATGTGCGCTTTTCGATCAACATACATACATCAAATTAATCATAAACCTGTTTAATCTACGTTAGTTGATTATTAATGCACAATCAAATCTAATATTGGTGATCACTTGAATTAAAATCATATTATCCTAAATCAAATTATTAATTATCTTATTAGGCGTGATTTCAAGTACAAATTCCCTTTAAACCTACAAAAAGGGGCGTGATCAAGCAATAGCAATAAATCATGGATAATCAAGCAACATATGATTAACACAACAATCATCATCATAATACATCATCAAAATATTGTTAATAGTAAATCCTAGGCATGATACTAAACGGATTAATAACAAATCCTAGCATGTCACTAAATAACAAAAACAAAGCTTTATCCTAAACATGATACTAGAAATCATAATAACATCCTAAACTACATGATACTAGAAATCATAAAAACATCCTAAGCATGATACTAGGAACTAAAATAATATTGTAAACATAATTTCTACTCCAAAATCAAAGAATATTAATATGGGTGATTAAATTACTCAATTTGATGCCTCAACCTTCTTGCTATTAAAACAATACACATATTAGTAAATTTCAAGAAAGTTAATTCAATAAAGTAAATAAACCAAATATGAATTGAAATATAGATTTGGGACCAAACCCTCAGGATTATCAACCTTTCACGTCGAGGTCGAAGGCAACATCAAGTATGGTTTGGAGTATTCGAATCTCGCAAAGGAGGTATTATGGATGATCTAGATGTATCAAGGATGTGTTTAAGCTAAGAACATGGATGATTGATAAGGATTGATGATGATTGGAACTAGGTGATTATAGCTAATTGTGGCTTATGATTGATAGTTTTAGCTGATTTGAAAACGAGGAAAACAACCTCTATTCATAAGGAAAAATGAGGGTTTGGACGATCAGAAAAGATCAGAATTTGGAACGGAATAGAATTGCTCTTGTCCCGCCGCGCTGGCTTTGACGCGTCGCGTTGGAACCATCGCAGTGCGTTAAGACCATCGCGGTGTGTTGAGACCATCGCGGTGCGTTGGGACCGTCACGATGTGTTGATCCTGGCGTTGTGCGCTGGTTTTAAAGGATGATATAATTTGTACGAAATTTAATTTCTAATGGAATTATGATCGTGATATATATTCGAACGTCTTTGAATTCAAACAGGATGAGGATTATCATATGAGAAGTTTTATTCGGTTTCGAATTCTTTTTTATCTTTATCTTTCCGGAAAGGATAAATTAGAACCTTCTAGAGGATTCTTGAAGCTCCTAAGGAATCCTAGTTGGTTTAGGATTAGGAATAAGTTATTTGGACCCTCATGTGATCATTGGGTCGTACGTTAGGTGGACCTAGGTTCGGTTTGGGCTCGATTTAGTATTTTGGCCATAACTTATTCGTTTTAAGTCGGATTTGGGCTTATAATATATCGTTGGAAAGCTTTTTTCAAGCCCCATCCAGCTAAGAAATAATTGGACTGGAATTATGGACCAAAATAATTAGGTTTGGACGTTTTTATGAGTTGGACACGAAATAAACGATTTTAAGGACACAAAATGAATGATTTTGGGTTTAAAGACACGAAATAACTGATTTTGGACACGAAATGAATGATTTTGGGTTAAAGGCATGAAATGAATGATTTTGGATAAAACATTTTAGGAAAGGTTAGAAATATGATCAAGGCTTAAGGTAATTTCACGAGACTCTTCAACACTTTACCGAACTCGTTAATCAAAGACGTGAAAGGTACTCATCACTGGATTTGGTTTTTGGGGAGACACAATCAGGTGTCTACAATAGTTTTTTGAAAGAAGGTAAAAAAAATTTATTAATGAACCAAAAGACTTTAAAAATTTATTAAGAAGGTAAAAAAAATTTATTAATGAACCAAAACACTCAAGGTAGCCACCCTATACAAAACCTACTTACATTAAAAATTCAGCAAAAAAACACAACAACTAAACATCAAACACCAACACTAAACTCCTAAGCAATCAAGCACTTCAGCCATTCTCTGTTCTTTCTACTCGTTTTCCTTAGCATGACATGATTGATTCTTTGATAAATCTCCCACACCAGCTTCTGAACAACCAAAGTTGGTCTCTGCAAGCACATATCCCAGACAACTTTATTTCTTTGCTACCAAACTACATAAAGGATCCTGCATAATAGCTCTGTATCACATGTCTTCTAAACCTTCCAGCAATGCTTTGCAAATTCAAATTGCAATCTTCCAAGGAGCTAGGACTGCATTTGATGCTTGTAATCTTATCCACTAAGTCACAACGTTCTTTGCTGTAATTACACTCAAAGAATAAGTGCTCAACAGTCTCATCCTTTTCACCGCACAGGGGGCAAGAAGTCTCAGTTATGATTCCCATCTAAACCAGCTTCATTCTCACTCTAATTCTCTTCCAAACAATAAGCCAAGCAGTAAAACTGTGTCTAGGGATGTTCAATATGTTCCAAACCCAATTACACCAAGGTACCTCTGGAAGAGGGTTTCCTGTCCAGCTAATGCTAGCTGGACCTGGAAACAGTTGTGGAAGGTAAAGGAGCTCTTTAAGCCTATTTATACTGGAAGTAGATGGAATGCAAATGAAAAGGGTTATATAGTAGCTAGTGGGTATAAATGGCTACAACAGGAATTTCTAGAGGTACCTTGGTAGTTAATTACAATTGCAAGCATACACTATTATTCCCCATAATTGAAGCAGAAGATTTTTGTACATTATGATTATTGTCCATGAAATCATCAAATAGTATGCGTATATGCCCTTTAGTAAATATTTCGGCTCTGACAGCGGGATAGAAAATGTAAGACACATAGTTCACCACAAACAACCTTCCACTATGACACTACGGATGACATTACTTCCACTCACATGTAGTTTGTTCATGAAATCTCAACACCTTCCATATTAGTATATGTTATACTTTGTACTCATGCCAATTTTTGTACTTTTATCGGCCTATTAAAAAACAAAAACATCACATAGTAGCTTAGTACTAGTTCAATTCATCACCCTTGCACAAACTAAACTTACATTATTATTTTTTTTTTTTTTTTTTTTGAGAGAAAGTTACAATAACTTATTCAAAGTGCACATCAACAAACCAAAACAAAACATTACAACTATAGACTAACGCTCATAATAAATAAAATTACATACATACGTAGGCTAGGAACTTCATATTAGTATATTATACACACCACAACTTCACAAGTAACTTATTCAAAATATACACATACACTCATAGATCATGCTATATTTTTCACTTTCATTCTTTGGGAGGATTGTTGTTGAAGTCTTGCCGTGGGATCTCATGGTGATTATTTGGATTACTTTCCGAGTAGTAACCAAATTTTGGGTTGTCGACACCGCCTTCGGACAACATTCTTGGCATCCTCTGGTTGTCCTTTTGAGTTTGCACCATCAAAGTTCTCCCTTCTGCTAACAACCAGAAACTTGAGACAATTAAGATGATCATAACCACCCCTTGAAACCTCATTATAGCTAACCAAGAGCTTAAGATAAAAGTTTTAGCAATCAAGTTTATCTTAATTTATATGTAGAAGCTAGAAAATTATTTGATTGTATGTTTAGCTAAGAGCTACTACATAGTTGAACAAATTTATAGAGGAAATAATATAAGGTAATTGACTAAATAATGTGGTAAGAAATTAAATTAATTAATAAGTGATTAATGATGGAGTCACCACCAAATCAGGCAACATTAAGTGAGTTGTAGCCACTTGTTGAAAATGTGAAGAATGATGGGAGTAGTAGGCATATATGCGTTTTTCTGTAACTAGAATTAGGATGCTTTCTCAATTCTCATTGGAGGAGACAATAATATTGGATGTTGGTGCATTGCAACCAGAAATTTTAAAATTGAATTTACTCAATAAGTCATAAGTTGTGGACCTACATATCATAAATGATCTTTATCTAAGGTAAAAATTGATGAAATGATTTTCACCTATATATTAAACGGTCGAGTTTAGTGTAGATAGCTTCAAATAGAATTGGAATATAAGGGTCGTTTAGAGTGCGGCTTAAATTTAAATGATTTTTTTAATAATTAATTTAATATGTGGTTTAAAATGAAGTTTTGATATAATTAGATTACTCTCCTTTATAAATTAGTTGGCTACTCTCTCTATTTTTTTAAATGCATCACTTGATAATGGGCGGAGTTTTAGGATAGTAGTATAATATTGTGACTGGGTGAATAATTTATTATAATAAAAGTAAGATGAGAACCATGAAAGAGAAAATATGTGAGAGAGTAGATATTTTTACTCCCTCCGTTCTTTTATTAAGAGCTTATCTGAGTTTTTTCACAGGAATTAAGAAAATTGTAGATTCCTTAAAACTAATTATTGAGAGTATTTATGGGCATGTGGGGTTAGAGAGAGAATAGAGAAAAAGAAAAAGTGGTTGAAAATTATTGAAGAGAAAGAGAAAGGATTGGAAATTGATGTAAAAAGGTATGACAACTCATAAAAAGAGGGGAATATTATCAAAAAGTACAATCTCTAAATAGAAATAGACTCTTAATTTTGGTTACCTAAAAATGGAATACAGGCTCTTAATAAGAGGACGGAGGGAATATTATTTAAAGTGGGGACCATGGGAGAGAGATAAATTATAAAATAATTTAAGTGGAGTTTAAAGCAAGAGCCCTTTAAGAATGAATTGACTACCACAAGCCTTATTATGTGGCATGATTTGATTGGATGTACTTTGCCATGTAATCTTTGACTTTTCAAAGCATATTTTAATTAAAATTTATTTTTGTAATTTCTGAAATTCTTTTTTTGCTTTCAAAAATTTTATTTTATAATTTCTAAAATTCTTTTTCTAATTTCTTAATTAATTTCAGAAAATTAAATTAAATTAAAAATCAAAATTAAAAAATTAAAATTTCAAAAATTGTTCTTCATTGGTCTTCATCCAAAATAAAAACTTTTCAAAAATTTGTCACTTTTATTCAGCAATTCGTTCAATGTTTCAATATTAGGTTCGATCTACCCATGTCGTTCATCAATTTATGTTGTAGCGTTTTTTTTTCCAGTTTTTGATTTTTAGGTTTTTGTTCTTAAAAATATCTATAACTTTCGCATTTTTAAGTATTTGTTAAGCAAGAATTACCCGCATATGTGTTTGTCAATATCGAAGTGGTCGGGGGCATAGTGATTAACGCTGAATGATTGGTGTTCTTCCGACTGTGCAATCGAGAAAGATGTTCGTTCGTTTTTACTTTTTGAGCTTTAGTTTGATTCATAAACATGCATGTAATTAATTTATCGCGAACTTGTTTGTGTCTTAGATAATGACCTAAACTAGGTCATACCTTAGGCACAAACAAGTACACGAAAAATTAATTACATGTTTACGGATCAAATTGGTTCAAACCCATTGAAATTTAGGCAATATTAAACAACTACTAGTTGTGTATCAATCAACTTTGTTCTAACAATCGCTTTCACAACCCCTTTGCGCTGCTCAACTCCCATTGCCAATATCATATACTACCTCCGTTTCATATTTTTTGCAACTTTGGGGTATTATTTCTTATCTAAGTATGCTTTTTCTTGTTGTTAATCAGAGTTTGCTTTACTTTATTAATTTCTTTATGGCTAATTTTAGTCTATCTTGGTTATTGTTCTGCATTTCTGGTTGTATTGGCTATAGTTTATTGGATGGTTGTGTGCAGAGGGAGTTTGGATCCTTTGTTAAGGGTTTTGGTTTTGTTGTAGTGTTGGGAGAGTTAACAGGTGTTGTCGTTGTTTGGGGGACGAACAAGAATTTGACCGTGGCTAGGGTGAAGTGTGTGTTGTGCTGGAATGATTATTATTATCATTCTTTTCCTTTCTTTGTAATGATCATTGTGATCATTACTCTTGAAATTTTATATCCAAAGCAGGCGCCCAAACTTTATTTTGGGGTTTCTCGAACCTCGACGTTGTCAAAGATTTCTTGCCAACAAGAACACTTATGAATATAAAAGTCACATGTCGAAGTGACTTGCTTGAAGGCTTTACTTGGTGATAAGTTGATCCCAGTAGGTAAGGTTAAACTAGCCATGAACGAATAGTTCCAGTACTCTCTGCTCTCTTTGTGTTTTGAAGTATGTATCCGCTCCTTGGCCTATAAGGAGGTCCTAATCTGCAACATGTCCGGCCAACCCCAATTATGTTATATTGTTTTTAGTGTCGAAAGTTGTAATGGCTTAAATGTTAAAAGCCATGTAGTGGTAAGTTTTAGTTTTTATTTCGTATTTTGTAAACTCTAATTTTATTAATATAATTTGCTATTGTAAAAAAAAAATAAAAAAAAAAAAAAAAATAATAATAATAATAATAAAATAAAATAAAATAAATAATATGAAATGGAGGTAGTACCATCTTCATCTTATATTCTTGATGCATATCATGTTGATCTCCCTCTTTAATAAGCCAAGCAATTTGGGGTTGTAACATCTGTTTCTCAAGCACCAATTGAACATCTTTCTGCCAATCTAGGATACCTTCATCCACCCAATGAAAAAGTTGCATTCTTATCTTCTAGGAGTAGTTACTTAGCTAGTACCATAGTCATAGAACTTGCATGAGCACTACCACTTTCTAGGGTTATCAATTTAAGGTATAAATAGTTGAAATCTAAAATCCAATAAGGTACTAGATCACAAATTGAAGATACTTGTTGATATCTTTGCCCAAAAATTACTCCGTATATAAGTAGGGTGATTGACTTATGTAATTTGTTTTTATGTAGAGTAATTTTTTTAGGGTAACTAGTGATTTTTTTTTTTTTTTTTTTTTTTTTGGTATCTCACATGCATCTTTTTAATCAATAAAGTCTTAAGCATTTTGTCCCTTGATTAATGAAAGCATTAGCTTGGCATTTTCCCTTTATTGATATATAAGCAGAGTATACATTTTAAAAAGGGCACAAACATGCCTCTTTTTTTTTTTTTTGTTGTTGTTGTTGTTGTTGTTGTTGAGCTTTTATAATTATCACAAATTCTTGATTAAAGCAGACTTTTATTAACTTATAGTAAGACGAGTTAAAGTTACCCTAAAAGTATTTAAAGTTACCCTTATATGCTACAAAAGTTGCCATTTTCCTAACATAAATTCTACCATTAAAAAACACTTATAATGTATTAGATTAATCATATTAGCCTTCATAGCATGTATCCTTTAGAAATTATACATTAAATACAGTCATATAAACTCCTTACAAATTAAAAGTTATCCTTAAGGGATTAAAATTATCATAAAATTTATTAAAATTATTCACAAATTAATTGTCTTACAATAAGCTCATCTTATACAAGACTTATTGTATAATTAATAAGCCTAATTATACATTTTTGTCGGCTGTACAAACAAATTAAATTTGATGCATGTTGGGTTGTATTGGAAAAATGTCAAGCCGTAATTTTGCAACTTGATTTGGAATATGTCCTAGTATATGCCTATATGGCCATATTCGAAAATCTGAACCATATGAACATCCCCTACTTAATGTGAGAAAGCTTTTCAAATACTTCATTTGACTTACACTATTTATATACTAACTTTTACTTAATTTTTGTACTAATTACATGAGAAAAATCAACTTTCTTTTAATTTTTTGTACTATTCAAATAAGGGTGCATGTAATTGGTTGTGGGATTAGGTAAAATGTCTATTTTTATAATCTAATTTTTGTATAATTTTACTTATAGACAATTGAAGATAATGGTAAAAAAAAATGTTTCTCTACAATTTCGTTAGTCTAAGTGATGCAATTAAATGAAAACAAAATTAGCAATTTGATTTTATGTAATACTTCCTATGATCTTTTATTATTGAAGCAATTAAGGTTATTTTTACTCTATTAAGATTATTCACATACCATCATTAGACCATTTACTATGTTTTTTTTAATAATAACATTGATTCATTAATGAACTAAGTCATACAAGTTACAAAATAAACCAAATTTATAACAAATAGTAGGTAGTACATAATATAACAAATTGAATTGTCTAAAGGCTTTCTCATTGCCGTTATTATTGTTGTAATTTATTGTTATTGTACTAATTGTAGTAGTTGGCTATATATAACTATATATTATTATTAGTCATTTAACTCCATTTCTATAAGTCAAATGTTTTCCACTTCTATAAAAAATTAAAAAAAAAAATGACAAGAAGTCAAGGAGGCACACTAAACAAGCTAGAACATTGCGATCTGATGTCAAGGCATACGCATGGTTGCCTTATTGAAGTGGTTTGTTTATAAAGGAGAACCATTTCGAAAATTTTAAACAAAAATCATCATCACTTGCTATGATTACTTAGCAAAAACTCAATTATATCTACAATTTTCAACAACAAATTTATGTGCACATAAATTTACTCAACTATAACACTATTATCGTCAAGAAAATTGTTGGAAATGTAGATTTTTCAAGGCTACTTAAAGGACAATGTGAACAAAAAGTTGTTCAACGATGAAGGAATTTGCTATATATGTTGTGGCAATGAAGAAAACCACTGACTTGAAAACCATAATTCGATGTAATCGGGTTATTGAGATATATTGAGATAATATCGTATATTTGTTAGGATATATTATCTTGTGTATTTTAGTTAACTTCCTAATATCCTAGCATATCTTTTATTTTAGGGTTAGGAATATTGTATCATATATATATTGACTGAGCCATGAATGAGAAGGAAAAGTCGTATCATTGCAAATTTCTACATGGTATCAGAGCCAGGTTATTTTCAAAAAAAAAAATGATGATCGACTGTTGCAGTCAGGGGGGAAAAGGTCCTTCGGCTGCTACGGGATTGATTGCTAATGCAAAAGTTTCTGAAAATCGTTTGAACAGTAAATTTGATACAACTTTTTGGATTATTGACATTGGAGCTACACATCATGTTACAGACGAAAAATCATGGTTATTTGATGCACAAATTTTTCATTGTCCCATTGGTTTACCTAACGGTGACTCGATATTGGCTACCTTAGAGGGTTCAGTTCGTTTGTCAAATAAAATTGTGCTAACTCGAATTCTTTATGTTCCCAATTTGAGTTGCAATTTGCTCTTTGTCTCTCAACTTAATAATGCATTACGCACAACTGTCCAATTTAATTCTAATATGTGTGCTATACAGGAAAAATTGAAAGAGCTGATTGGAACAGGAGTTCAAAAAGACGGACTATATTATTTTAGCAAACCGGAATTGGTGCAACATGTGTCCGTAGATGAATCAACAAGCAACTTGGAGTTATGGCATAGACGAATGGGGCATCCATTCGAGAAAGTTGTCAGGTTACTTCCTCATGTTAGTAGTACTAAGGATAGTTTACATAAAGGGTGTGAAGTGCGCTTTCGTGCTTAACATCCTAGGGATAAATTTCCTGTGAGTGATAATAAAACTTCTAAAATGTTTGAGAAAATTTATTGCGATTTGTGGGGTCCTTATCATCATATTCCATCATGTGGAGCTCGTTATTTTCTAACAATTGTTGATGATTTTTCCCGAGCAGTATGGGTTTATCTGTTGATTGATAAACCGAAGTGTTTCGAATGTTTATGGCTTTTATTGCTATGGTCAATAGGCAATTTTCTCAAATAATTAAAATGGTGCAAAGTGATAATGGTACAGAGTTTAGTTGTTTGTTTGATTATTTTACTGTAACTGGTATTTTGTTTAAAACCTCATGTGTGGGTAGCCCACAACAAAATGGAAGAGTTGAGAGAAAACACAAGCACATTTTAAATGTTGCGAGAGCTTTACGATTTCAAGCCAAATTGCCTATCTATTTTTGGGGGGAGTGTGTTCTTGTCGCCGCTCATTTGATAAATCGTACTCCTACTCCTTTGCTACAAAATAAAACTCCATTTGAAATTCTCTTTGATAAACCACCTTCTTTTGATGCAATATGTACTTTTGGGTGTTTGTGCTTTGCTCATAATCAGAAAACAAATGGAGATAAATTTGCAAGTAGAAGTAGAAAATGTGTATTTTTAGGATATCCGTTTGGGAAGAAAGGATGGAGGTTGTATGATCTTGAAAACAAGGAGTTTTTTGTTTCTCTTGATGTAAAGTTTGTTGAAGATGCGTTCACTTTTAGTTGTCTAGAAGATGTGAATTTTGTGCCTATTGTGTGTGACAATAATGATGAAATTGATTCTGATTTTGTGGAGTATGAGATGTATGCGGGTGATATTGTTGATATTGCTGGTAATAATTATGAAAATGCTGCTGAAAATATTTATGAACATGCTGAAGAAATAGTTCACGAGCTTGAGCAGCCCACGGATCAGCACAGGGCCGAACCAGGAGGTGCTACCCAGCAGTTAGCTGCTGTCCAGCCCGCTGGAGACCCATTGGGTGTAACAACAACTACCATGCAAGCATTAAAATGGCACCGTTTGAAGCTTTGTATGGAAGAAGGTGTAGAAGTCCAGTTTGTTGGAATGATATAAGTGAAACTATGGTACTTGGGCTAGAGATGATTGAGGATATGGTGAAACAAGTGAAGTTGATCCAAGAAAAGATAAAAGCAGCCTAAGACCAACAGAAAAGTTATTCTGATTTGAAAAGGAAAGAGGAAGGATATGAAGTAGGAGAGAAAGTCTTGTTGAAAATTTCACGCATGAAAGGTGTAATGAAGTTTGGGAAAAAGGGAAAGTTGAGCCCAAAGGCATAGGGCCATATGAAATCAAGAAAGTAGGAAAAGTGGCATATAAATTGGATTTGCTCACTGAGCTGGAAAGGGTTCACAATGTGTTCCATGTGAGTCAAATTTGAAAGTATATTCCTGATGTGACCCATGTGTTGCAACCAGAAACCATTGAGATGATGGATGAGAATCTGACCTATGAGGAAAGACCAATAAAGATTCTGCATTCTAAAGTAAGAAGTACAAGGAATAAAGATGTGAGAATTGTGAAAGTATTTTAGTCGAATTAGAAAACTGAGGAGGCTACATAGGAAGTTGAGGTCGATATGAGGAAACGTTACCTAGAGCTGTTTGCCTAAGGTTAGTGGTCGAGTTACGGGAGCATAACTCTTTTTAAGGGGGGTAGAGGGCAATAAAGTTTCGCGTATTTGCTTTTCGAGTCATTTTGAGTGATTTTGAGTCTTTCTTAAGTTGGTTGGAGTCTTGAGTCAAGTTAGGATATGCATGAACCAATAATTTCAAATGATTTTCGTATTTCTTTTGGCTAAGTTACGGGACGAAACTTCTTTTAAGGGGGGTAGACTATAATACCCCGTATTTTTTAAACGTATTTTCTAATTAATTAATTAATTATTATTTTCTAAAAAGGGTATTTTAGTAATTTATTCTACTTTTTGAATTTTGGAGCCAAAATAATATTTGAATTTTGGCTCCAAAAGTATTTTAAAAATTAATTATTATTTTTGGATTTTGAATAAGATTTATTATCTATTTATTTTATTTTAAAACCCGGATTATTTATATATTTCGGATATTTTAATTAAACAAAATTATATTTTATTATTTATTTATAAGGGCCGAAAATTCCTAATTCAATTACTATGGTTTTTGGATTTTCTATGTGTAGAAAATCTGATTTTCTTAGTTATTTTATTTAGTGAATAATTGGTATTTTCTTAATTAATTATTTTATAAAATAAACAATATTTACACAATTATTTTTAAGCCTTAAATCTAGCAAAATATTTCCTAAATACTACAAGGATGTCCGAAATTTTGGAGCCATGGAAGCTCAAAAATTTTGGCCACTTGGTTGGATTTTTGGGTGATTTATTTTGGTAAATTGTATTTTAATTATCTCCTTAAAATCTCTTATTTTCCTTAATTTTATTTTCCACATCCTAAATATTTGATCATCTTATTTCCTTACCTTATTTTATCTTTTATTATTCCCCAAGTAAACCTCCTTTGCCATATTATTTTTCATGACAACATACTTTCCTTAATTTTGATAATTCTTAATCACCTTAATCTCAAACTTTCCATATTTCTTTAACGCTCTTCTCCAATTAATTTCGTTAATTCTTTTTACCATAATTCTTCCCACATTCTCTTGTCACAATTCTTGCATGAGCTAGCCTATAAATACCTTCTCATATTCTTCACACCAAAAACTCAATTCTCTTCTTCTCTCTTACTCTTCTTCTCCTCTTTTCTAAACGAAAATCAGCCTGTATATCTTTGGAGCCAATTTTCAGACACTTTTGGTAATTTTTGGAGTTTTTCTATTTCACAAAAAATTGTTTCTATCAAAAATTCCTTGAGTTTAGGCTCAAGAATCACCTAATTTAGAGTTATATTGAAGGAATTATGTCCTCCGCAAGTTCTGCCTATTCTTTCCAACGCAAATCCAATTCTCTTTAATTTCTCTTCTCTTTTTCTTATCTTTACTTTCTTGCGCCACCACCACCAATCACCATGACCGCCACCTCCAGCCACCTGCCGGAAGGCTGCCCTTGCCGCCGCCTCTCTCTCTCTTTCCCTTGGTTTTCTACCTATTCTTCTTCTCTTCTCTTATTTAATTAATTAATTATTATTATGGGGGATTTAAAAAAATTATTATGAGTAGTTTTAATTAAATAAAATCAGAATTTTATTCATGTTTATGAAAAATAATTTAAAAGGTTCATGTACATGTAGTTGGGGGGTTTTAATTTAATTGTTGTGATTATTTGTTAACCTTATATCAATTAAGGTTATATTTAATTGTAGGGTGTGTTTGATCCAAGTGCTTGAAGTTTCTTTGTGTTTGCTAAGCAAGGACCAAAGTTTCGTTAGGTGGCTAGATAATTTTGAAATTGATTGGATTATATAAGCATGTTTTGCATGATTTTTATGATGATTGAATTAAATTCAATTGAACTATGATTTATGGAATAAAAGCATGTTAAAATAATTGGTTTGATAAATAAATTGGAGGATTAATGTTATGTTTGAATGGTTGAATTATGTATCAAGTTTGAATAAAGAAATTGATTTGAAAAGTTTGATGAATTAAATAAAAGGTTTTTCAAATGAACAGTTATTGATTTTGAAAAGTTCCTTATATTAGATTTAATTCTCAAGTATTTATTAAAAGGTTGATTTTTAAAGCATGTTGAATTAAATAAAAAGGAGTTTTGAGTTAACCTATTACAAAGGTTGATTTTTATTCAAAGAGGAATTTTATGAGGATTATTGAATTATTTATTAAAAAGCTTTACAAGCATAATTATTATATTAATCCCACTATGCAGATTCATTGAAGTCTATGGACTTTGTATGACTTAGTCTTTCTCCAAGAATAGCCTTGAAATAGTAGGAGACTAGCTTGGGGGGTGTGCACACTTAGAGAGGAGGTTGAGTTTTCGAAAATAATTGATTTGACTAATCATTATTATTGAGTTATTGGAATTATTTTGAGAATATTGAGAATTGGTTTTCAAAAGAGGAATTGGTTTTATAAATCGTTTCATCGAATTATTGAATTATTGAGAATTGGTTTAATCATGAGTTTTGGAATTCATTGGATTGATTATTGGAATTGGTATTAAAAGCATGTTTGCGAATAAATTGAATTCACTTATCTTGCACTTATCGTACTTAGCATATTTTGCCGTATTTCTTATTTGTTTTGGTTCGCGCTGTTTACCGTAATAATAAGCAGTGTTGACTAATTTCAGGTAGAGTCAAGAATTATGCATATGGGAGTCCCTGGAATGTTCTTCATCTAGATTAGGAATGTTGGTCTTTGTTTAACTATGACTACTCATGACTATGGTTACTATTTATATTATTATTAATAAAGGAAGTATTGAAGTTTCCGTTGCAAAGTATTGGTTTTGGTTAGTAAGTTTGAGTAGCCTTGCGT
This sequence comes from Chenopodium quinoa, assembly GCF_001683475.1. Classification (NCBI taxonomy): domain Eukaryota; kingdom Viridiplantae; phylum Streptophyta; class Magnoliopsida; order Caryophyllales; family Amaranthaceae; genus Chenopodium; species Chenopodium quinoa. The sequence continues at coordinate 97,535 of NW_018744582.1, read as the reverse complement.
AATCACGCGGCGGTAATACGCCTAAGTCTATCTCTACAGTATAATTATATGTATTATACTAGTATTTCCGTAGAGGGAGCTTTGGGGGTGTTACATTGGGCGCTGGGTCCGGGCAGCAGTAGCCACACCCAGCTACTGTTCAGTCCGATGGAAACCCAGCGGGTGCTGGGTCTGTGCAACAGCAGCCACGACTATCCACTGTTTCGCTAGATGACAGCTCCAACCAGCAGCTGCAATCCAATTCTATGGGTCGGGGATGTCGAGAAAAATTTCCTTTGGTCTTACTTCATGATTACATGACACACACATTTTTTGCTAATAGTTGGTCTCGCTCCGTTCCGGCTTCCAATCTCCCTTCAGGTACTTCGTACCTTTTAACATATTATATAATTTATGACACTTATTATGTGAATTGTTGGAATTTTCTTGCAGCCGTTGTTAAGAGCAATGATCTGAGGACTTTTAAGGAGGCTATGAAGTTTGAAGATTGGAGGAAATCTATGAAAGAAGAAATTCTAGCTTTAGAAGATAACGAGAAGTGGACCTTGGAACATCTTCCACCCAGAAAAAGAGCTCTTGGTAGTCAATGGGTCTATAAGACCAAATTTTTGTCAAATGAGGATGCTGATCGACTCAAATCCAGTTTGGTGGTGTTTAGGAATCATCAGAAGGCAGGTGTTGATTATGATGAAACTTTTGCTCCGGTTGCAAAAATGACAACGGTTCGAATTTTTCTTGCTATTGCGGCTTCAAAATTGGGAGTTTCATCAAATGGATGTTCATAATGCCTTCTTACACGGTGATCTTGATGAGGAAATCTACATGAAGTTACTACCTGGTTTTGAAAGCTCGAATCCTTCATTGGTTTGCAGATTGCGCAAGTCGTTGTATGGTTTGAAACGGGCTCCCAGATGTTGGTTCTCAAAGCTTGTAACGGCTTTAAAACAGTATGATTTTCTACAATCTTATTCTAATTATTCTTTATTTACATATACTAAAGGCAATGTTCAGATAAATATCTTAGTTTATGTCGATGATCTAATTATCTCTGGAAATGATTCCACTGCATTTACTGTTTTTAAAGCCTATCTTAGTGATTGTTTCAAGATGAAAGATTTTGGTCCTTTGAAGTATTTTTTGGGTATAGAGGTGGCCCGTAGTTCACCAGGTTTGTTTCTGTGCCAACGGAAATATACGTTGGATATCATCTCTAAAGCAGACTTGTTGGGGCCAAAGACAAGTGGTTTTCCCATAGAGCAGAACCCCAAGCTTGGCTTAGCTAATGGCGATCTTATTTCGGATCTGAAGTCGTATCGCAGACTTGTGGAGCGTTTGATCTATCTTGCGGTCACTCGTCCTGATTTGGCATATTCTGTTCATGTGTTGTCCCAATTTATGCAAGAGCCACGGAGTGAGCATTGGGATGCGGCTTTGAGGGTGGTTCTCTATTTGAAAGGAACTCTGGCTCAAGGTATTTTGTTAAGTGCTGATTGTGATTTGAATCTGCAGGGTTGGTGCGACTCAGATTGGGCAGCTTGTCCTCTCACTCGTCGCTCTTTATCTGGTTGGTTTGTATTTCTAGGTAAATCGCCTATTTTGTGGAATAAAAAGAAGCAACATACAGTGTCTCGGTCTTTTGCAGAAGCCGAATACAGGTCCATGGCTGGGGTCACTTGTGAGCTAAAGTGGCTTAAAGCTCTGTTGTTGAGTTCGGGTGTTCAACATCCAAAGGCAATTAAGTTGTTTTGTGATAGTGAGTCAGCTTTATACATAGCAAAGAATCTGGTTTTTGATGAATGAACAAAGCACATTGAGGTTGACTGCCACTTTGTTCGTGATGCAATTAAGAAGGATTGATTTCTCCTTCTCATGTTTCAACTTCATCTCAACTTGTGGAAATTTTTGCAAAGGCTCTCGGAAAAACACGGTTTGATTATCTTCTTTCCAAACTGGGCATTTTTGACCCGCATGCTCCAACTTGAAGGGGGGGTATTGAGATATATTGAGATAATATCGTATATTTGTTAGAATATATTATCTTATGTATTTTAGTTAACTTTCTAATATCCTAGTATATCTTTTATTTTAGGGTTAGTAATATTGTATCATATATACATACATATATATATATATATATTAATTGAGCCGTGAATGAGAAGGGAAAGTCGTATCATTGCAAATTCCTACAACATAATATTCGTTGATTCATTCTTTAACATTTACACACCACTCTCACACTAAGGCATTTAGGGAACTTTTTTTTTTCAACAACAAAAAACATAACAAAATAAATAGTATGGAGCCACATAAACTAGAAGTATATAAGAGGTATAGGATTAAGTTAGCTTTCCAATAAGAATAAGTATAGAAGTTCAAAAGTATAATGAAGAACAAGGTTGATGTATATAATGAAGGATAATTCATAACGACATTTTTCTTAAAATGTCAACGATCAACGATCAACTCTCTTAACGAAGAGATTCATAGGTAACCGCCCTCCACATTCAATAAGCAATCAAGTACTGAAAATATAATATCTTAGAAACAACAATCTTTTATTTTCTAGGTACTAATGGGCATCGGTTTGTCCCTTAAACCGGTGCCCAGCCGGTGCCCATTATAACATATCTATTAACTTCAATAATGGGCACCCGCCTATTTCGCACCGATTCAAAACCGGTGCCAATAAGCTGCTTTTGAACCGGTGCTCATTTGTGTGTTTTCTACTAGTAATGAATAAGAGATTTACAAGGATAGGAAGATGATGAAGAGAAAAGGCCTTCAATGATTATCCGGGCACGGGCCCGATTGGACCAACTCACACGACCTAGGTAAACAAACCTACATTTTCCTCTCTTTAAACACAACAAAAAGTACTTAGTTAATGACTCCAAAGGTCTCCTGTTTAGGACAATATAAGAGGTTATATGGTGGGATTTATTCGACTTCAGTCATTTGACTTTAATTCAATATAAGTTGTTTTCTTAGGTAAAGATTATGCGAGATTGAATACAAGATCAATTTACACTACAATCAAATGATCGAATCAGACAGAGTTACTTTCACAACTACTCTGTACATAAGATTAAGATCCCCTTGTTGAAAAATGATATAAATTACAACAATATAATAGAGTGCAGGAAGAATGTTCAATGTGCAACGGTTATTATATCACCAATTGGTTTTACCATAAAACCTTCTCCTTGGGTTAATTGCCCAGACCCAATTCATATTTTATTTTATTTTTTTTAACAAAATTAGTGTTATTCCTTAGAGGTGTTAAAAATAAAAATAAAAACAACTAGTAAAGAACTCTAACCGTCTCCTCTCTAATTTTTTCTCTTTAGGGTTTTTCAAAATAAGTGTTTCATAGGCTGGAAATAGCCAAATTTCATTTCCGACCTTTTCCCTTTAGTTTCTTTATGTTCTTGTTATTGAATTCAATAAAACTACATTATTTGATTCTATTGTCATGTATTAATATTTATTAGATTTCCCTTTCCCCTTTTTTTTAATGGTGTTTAGAGAGCCACAAGGATGGGGTGAGAATCGATCTCAGAATCTCCTGAAATCGGGAGGAAAGCTCTAACCACTTGAACTATCCCTCACTCTATATGACTTTTTATTTCAAATTTTTATTCCAAAAATTAGTGTTATTCCTTTAGTTATTTGTCTTATTACACATGCTCATGGTGGCTTGCTTTCGGTTTTGGTACGACATTAATAAATAAGTCGTCCTAATTTTATGTTGCTGCTATATATTAGTCATTATTTTAACACTTCTTATTTTGGAATATAACTATTATTACTATTTTATTGTTTTCTTTCCCTTGAATCCTACTCACACAAATTTTTTATTGTTTATCTTGCCCACAAACTATTAAAAACACCCCACTAATCACACTTACATATCAATATATCATTCTTTATGTATTACCCACATGCTCTCTTAAAATAACCCCAATTAATTAACAAGAGGTCAAGATGGCAAGGCGGCAAGGCGAATGGGTACAAACTACATACAGAAACCATACTCACTTAATAATCGTTGTCTCTAAGATTTTATGTCTCCATCTCATTTTACTAAGTTTAGGTGATGAAGGAAATATTTAAAATCATATCTCAACATCATCTTTTTGGAATTAATGTTATGTATTGTTGACCAACAAAACAATATGAGCATAATAAAAGATCAGGTCTCCACTAGATTGGGGCGGGCGGTGCCGCGGATGTGTCAAGTAGCTAAAAACTACAACATTTTAAAAATTGGGTTTCAAAATGATACTAAATAACTAAAAACTTAATTCTCAAGCAATAAGAATGATAATAAATAAAGTTTTGCTAACATAATATCAACAATACAAACTTAAAATAGTTTTATTAGTACACTATTTATAAAGTCATAAAATATTGATACACAATCTAATCTAGTAGGTCAATCACAAGAGTATGAGACAATTAATGTTAAATAATGAACAAAGTATGTTTTTGACACCTAAAATTGTTTCTCCTAATACAAAACTCAATGATAATAAAATACTAAGTGTATGTAAGATCAAATTAGTTTAGGGTCTAAAGAGATAACCAATGAATGACAACCACAACAAACTTATATTATAAAAGTGTTTTATATACCCAAATCTATTATATTTCCAAAGAAATTCAAATGGTTGGATAGCATAATTTTAAAAGAGTTTTAAATTGATATTTCATAAGCTTAATTTCAATTTATATTGAAAATAGGTAAACCATTGAATAAAATTAAATTAGGCCAAATATGACACCCTTGCACAGTTGCACTCTTTAGGCCATATGATCATACAATATATAAATGATATGGATGTGAGACCAATCAGATTAAAATATATACTTCAAGAGATTTCCAACGGTATATTATAAGCCCAATTTTAACTTCGCAATCAAAAGTTATGGGCTTCGAAATATCAAAGTTTTTGCAAGGGTAGAATTGTTAAATACGGTGTGAAATCGTAGAATCAATCCGATTCCACCGATTCTATCCGATTTATGAGCGGTTCTACCACACAACGATTTTGAATATGATTCAAATCGCTTGGGTGCAGTTGATCAGGATTGTACGATTCTACGGTCCAGATCGCGATTTTAATAACAATTATTATATATGTAAACAAACATTTTAAGAATATAATTGTCCTCACACTATTAATAGTTTAATTTTCTCATACTTTTAATCGGTATAACCAAATATTTTAAGGATATAATTGTCCTCACACTATTAAATATTTATATGTGTTTTGTTATACTTTTTAAAAGGTAGGGATAAGACTATTTTATTATTATAAGATCACTTTCTAGCTTGAATCATCTTGATGGCTTGTCTACCCGATGATTCCTTTAACAACGCATAAAAAACCCCTTAAGAAACATATATTATTCCCTAAAGAATAAAATTAGTAGGTGTCGTGAAAAACTCGAAGGTAGGAAACAAAATAAGGACAAAAATGGAAACTTAAAGTGGAAAAAAGTTTAGGCAAATATCCAACTAACTTTTGTGGAATGCTAAACATCGCCCGCAAATCTCCACATAAAGCCCGCAAACTTATGTTGAAGTTACAATATTGCCCTTTACCTTAAAAAAAAACACAACCTCAATAAAAATCAAAGTACGGGGATGTCGAGGCTCGTGGCAGCAAGGTGGTTGGCTCGTGGCAGCAAGGTGGTGGTGGCTCGTGGCGGCAAGGTGGTGGTGGCGCCAGGTCCGGCAGCCACGTCCACCGGCCTGGCGTCTGGGCAGGACGCCCAGCCACGGTGAGTGGCGTTTGGGACAGGCGCCAGTCACTGTGGCTGGGCGTCCTGCCCAGACGCCAGGCCGGTGGACGTGGCTGCCGGACCTGGCGCCACCACCAGCCGTCGGCCGTCCTGGCCAGGCGCCCCACCACCTTGCCGTGGTTGTTTTATTATTTTTTTTTAATTTTTTTTTGTTTTTTTGTATAATATTTTTTTTTTTTGGAAATTGAGATTTTTTTTTTGTATTTTTCTGTAATATCATGTTTTTTTTTTGTTGGAAATTGATAATTTTTTGTTTTCTTTTTGTTGTGTAATATTGTGTTTTTTTTTTTGTTGGAAATTGTGAAAAAAATATTTCTTTTTTTTTTTAATATTTTGTTTTTTTTTTTGGTAACTGAGAAAATTTTTTATTTTGAATTTTAAGCAAGTTAAATGTAAAAAAAAAAAAATAAAAAAAATAAAATGGTCGGACCACCACCCTGGAACCGGCGCCTGGCCGGGACGCCGCCAACATGGTGGTGGCGCTTAGCCGGGACGCCAGTACCATGGTTATGGCGCCTGGCCTGGAAGCCTCAACCATGGTATAGGCGTCCTGGCTAGGCGCCACCGCCATGGTGGCGGCGTCCCGGCCAGGCGCCGGTGCCACGGTGGTGGCGGCTCCTCCCGGACGCCAGCCATCTTTTCCGATGACATTCGTCGTCCCCCGGATCTCCGGCCTCCCCCGGCGTCCCCGTACGACTCCACATTTTTCGGTGAGTGAAATTTTCGTTTTCAGAGAAAATTGACAAAGGGGCAAAAATGTCAAATCATATTAATTTTGTGGGCTTTATGTAGTAATTTGTGGGCGATGTTTAACAAATCCCCTAACTTTTTGGGTAGAAGCTTTCAGTTTTGGACAATTCTACGTAAAATTACCATAACTATCCCTTTTAAAATCATAAATGGGTTTCCAAGAGTTTATGACTAGTCATTGGAAAACTTTTAAACAAGCTGTCATCTAAAACTTAAATCACCAAATATGTGAATTTATAGTCATCCATTTACCAAACTTCATCACAATTAACAAAATCAAATTAATAGTTAGGAAAAATTGCTCGGAATAATCCGACCTTTGCCTCATCCGCCCAAAATAATCCCACCTTTCAACTAATTATAAATAATCTGACCTTTATACCTTTTCCGCTACCAATGGTCCCGAGTGACTTGAAATCGACTAAACAGGTTACCATTTATGATTTGGAATTGTTTGCACATGTGTCACCATGTGGTTGGTCATAAAAAAATTTAAAAAAAAAATTAATAAGAAAAAATTATTGAAAAATAAAAAAAAAAAAAAAAAAAAACGGCCACCTTCTCTGGCTTACCACCACCGAAACCACCTCCCCCACCCAGCCTACCCACCGAAACCACCTCCTCTACTCACTTTTAGCCCACCGAAACCATCACTCTCCCCTAAGAGTGGCCGCTTTGATGATTTTGCGATTATAGGGATGATTAGTAGGCGTTGAAGCGGCTGGTTTGTGGTGTCTTCCAGCGATTGTTGGTACAACTGTGGTGGGTGGCGATTGATCATTGTGATGGTGGGTTCGTTGGTGGTTGCTACGGTGAGAGTGGTTGGGTTAGTTTGTGGGTGGTGCGTTTGCGAAGGAGGAGCAGCGACGGTAGCTCTGCTTTTTAGGTGGTTTTGCAGGTTGGTAATGGGGTCGAGTTGGCCGAAAACAAGGAGAGTGAGGGAGGGGTTGGCCAGAATCGGGAAGGGGAAGGGAGTTGGTGGCCGAAATCAGGAGGAGAAGGGATGGTGGCCGGATTGTGCAGGGGGCCGGTGGCTGGGGCTGCTGGAATCTGGGTTTGGGGTTTTTTAATATTTTTTTTTTCTGTTTTTAAATTATTTTTTTCTATTTTTTAAAAAAAAGTTGTTTTTTTTTACCAATCATAGGCTGACATGTGTCTAGTAATTTGTAATAACAAGTTAGATGACCGGGTGGGACCATTTAAAGCGAAAGAAGTATAAAGGTCGGATTATTTAAAAATAATCGAAAAGTAGGAATATTTTGGGCGGATGAGGCAAAGGTCGGATTATTCCGAACAACTTTTCCTAATATTTATTTGATACTTTATAAATTTTTTACTTTTAAATTTTTATTATTTATATAAATAAAATGAATACGTGATATGTTAGGTAAAAAAACAAAACCAAGTTGAATTTGACTTAATTTTTTATAGTTACCTAGATTCTACTTTGAATATACCGAGTTAAAATTTTAACTTACATATTTCTTGATTGGTGGGAGATTGAGAAAAGCTAAGGAAATCTCAACCCACTGATATATTTCAATGTTTTAGACTAAATGAATTAGAGTAAAACTAAAAGATGTTACCACTCTAGTTGTTAGAATGGAAATTGAATCTTAAAGTTATGATTCCACAATCCTAGACTACTCGTTTGATTTAAAAGTCTAAGTATAAAATTTGACTTAATTTTTTATAGTTATCTAGAATACTCGATTGATAAGATAGGTAATTGAAGTATCAAAATCTTCAGATACTTTACGATTTCACAATCCAATGATTTGATCCTACAATAATAACTTTAAAATGGTAAAATAATCTTATATGTTATTGCTCACAAACAAGGCTCATTTACGATTGTATGTGTTATATAACATGATATAGACTATAGTGTTTCTCTTTTTTTTTTTTTTTTTTGATAATGAGAAAATAGAGACAGACGAGCTTTATCTACAAATGATCTTGGGACACTACTACATGCAACAAAATTATTCTATTACAAAGGTTCGAAAAGTCTAAAACTAAGCTCTCAATAATTAAACAAATAACTTTTAATACTATTATATTCAAATAGGACTAACTATTAACTAACTAACAACGACATAATCATATCTTTAGCAATTTCAGAGTACGTAGAATCTTATGATTACACAACATAATTTCTAATATCCCTATCGATCCAAAATAGAATCCCGATTCGAATAACTCCAAATCTCCAATCATCACAATAATATAGCATGATAACATATTTAGCAAATAAAGAGTATGTAAAATCTTACGATTACACAATATAATGCCAAATATACCTGTTGATCTAAAGTAGAATCTCGATTCCAATAATTTCAATCACCACGGTAACTAACTTATAAAATCCAACACGGATGAGAATCAAAACCCCACACTTTCCCCTAAAAACTCCTACTTGATTAAGACGGTGTAGATAATAATAAAAAACGATCTCAAGTTGGGTCAATTTTTTCGGTCCGCGGTCCTACTACACGGAGGGAATCACGTCCTTTTGACATACTTGTTGGACAAACAGGACCAAAACGAAGCAAAAGAGGGAGATTGCGAAGGTGGGCGGCCAGGCGCGAAAAGAGAGAAAGATATTGAAGAGAGAGAGCAGAGCAGAGCGACTCGTGTAGGCTTAACGCATACGATGCGTGGCTTCTATTGACAGCAAAAATGGCGACAACAACCAACACTCGTCTTCTCTCATTTTTGTCCTAAAATGGACATCTTACTCTATAACTATAACAATTACACAAATTCTTTATTCTTTTTATTTTAATCCCCAAATAAAACCCTAATTTCATACCTCAATCTTTTATTCAATCTTACATTGCTTTTTCAGGTATGATCTTCAACCTTGTTCTTGTATATTTTATTGCATTTTATATCCACATTGTTGATTTTTCTTCATTTTTTTGAATATGTGTTTCAATTTTCATGATCCTGAATGAAGTATATGATTGTTATTTCAATTTTTCGAGCTCTTCTGATTTTCATACAAGTTTATTTGATGTTTTTTTTTTTGGAATTTTTTGAATTTTTACAAGAGAGGTTATGAATTTGATCTCATTGTGTTTTTTTTTATTTTTTCCTTGATTAATTGGATTTGAGAAATTTATTGTAAATATGTATATTTTCTTTTTCATTTTTCGTGTAGAAAATGGCCGAAATGAATAAAGTACTGTATATAGTAGTTATGGACGGAGATCACAATAAAGCCGAGAAAGGGGAAATGGAGAAGGAGTCGTTTCGATATACTCGATCTGTACTGCAGAGTACTTTGCAGCTTATGGGATGCAAAGCTCGCCATGCTTTTAAGGTAGTTTTAGTTTGTTGTTTCGTTTTGATTTTAGTCGATTTTTTGCTTAATTACTTTTGTTTCCTGGTACTTTACTTTTAGCTTTTGTTAAGGTGACAAAGTGAAGTTTGATTTCTTCCTCAAAAAAAAAGTGAAGTTTGATTTCATTTTTGGATTTTGATTGCTCGTTGTTCTTTTTGGAAGTGTATGATTTCGTGTACGAGAATGTTGTTAGGTTGGGTTTTCGCGGTTGTTTCGTATAGGGAAGTAATTGATTGGCTGATATTTGAGTATCTGATTCTGGTTGAATTTTGTAGAACTGTACTGCATTTAGAAATTTACAAGGGAGTGGCTGAAAAAAGAAAGTGCGGGAAAGATTCGAACTTTTGGCTTTTGAATCTAAGCTGGAGTTGCTTTTATATTGCTTGGCTGGAAATCAAAGTTCCTTTGATTGGTTGAATTTTTGTAGTTTCTTTACTTTTCAGCTGACATTTGTAGTTGGCGATGCATTGTTTTTGTGGAGTTTCAACTTGCAACTTAGCAAGTACTGTACGGATGACAAAGTACATGCTTCAAAATTAACCTTAATAACTGGCTGGCACTTGTGTTATTGCATGATATTGAAACAGATCATGATTTTTTTTAGCATAATTATTTGTTTTTTGTGTTATTGAGAGGAATCTCAGAATAGACTTGTCTTTAAATTACTTCATAATCATGATCAATGTTACCTAATTGGCTAAACTCCCTGCGAATTGCGAATTGAGATAAGCTAATAATGGTCAGTTTTGGGCTATATGTTTGGGCGAATTAGGGTAAAAGTGATCATGATCAGCCGGTTTTGGAATGGAATTTTTTTTCATGCGTGCATAGTTTAGTTTTGGAATGAATCATATGTGGGTGGTTGTTAATGAATCTTCTCTTTCATATAAATATAACTTGTCCACATCTTCCGCAGTGTTTTTTTTTTAATAAACTGACCCACCGTTCACAGTTTCTTGACATATCAATGTAACTTGTGATGCTATCTCTATCTTCATTTGGGTATGACAGAGTTTCCATCACTGCTAACAGTTTAGACTGATGTTGATTGTAGTAAAATGATCTTGCTGAACCCGTGTAGGTGAATGTTTTGTTAGCATGAACTGCACCAATCTTTTTAATGTATCACAGATCTCTGTTTATTTTTCTTGGTCATATGTCAGAATGTCACTTAAAATGCTAAAAAATTTGCCTATTGTTTAGATTAGCAAAAGGGTTTTTGAAATGGTGAAAAGTCAAAGTTCAAGTGACACATCAGCTGGCATGGGTCGATTTGGAGCTGATACAACTTATATAAGATCAAGGTTTCAAGAACCTCCATCCCTTGGCAATCATCTGGTTGAAGCTCGGGTGAAGAATAACTTAGTTATGGAGAAGGATGGTGGACCTAAGAGTTTGTCATCAGAGTTGTACAAACGGCGCACGACAGTGTTCATTGGTAGAGACAAATTCTTGGATATTGTATGTGATGGCCTATCCGAGTATAAATATGTGGGTCCCAATCAACGTGAAGATTTGATTTTGGCTTGCAGGTATGCGTAAATTTTTATTTTTTTTAAATAAAGCTATTTTGTTTACAATTTGTTTTTCCTCATAAAGTCTCAATAGCCTTTATTACATCTGGATTATGTGTAAGTTGGGTGAGGTTCAAGTATTGTTTGTTACCAAGCAAGATACTGAAATATCTTTTTGCAAACCGAGCAAGTCTCACAAATTTTATCATTCCATAGTGCTTAGCTACTTGTGGTGGTTTCTGATTCACGGGGCTGGTCTGTCTCTTATGGATGAGTTAATCAGTAGCTGGATGTGGTTTTTATACGTATTATGATTTGTCTTCAATGCTTGCTTTCATGTTTAATATATCTGTTGTGGCTGCTTCTTAAACTTATCTTTGGTTAGATGGAATCACTAGGAGAGAGACTGAGGGGGAAACACCCTTATCAGACTTGAACCTGTGTCTCACATGGCGCCTTGGGGGAAAAGACTTGAATTTCACTTGAGTCTTATTAATTAAAGCTGTAAAACGTATGTTTTTATGTAAGTTGGAATAGATTGTTTTCCTTTTTTGTTTTGGTAGGACAGTTCAGCATCATGAAATATCGAAATCTGTAGAAAACCAGTGCACCTGATTGGCATATGGGCCAATGTGTGTACAGTTATACTAATCATTATGATTTATTTATGCATCAAGTTACTGTCATCCAATGATGGTGTCTTTGATTGTATTGTCTAATACTTCCATACTATCCATATTTCCATGTAATATTGTTTTTCTTCTAAAATGTTGATAGTATAGCTATTTTGAGATTTAGTTAGGGATAGCATCATGATGATCTCTATATAATAATGCTTCCTTCTATCTCTAACTTCTAATACTTTAGCAATTATGTTTATTGCCGAGTGTTTAGCACCAATAGGAGACTTCTAGGCAGCCAACATTAGGGATTCAAATGTCAAACTCTTATAAATGTATGTGAACTTTAAAAAGCTTGTATGAACAGGAATAGTGTGTTCCATCTCAAGGTTCCCAGGCTTTCAGCCCTGAAGAGTTTTGGATTTAAACAAAGGTTCTTTTGACATGTACGCTTCGATACTATTGTGGAATCTCTTACATAGTGTTATTGATTCAATATTCTTTATCCATTAGTGAGATACATGTATGCAACTTTAGTTGTTTAGTATTGCTCTTAAACCATATATCTTGTAGCTGTAAGCTATACATTTTGTGGTGAATTACAAACAAGATTCAAGTATGGTTCACTTGGAAGATTGTTAAGTATGAGTGTATGCAAGCCTTTGGGATGCATCTTTTGCTTCCTATTGCTTAGTAGACAAGAATTTTTGTTTTTGTTTTTTTACTTTTTTTGAAGTGTTGTTTGTTTCTGCTTCTTGAGATGCAAGCTGCATCATGTTTGCATTATCACCTGTCTAATTGATTCACCCTTTCCATTTCTTTGAATCACATTGCTGAAAGTGATATGTGTTGATTGCAGAATCCGTGAGAGGAAGGAATCCATGACCATCTTGTTGTGTGGAACTAGTGGCTGTGGCAAATCTACACTGTCATCCTTGCTGGTATGTACACATGACTTGTTTAATATCAGCTACAACAATGCAATATTCCTTTGCTAGTTTGGGTGTATTGATCTAGTTTGTTGTCTTCTCTCTTGGTTCACTTATGATTTTTTTATTTTTATTTATTTTTATTTTTTTTAATGGGACACTTATGAGTTGTTATGTATTGTAGTTTGATAGATCAATTTGTTTGCTGTAAAATTATTGGTTTGTTGAGTTCTCTATTGTAATTTCCTGGAGATTTCATGCAATCATGTGAAGATTTTATGGCATTGGGCATCCACTATGTCACCTCTTTCTGCATGTTCTTTCACCATACTGTCCTTACCTGATGCCTGTATACATGGCTTCCTTTTAAAACGAAAACTGTGAGGAATAGATTTATTATGATGGGAACCTTTTTATGTGCTACTTGTTATATATCGTTTTTGTTGTTGAAGCTAAATTTCATTATTTGATTATCAATTTATGTTGGGTTCCTTCAGAACCAATTGATCCCTGTTTCAAATCAACCTCAAAGTTATTTCTTTTCTCATGTTTATAGGGAAGCAGATTGGGAATCACTACTGTTATATCAACAGATTCCATACGACATATGATGAGGAGTTTCGTTGATGAAAAACAAAATCCTTTGCTGTGGGCATCAACCTATCATGCAGGAGAGTATTTGGATCCTGTTGCTGTTGCAGAAGCAAAAGCTAAAAGGAAGGCCAAGAAAAAGGATGGGAGTACTCAATCATTTTTGAAAGATGGTTTGAATGATAATGTTCAAAATGGAACAACTGATCATCAAACGCCAGAGGTGGGTGCAAATAATACTGAGCTGATCAGTCCAAAACAAATGGCAGTTGAGGGATTTAAGGCTCAGAGTGAAATGGTCATAGAGAGTCTTGATCGGCTGGTCACTGCTTGGGAAGAACGGAAAGAATCAGTTATTGTTGAAGGGGTACACTTGAGTCTTAACTTTGTGGTGAGTAGATGTATTATTTGTTCTTAAAATGAATGCTTACCTTGTTCAACTTTAAGGTTCTGATATTGTCGTACCTTGTTTGGCAGATGGGGCTTATGAAAAAGCATCCTTCAATTATACCGTTCATGATATACATTACTAATGAAGATAAACATTTGGAAAGGTTTGCGGTGCGTGCAAAGTACATGACCTTGGATCCTACAAAAAATAAATACGTTAAATATATTAGAAACATTAGAACAATACAAGAATACCTATGCAATCGAGCTGACAAACATCTTGTCCCTAAGATAAACAATACTAATGTAGACAAAAGTGTAGCAGCAATCCATGCCACAGTTTTCAGCTGTTTACGAAGGCGTGAAGGTGGAGAGCAGCTGTATGACCCTACAACTAACACTGTAAATGCTGTTTTAGAGGAATTCAGGAATCAATGTGCGGCAGATTCGCTGAGCTCTAAAGGGATGTTTCAACTTATTCAGAGGCAGGGATCATCAAGACATCTGATGGCTCTTCTAAACGATGATGGTTCTGTAGCAAAGGCTTGGCCAGTAAATTCTGTTGACAGCAATGGCAATCCTAGTAAGGGGCATGGTGCTGACACTGAGATAGGAACACCTATGTATGGTCCGCTGCAAATTGGCAAGGCAGAACCAGTAAATCTTCAGTTCGGTCATTTTGGTTTAAGTGCTTGGCCCAATGATACTGGCTGCACGAGCCATGCCAGCAGTGTTGATGAGTCGAAGGCTGAGTGGAATGGTACTGATACTGGGAGTAAATATTACTCTTCCTGCTGCAGCTCACCTCGTATGTCTGATGGGCCTGCTAAGGAGGTAAGTCTTCATGTTCATTCAGATTTCTAATTGGAACCTTGTTTTTTTTCCTCATCCTTTTGATTTCATTAATATGCAAGCCTTACGTTCCAATGAAAAATGCGAAGTACCAAGTGTTTTTTTGTGCACCAAGCTTTGTTGAAACTCAATTGTTTTACAGCTAAAGGAAGAGCTCTCAGTATCTGGCAGTGATGAAGAGGTTGATGATCCACCCGAGATCGATAGCGATGAGGACCTGAGTGATGGTGACAAACATACTCAAGAAGAGGTAATATATTTTGTAATGTTATTAGGAACTAATGATTGTTGTCTTCCTCATGTAGTAGCTATTTATACGTTTTATTACTGTTTGACCACCAAAGTTATTAGTGTATAGACTCCGACTCCTATTGACTAAAACTCTATCACCTTGTAAAGCTGTGTTGATGTCTCGTCTTCAAGTTCTGGAAATAAATTATGCCATTGGTGCTTAATGGAAATGTGAATTTTCTACTTTTTGGTCAATTCCACCATTGTGCTTGAAGGAATGCAAACCTAACGGCAGTATTTGTTTCTTTTTCAGATGGAAGGTTCAGTTGATGAGGAATCCACCAAGTCAGATGAAGAGTATGATGATCTAGCAATGCAGGATGACCAAGAATATGGCTCTGTGTTGAGCAATCTGTCAGATGTGGTAAATAATAACAAGATGAGGGACAACTACAAGTACCCGCCAACTCTTGACATGTTCTTGAGGACTAACAGTGAACCTTTGTCTGATACATTCTGCCCATACCCTCCCGTGTTTGCTAAGAGTGATAAGAAGATTCTTCCAAGCAGTAGTAGGCTGAAGAAACGCTCCCTCAGTATTCCGGCTTTTGTAAAGCACGGGAAGGCTGCAGATGCCATAATTTCTGGAGCAGCGGACTCATAGTGCAACAATTAACCGTCTAACCTTGCTATTTTAATTACTTATCCTCTTTTAGAACCCTCCTTTCTTTTTCTGGTAGAAGGCATGTTGTTTTCTCAACTGGCAGGTTTTCTATTTTTTTTTCCTTTCGCTAGGGTATGTAGATCTGTATTTTATATGTTGATGTCCTCCCTTGATTGTATAGTGAGGGCTGTTGTAATCTCAGACCATTTAATTTGCTGCTTTTGGCTGTCAATAACTATAGATCTGTAGGTGTAACTCCATTAGATGTTAGTTTTCTGAAATTGCTGTATCTGAATAATAAAGTTTCATTTCTGCAATATATCTGCTTGCTTACATTTACCTGTAAATATTTTCTATCTTGCTATGGACTTGATTCTAATTTACTGATTCTTTAATTGGGATGGAATCAACTTAGATTTTGAACGAAATAAAGATCAAAATACAATTTTATTAGCCAAAGTAACACAAGGGAGAACTATAGAGTTTGGGATAAAATTTATTAACAAATTCTCTCATGAATTAAACTTGCATAATATACAAGACTTGATGGTACTTCTAACAAACCTAAACTTAAGACTAAGCAAGAACAGAGAAAAATAAACACTAGAAAATTATGGTGCTTCTATGATACCTGTGTATCCCAAAGGTCCGAATGATAACAGACTGGGTTGACAGATATAAAGCCTATTTGTGCACCTCACTAGTTACTGGAGCTATCCTTACGCAATTTCAACCTTGATCTCCAGATGCAATGCTGAGTTTATCATTGCTGCCATCCTTGTGAGGTATCAAGAAACAACACTATCAGCAAATATTACGGTGTTGCATACAACATACAATCAGGATAGATACCAGGGTTCGTAATTGACTTCCCCACAAGCACAGCAAAGGTCTTGATTGAAGTCTAAATGAATAGCTCCATTATATATGGATACATGGCTCATCACAAGCATCAAATCTTGGATAAAGTGGTACGTAATGCCTGTGTTTCTTTGCACACAAGACCCTACACCATATGACATTTTGCATAATAAGTTAATAGCCACAAGATTGCACAAGGGAGCTATGCTTATTGTTTTATGGCTTCAGCCAGGCTTCATTAGTTTAAAAGGCACAGAAATGGTTACAGCAACATTGACAGCTACAAGTTTCCTTTAACCAAGGGGCTGAAAGTTTAACAGCAATGGAGATTAATGGTGCTATAGGTCCACTGGAATTTGACTGGGATGTACAACCATACACATTGGTCATCCATCTATGCATATCCTCTCAAAAAGCTGCTGCCCAAATCCTATTCATTGGAGTATCAACCTATTTTGTCAACACAGCCAGTGGTTCCTGAAATGCCCAGTCTAACATTGACCGTTCCTGAGATGTCCCAAATCAAAACTTCAGCAGGACTGAAAGAGCTACGAGTAATTCGACTATTTCTGGATGTTGCTATAGTCTGACAGCTCTGATAAATCACCCCTCTTTAGACCTATACAGTTCAGACATGAGTATTGGATCATTGCTCTAAGGCTCTGCCTTCTGCAATGTTGATCATGCTATAAGTACAAAATCTGCGCCCATCCTTTGCTTGTTCTCCTCATTTCCAACTCTTCACATAAAAGACTATAAATATCATCATCATCATATTGACTAAGCTTGGGGTTCAGAATGGAGTTCTGACATGATTAATCTTGCTCAGGATGGAATTTCTTTATTTTTTAATTCTTCAAGTTCTTCCATCATCCCAGCTTTTTTGTATCCATCTACTAAATCATTCCACATAGCACCATCAACCTCACCTCCCTTGTTTAGCACCTCATTCACCAACTCCTTGACCTGACCCATCTCTCCAATCTTGCACATACCACTGATCAAACATCGATAAATACCATCACAGGGGGCAATCTCCTTCTCTTGCATTGTTCTAAGTAATGAAAAACCATTGCTTGTATCTCCCAATCTACAATAGCCTCTAATGACCATATAGTACAAATACGCCTCCACCTCAAAACCTTTGACTTGCATCTCCAAGAGCAACTTCTTTGCTTCATCAACCTTACCATAACCCGAATACCCATCAATCAAAAGCTTATAAGTCGTATCATTAAACGTAATTCCTTCTCGTTCCATCAAACACAACACTAAATCCAACTCCGCGAATTCCCACCTTCTTGAACATGCATCCACTAAAGTATTAAATGTTATAACATTAGGTTTAACCCCCTTCCCAACCATTTCTTCCACCAATTCTCTACCCATCTTCAACTCCCCAATCCCACACAATCCACTCACAACAATTGTCAATGAAAACACAGAAACCTCCATGCCTGAATCCATCATAAGACGAAAAAACTCCAAACCTAAATCAACCTTATCAGCCTTAACCAAAGCATACAAATGAACAGAACAAGTTCTCTCATCCCTCTCAACTTCTCTCTCAACCATGTACTCAAACGCAGTAACAGCCATATCAAACATATGATGATCAGAATACAATTTAAGCAACATATTCAACAATTTCGTAATAATTCTAGATTCCTTGCAATAATTCTCAACCCAATTTGTAAACTCACTAAAAGGGTACCTGTATTTCGCACCAATAATGAATTTCTGCAACAAAACTTCAGCATCCGAATACAACCTGGATTTAATTAGCCTGCAAATTATGGTAAAATGGGCATGAATATCAGGCTTGAATGAAAGCTCTGATTGATTATGGAGTACAATGTTGAAGATTCTCAAGCAATCAATAGTTTTCACAGATGGGTCTGAGAGAAAAGAGTGGAGTTGATGAGAGGATAGAGAAGTAAGGAAAGAAGAAATGGTGGTTTGGGGAGATGGGGTTGTTTCTGAAGCAGAAGAAATGGTGTTGAAAGATGAATTGATGAGGGTTTTAATGGGGGTTTGTTCATGGTGTAAGGATGAAGAAATGGTGGATGGAATTGCACTTTTTGCAGTTTTCAGGGTTTTCAGAAAATCTTGGGTAGTCATTTTGATGTTCAGAAATGGAGATTTTGTGGGGATGGAATGCTAAAATGAGAGTTCATTAATTAAGGATTGGCTGATTATAGTGAGCGCCTCAGCGGTTCTTCACTTCTGTGGTCGCTTAGAGGGCCATTAAGTTGGGTCACTGAATCCGATCTGGGATCGGTTATTTATCGATTTCGGGTTATTTGAATTTGGATTTGGATTTAGACTCGGTTGGTTTAACCATGTAGGGTGTTAAGTTTTCTCGACAATTGTAAGTTAAGTTATCAAAATAATTAAAAAAAAATAACAATATATGGTTAGTCATTTCAAATCACATAAAAGTCACCCCTAATACGTTTGCAAACTTCAGAGTGATTTGGAAAATTCGGAGTGATTAAAGCTCATAAAAATACTCCCTCTGTTCCATAATACTTGACACAGTTTCTATTTTTGTTCATCCCACAATACTTGATACATTACTTAAAATAGAATGAGACTACTAATAAAAAAATATTTTCCCATATTTTCTCTCCTCACCTACCCCACTCCCACCCCACTCCCACCCCACTTTGTTGTTTTCTTACGATATAAAAATACAAAGTTAATCTTTTATACGATAAATAAATATTTTAAATGACCCACTTGTAATTTTCTTAAACTATATGTCCACCCCAACGTCCCAAGTATTATGAGACGAAGGAGTAATAAACTTGTCTAAATCCGTATCATATCACATGAAAAATCCTTCCATTTTCCTCAATATAGAAGACTTCTCTGTAAATTTGTTGAGACACTTTTTTCACAAACCATGTTAGTTGCTTTGAACTAGACTCAAATTAAGCTAATTTTGAGTGCCTCCACAATCGATTAAGGAATTGTATTCCGTAGTTCAATTCTATTAGACAACCAATCCTTGAGTTTTAATTTGAGGGCGCGTGCCTGTTAAAAAAACAAATGAAGGCGCATGATAACTGTAAAAGCTAAATATATGATACTTCGTATGTGACCATCTTATTTGTTGCTTGTTGCTGACTTGCTGCAAATAATGAACAAGGTTCTTAATCTTTTAAAAGTGAGTCAATTTTCAAGTGAGGGTGTTCAGCAAAAGGGTCTTGGCTTTTTATTTTGGTCAAACAGCTAAAAAATATGCTTCGTTGTTGGATTTTAAGATAGCTTTTCAACCAAAAGGTGAAGCCAATAGGACTATTTTTTTCTATTGACTTTTGGCTTGTTGGCCTAATTTTTTACTAATAAACAGCTAACAGCCACAACTAATTTTATCAAACACTTTTCTAAACAGATGGCTTTAACAACCCATTTAAAAAGTCAATTCATATAGCTAATATTTCCAGATGGTCAAACAAGCCAAACAAATCAGCCAAAAACTAAAAGGCTGACAACCGATTGCCAAACAACCCCATTATGTTTGACACTGGATAAAGGAAGAATAAACAAGATTAAAGCCTAACTATTAAAGGTAGTACTGGTCTAAAACATATTGAGCTTGCGGCGGCTTGTTGCAAGATTATGAGCATCTTCGACCTTTGACCTCTGTTCCTTGGGTATGATACACCAGTCAATGTAATGGCCAATTATATTGATCTCATTGATAGTCCATAGCAAAGTTTTATCTCGTGTTCCCTTACCTTGCAAGAGGTCCGCCAACTTACTAGCATCAGTCTTGATTAGTATGCTTCGAATTCCGGCTTCCCAGCAACTTAACTGCTTCAAGACAAGCAACAGTTTCTGCTTGAAGGGCTGTATTTGCTATCCCGTAGGAGCACCCTTAAAGATTTGTTATGACCTCATTGCACTCCAAAGCCCATCCTGCTCCCCTTCTCCTTGTTGCCTTGTTCCAAGCCCCGTCAATTTGGATCGATAATCTTGCTGTGCCCCTCTCATTCCTTCCAAGTGTGAGCTCAAGTTGCTCATTTAGCAACTTGAACATTCAAGATCGTACGGAGAATTAAGAATTTTTTTACCCATGCCCAAGAGTCCTCTAAGTTAAAATAATCCAAACCCAAAGATATCCAACCCAAAATTTAATACTTGTAGCATTTAGAAATTTACACCATTCGTACATTCTCCTTCCTATGAGTAATACATTATATAGCCGTGGTCAAAATTACGTGTTGATATGCAAAACTCCAAATGATGCAAGCAAAAAAAAACGGTAAAAGTATTTTGGAAAGTAGAGAGAGATTCATAAAACAATAATTACAAAAAAAAAAATGAGACGTACAATTTACTCAGAAAGATCTAGCTATTTGATCACCTCAGGCAATAGTAAATTAGTCAAGTTGATTTCTTCAAAATATTTATCTGTGGATTGGTGAAGTCATTCCAAATCCCATCATCAACCAAAGAAGAACCAAACACAATCTCAATGTCAATCATGAAGCGGTATCATGACATCGGGAAACATATAAACAAGTGGTCAGCTTCCTTTAATAGGTACAACATCAAAACCTGCCAATAAATTATTCTTCTACTAACATTGTATATGATGCTAACCAAATAATCTTAGGCAATGCTGAGGCGGTGTGGCGGAACAATCCTAGATATGGAAGTTTTTGATTACCAGGCAATAAACCACAAAGGTAATTTCCCTGAAGAAAATTTCAGAATAGTCCACATTAAATCGAGGCGAAATGGGCAATACCTAATTGAATAACTAATTTCTGGCTATACATCAAGCATTGCTCCCCCTTCTTGGGACAGGCTTGTAAAGAACAACTGTGACAAACTTTGACCGGAAGCGATGAGTAAAACCGAGCGCCACAACAGATCTTGGAGCCTCCCTGTTTTCGATGTAAAGATGATTTACAATCACATTTTGAGGCAGGGGAAGTGTACCAGAGGTTTCTCTACTTGGAGGACAGCTTAACAGGGTATGCTGCAAGTGGGGAGGGACAACAGGTGGTTCATGTGCTTCATCTTCATTTCCAGGGTATACACTGCTATAACTTGAACTAGGCGAATCAGGAGTTTCAAATCCTACTACAGTACCTTCTTCCTGCGCAGCCAATTTTTTTTGGTTATAATCTAAATAAAGTACAATTCTAACAAGGTAAACACAGGCTCATGCTTACTCGCTCATCAGTGCAAGTGGTACTCATGTTGACAGAGTCACTCAGAGAGGCAAGGTCACATAAACAGAAAATTCTTTTGAGTGAAGAACCTGAAAGAAAATACTAGATTTTCAGTAAAAAGTTGAACAGTTTACAACAACCAAAAATGCAGTATAAATCAAACAAAAATATATTGATGCGCACACAAAGCTGAAACAATTCAAAATAGCATAGGAAAAGGATCAATATTTTGACCTTTTAACTCCAATAAATTCTTGGACAATGGAACAAAGCAGGTTGGTGCTCAGCATAACAAGCTAAAGTAGACAGAGCCAAAAAGAAAACCAACACAATGTCAAAATTATCATTTTAAATTTCATCTTCAGATTACTAAAAAGGGCATGGGCTCATCCATAAAATGATAAATTTGCTCATTCCATGTTTAAGTTTGCATTTCCTGAATGACATCATGTTTTAGAACCCCAATATGCACAGGTTTCTGATACCTTACCAGATGGGTTTTTGAAACTCATATCTTAGTCAGCAAAATGTACACATCAAAGGTGATAGGAGAATAAACTTGTAAAATAAGTTTAAAAAAAACAAAGGCCTAACTCATCTTTGCATAGAAGGTCCCCTCCTCTCCATGATCTGGCTTGCCCTTTTCCTACACATCCCATATAAATCCGTGACATAATCTCCCCCCCCCCCCCCCCCCCTCTTTTCCCAAAATAATACTCTGAATTGAGCTTAATTAAAGATCTCATCTCTACCATCTCAATCTGATTGGCCACCAAAGTAGGTGTGAAAAGATTGGTAGGAATGAGTTATAAAAGCTACTCTAGATTAGTTGCTAGTTCCACCTCCATCAAATGAACCTAACATCATCTTGAGTGCAAAAATGATTTGGGATTCGAGCATAGTTGCAAGGCCTCTGTCTAAAAAGAAGCAAGTCTCAAAAGGTGCTAAAGGCTTATCCACTTCTAAACAAAACACAGGACACTGGTATAGTATTGAAAGGTCCAGGGTCAGACATGAAAGTGTAGCTAAGAACAACTCATATTCCCATAATGTAGTCCCTTGAACTCAATACACAGAAAGTGATAAGACTTAAAAATGCAATCCCACTATCCCAGACACATTGAATCATAAAAAAATCAGGACAAAGATTCATAGCATAAAACCTGACAGAGCCAGGATTCTATAGTAACAGGTTAAAGGTAGCATAATATACACTTAACCTAAGCCTCGGGTAAAGAGCAATAATGCCCACCCTCCCAAATGAGAGAGCAAAGGAAGAAATAGAGGGTGGACAGCAATTAGGAGACCACAAGAAAATATTTATCAGGCAGAAGAACAGAAAGAAGTGATGAAGTTAGCTGACAGAAATTACATTCACTACTCATTCCTTAGACCACCAATGCCCCTAAGAATCAACATTTCACCAACTACCCATTCCTTAGACCACCAATGCCCCTAACAATCAACATTTCACCAACATTAATTCCAACTCTCATATCCATTCCTCAACACCTTACATGGTGTTGGACACTTGGACCTCACTCGGGCCCAGAGGGATAGAACAATAGATCCATACAGACAAAGGACCTAAAACAATTGGTAATGAGAACCAAGAGTATCCGAATACATGGTAAAAAGCATATGTATCATCTGATAACCTCAAATTATGTTCAGAAGGCTAAAAGCCTCTAGAACTTTCAAGGGGCACTATACCATCTAAATGTTACAAAAGCAACATATGCAATTCTAGAAATTTATCCTACCATATC
Source organism: Chenopodium quinoa (assembly GCF_001683475.1). Taxonomy (NCBI): domain Eukaryota; kingdom Viridiplantae; phylum Streptophyta; class Magnoliopsida; order Caryophyllales; family Amaranthaceae; genus Chenopodium; species Chenopodium quinoa. The sequence goes on along the minus strand of NW_018744582.1, from coordinate 74,015 downwards.
AAACCAAATCGCTAAATATCAAATCATCCTAAGACCCTGAACATAACACCTAAGGTGGGGTGTGACAAGGAGGGAGTCACATGTTCACAATCTCTATCGTATTATTTCAAAGAATCTCTATCGTTAGTTGGTTACCCTAAAATTGCACATGCAACTCAATATCCTACTTACACACGGATACAAAGTAAGCTACATACTTTCCGGGCACGTGATTCAATTTATCATGCTCCTGAGTCAAAAAAACTACCCGTTTGATGCTCTTTCAACTTTGTTGAAGAAGATCTAGAAATCATAAGATAAAAGGCAATCCTAAACAACCAAGAAGAACATTCCCACCCTAACTCCTACCCAAGCCTCTTCCTTCGAGAAAATATGATATTAATAGATCCTTGGAAATTCATTTGAATTAGGTTGCTATTCCAGCTTGTAGCTCAAATCAACATATGTCAGGCATTTGGAAGACCAAAGAAGTAATATCTAGCCAAGTAGAGGAGATGAGTCATTTTCACTTGGGTCAAAGAACACCCTTCCTATTCAGACCAATACATGTGGGAGCTCTGTAGTTATGTTTTAGTAAATAGAGATTATTGCACATGTGCAATATCATTGGAATCTAAAGGGTTTAAGCTAAGTCGGAGTAAGAGTGAATATTTGGTAATGCCGCTTTAGTACTCAGAGGGGGACAAGCGATGATGTGGTGAGTTTGGATGGAAAGGACTTGACCATGAGTAAATGTTTTAAATATTATGGGTCGATCATCCTGAAAAATGGAGACATTTCTCAAGACGTGGCCCACAGGATTAAGTCGAGGTGGCTTAAGTGGAGAGCGGCCACGGGAGTGTTATGTGATCGAAGCATTCTCTTACAGTTGAAGGGAAAATTCTAAGGATTGCCAAAAGACCAGTGTTGCTCTATGGTACAGAATGTTGGGATTCTAAGAAGAAACACATTAAAAAGATGGAGGTTACAGAAATGCGCATGTTAAGGTGGATGTGCGGGAACACTCTAAGAGATAGAATCAGAAATGAGGTTATTCGCAAGAAAGTAGGGGTGGCAGACATTGCGGACAAACTAAGGGAAAATCGTCGGCGTTGGTTTGGACATGTAAAACGGAGACCCGAGGGTGCACCGGTACGAAGAGCGGAAGAGTGGGACAATGGAGGGGTTAAACGAGGGAGAGGGAGACCGAAAATGACTTGGTTGGAAGGCGTTAGGAAAAATACGAAGTACGTGGATTTGCATGAGGATGAGGCATTGGATCGTAAGGGATGGAGAAGGAAGATTTTTGTCGATAACTACACGCAATAATCACTTTTGGTTCATGTAGCCGACCCCACTTATGGGATTAAGGCTTTGATTGATTGCAATATCATTGTCAACAAATTGACACCTACAAAAATGTAATAGTTATTTATGCATCATTGATCATACTATAGACATTAGATTAATATATAAAAACCTAGAAGAGAAAACCGTAAAAGGTGATGGCAAGACTAAGGGAATAAATTAAATAAAGTAAGAATAAGGGAAACTTGATTTTCTAAAATTATAGCTAGAATGCTTGACTGACAATCAAATATAGAATTCACCAGATTCCATCAAAATTTTAATGCTCCATCAGTCAAAAGATCTTTACAACATAAATATAATTAGTGGTGCTATTAGCTATTGTTAATACATAGCTGCAACTGTACTGATCACACTAGGGTGACTAGATAAGGTGCCCCAATAATAGGAAGCCATTGCAGTAAAGGGCACAGCAAGTGAACACTATAACAAGTGAATAGTGGTAGGTGAAGGGCACGGGCAGAGACCCCAAAGTGCTGCTACATAGACGAGAATGGTCAATCATTAGCCTACCCCGAGCAACCCCTAACATTATCCCTCCAAAGGTGACACAGAGGACCATCCATGTGTTTTTAATAAAGAAAATTACCCCCTTCCTGGCAACTGGTCAAAGTCACCAGAAGGCTGCTAAAATATTACAAAGCCACTAGTGCATCACCCAGAATCTACACATCACCCCTTGAAAAGATGGTAGAATAAAGAAGTCATATCAAAAAGGTGAAAATATGCTCTGGACAGTCCACAAGATGAAAACTCTTTCTGGTGCAAGATTTTTTGTTTTCTTATTTTGTTTCACCATCATTGTTTTAACATTTCCCTGCTTTATGGTTGTTACAGAAAGGCTATTCACCCAAACTACTAGTAAAATAGGAGTTCTAATCACCTATTGTTAAGTTTGATTGCTATGGGAATTTATGGTTAAAAAAGTAGTGAGCATCCAGCTGCTGGCAGCACACATAATAATACAGATACCTAGTGCAACTTTGCAAGTTTTTTCTATTATTTGATTCTGTTTCTCTTTCAAATTTTCAATACTTTATTTATTGTCCCTTTCTTTGGTTGTAGGGGAAATGGGGTGAAATAGAAATCCAAGCACATAGAACACAGATGCTGAAATCACAACTTTGTCTCAAGATAGTAAACATGTGAAAAGGTCCAAAAATCAAACTTTTAAAATGAAAAGATCTTTGAATTGACTTCGGCAAAAAAGGACCTATAAAGGCTACAATAAGTTTACTCACTATGGGAAAGAGGATGATGTTTTATGACTTTTAAAAATGTTTTTCTTCCTTATCAATCCATTCTATTCCAAGAACTTGGAATATTTCATAAAATATCTTGGAGAGTAATTGGGATTTGAATCACTCCTCTGTTTGAAAACAACCTAGTACCGGTTTTACCAGAAACGCAGTACAGAGACTACATACCTCCATTCCAAAAACAACCCAATACGGTAAAACCTTTGACCTGGTTCAACAACCCTATGACCCATATTATTTCAGGCTTTTTTGGTTTAGAGCACACCAAATTCACTATGGGTAGCACCCGTACCTTTCCCCATACCACGAATTGTATTGTACATTGTACCATGCAAGACATATAAAAAGGTGCATTCCCGAGTGTTCCAATTCACCCACAGGTAGCACTCCCGAACCCGTACCCGTACCAGAAATCATATTGTATCGGTACCATGCAAGCCATGAAAAAAATATTTGCTACTTTTGCATTCTGGAAACAATGCAAATAATCCATATGGCTCATTAAACTATATGTACTTCTAATTTCAGAAGAAGCGTAATATAACCAACCATATAAGATGTAAGATATAACCAACCCTCACACAGTCACACTACCACAATTCACAAAAGCCACTTACAAGGTGCTAAAATAATGTTAATAACCATAAATTCTAGTGGCATGGGCATGCATGGATACCCAATAAAACTATCCTATTTGCCTCTTTACCCCACGTCATTTCGCTCGCTGATCTATGTATATAGCTTTTAAATTCTTTCCCTCTAGCAAGAAAAGCAAAGGTAGATCGGCTAATCAGGGAAAAATGGATATAATCCAGTCTAGGAGCTCCAGGTAGAGATCGACAGCATATAGGTCAAAGAAAATAAGAAAAACACCCCCTCCCCCCCCCCCCCCAAAAAAAAAAAAAAAAAAAAAAAAAAAAAAAAAAAAAAAAAAGAGAAAAAATTTAATAACCTTTTAGCACTTGTATCATAAAGGAGACAGTGAGATATGTCCTTTCGAAACAAAGTGCTCTTTCCAACATACTCCATAACACCAAATATCTTTCAATCCTCTAATAATTCTCCAGGAGGACTAGGACTGTCAGTCAGCACTTCCAAGACCAAGAAAGTCACTAAACTCAAGGTTAACATTGTAAACATGAGAGTGAGCTTTAAGATGCTCCCACCCTCTTAAAGAAACCAGTTGCTGTGCTGCTAGACCTAATACAGATTTCTCATACGACGGTGCGATGTGATAACAGCTATCAAATTGACACCTCAACTTCTCAATGTACTGGCCTGACCTATGCGATGGTGGCCTATATTCTTTGACAAATTTAGATAATGCTAGAAGCTCACTGAGTAAAGTCTGACCACATTTAGCCATTCAAGATAGCACCCATATTCACATATAGACTAATATTTAAGAAAATTGGGCAATGCTAGAAGCTTTTCCATATCACATAATTGTTGTTCTATGATACAAGTTCCAACAATTATCGTAAAAAAATCATTAAAATTGTTCCTCTAAAGCATTAAATGAGTTTTTATATGAAATGCTAAATCCCCTTTACTAATAAATATGATTAAATACAGTATATCCAAATTCAGCTACCTCTCTTCCCGAAAGTCACATTTCTACAATACCCTAACATACAGTTGCCATCATAATGCACCTTAAAAAATGTCAATAATCGCATCAAATTATACATACCCACAAATTCAAGTATCTTTAACATTTATATACCAACAAAATCATTGCATGTCAAAAAAAGAAAAATACCCAAAATAAACCTAAACAAAAATCTCACAAATCCAACAAATAAAACACCACCCATTCGCACAAGTTAGCCATCAAAGAGAAACCCTAATCGCCAAATTCTCCTAATTTCAAAAAAATTTAAAATCCGAACTAATCCATATAATAAATAAATAAAAAAAAAAAACAAAAACAAAAACAAAAAAAAAAAAACCAAAAATAACACAAATACAATTCAAAAATGAAATTTAAAAAGCAGAGTAGGAATTACCGTAATGTGAAAATCGTGGATGAATATATACCGAGGTTCCAATAATCTAAAGCTTTGTCAGAGATGCTTTAATGGCGGAGTTCTGAAAAACTGAAGTTGATTCTTCAGTCTTCACACTCTCTCTAAATTTTATTTTTTTTAATTTTCTTATATATTTTTGGCTTTTTGTACTTTAATTTTCCATTAATAATTAATTCTTATAATATGATTCGTGTTTGATAGGTAAAGTTCAGGTATTTCATTTTTGGTACGTCAGTTTTATGTGACATGGGTCCCCTAATTTCAGTTTGTGTGCACTTGGGGCCTTGGGCTTCTTCTCGTACCAACCCACTCCAATCAAGTTTTTAAGTTTTCGTACCTAATTCCATGGTAGAAGAAGTAGTGGCCACATGCTACTATGTTTTCCTCGCCTTTTTTTTTTTTTTTTTAATATATTTTCTTCGTTTTTAATACTCCTTTTTTTACTTTCAGAAAAAAAAAAATACTCCTTTTTTTTTAAAATTAGAGTCAAATTTACACATTTGTCGAGATATAATGGTAAAAATTATGAAAAAACTAATTTATAAAAGTAAACATTATGACAAATCCAACAACATATTATATGATCATATTTATATATTATATATTGGTAAAAAAAATTAAGTCAATGATGACATATAAATAGTGGAAATTCTCAACTCTATCTTTTAAAAAAAAATAAAAAAAAAAAACGAAGGGAAAACTTGCAACGCACATTTTTTTCACAGTATTTAAGAAAAAATAGATCGCACATATTTCAATTCACTTAAAATGGGGTTGAAAGGGCGTTAAGAGTATTGTGTCATTTTCATTTAGAAAAGTGTTACAAGTATTAGAAAAGGAGGAACCATGAATTATGTTATTTTTTACAAAGTAAATGTGTGTGTGTGTGTTTTTTTTTTTTACTATAACTATTGTCAATTGACATTAATTAGATGATCTACTTAATATCTATTTTTGTTAAATTCGATTTGTTGTGGCGTTGAATGGTTTATTATTACTGGTATTTGTTTTAGAAAATAGAAGGGAACATGATCTATAATGAAATCACAAAACAATTTACCAACTAGGGACATGAGCTAGAAACATTGTGTCATTATACTTATTAGACTAGGATCATAAGCTAGAAACATTGTGTCATTATACTCATTAAGTCATTGAGAAATTGATGGACCAAGATCAACTAGACCAAAATGCTCAGACATATGGTTTGATTTTGGATCACTTATAAATTATATTAAAAAAATTATAAAAAAAAATGGTTGAAATGGAAAAGTAAGTTAAAGTTAGTTACTTAGTTATACTTATACATTCTTCACCTAACTTTTTTTTTCTTTAGGGTAAGGGGTGGGCCCCACCTTGATTTCCTATCACAGGAATGTCAAGGGTGTATTACCCAAGGGGGAGGGGAATATGAGCATTGAACCCGAGTCGCAACCACGAGAACCGAAGTCAAGCTCCATTGAGCTATAGGCTTTTTGCTCTTCATCACCTAACTTGGAGCTATGAGATGAAAGTTTATTTCTCTAAACCCAAATAATGGGGTTTTAATTTTCTTTAATAGCTTAATATTGAATTGCTCCTTAAATAAAATTGGGCAAAGGTTTTTTAAAAAAAAAAAAATGGGCAAAGGTTGGCAAGCGGTTTGTTTAAGTCTAGCACAACATTGGCCCAACCTGCCACGTGCCCATCATAACCCCAATACGGCCCAAAAGACATGATGGTGTGCCATGAGCTGTAGATAAACATCATTTTCGAAATTTGGCACAAGTATGATGGGCTGACTCATGTATCGACTTGCTCATTTTTAATCAATAACAAAATATCTAAAAATTATTTAGGGGAATCCACTAACATAACTTGACACGTGGGATGAACAATGCATGAGCTGCTTGGTGAAAGTTCGACATGGTATAACATGCTTGATTTACTCCTGCCTTTTTATCATTTATCTCCTAATTTGGATATTAGAAATGAAATTTCAGCACTAATGATGTGTTTTCTTTAAACAAGAAGATGAGTTCTTATAATTAATAGATTTTAATGAATTTTCTTTTCATGATAATCGTGAACTAGGCTTAAGTCTCTTGATTAGGGTGGTTGGTTGAATTTATTTAGTTAATATAAAAAACACACACGATATGGATATTATTAATCTTTCATGGAGTAGTTTGTAGCCACCTCGACATACACAACATATATCTCTCACGATTAATATTCAATATTCAATTAGGGTTATCACTACAAAAAAAAATAGACATTTAGCAACAGATCAAATCCGTCGCTAGATTGTACTTTTCTGTCGCTAAATATAGGTAGCGATAGATTTTGAAAAGGAATTACTCCACTGGCAAAACTGTTGCCGCTAAATGAGACTAGCGACGTTGTATTTGTTTTCCATTGCTGAACTTAGCAACATATTTTTTATTTCCCGCTGGTTTTAGCAACGGATTTTTATTTCCGTTGTTGGTATTAGCAACGGAAAAAAAAATTCCGTCTCTAAATTTAGCAATAGAAAACAAAATCTATCGCTCATATCAGCAACAAAAAAAAAATCCGTCTCTAAATTTAGCAACGGAAAACAAAATTGTCTCTAAAAGTAAATGATATTCGATCCGACCTCACTCGGGTTAACCCGACTCGGCTTTGCATGTAAGGCTCCTTGAATCCCCAATCTCAAGAATTGCAATAGGTAGGAATCGAACCCGTGACCTCAAAGTTACATAGTGAAACTCTTACCAACTATACCAAATATTATTTGTTTACTTCTACACACATAATTAATAATAAGTGAAAGAAATATTAGAGACGGATTTTCAAATCCGTTTCTAATCTAGAGACGGATTTTCAAATCCGTTTCTAATCTAGAGACGGATTTGAAAATCTTTTTCTAGTTTAGAGATGGATTTTAGTTTACATAATTCGTCTCTAAGGTAATATTTTACATAATTCGTTTCAAAAATAATTTAGAAACGGAATTAATAATCCGTCACTCATATCAGAAACGGAAAAAAAAAAAAATTCGTCTCTAATTTAACAACGAAAAAAAATCCGTCTTTAAATTTAGCAACGGGAAAAAATCCGTTTCTAATTTAACAACGAAAAAAAAAATTGTTTCTAATTTAGAGACGGATTTTCAATTCTGTTTCTAATTTAGAGAGGGATTTTTTAATTCCATCTCTAATTTAGAAACGGATTTTTTAACTCTGTTTCTAAATTAATTTAGAGACGGATTTTTTAATTTCGTCTCTAATTTAGAAACAGATTGAATTCTGTCGCTAGAATTCTTTTTCTATATAGACATTTTCTTGTAGTGTATGTAGGTAATTAATTGCTGGTGGGTTTATGACTATATATACCAATGCAACCGTTGTAAAAAAAAATCATTCATATAATGTAATTATGTTATTTCTGACAATAAATCTCTCTTTCTCTCATATTTCTCAACATTAATGGTGATTTTTATGTTTAAAGATATGAATGTAATTTTAAAATGGCACAAGAATACATTCTAGTTGTCAATGTATCATCAAGAATTCAAGACTATACAAACCTAAAATTTTTGGTATTGGGAAAGAATCAAACACGCAATAACTTGGCAATAAAGACAAAGTTATGTATAACAAGTAAAGAATATTATGCTTCAAAAAAAAAAATATATAGTAAAGAATATTAAATGTCAACTATATATAAAGAATTTTAATTTTATATTCTCCTATATCTCCATTATTTCTATATGAATACTAGTACAACAAAGATGCAACTTTTGTAAGGATTACGAATGAGTGAATGAATATTCCCAATTGACTTGAGCATAGTTGAATGAATATCCCTCCTTAAATACATGGGATCATCAAACTTTGATCTCTTAATATGTACGATTAGTCCTTAATAATGTATTTAATACAACTCCATAAGCCAGAAACTAAAGATGCGGCCAAACGGATTCCATTATACTTTGTTTAATTAACAACTAGTGTGATTAAGGAAAAGAATCATTAACTTTACTAATGACAATGTCAACTTCAAAAGTCCTACTTATATCCTCTCAAAATTATACACCTTCACCAAATTAAACCTTCCCAAAAACAACCAAAACATATATAGCAAGGTACTAGGATTAAAATCCAGATATCTTTGCCAATCCCACACCAAGGTTTGCCCTATCATTGTGATCTACAAGTCAAATGACAATGTTGATCAAGATCTTCTCCTTGGCCAACCCCCACATCCGGAGCGGAGGCTACAAGCTAAGAAGGAAGGCATTAACGACGTGAGTTAGGTTGAACGCCCGCATGTGATGGTTTGCCAGGGAGAAGATCTTGGACATTGTTACCTTGGAAGTCCTGGACCAATAGGGCGAAATTGGTTGTGGGATTAGTTATCAAAGAGGCCAACTTTATCTATATTTTGCTCCAAGTGACAAGCCCTTTACACTACTTGTTGATTTAGGCATGTTTTATAACCTGTTGAAGTTGATTTGTTGGTAGAAAAAAAGTAATTACAGACTTACAGTGCACATTAGTACGATGGATTAATAATTTGACTTTATAAAAGAAGGGCCAACGAAAATGGGTGTACCGTGTACGGCATTTTCTTGTGACAGTACGATATCCTTGCAGGCTTGCATCATGTTCTCTTATTCTTTAATGCACATTTAATATTTGATTCAAATTATAATAGGTGAATCTTCATCTATGTAAAACCTAGTACACCATCTAATTATTCTAATATGCAAATAAATGCAGGAATTATAGAAGTAGTACAAATGTATAGAATAAAGTCAATAAATGTCGTAACATATGAATGTGTGATAATTGAAAGAGAAGCTAGACATGCTGCACATGACATTTTATATCTTAAGGAGAGGCAGAAAATGGCACAATGCAGCAGAGGGGGGCAGGATGGAGTCAACCGCGGTGGTCTTTATCATTGTGGCCGTGCAAGACGAAGTCATTTATCAAGATCTAATATGTGGCCGCCAACCTTAACAACCAGGAAGATGCTACAGGTGAATGACCGCTAATTAAGCTGAAGCTGCTGAGCATCCGCATGTTGCAGTTTGTCTAGGCGTATCTGAGACATATTTGTGATGGTGCATAATAACTAGATTGCGGGATGAGTGGAGTGAGGACCATCATGGATGCCACCTCCTGAAGAAGGAATCACCAGTTCGCCATAATCATGACAATGGCAACCAAAACTTTGTGAGGCTACCTTCAGGACTTTTTCCTTCGACTCGGACTTCTAGTTACAGATTGATCCTCTTCTGCTTCACAAAGTCACAAGTCAAAGTTGTCGATTTGATTCGTGATTTGGGTTGTTTGTCCATTTGTTTATTTCTCAACCTAAAGGTTAATCATTGAGCAAGAGCTCACCAATGTATATGTATAGTATGTGTAAAAAACTTCAGATTTGAACTATTGTCTTGCTCCACCTATTATAGCCATGATCATGTCTTAAGTCTTATGATTCAAAGCAAACATTAGATTCAAGTAATCACAGTTTCCATAAATTTCCAGCTAAATTCTCACTGGCCCGTGATGGGACGCAATTACATCTCTTAAATCTTAATTGCAAGCACCAGATGGTCTTTCTGTTTTGGAAGAGCAGCCACTTAAACATTATCACACCACAGAAACATTCTTCTGAACACAATAATTATAAGTACAAATTAGAAATGGACTTCTGCAACATTAACTTCCACAGAATCCACACTGCTGTATGAGACCTATTTTAGGCATTACTGATTATCGTTTGCCTTGAAACATCCTGAGTTTTAAGGCACGGGAAACTAACAGTTCTACAAGTACATAAAATAACAGAAGCGATGCGTGAAGCCATGAAGCAGACTTTCAGATCCTTTAGACTTCAGCTGTTCATTACTGGTATGGTTAACATCTGACACAAAATTTGTTCTTATCAAAATGCTCACTTTCACCAGAAAAACAACTTTTCCAGGATAACCTTTAATATTTTATGTGACTATTAATGTCAAACTCTATACGGAATAATCACTTTTGGTTCATGTAGCCGACCCCACTTATGGGATTAAGGCTTTGATTGATTGATTAATTAATGTCAGACAGAGGGAGTACAAGTATTTGGCTGGAAGAAAAATAAGAAGAATAATAGAACTGAATGGCCAAGATCCAGCCCATCCAGGTAAAATTAAGCTAAGAGTCTAGAGATGTCACCAATATGATAATTACAAACTCAGCTTCCCACTGCCATCGCAGGTTCTACAAGATCGAGCAGCTGAACACTTTGTGCAATAACTCCATTTCCTTGGAAGCCTGTTTCAGATCAGTGACTTCATTGTGAGGATAGCAAAGGAAAGTACCAAGAAGGAAATACATATCAGAAGATCTACTTTAATTTTTTACACAGAGATCATTACCCAGATGTATAGCGAGTAGCTGCATCCTTAGAAATCATCCTAGCCCTTGCAGCCCTTTCTTCTGACAGTTTCTGAAGCACAAAACCCTCTCCATTGCACTCTGAGCAAATACCAGAACCACTACAGTCTTCACAGATTTTCACTGGAGTCTGACTTCATTAAATACAAAAACATGCTTCGGTTAAATCTCAATTCAACAGAAAATTGAGGTCAATAAACACAGCATCGAGAAATGAAATGAAAATAGAAATCAAAATTGTACTCCGTAATATTCGAGCACATAGCCATAAATAACTTTCACATTAATTTGTTGGCAATTATGCAGTTTCATAGCATATTATTGATTTATTGTATTTGAGCTGATCAAGGTACAAATTGGATGTCAGCATTCGAGTAATATGTAGTAAAACCAACATATTTTGGCCTCTATCATACAGTGCTAAAAAGACACGGATAAAATTATGGGAAATTCTCCATGGTAGAAATTGCACATTCTCATTGGTAGCAAAACTTTTTCAAAAATCTCATAAATAGCAATGAATTTATAAGTTTCTTCTAATCTAGAAATATTTTGGTAATTCTCAAATAATTAACCTTAAATAGATAATCGTGGTTAAATAATATGCCAACAAATGTGAAAGTTATTTACTGGAAGCTGTTTTCGCTTTCATAATTTGTTGACATCAAAAGTTAGGCAGTAGCAAAGCAGAAAAGTTAGCAGAGGCTTAACTTCACGCAAATACACAATGAAGCTCTTGGGTCTTCTAGAATACTAGTATTTTGACTCTCCAGTAAGTGGAACCATCAGAATATTGAAAATGTGACAATAAACAAACTAGCACAAGTAGTAACGATATACTACTTTTAGGCACTTTTAGCATTAATCCACTGCACCCATTGACAGGTAAATTCACCTCCACATTAACATTTAGAACCTAGCAGTCACTACCACAGTACCACACGCACACAGAGTAATGAAATATTCAACATCTAAAGTTACTGGTTGGAAGGAGGACCTCTCCTGAAGCATAAAAGACTAGTTATATACCCTGTACTACAAGTTGATTCCCAGATAAAACAAAATATACAGCAAAAACAGAACGTAGTAGCACACACCTTTTTTCAGATTGTTGGGTTCTTTTAACAAGAATAGTGGCTGCTGCACCAACAACTGCAGTTGCTATTGTCACAGACACAACTGTTTCTGGCAATGCAGAAGATATTCTGAAGAATTTTCTTCTGTGATCTTGCAACTTCAAGCAATTGGATCCTAGTCACTTCATTACATTAACACAATGAAAATCACAAGACAATATACAACATGAACTGCATGAACTAAAGAGATCATGTTCTGGGGAAAAAGAAAAAAAAAAGGAAAACAGCATTTAAACTTACTAAGACATGAGGACTCACTAAACAACTACTCCGTGGTACAGTTTAAAATATACCTGTTTACATGTTTTATGAGGAAGTCCCCATTGATATCCTACATGTGTTAATATAGTGGCATGCTTGAAAATATATGCCTTGGCATTCTCATGTTTAATTCTAAGATAACAGGTTAATCTAGTTCTCTTGAATGGAGAAGAACCCAAGTCTTCATTTTAAGGCCTGAGCTAGAAAAAGACATTGAACTTCAAAAGATTAATCTACTTTTAATGATAATTAGTTTTCTTCCCAAAGTAATTCAATAAATGGTGCAGAATTTAAAGAATTGGACAGACACACTCACGCTTAAACTCCTTGGCAGAGCAGAAAAAAGAATGCTAAATTGACGTACAATAGTAGAGGAATAGTGTAATATGGGAGCTGCACAAAACACTTGATATAAAAAGACAAGCTCAATTGCATATATTCCTTTTGGCCGTCAACTCACTAAACTATAAACTGACACTACATTCAACTTTTTCAGTCTTGAATCGTGATACACATGGAAACAGGCCATACAGCAGGAAAAATTGGCTGTAACCTATCTCATTGAAAAGCTGTATATTGGGTTTGTGTGATATTGGAAGGAGAAGATGATAATGACTGGTGGTAGAAATTTAAGATTTGAAAGTGGAAATGTATTTCCAATACCTTGGACATTGGTAAGATAATTTCCTAACAACATTACTTACAAGCATACAATAGAGAACCATTCTTTTCACCAATAACCTCATACCAAACAGGCTTTCAAATATTGCTTTCAAAGATGAAATAAGCAGAAACAAAAGTTACAAACTTGAAACGAACCATAAATTAAGCAAAACACAAAGTAAAATTAAGCAGAAATAACACAGCAGGAGAGAGAAAGTTGAAGGATGAAGCTAACCTCTGATGGGAGGGAAGACCGAAATTGAATGGTTATGAAAGGCGACCTCCATCTTTGTGCTCAAAGCTATGATCCTCAATCCTTATCCCCTTTTCTCGTCACTGTAATTTGAGTGTTGTACCAACAACTCAACAAGTATATCATATAAGGGCATAATTGACATAATGTAAATCTCTTGTTATTAAAATATTTTTTGTAAACATTGTCGTGATTAATCTCAACTTTACTCCGTCCGCCAATATTAATCCCAACTTTTGTTTATCAATCAATCATTAATCATTATTAATTTAACATAATACTAAAACAAACACCAGGAATGACGCATGTCACTTCCTGCTGCTGTTTTTCCCTCCAAAACTCCCCCTTCCCCTTTTAGCAAAATTTTTTTATCCCTACCTTATAAAAAGTATTTCGTATAAGATAACTCTTAGAAATATGTGTATTTACATTTGTAACCTTATTTATATGTTTACCCTCATTAATGTTTTTTTTTCATTAAACATATCATCAATTAATTCAAAGTTTTTTTCCTTAACAATAAACTTGTAATGCTTTTTTTTTTTTAATAAAAAAAACTTCTAATGCTTTATGCTCCATTTTTTTTTTTTTTTGAGGAAATCATATATTATTATTATTATTTAAAAAGAAAAAAAAAAACTGCATGTACGAAAAGACGGTTTATTATTATTATTATTATTATTATTATTATTATTATTATTATTATTTAAAAAGAAAAAAAACTGCATGTACGAAAAGACGGTTTATTACCAAGAGACTGTTTATTTTTACTCCTTCGTGGTTGCTCTTCTTAATTACAATCTTGTCGTCCTTTAACTGCAACTATTGTTAAGGTTTATTAGATTTTGAAATTTACATTGTTTGATGGCACATAAACAACGTTATGAAATTCATATTAAATAGTGATATTTGAGCAGATGTTATCAAGATGTATAAAGAACTTAAAAATCTTAAAATCAAGGGAAATCGATGGTAGAAACAAAAAAAGCTGAGAATAATTATGGGAGAGAAAATGATGGAATTTAAGAGGAAAAAATATAACTAAGTGGTTATTGCTTCAGTATTAGATATAGATATTAGATGGTCGTAGAACATTAAAGAACTTATATTATTAGGTTTTTAGCCTCAACATTTCACATGTTATTACTCCGTATGACCTAAGCTCACAAAAAATTCATCTGAAGAAAACCACGCTAGAAATATTATACTAAGTATTATTGAAACATACAAATCAATTAAGAGTTCTAAACCAACAATTGCCCCTTAAGATATGAAAGGATAATAATATGATATGAAAAGATGAAAATTAATTAAATATTATTTAATAATAATTTTGGAATAATAATGTCAAACTTTAGAGGGTTTTAAAAAATAAACGTCATATAAGATTTTGGTAGCTTTCAATCCCTTCTACAAAGCCACCACATAGGCATATATATCAAATAATACGTATTAAAACTACCACCCAAACCAAAGGTGTAAATACACATCAATACAACTTCTCCGTGAGATCAGAGCTAGCCCCTTCGCGCACATCGCACGCGTAGGCCACCCTAGTTTTTTTGGAAATTTGTTAATACAATCAATAACATAATACTAAAACAGACACTGTGAATGACACGTGTCACTTCCTGATGCTGTTTTTTCCCTCTAAAACTATCCTTCCCCTTTTAGCAAAAAATATTTTATTTTTGGAAAATTTGTATAATACAACTATAATAATATTCCAACTCTTATATATTATCTTTACATAAAATGTATTTCTTTTTATTTCGTATTCTTAATTCTTCCATACACATTTACCTAAAATAGTATTCTAATTCTTTTTTAATTATAGAAAAAGTGAGCCACTGGTTCAGGTACAAGATACTATCATTACCGCCTGGACATTTTTAGCCGGAGTATTTTGAAATTTTTCCCTAAAAGTAGTAATAAAATTAATTCATATAATTGATATTAAAGAAATTACTTTAAAACATTACTTTAATTTTATTTTTTTTCAAATACCTCTAATATTTTGTTTCTTAGACTAATGGAAGTATTACATATGATCGACAACTATATCATATTTCTAATTCTAAGAGAATGTGAAATATCAATCAATTTGTTGTTATTACGTAGTTAAATAAATTTATATCTTAGTAAATAAAAAAATAAATTATTGTCTTTTGCTGAAACATTTTATTGAGAAATTTATTACATTCGACATTATAAATAAAATGCATAGTAAAAGACACATCGGACATAGCGATAATTGACATCTTCTTGTGTATCATTTTTTCCAATAAATAACTATCGTCTACAATTAAACTTTTAAGACAATAAACAAACAATGATTAAATTACAATTATTGGATAGCTTCAAACATATTTTTATATAATAACAAAGAGTGACGATATCATATAGAGCATCAATTCATAAACAGAAAATGTACAATTAATAATATAGGTTAGTGTTGCCTAATTGTTGATTATAATTGCCTTTAATGATACGAGTACAATTTATTTCCATTGAAATTATTTTATTGGATATAAAGGTGATATATTATTTGTAGTTTATACATTTACATGTATGTTGTGCTAATAGTTTTATTGAAAATTTTATTCTGTTGTTTGACTAATATTTTCATGTTTATTAAAAGGCATTTATAAAATAAGTATTTAGTCATATAGTCACTAGTTTGTATAGTTTTATTGGGAATAATATGCATCATTAATGTAATATAATGTATATACTTTTAAATATTTCCAACACAACTAGTCAAAAATAAAAAAATTTCTCAATCGTAGTTTTAATAGTTTTTGCGTTATTATTTTATTTTTCTATATGCATTGCATTTTTTTATTCTACATAAGTTGCCTCATTTTTATATTATTTCACAATTAATTATGGAAAAATGATTATTACTACCGTGTATCACACGAGCACTAATCTAGTATAATACCAATTCTATTCTGAGCTGGCCCTAACTGTGCCACATGGCACACTCTCATTAAGTATTTTCCCACTTTTTTCCAACCTTCCTTGCAAAATTTAAATAATAATAATAATAAAAGTAGAAGAAAATAAACTTGAATAGATCTTGATCTTATAACTCTCTTTATTTTTGGCAATTTTAATCAACTAAATTAAACATATATATTATAATTAATTTTACATTATAAGTTTGAATCTAAAACGGGGGACATTTACGCACAAATTACTTACATTTTTTATATTATATTGGATTTTTTAGTAGAAATTTTAAAATATTACTTGAAAATAAAATTTTGTAACACAGGCTTCAATCAAAAAAAAAAAAATTACAATTGTAACACGGGCATCGCCCGTTATTCAATCTAGTTTTTTATTAATCCCAACTTTATATCCGATCCGCCCAAAACACTCCCAAGTGACTTGCAACCGGTTGAGCAGGTTAACATTTGTGGGTTGTATTTTTTGCACACGTGTCACCATGTGATTGGTCAAATATTAAAAAAAAAAAAAAAAACCACCGTTAAAGGCAGCCAGAATCGGGGAGGGGAAGGGAAAGGGTGGCTGGAATTCGACAGAGAATGCAACAGGGTGGTCGAAATTGAACAGGGAAAGGAAGGAAGGGAGGCAGTCGGAATTGGATGGGGATGGGAGGGATCTGGTCGGAATTCGACGGGGAAGGTAAGTGAGGGCGGAAACCGACTAGAAAGGCGGCGGAAACGGAGGGGGATGGAGATCGAGGGTGGTTGATGGAGTTGGATGGGGATGAGGTGTTGGCTATGGCGGAACAGACGGCAGCAGTGGCCGCAGAAACCGCCGCAGTACCGCCACCACCAGAGGCAATAGCAGCAGCAGTCGCTGTAGCAACCACGACAACAGATCCAACAGCATCAGCAGCAGTGGCCGCAGCAACCGCCGCAGTACCACCACCAGAGCAGTAGGAGCGAGCGAGTAGTGGTCGGAAATGGACAGGGGAGGGGGAAAGGAAGGGGGGCCGGAGGAGGCTAGGGCTGCCGCCTGTCGGAGGTGGCAGGGGCTGCCACCTGCTGGGTAGGGGTTAGGGTTTTACGGAGTAATTATTTTTAATTTTTAAAAAAAATTTTGGACCTATCATGTGTTGACACATGTCTGGTAACTTGCTATTACGGGTTGGATGACCGGTTGGGTGCAATGGGAGCGAATTGGGTATAATGTTGGGATTAATATTGGCGGACGGAGCAAAGTTGAGATTAATCATGACAATTTTTTCATTTTTTTTTTATAGGATAATTTGTATTTTACCGCCTATAAATAACCCATTTATTTATATTACCACCAAAAAAAATTATTTTAAAATTCTAACCAAAAAGAACAAAAAAAAAAGAAAAAAGATATTAATCACCAATTAACATTTTCCGATAAGAAAACCGTTAAATCTAACGTTTTTAAAAAAAAAAAAAAAATCTTCAATTTTTGTACAAAAAAAATGATCTTTAGAGGTTTTGGGGTCATTTTTGTTCTTTCGAACCGATTTGAGGTCAAAATTTACAAAAAATGATAGGAAATGCCTCGTTTTACATACTAAAACCTCAATTTGCGTGATGACACATGTAATATATATATGAAGCCTTATCGATAATTTTTTTTGCAAATTTTAACCTCAAATCGGTCCCAAAGAACTAACATGACCCTCAAAACCTCTAAAGAACATGTTTTTAGCACGAAAATCGAATAAAGTTTTGTAAAACGTTAGATTTAACGGATTTGGTGGTGAAACCTAAATTTTTTGTCTTTTTGTGGTGATGTTTTAATATTAAATTTTTTTGAGTGGTAATATAAATAAGTGGGTTTTTTGTGAAATTATGGGTGGCAAAATACAAAAATTTCTATTTTTTTATTATATAACAAAAAATTATTAAAATTACATATATTGAAACTAAAATTAAAGACGATTATACAAAATCTCATAAGACTATTTTGAAATAGTATATAAAATCTCATAAGACTATTTTGAAGAATATATACAAATATACTTATAAGACAAAATAAAAACACTTAATCAATATTCAATTTTTTTTTTCTTAAAAAAAAAATCCAAACTCAAGATTTTAAATAAGACAAATAAAATAAAGAGAGTAAAACACTTAATCAATATTCATTTTTTATTTTTTGAAAAAATATTCACTTTTTTTAAGTGGATAATCAATAAACTTAGTTGCTTGAATCTTAAGGGGGGTACTGTGAATCTGGATCAGATCCGCCTACATTTTTTTTAAGTATGCCCCACCTGATTCACCGGAACTTAGCTCCAACTACATTCGGATCCGACCCGAGTTGCACACCTGGTTTATAGTGGGTGACTCTTCCAACAAGCTAAGAGTTTTCTACATTCGGTGAGGCTCGAACTTGAGACCTCCCTAAAGCGACATTAAGCTGCTTATTACTTAAGCCAACTTTTGCCCTTAAGCGACATCAAGCTCAGACTAAATCCCATCTACATTAGTTGTCTTTATGGCTCTAAAAAAATCCATTTTAGTTATTTAACCAGTTTTTAGGCTCTATAACTTTTCAATTTAGGTTTCAATAAATCTACACACGTAGTATAAATATTTGCTCGTCTCCCTGGATGGAATGTCTCCTTATGGTGGAATCGGTATTTTCGTTGGATTAATTGTTTGTTTTTCTTTAGAATTTTGTGTGTGTTAGATCAGAACTTATCAGAAAAGTAATCACCTTTTGCCCTACTATCAAATCGTTGGTAAAAATTTGTTCGAGAGTGCAACGGTTGTCAAATTCTCAAATATAATAAATTCAAGGGAATCAGATAAAAATCATCCTTACACCTATAACAAATAGTTCGATCATCTCTTCGAAAAAGCGGTAAATTCCAGCGATGTATACAAAGGATGTACCACAGTGCAAGATTTATTCAACGATCATAGCTTTGATGAAAAAAAAACCTTTATTTGATTCTATTTTATGTATTTGTTAATTTAGATTTCATTTCTAGATGTTGTATGTCTTTTAATTAATGAATTGATTTTGTAAATTAGAAAAAAAAAAAAAAAAAAAAACTAATACTTGGGCTAGGATCATGCCCAAGGAGCCTAAGAGTGTTCTTCACTGCGCTTGTTTAGTTCACCTTATTTCGCTTATCTGATTTGATGTGATCTGATCTTATTTGATTTGATTTGATCTGATCTGATTTGATTTGATCTGATCTGGTCTGATCTGATCTGATTGTACGATTTGATCAAACATTGACCTTATGTGTACGATAATTTATAAAGAAAAATATATCAAGTGGGGTCTTGTTAGATACGTAATAATGTGTATTTTATTAATATATGATTTTCATAATTTTTTTCATTACAAAATTAAAGATATACAGCGATAAAAAGCCACACATAAAACGATGATCTTTCTCAACTTATTTTTTCTTATCTGATCTGAACTTTTTTTTTCTTGATCTGATATGATCTGTGCTTATTTTTTTCTAAAATAAGTAAAAATAAATTGAACCAAACAAGGCGTGCGTAAAACTCTAAAAGTGTGTTATGCTTGGTCTCAACGTAATACGCTTCATGCAAACATATTTGCGCTGATGTTGAAATCCAGAATTTAAAGGGTGTCAACAGTCAACTTTGATATTTCGCTACCTTCATTTATTTTTTTTTTTTGCCATTTTCTCACTCAAATGTGCTTGTTCTTGCTAGTTTTCTTGTATTCTTGCAAAGACTTCATAATCATGTATATTTTCATGAATATGCTTTTAAATTGCTTGAATTTAGCTGAAATTTCCTAGCCCTTTTAACCTTTAAACCTAAATCTATTACTAAAATAGTACGCTGACGTCATTAATGTTCACATGTCACTCTCTTAATAAATATTTTCTCGCCTATGATGCCATTTTTTATATTTTCTTCTTCTTCTTCTTCTTTTTTTTTTTTTTTTTTTTTTTTGGAGCTACCCTGTTTAACATTTTTGAAATTTGAATGGTAAAAGCTTTTACATTTCAATTACAACCTAAAAAATTGAAATATTTTTTCCTAAAAAATTGAAATAATTTTTCCTAAAAAATTGAAATAATTTTAAGCAGCACACTAATAAATGACCTCCGATCCTAAATTGAATATATGTATTACGCGACGTCAGACAGTACTATATTATAATTTTGATGAAAATCTGAATTTTAAAATTGCTAATAAATTTGTACAAGGTACATAATTTTTATTTATATTCATGTATAATAGCCATTTTTTTTAATAATGCACAAATTACAAAAAATAAATAGGTTTTATATATAAATTGTGCATTGCACGAGTTCTAACCTGGTAGTTTCTACTCTAGCCCAAAGCCATTTAATAATCCTAAACATTAATAGTAGAGTATGAGAGGTTTACTCAAACTTTATTACAAAAGGTCTAATCCTGATTACTCTTGAATAATTTATGACAGTCTTAGCGTAT
Organism: Chenopodium quinoa; assembly: GCF_001683475.1. NCBI lineage: Eukaryota > Viridiplantae > Streptophyta > Magnoliopsida > Caryophyllales > Amaranthaceae > Chenopodium > Chenopodium quinoa. The sequence continues at coordinate 53,229 of NW_018744582.1, read as the reverse complement.
GAAAACCTCCCACTTTGCTATGGGGTGTGATAAAATATGAAAATATTCTTATAGATTTTTATGTAATAGTATTGTAGATATTTATATACTTTTTTTTTTATTTTTTTATATTGTCACATTTTCCTTTATAGAAAATTTCTTTTTAGTTGACACATTTTCTTTTACTCAATATGGTAAAATTTTGTTATGTATAATTCCTAGTTCACCTTTACTACCTTACAATACCCCTCACCCAATTTAAAATGGGTAGGAGTATAATTGACTTTTTCCTTCTTTCATCGCACCTCTTTAATATGTGTGTCAAAATCAAATGTGTCAATTAATAAAAACGGAGGATGTATATCTTTATATGGAGTATTATTATTAGAGTAGTAAATATTGCAACTTATCTAGTCAATTATTTTCCTAGTCTAAAACCTAAATTACACCCTTAAAGTAAGCTGCTTTTCCCTAACTACCCTACGTCCCTACATTACCCCCACCCAATTTTGAGTGGGTAGGAGTATTATTGTCTTTTTTCTTTATCACATCTCCTTAATATGTATGCCAAAATTAAGTGTGTCAAACTCTCAACTACTAAAGAATGTAGGAAGTATATATTTATACGGAGTATTAGGCTGGTAAAATTTTCAATTTATCTAGTCAATTATTTTCCTAGTCTGCAGCCTAAATTATAGTCTTAATGTAAGCTACTGTATTTTTTTATTTTATTTTTTACTTTGTATTTTATTATTTTTAAACAATGTAAGCTACTGTATCATGAAAAAGAAATAAATGATCTGAAATAAGGCACACATTATTCTCTTTCACTAATTTTTTTATCCGTGTGCTCTTTTATTTATTTATTTATTTATTTATTTTATTTTTTTTTTAAAAGAAAAAGTAATCCACATGTAAGTTGGGAGAAAGAATGACTAACCTATAAGATTAGTTGCTTCTCATACTAGCACCAATTGATTTTAGGATGAAACTTTGTTGGGCTTTATATATAGGCATACATACTCACCTTCTTATGGACTGGTGTAGGCTCATAGAAATTTGTCATGATATCAGAGCCAATTATCTTGGCCCATTATTAACATCAAATGAAGGAGCACCCAAAGCTTTACAAAATGCAGGATGGAAAGAATTTGAAGATTCGTATGTAGCACATAGCCAAATAATATTGTGATTATCATGAGTAGAGACTAGTTGACCTCTTGTTAACAGTCTAGAGATGGTCAAGGAGAAAGTTTGTTATATGTCCAGATTGTAATATCTAAAATTGTTCACAAGTGTGCAATTTCTAACTTACTCTGATCCGGGGTCGAAACGCCGTCGTTTTTAGCTTGGGCAATAGGTATATAGTCCGCCTCTTCCTCTAGTATCCCTCCTTCTTCTCGATTGTCTCCCTTTTCTTCCTAATATACTTTGTTTTCCTCTATTTTCTTTCAATCTCTATGAATTTAATCCTCTTTTTTCCAATTGCAAATTTTTCTTCGGATTTTTCACTCAATCCAATCAATCACTCTTTTTCTCATCTCGTTTCGTCAATTACTTTTCTAAATTGAAGATGATTTTGTACAATTTGCTAGGTATCAAGGTCGATGATGCTTGTTGTAGTGGTTTAAGTAAAATAACATAAGGTTTCAATAAAATAACACAAGGTTTTAGCTTTGAAAAATAACATGTTTTAGATAACATAATTTTTTTAACAAAATAACACAAGGTTTTATATAAAATAACACATACTTTTAGCAAAATAACATGTGACTTTAAGTTAAATAAAAACCTTTGATTTTAGGAAAATGATGTTAGGTATAAGTAAAATAACATAAGGTTTCAACAAAATAACAAGGTTTTTTAGCTAGAAAAATAACACTGGATTTTACGTAAAATAGCATAATGTTTTAGTAAGATTACATAGTATTTTAATTAGTAAAATTAAATAACATATTGCATAAAATAACACAAAGGTTTAGCAAAATTCTAAAATAACATAGATTTAATTATATCAAATCAAATTAACATATTTAGTTCAAATTAGCAGTACATTTTCAATCAATTAAATTAAAATCAAAAACAAATTTAAATCTACTTACTTTGTTTTTCTCATTCTTGTTCACGATTGTCGTATCTTTATATTATTCATGAATATCAACCATTTTATACGTAGTGAAATTGATTTTCAACTTCGATTGAGCAATTTTGTGCTTGTTTGAGTGGTTAAAATAATAATCAAAAGAATTTTTGTGATTTTTGTTGAGAAGAATGAAGGATTAGGTGATGCTAAAATGGTGGGTTGAGAAATTAGAGAGAGAAAAGGTAGGGAGAAAGAAATGAACTTGAAAATTTGACTATTTTAGGTTTATTTTCATTTATATACTCTCACAGCTTTTTACGTTATTTTTTTTTAGATATGTTGTTTCAATTAATATGTTGGAATACCATGAGCCAGTAGTACCTAATACTAATTGCACAAGTGAGGAGGAGTGAAAAAACGTAGCTTACATGTGATTTAGGAGGAAAAAAATTTACATTTTAAATTAGTGGGCTATTCCACCTATCACCAATTGATTTTAGGATGAAACCTTGGTAAGCTTTGATTATAGTCATACTCTCTTTTGATGTAGGCTCATGCTTAGCCTTTATTGAAACTTATCATTACTACTACGAATCACTCACATTGCAATACAACTTACATCATTTCATTTAATAATATCGGCATGACAAGTACTGTTTAAACATCCAACGAGTCGTACCCTTCAAACCAAAACCAACAATTAGAGCCTCGACTTTACTTTACTATGTCCTTGCCATAGTCCGAGTATCGCTTTTCAAATTAAAGACCCTTTGAATCCCAAAAAGGATTATGCTATTATAGATTGTTTAAGCCTTAAGCTAGAATGAAGTACCGACATTAGGCGCCTTGCTTCCGCAAATATTGCCCGTAATAATGCCTCGTGTCTTTCTCTTCCAAGAAACCTTCAAGTAAAATTTTGAATGAAATGATGAGAAAACAACGATTATATTCCATTTTTTCTCCAAAAAAGAAACCCACTAACCAAAGAAAGAAGAATTATATTATACACATAAAAAAACCAAGCAAAAAAGACCAAAAAAGCATACTTCTTTCATTACAAACAACAATTAGCTGTAAAATTAAAGCAAGTCAAGAATTTTTTTGTCCTTCTGCAGTCACTCTCTGTCTCTCACTCCCTTTCCATTTTTAGCCTCGCACTTCTTACTTTCATACCTTCTTCACTCTTTTTAGTTTACTCATCAGATCCATCTTTCAACAAGGTTAGTTTTTTAAAGCCATTTCTCATGTTAAATGCATCTGTTTTTTGAATTAATAGTTTATAATCTTTATTGATATTTCATTATTGCATGTTATTTGGGCAGTTTTTAAAACCCATTTTGTAATTTGTTGGGTTTTTGGTGTATTTCAGCTTCTGGGTTATTTGGGTGTCTCAAATTCAAGTTTATTATCTTTTTAATATAGTTCTTCTAATATAGTATGTTTGTGTAATTTAATGTGTGTTTCAGCTTCTGGGTATTTGATATTTTGTTCTTATGACTAATTGGGTATCTCAAATTCAAATTAATTATCTTTTTAGTATAGTTCTGCTAATATACTATGATTGTGTAATATAATGTGTGTTGGTGTATAGTGTATTTCAGCTTTTGGGTGTTGCTTATTTTGCTCATATGGGTTAAGTGGGTGCTCAAATTAAATTAGACAATAGTGAAAATTACAACTTTTTTTGGGGTTCGTATGTTTTTTCTGTTTTCCTCCTATAATACTGGCTCCTTTGTTACAGGTTGGCTCCTGATTTTTACTGTTAGTTGTATTGTAGAATATTGGATGAATTTTGTTTGAAAAGACTGTAGTGGCTGGATTGAAGGATTAGAGAGTAGTGAATGATTTAAGTTGAAAATGGAAGAAATACAGTCCCAATCAGATAATTATAGGTCTTCATCTTCCTCAGCTAGTAGTCCTGCTACCAGTAGGGTGCCTTCGAGTAATTTCTTCTACTTGAGGAAACCTGGTTCGCTGAGGCAACCTATCTCCTTTGAGGATTCTCCGGACTGGGGGGATGATACAGATATTGATGTTAGGGTGGATGAGGGGGTTGACTCAATTAATGCCGCCACCACTCCTGGTTCGCCAACTTTGTCAAAACTCAATAGTGGTTCACTGCCTTCCCCTTATGCTCATGAAGGTGTATCTGTTACGAGAAAGGTGGCAGGAGCTTCGGTTGTTTGGAAAGATTTAACTGTAATGATAAAGAGTAAAAGAAAGTACTCTGACAAAGTCATAAAGAGTTCTACTGGCTATGCATTACCAGGAACAATGACAGTTATCATGGGTCCTGCCAAGTCTGGGAAGTCTACCCTACTGAGGGCTCTTTCAGGTTTGAATATTTAGTTTCTTATTAGTAAAATTTGAGCACGTTGTAATACTTTCTGTGAGGTTTTTGAGTTTAGGGCTAATGTAATGTTTCTGTTTTTTTTTTATTTTTTATTTTTGTTTATTTTTATTTTTATCTTTCAGGGAGACTGCCTCATTCAGCTAGAATGTATGGTGATATATTTGTCAATGGAATGAAATGTGACTTACCTTATGGGTCCTATGTGAGTTCCAAACCATGATATACTATAAACCAATTGTATAAAATATTTAATTGTTGCTTTCATAAATTCCTTTATGATATGCTTATGTTGGTTATAATTATATGACAGGCTTACAATGTTTCTGGATTTTTCTATTTGTACTTACCTAAATTGTTTACCTTGCCTAACCTAGGCTGCTCTCATATTCTAACACAATGAATTATATATAACTGTGATCTTATGGCAAATCATTATGTAAAGATTTATCTCTGTACAGAATTAATGCACTCATAGAAGCAAAGAAGGACATAATTAATATAAGGATGTCCAGTGTACATTGGCTCCCTCACCACTTCTCTTGGCCAGTTTGTATCTGCTAATAATTTTAAAGAACACATGGGATTCTTGATAGAAATAGAAGACTTATAATGTCATCGTTTTTATTTGGCACATATCGATGTTTTTGTGAAAGAAACTTTCTGGTATATGACCAGGTGAGCTTAAGGCTTTCCGTGTTTCTTTGTTTGTCTTGTTTTAGATGATGTCGTTCTTGATCTGGGGAACATTTGACTTGGGATTTGTATGAGGGCATCCTAGTTCTGTGACTTTTGATACGCTACAAATATGGAGAAGGATGAAGTTTAATGATGTGAATGTTTGCTTCTAGCCTTCTACTTGATTAGATTTTATTTTGACTTTCAGATCTATTGATGTTTCTTACAATTTGATGTCAAATCAACATTTAAAGGTGTGTGACCTTCTGTCTTCACTTTATAGAGTCGTTAGTTTCTTAAATAGAAGTAGTTGGTGCCACAAATTGATTTGCCATGTTGTTGGTGCTTATATAGCCCCTTCCATGGATTGTTTGTGGCTTTTTGCAAGACTTAGAATGTAATATTGCTCCTGATTATAAGGGAAAAAAAAAATTCAGATTAATTGTCTGGAAGAAAATATTAAAGAGTAATGAGCTTCTTCCATGAAATCTTTGGTGCCTAAAGTCTGTTTTCCATGCATTAAGGGAAATTTTTTCCAGGACCCACATAGCTCCTTGTAAGTTTTGTGGCTTTGTGCTAGAACAGAAATTGACCATGAGAGAAAAAACTGTAAAATAAGAATGACTTACTGGAAGAAATACAATTCTCTCAGTAGAGGGGATGAAAATTCTTCTTCATAGTCCTTCCTCTCATTCAGTGATTTCTTTTTAACCTTTTAAAGTATTAGGTTGGTGGTTTGGCCTTTTCGGTTGCTGTTCTTGGATCTTGTGTTGCTATGTCTACTTATTGGGATGTCCTGCAATGCATTAAAATATTGATCTGCTTTTTAATTTCCATATGCAGGGATATGTAGAAAGGGAAACCACACTGATTGGATCCTTAACTGTTAGAGAGTTCCTTTATTATTCAGCACTGCTTCAGCTTCCTGGGTTCATTTGTCAGAAAAAGAATGTAGTAGAAGATGCAATCATTTCCATGTCTTTGGGTGATTATGCAAACAAACTAATAGGTGGGCACTGTTACATGAAAGGTCTTCGTAGTGGTGAGAGAAGGCGAATTAGCATTGCCAGGGAGCTTGTGATGAGACCACATCTCCTTTTTATAGACGAGCCTCTCTATCATCTAAACAGGTGCTGCTGATGTACATTAGATTTCTTTTTTCTTTTCCCCTCCTTAACTCATTAATACTGTGTTCCTTACTGGATCAAACCAACTGAAATGCTCTGTAATGATCTTTTCCAATAAAATGCTTTCATATACAGACAAATGACTCCCTTAGGCCTTAAGTGCTAAAGTTCAGGACTTTTCAACACTTGTTATCTGCCGTAAGATTCTTCTTTCCGGTCATAGAGTGCTGCTATCTATAGATCTGTTGTTCAGGTGTCTGAGTTTTATAAATATGTTGATGCAGAAATGGCTGATTTCAAGAGATCTGTTGTTTAACTCATTTAACTCTAATATGGTATCCATTTAATACACATATTCATGCTGCTAAAATGGATCCTTTGTCCTTAAAGTATATTTATGCAAAAGGTTGGGAAGTATTTTTGTACTATACATGAATATATCGCTGTCTCAATAACTCGTGAGCTTTTACCATTAGTATCAGATAATACGATGAGATTTGCATTAAAAAATGGATTTTGATGTCAGGATTTTTTTTTCATGCATCTGAAGAAGCACATGCATGTTATTGAGGCTAAAATTTTCATAAGACTTTTTGGTTTTTGATACTCCATTGCTGATGATTTAGAGAGTCTTAGATGGATTTTAAAACTATTGTGTCCTTGGGAAGCTATGTTAATTAAAGTTGGGGATGTTAAAAAAAAAAAATAAATTAACAATCTGTCAACTAAAATGGTGCTTGAGTTCGGAAACACTAAAGGGTCTCCTGATATCAATAATATCTCATAACACGATGCTTGAGGCTTAATGCCTAGTGGGTTGTTGTGGCTTGCCATGCCTTTTCTTTCCAATTAGATCCATAAACAATTTTCTGCTGCCTCATCTGGAAGTGTTGTGCTGGAAATTGCTATGATTAACACTAACTTAATGTATCGTTTGTTTGCCAGAAGTTAATGAATTCTTGTCTTTCAGTGTTTCTGCACTTCTTATGATGGTTACATTGAAGAAGCTTGCAACCACAGGGTGCACCCTTATATTCACCTTAAACCAGAGCAGTACAGAAGTCTTTGGCCTCTTTGATCGAATCTGCCTACTCTCAAATGGAAATACCCTATTTTTTGGGGAAACACTGTCTTGTTTGCAGGTAAATTTCAATAAGATGTTGAAAACTTGAAATTGTGACTTTTTCTGTGTCTTTACATTTATGAAGCTCATTTCCTTATCTGAAATTCCCAAATCAGTCTACTACAGCCTTCAAAAATCTCAAATTTGATTGATTTTTGTCAAGTGGTTTGTTTCTGTTACCATTTCCCTTCTGGGTACTCTTTGCTTTGCATTGTACAAGCAGTCTAATCTGCACTCCCAAACTTTAGAGTACCAATGTATTGTTAGTATTTAGTGTTGAAAAGTAGACACATGCACTCTAATTCTTCTTTCTTTGTACAACATTTCTGGGATCAATTATAACTAATTTTTGGTAGTAAATCTCTATTTTTTATTCCAGAAGCTACTAACTCTTAAATGAACATTTTTTTTTTTTGAAACCAACTCTTAAATGAACATTTTCCTGTGTAACTAAATAATTTTTCTTTGTTGGTGAAGCACTTCTCCAATGCTGGATTTCCATGCCCTATCATGCAAAGTCCTTCTGATCATTTTTTGCGAGCAATCAATACAGACTTTGACCGGATTATTGCAATGTGTAAAAACTTACAGGTATAGAATTACATGTAGTTTACTTATCTTTGGATCATCACAATTCATTCGATTTCCATCTATGCTATTGTAGCTATCTTACTCATGTTTGAACTAAAGTCATAAAGATATTAATAAACTTGATCAGGATGACCATGGCGACTTGTCATCAGTGAATATGGACACTGCTGTAGCTATTCGTACCCTTGAAGCAACTTACAAGTCATCCGCAGATGCGGCTGCTGTTGAGGCAATGATTATAAAGCTCACTGAAAAGGTTTGTTGCTGCTATATGTTAGTCTATCTAGATCCCTCTTTTCTCTTTCCTTTCATTTCCTTGTTTGGTCGCTTTCTTTTAACTTTTGATATACAACATACTTGTAAAGTATTAATATGTGAGCTGAACCACTGCATGTATTTTGCACTTTTATTTGTCATATAGTCATATGTCATTCACTCTCCATCCTAAAAATTAGTCTCAATTTTCAAGAAGGGCCAACTTTTGGGTAAGAGGAAGTATAACTTCACCTACCTCCATAAACTAGACCAAAAAAAAAAAAAAAAAAAAAGGAAAACTTAAAATGTTATGACACTTTTTTAGGAATTTCATATGTATATACACTGACACAGTCGTAAATCGTTGCCTCATTTGTGGCATACATATTTTATAGTGATAATTTTAATTATGTTCCTAAACCAACACAGATACTATCACATTTCATGTAATTTTCTCATTGGTTGCTTAGAGTGACTATTCATGAGCGCTAAACGAAAATTTGTTATGAGCTGTTCCCTGAAGAACTGTGACTCTACAGTTATACAAAGTAGAAAACAAAATGAATTTTACGTCAATTCTTTTGTGAACTTTTCTCTTCAGGAAGGTCCTCTTCTCAAAAGCAAAGGAAGGGCAGGCTGGGCTACCCGGATTGCTGTTTTGACCTGGAGATCATTACTAATTATGTCCAGAGAATGGAAATATTACTGGCTTCGCTTGGTTCTCTATATGCTTTTGGCTCTCTGTATTGGTACTGTGTTTTCAGGCTTGGGGCATTCTTTGTCTTCTGTTGTGGTAAGTTGCTACAAATTTCTATATTCTGGTGTTGCTGTGCTTTACATTTGTGGCCATATTGCTTTTTTTTTTTTATTCTTTTTCTTTTTTTTTTTGGGGCGGGGGGTTGATATTGGTTTTAAATGTGCACTTTATGAGCTAATTCCCAATCCCCACCCCTACCATAACTTTAGTAGCGGTTTCTGGTCCATTTTGTTTCTCTCGTATTCATAACCTGTATAACCCTGGAATTTTAAATTACAGATAACATTCAACACTAATGTATTACTGCTGGGAATTTTTGTCCCCACCCCACCCTTGATATCCTAGTTGTTGATTGTTAAATTTGTAATGACTGAGGCACAAATGATGCAGGGGCAAAGCGATGATTTCAGTCAACAACTTTAGTCCAGTTGCAAATTTGGTGTTTAAGGAAGGATCATTAAAAATAAATAGTCAATTGAAGTTTTTCATTTGATTTATCTTTGAAGCACTGGATACAATGGAGACATATCATGCAACCAAATGAGTGGATATGGGGGTTTTGGATCTTCTCTGACTTGATGCTGTATCGTGATTGGCAACCATATTCATTCCTTTTTTCTGCATTATTTCTCTTTGGTTGGGAACCTTTTGCAAAATCCATTTGATTTTAACCTTTGTTATGGGGTTTTGGAGTTGCTTAAAATAAAATAAAAAATCTCAAGCTATTAATTGCTCATATAACACAAGCTTGTTTTTGTATCAGTTTGGTCCTTCTGAACTGTTTGTGCATATGCTCTCATTCCTAGGCTTAAAGTTGTTTTTTCTTGAAAGATTTTTTTTTTCATTTTTTTTTTTTACTTTTCATTTACCATTGCTTTCCTTGTTTTGATCTACAGGCTAGAGTTGCCGCTATATTTGTATTTGTATCATTTACATCTCTTCTAAGCATTGCTGGGATGCGAGCACACATGAAAGAAATAAAGGTTAGGACTCCCACCTTTTGTATGGATTAAGATTCAAAATTTATCAATCTTTCAGCTTTCTAATTCAACATTCAATGGTTCTTTTTATTCTTTTCAGTCATGCCATATTCTTCTTAGTCTTCAGGGTGAAACTATTCTGGTTTGTAGTTCCATCCTCGTCCTTTGGTTATTAATTTTAATCCTAGTGTGTTTGCTGTGCAGACATATAGCTGTGAAGAATCAAATAAGCATTCTGGAGCTTTTGTTTTCCTTATTGGACAACTCTTATCTAGCATACCTTTCCTGTTCCTGATTTCTATTTCATCAAGCCTTGCTTTCTATTTCTTGATTGGATTACGAGATGAATTCAGCTTGTTAATGTACTTTGTATTGAATTACTTTATGTGCCTTCTGGTCAATGAAGGATTACTGCTAACTGTTGCGGCCTTCCAGCTAGATGTTTTCTGGAGCATTTTGACCCTAGTGCTTGTACATGTGAGTCTTTGCTGATCCCTTTTCTGATGAATTGCCTGTGTACTGCCCATAACATCTGAACTTTTCTCCACTGCAGTATTACTATTGGTTTCTCATCTATTTATTAATGCTTTATCTCAAGTTTTTCAGGAGTAACTATGGGCAGGGTGCACTTTGATAGTTAGCCCTTGTGGTGGATAGTTTATTCACTACTGTTGTGTGCGATTTTTTTAAATCAATTTTTCATGGTTGTCTAGACAAACTAACCCCCTTAAAATATGACAGTCACCAGTGGAAGTATTCAAAATATGGAATGACAAATTTTTTAAAAAATTCTGCTGGCATGGTGGTTCAAGTGATGTATAGTCTATATTTTTATGCTGATGAATTTCTAGTATGATCTGGAAACATATTACAATTCATTTCATATGATAATACTTTAACAAACTGACCTAAGGGAGGAGCATAATGGGTAGTCTAATTTTATTCTGCTAATAGTCATCAGATGGGGAGAAGTCATGCTGGATATTGTTTAGTAGTAGAAATACTTTGGAGAGCTCCAACCTCTTGAATGATGGTTAGGGAGAGAACAAGCCTCTCGAAAGCTTGTACTACTTTTCTTATTTTTCAGATTTTAATGCAAAGTTAATCTTCTTCTCCCTTTGGATGTCAGCTTACATTTTCCAGTTCTTAAGCTTTATTAGTCAAAATCATTATTCATCTTTAGAATCATTCATATTATGCTGGATCATAACATACATGTATAGAATTTTTTTACAGCCACTATCCCTCCGTCTTAGCTCAAGGTTAACATACAAATAACGGATGTCCCCGCTCAAATAACACTCTACTTTTACCCCCTTTTCCTCTGTAGTACTTGACCTTGGGCCCAAACCCACTTTTTTCTCTCAAGTTTTGGAACTGAGGGTATATTATAGGTTTCAAGTACATATAGATTACTGCATGAGACTTGGTTTAAATTATGATTGAATTTGTGATAAGAATTTTTGAGCAACAAGCCATTGCTCTATTGTGGTTTGATCAGTAGCTCACGTCATATGCTTACCGAATGAGTACTTTCTGCATTCAGATCATGATGATGCTCTCAGCTGGGTACTTCAGGATCCGTAGTGATTTGCCTGTATCGATATGGACTTACCCTTTGTCCTACATTGCCTTTCACACGTACTCCATTCAGGCAAGTACAAGTTTCTCCTCTCCTTTGTGCTTTTCCAATTTGAGCTAACAGAGTTGGATTGCCTACTGTATGTGGTTGGTATGATGTATTGATTACCCAGTACCTTTCTTGGTTTTAATATCTATATATTTATATGGGCTACTTTTTTTTGTTGATCTGTACACGTCAGTGTATCCAGTGCGGATGCAGGAGGAAAAAATATTATTGGGAAAAAACAAGATTAATTTTTTTTACTAGAGGCAATAGGCTAAATTAATTTGAAAGATAGCTCAAATTTCCGAAAATGTATGAGATGAATATTTTTAAAAAAAAAAAGAAAAAAAAAATTGATTTTAGTGTGGGCAATTGAGCCACAACATGTCTCTGCCTCAAAGTGTGTCTGCGATTACTCCTTTGCTTCTTGTGGGAGTCCCTTGGAAATAGAATTCTTAGTTTAATTACACAGCAGAATGACCCTTCTATATACTTCTTATTCCAGGGACTTTTGGAGAATGAATACGTAGGCACAAATTTTGCAGTAGGAGAAGTCAGGGCCATATCAGGATATCAGGCGGTTAGCAGTGCGTATAATATCTCCTCCAACATCAACGCTAAATGGAATAATTTGTTGGTGCTCTTTTTAATGGCTGTTGGTTACCGCTTCATGGTGTTCATTTTGCTTAGTATTCGTGTAGGGACAGGATTAATTAGGAGCAAAGTTTGCCGTTGTAATCTTAAAACAATGAGAAATGAATGAATGAAAGAAATATTTATTTGATTCCTTCTGTTTCTTTTCCCCACTATTGCAGATAGTGGATCACCTGAATTTGAAGGTTTCATGAGATTGATCACCTGAATTTGAAGATTTTATGAGATTTTATCCATTATAGTTAGCCATTTGTTTGTGGCCTGAGTTGTTTACTCTTGACAGCTCTCCATTTCTTTGTTCGTGCTTGTGAATTCGTATTTTCAGCTGTAGGCGCATGTAGGTTTCGTTTGTTATGACTGAACAAATTATGGTAAAATAGTTTTCCGTTATTTGTTTTCCTTGCAAGAAAAATGGAGGAACGGGAAATCAAGAGTTAAAGGGCGAGATATGGATGGGAGGAGAGGAAAGGGATGTTAAGATTTAAGAATAGGAAGGAAAATGTGGTATTCCTTTTTTTTAAAGGGAAAATGGTATTCCTTTCTCTTTAAAGGGAAAATGTTTTCTACACTTACGAACCTTTGCAAAAGTTATTTTCCACCCTTTAAAATCAAACATTAGAAAATGGGAAAATTATTTCCTAAAAATTGTTTTCCGTCAAGACAAACGGAACCATAACGTTGATAATGAGACCCTACCCTAGACTATGATGATTTACTTTGTACGAAATCTATATATTACAAAGAATAATGAATTATGATTTACTTTGTACGAAATCTTCTTGTTTTAATCTGAACGTTTTATAACTATTTTTTAATGAGCTTGCGCTGCGTAGATTGAATTGCAACCTTGCCAGACGGGATTGAAGTCCTATCCACTAGATGCACCATAAAGCAACCAATCGAGCAGGTTACAATCATATGATTAAAGGCGCATTGCACTAGGCCACGCAGTTCCAGCTAATTTAATCTTAAATAACTAAATTAACAACAACGTATCATGCTCACCTACATTGTCTCTCGAATGCCAAAGCAAAATGACTGTTACAGTGTATAATAAGAACAAATACAACATAACAGGGCTTTTACTCCAGAGTTCTGAGACACTTTCGACAATATACACGTGTATGAGATTTAACTCTTAATATGTTATTAATAATTTTTACTAAAACTATACTACAAATGATTTCCCAACGTTGTTTATGTTCTTCCTCCATTGTCTAGAAGAAGTTATCTGACAATAGAGAAAAGGTCTGGTAACACTTCCACTGGGTAGGAGGTGAATGAACGACAGTACTATGACTTCCGGAGTTAAATTTGACCAGTTCCAAGAGGTTGCCTTGAGGTATCCCCTGAAGCCCATGCTTGATAGTCCTTAACAAGCTGTACAACCATAAAAGGTAAGTGATCAGTCTAACTTGTACAACTAATACAAAGCCAAACATCAGAACTAACTATATGGTGGGGTACGGATGCAAGGATGTGTAAAACCAATTCCCCTAATAAGGATATTTCTGTTAAACTTTTTGAGATAAAAATCATTACTTTGCAAAAAGGGAAATCACTATCAACAAGAGCAAAAACATAAATATTTACAACACACACAAGATATGCTCCTGTAGCTCACCAACAAACCATATGAGAGCTAGAAAATACAAACTACTACTAATGTGCTGGGATTTAGGATAAAATTTACCAATTTGAACAAAATTGTGGAAAAGAAAATCTTCCACTAACTAAGGGGTGTTCTTGTAATGTTTTTATCTAAGGGCATTGGAAACCTTTTTCCATGCGGGGCATGCTTGCTAAGCTTGTTGGTGTTTTTGCTCTCTCTCCCATTTCAATCAATGATTTTTTTTCCTTTTTTTTCAATCGAAGACTTGCAATTTGATGAAAGCTATCTCTATCTTTTCTCCCAATTTTCAAAATTCAAACCCATTTAATCCAAATTGTTTTTCTTAGCTTTGTTTTTGTTGGTTTCATAGCTTTATTTTTCTTTTAGAGTAATGTAAGGCTCTTTGAGTCCCTTTTATATAGTAGTCTTTCCTAGGTTTTTTTCTTCTTGTCTTTCTTTCTTTATTTAAAAACTAACTGCTTGTGTTTGGAGTTTTATTGTTAACCTTTAGTGCAATGAGAAAATTCCACTGGAGTCAAATCGAAAGTCAAAGAAGCAAAAGGATTGATGGAATTTTATTTCGAATCACATTTGCACTTTGTTTGGATTGAAGGAAATGGAGGAATGGATTATCTTTCATTTAGGTAACAAATGAGGAAGTAAGGGAATTAGAGGGGAGAGAAATGGAGGGATTAAATTGTAAATAATTGATCTCTTCAACAATGGAGAGATTTGGAAGGAAAACTCATCTTTCTTCCCTCCCCTCCCCTCCCCTCCCTTTCTCTTCCCTCCCCTTCACCTCCCTCCCCTTCTTTTCTTTCCCATTTCCTAATTCAAACACACCATAAAGGAGTTAAGGTGGAACGATCTCACCAACGTTGTGTTTGGATTAAGAAATGGGAAAGAAAAGAAGGGGAGGGAGGTGAAGGGGAGGGAAGAGGAAGGAAGGGGAGGGAAGAAAGATGAGTTTTCCTTCCAAATCTCTCCATTGTTGGAGAGATTAATTTCTTACAATTTAATCCTTCCATCTCTCTTCTCTCCAATTCCTTTCCTTCCTCATTTGTTATCCAAATGAAAGATAATCAATCCCTCCATTTCCTTTCCCTTCTTTTCTGTCCATTTCTTTCAACAAAGTGCTAACAATTCTTGTGGTTGTTACTTCTAGGATAGTTAAGGGAAATTAAATGGTTTAATGCTGATGAGATTAGTGGTTGATCATTGTTGATGTCATGATCTTATTTTAGATTGATTGATGTTGCATGATTCATGCACTATAGCTTCCGTAAATCTTTGCTTTTAGAATTTAGTTGCTTGCTTGATCCATCTTTAATATATAAAGAAAAAATGAATGGGAGAAAAATCGAAAATGCTAAAATTTCCTTTCAAGAAAAGCCTTGTAAATATTGCTTTGTCTCATATTTGTGTTATAGAGGGATATATATGTTTGAATGCATTTCTTCCTAAGAATTAAGAGTTTGCATGCTCTTGGAATGTCGTTGGTCGACTCTAAGATATGTCTATGCAATGGTAATTTGTGTCCTGAACTCGTAAGGGCCCATCGATCCAAAATTTATGGGTCGTTCTCATTAGTGGATTTGAAGCCCTATGGGTAGTAATTGATCCCAATATGAATTTCAATTGTTCAATCCCTAGGGATAGTAAATTGTTTTACTTTCACCCTTAGTTTTTGTGAAGTTTTTAGGCCATAAAGGTTTGTGCTGCTAATTTGTGATGGAATGTTGAAAAAGAGGAATTAAATGGAAATCAAGATTGTGATTATGAATTCAATAAAAGTGAATAAGAAAGAAATAGCCGTCCATAGTTAACGAGGAAAATTCAATAAAAAAGAGAAAAAGACGAAAAAGAAGAAAACAAAAAAACAAGAAAGTGCGTGAAAAAAGGAAAAGAATCAAAAGTATCTTTCTGCAAAGAAGGTTAAGGAAATCAAATTTTCCAAGTTTTTTGTTGTTTTTGTTATTTTTGTTTGAAAGTTGGTAGAAAGTTTGATGTAGAATCTGAGGATTGATCACCCTTTGCTTCACAATTAGGCTAACTCCAATTTCTAAATTTTTCCACACCTTTTCTCCTTAGCCTACATTTCAACCCAATAAAGTCCTTTAGACCTTAGATTGGTTGAGTCAATAGTTGGTGAGGGAGCTAGATTTCAAGCATATGGAGAAAGCATGACTCAGTAAGATGTTGGGTTCTTCTTGCTCCTAATTTCCCATCTTTGTTTTGGCTCTTTTGTGGAGTAAAGAGAAGTTACATTGAAGGGCAAAATTGAATCTAGATGAGAGAATGTGGTTTGATTGTGTTAGATGTACTTACTTCTCTCTCCTCTTAGGTGAACCTCTCACAAAATTCAAGTAAATCAACAAAAAGCCAACCACAAAATTAAAGCGAAGTGGTGGAGCTTGTTTGAGTTCTCTACATTTAGCATAGTTTATCCTTCAATTAACCTTTGGCATTCAATAACGTGCTTACTCTTACTGCTTAAAAAAATTGTCATACATCTATGCTTATCTCTTAGAAAAGTTCAAAAATGTTGTGTTGTTTTCGTTTGCTCCTTTTTCTTCACCTCTTCTTGTCTTTGGTTGTCTTGACTCAAGAGTTGTGCATTAAATTCTTTGAAAACCCTTGTGAGAGTATACTTACCCTCCATAGCGATGTATGGGTTTACAAGGCTTGTTGTTTATGTTAAAAACCACCACAATTCTTACGAAAGTGAGTTAGAGTATATTCTTGCATCTAGTCTTCGTTTTATGTTTAATTTTGCTTGCTTGGAGACGAGCAAAAAAGTAAGTTGAGGAGTTTTTTATAAGTAAGTGGTCTTTTAGACCACTTTTATACCTCATTATCCCCTTAATAGTTCCTTTCTTGTGATATTATCCCCATTCTTGTTAGGGGTGGGCAAAAAATCCGATCCGAACCGTGATCCGGTTGATCTGATCCAAAAAATTGGATATCCGATCCGGTTTTTTCGATTTCGGATATTTTGGATCGGATATCCGAAAATTTTCAGTTCGGATTCAGATAACGAATTTAGAAAAATTGGATATCCGATCCGATCCGATTTTTCAATATAAAATAAAATTATAAAAATATTAACTAATTTGCAACAAACTCCTACTTAGAATGTTAGCTCTAATTATAATGTAATACTGTATTTGTATCTTGGATTTATAGGAAGTGATTTTTTTTTATTTTTACAAGTATTTTTTGGTTGCCTTAATAATCAAGTGAACCTTATTGCATCATTGTGCTTGAATTTGTTGCATTTATTTAAATTTTTATAATTAGTACGAAAGTTCATAAAATATAAGATTTTAAACAACTCAAATCAAGGGCATTTTACCAAAAGAAATACCAAAATTTCGATATTAGTATGCGGATCGGATATCCGCTGATCCGATCCGAAATTTCGGATATGCGAAAATCGGATATCCGGTTTTTTCGGATCGGATTCGGATCGGATACCAGCCCTAATTTTTGGTGCTTCTAGCTTATTCTCTTGAGTTTGTTTCTTTCTTGTTGCTTTTGTAGAATTACATGATTTTTGGTGTTTTGTACTCACATTTTTCATTAATCTTGCATCTTCCTTCATATGCTCACGAGTCTAATGCAAGTCCTTGTTGTAGGATGCCTTGGAGAGCTCATACCATGGCCTCTATAATCATCGTGCATAATATCAAACGTAAAGAAAAATAAAAGCAACGGATGGAGTAACATTTATCACTCCTATTTTTTATATTTTTGCAGAACATCCTAGACTGATTCTCTACTCTGTATAATGTGTCTTTTTTTTAACAAAGCATTGTTATTGATTGATCGGTGGATGGTAATGACCCACCATCCATAAAATCCTAGATTTACCATTGGGCAGACCTATTCCAAACAAGGAAATAGATAATAATTAACTAACATAGAAATATGGGTAAGGTGAGATGGAAGGAGTACATTTGAAATAACTCTTTAGATAGAATACCAATGGAAGCACATTCAGCATTAACTCTACAAACCTGTGCCATAAATCGAGGAAGCATAATCACAAGTATTTGTTCAAGTACTCGTGCTCCATTTGATTCAATCATTTGTACTGGAATTGCTCGAAATGGAAAAGGTACATCAATGCTCACCTAAAATCCAGGAGAAAATGAGTGCAAATCCTAAACCGTTGGGTAAGAATTGTAACATAATCTCGAAAGGCATATTACCTCAATGACTGCATCAGAAGTGAGCTGCTGTATTTCTGAGTTGCTTTGCTCCACATCACAAGATATACGATTCACCATGGAAGCTGCATTCCCATACCAAACCAATGTCAACGCATTCCTGAAATAGCATGACACAAGGACTCAAAACTAGCATATAATGATTATAACATGCCAAAGACAGTATAAAAACTGTTCTCCACTTATCCCAGGAATGTTTTGTCACCTTTATATACAAGGCAGTTCCATAACCAGTTTAAGTGTTCAACTTATAATTTCACAGAGCCCAAATAATACTTTCATATACAGGAAATTCCAAGGGAAACAAGGAAAGTTAAATTTGTAACCCTTGCATACATTTTTTTTATTCCTCTGGATATATCCAGTACCTTAAACATTTGCATCTTTCCTACATTCATACTATGAAATAAGCATTTTCATTTCAATTTTTATTTAAGGTGGAAACAAGATAATGTGTTCACCTACAGAAGCAGAGTAGTAGTGGCAACATCTCATGTTTACATTTCTGGAGCCAATAAATACAGTATTAGACTATTAGATAGACCTTCCAAACTTATACGTATCCTTCAGTCCTTTTACTAATTTCTTCACGAATAAGTTGTCAACCATGCAAATGCAAATGTTACAAGATAGAGGTAGCATAGCCAGTACTGATGAAAAAGTTACAAAAATACTCATGTTTACAAAACAATAACTAAACTTATAATAAACCAACAAAGATTCACTGAATATAGATGTACACAAATACTGTGAACTACTAATCCAAAATTACTTCAATCCTAGTTCAACTATAATTCATTCTTTAAAGACCACAAAAAGAGCTTAGCTATCCAAATTATAGATGCTAGATTTTCGAAAAAAACAAACAAAACGCTATAGTGGTATTTTACTAGGTTGAATAATTGTGTAACCATTCTCTCCTAATTACCACATTGGTATAAGATACTCATTATACTTCCTCCGTTAACGGTTATTTGCAACATTTACTAAAATTAGGCGCTTCCTATCATTTGCAACAAACTTTTTTATTTCCTTTTTTAGTAACTTTTTGCTAACAAAATGCCCATAATACCCTTACTTAAACAACTTAGACATCTAATTAGATCACTAACCTAGTTTAACTTTTTACCTAATAAATCTGATTATTGTAATCATTTTCACCAAAAAATCATTCTTCTTCCCACTTTCTCTCTCCGGTTTTCCCCAATTTTCTTCCTCCTTCAATTTTCTCTCTCCTCTACATTTTCATCTTCTTCTTCACCACATCTTTCAATGGCAATGGAAAATCAATTGAACATGTCCCTCGACAATCTCATCAAGATAAACAAATTTTCTGGTTCGTGGGGGTGTTAGGGGTTTCAGATCTAGTTTTAGGGGTGACGTGGCTAGTTTTGTGGTGGTGGCTGGGTTTGTCTGGTTCGTGGGGTGGCGTGGGTCTGGTTCGTGGTGGTGGCTGGGTGGGTCTGGTTTCGTGGGGGTGGCATCTGGTTCGTGGTTTGGTTTCGTGGGGGTGGGTCTGGTTCGTGGTTTAATTGTGAAGGTAATGTTTCTCAACCACATGGATAGCCTTTTAGGAGTGCTTTTCTTTGCAGATGACAGTACAACTAGGCAAGTTAGGGTGTCTTTTGCCTATTAATTTTGTATAATTGAATGTTACCATATTAAACTCTGTACTAAACATAACTCATAAGTCTGTACCACGAGGCCTTAATAGTTATGTTATTTTTATTTAGTGTCATGTTATTGTTGTTCATTATAACATACTATTATTTTCAATGCAACAATATGTTAATTTTATCATGTTTTCTTTTGTTTATCTTAATGTTTCCGGGGGTGCTCCTTGGGTGTATAATATAGTAAATTGCGATATAAGACTTTTATTTAAGCATCATACTTTAGATATCACTTTTCTTATTATATTCAAGTTTTACCTCTTTTTATTCAATCTAATTTAACCCCAATTTATCTCACATGGATTAGAATTGTAATTTACACTCCTCATGCTCTAGTAAGATTTAGATAAATTGAATGGAACTTTTATATTCATGTGCATAAGTTGGAATAAACCATACTTTTCTATTGGTATGTGGATTATTGAATTGTGTGTAAAAAGTTATACTCCCTCCCCTTTATAATAGGTGCAACATGTCCCCTTAGCATGAATTTTGAGGAGGTAATTAGAAGAGGTAAACGGACAAATTAACTAATATTATTTGAACACGGGTAAGATAGACATGTTGTGTTATTGGTGTTTATATTATTTCAGCTAATTTTTTGTTTACCCTATGCCACATAGACATGTTGCACTTCTAAACACACAAAGTATTCGATATACATATTTATTTTTAATGTGTTATGCTATATTTAAAATTAAGCTCTCTTTTTCTCTTATCTTAAAATCTTCTATATTGTGACATGGCATGCTTATAAAGGAGCTATCTAAGCTCTTGAAAAGTTCTCTTTTATTTAAATAGTTATATTTTGGTTTCCTCTAAATAATTTGTGTCCCAAGTATCATGGGACTTAAGATTCTCTGAATATACAGATTTAATTACTTTTGTGTCCTTTTTTATCTCTTTTGTTTTCCTGAGCAAACTGAACAACATACCTTTACATTGCTGAGTAAAGGCAGTGTAAATTTTGACCTTAATTTAGTTTATATGGGTGAAATGGTGAATGAAACCTACCTAAGCAATCTAAACACCCAATTGGTACCGAAGTGGCTAAGTGAAGCTTAGTTATTAGGATTGAATTCTTGCAATTTATTATGCATCAACTAAGTTCGATTCCATATACCAAAAAATAAATAAATCAATTGCATTGTTTGAGACTTTGAGTTCTCCAAAATAGGATAGTACTACATCAAACCTTTAGGAGCTCTTTGGCCCTTCCAAATTTCCAAATAATAGTGGTCAAAATCATTATAGGTCAACAAAAATCAATTAAAAAAAGCACAGCTAAGGTATATGCCTAAGCAGACCAGATCAATACCCAGAGGGCTCAGTCAATGTTTCATACAAACAATAAGAATCTTAGAAAACTCAATTCAACAGGGAACACTTAGAGTAGAGATCAGGTATTGAGGTATATACATAACAAACGAATCTTAATGGTCACAAAAACATGAATTCAAGCATTTCAAAGCAATTCACATACAAGAGGAAGATGGCTTAGAGCTGTAGATGAAAACTCTATAGGAATTTTGTAACAGAACATCCTTACCCTCAAATTTGTCATTCTGCGCAACCACGATCGGTGATCCCTCCAACTGTCATGAAGAATATCACACGATAAGGAAAACCTCCATGTCCACCAGTGACAAAAGGCCAAACTACAAACACATGAGCTTTGTATATAAACAAAGTAGCTCTAAACAAACACCTAATTCATTAACAAGCAAATGACTAAATGTCAATCATAATAAATTTTACAAAATTCTGAAAGATTGCAGCTAGTGAGTTTTGCATAAGCTTATTAACATAATGAGAAATTAAATGACAGTTTATTAAAGTTGTAAGTGAGAACCTCTCTATTATTTGAAAATGCCTATTTTAAGTTCGACAATCTAGTCAGCTTCACACTAACAAAAACAATCAATCAAGACAATTGAAGCATATATAGCCTCGAATCACACAACCAATGCTTACAAAAAAGTGAACATCGCTAACAATGGAACAAAAGGGCAAAGAAGAAGTCAGACCTTGCAGGATAAGAGCTTAATACAACATCCATTAGGCTCTTCTTCGACACGAACAAGCAAAACTGGGCAAACCTCGAAAGAAAAGAATTTAAACCTGTAGACATAGCACCTAAATGTACTATCATCTACTCTCTCTATCCTTTCTGCATCCAACACTGAGTATTGACTTGCCGGCAAGCTCATATACTCCACTACTCCACCACAAACAATCATATAAATAAATAAATTAATTAAATCATTGAAGATATCATAAAAATGATTATCAAATTCCAAATTAAGATATAAATAAAATCAGCCAAACGATCAACAACCCAAAATAAGAATTACCCAAGAATAGAAATCAATAATGCAAGCATTAAAAGGAAAGAAAATGTAGTAATATTACAAAGAGGGCGTTGAAGCTGGTGAACAGGAACAGTCTCCTTTCGGCGGGCGATAATTCGAGCTTTAGGGGCTAATTCAGAAGAAATTCGAAGTGGGTATTTATGGAACTGAATGGGAAAGGAAGGATTGAAGAGAGGAGTTAGAGAATAAGGAGGGTTTTTCAGCAACAATGGAGATGAATGGTGGTTCATGGCAGCCATTGTTTCTCTGTTTGGTGGGTTTCACCGTGCAGAGATATTTTCTGTTTCAAATCAAATGACCGGTGCTTATCTTCTTAGGAATTCAATTCGTAGGATAAGAGAGAGCAAAGCGCAGGACTTCCCGAGGTTGGCTAGTGCCTAGATTGATGAGACTACAAGCTAGGAGGTGCACGCAATAAGATGAATGATACTCACTCTTTTTAAAAGGCAAAATCGGCAAAATTGGCCACAACATCCTAAATTATAGTTTGGGTGTAGTTAATACCTTAAACTTTGACTAGTAGCTAGAACACCGCTATTGATTAGGGTGCAACACGTGGCATTAATTGCCCTTTAATTACTATAAATGTCTCAATTTGAGTGCTCAAAATTCCCATTAGTGGCACACACCCAAATCAATAGTTGATGGTGTGTTAGTTACTACTTAAAGTTCGGGGCTCCTTGTTTCTTTTCTATTTTCTTCCCTTTTTCCTTGGCCTTGATGGCCAAACAGACTTCTATGGTAGGAATAAAAGATTTGGCCTCCTTAAGAGATTCGGCAAGTGTCCGAATACCCTTCCAAACCAATTCAAACTTGCATATGCCCTACTTCAATCCTCGGACGAATTCATACAAATTTCATCTGGTAGCCCATGAATCTGAATTTTCTCCATGTTAAATTTATGAATATAGGACCAACATCCATCTTCCCCTTGCCGGATATTGTTTAGGGGCATGCTAGTCTTCTTGGTTGGAATGTTCTTGGAAATTTTACCCACAAACAAAAAGCTAAGTGTTAAGAAGCAGTTTATGCATCCGTCATGTAGGTTGCAAAACTAATTTCGTGCCACACCTTTCAAGATTGATGGGAAGCATTTTCATCACGTAGCATCATCTATGTCTTGAAGGTAAATTAGATTTTGACTGGCTTTTATTTTCTCCATTGGGTTGCTGGTTTGTCAAAGGCTCTGACTAAGACACTCTTCACCTTAGGCGGCGAAGGGGCATTAAGATCTGGTAGTCAATCGGTTGAGGGTGTGACGCCTGACCCCTAGATGACTAATAATATTGTGACTGCTATGAATTTTTTCATGAATCAAAAGAGTAGCATCACCACTGCTATATCAAAACAAACGACGGGAACCATGAGTGCATATCCTAAGAGATTGGAAGCTTCAATTGAAACCATCAGATGTTAGGGTTCCAAGTGTTGCTATATCATGAACATGATGAAAAATAAAGTTCTTTGACTAGAACTAACTTTGTTAAGTTATTGGCTAGAGGTCAGGGTTATGATCAGGGTCGGCCCTTACCCGATGCAGCCTGTGCGGCAGCACAGGGCCAAATTCTAATTGGGGCCTTAAATCAATATAATGTCTTTATACTGCAGTTTTAATGCATACATACCAAATGTGGCTTAGTGGTGTAGAGTGTATTGATCTTAGCAAAGCTCAGGGGTTCGATTCCCTATTACTTGCCTTATTTTTTGCTATTTTCTTAAAAACACGATTAATATTTTTTAATCTTTCCTTTTTCTACAATCATTAATGAATTTTTTTTTCTTTTAAGTATATCTTTAATGCCTTATACTACAAGTTGCACATAATATTAACGAAGGTAGTATATTTTTGTAAGCACTAATGCTATATTATTTCAAATTTTAATAAGCACAACATTAATATATTTGTTCTTTTTAAAGGGTGGGGGTAAAAAAATAATTTTACATTTGTTTTTACAATAAAAATGAGTCGGAGTGTAAAATATTCATTTGTCAAATTTTATACTTCTTATTTGCACAGGGCCTCCAAAAAGGTTGGGATGACCCTGGTTATATTGTTCGTTGCTTTGCTCATCAACTTCAATTGACACAAGTTGCTCTTGCTAAGAAAAACTCGGATTGTGGTTGGCTTTTTGTTGATGTACTTAATTGCATCTCTCTTGAATTTTGTAGGAGGTTCATCTTAGAGCGCGGAAAGAGTTTATTCAAGTAAAATAACGTCAATGGGTTGTAGAAGCATTATCCATAGTTGAAATTGAATCAGGAATTGGTTTAAATCAAGAACGTGGCTTATGTAGACCTTACGATACTCGTTGGGGATCTCACTTTAAAACTGTAAGAAGTATGACTATTATAGGATAAAATTAGAACGACTTATTTGAAATTGTCGTGGCGTGACAATAAATCACTGCCCTAAAGTCGAATTTTCCCTGCACAGTTGGTAAAGGATAAATCGGTCGTTAGTCGAATACCCTAAAGCCAAACAATATTTCTACCTAAACCAAGCGAAGACAAGTCTAGGGCAAGTAAAGGATCGTATCCACAGGGAATGAGTATGAGTACACCAAGATTATGAAACGGTTGTAATCTAGTTCGGTCACAAGATTGAGGTTTTGATTAATTAACTACTATGGAGACAAACACTAGGGGGAAATGGGAATCGACACCAACCAATGCAAACCAATAGATCAATACAATAGGTAAACATGAACACAAATTGGGTGATAGAAAGGACACTCAACATTGTCTTCTTTCGAAGCTACAACACTAAGCATTCCTAAACCAAACTCAACTAAAAAGATAGGCCAACTAAGTCACAATGATAGAAAGTAGACTACTAACTCGGGTTTGTCTTTCAGTCGGTTCAAGAAAGCATTAAGGCACAAGTAATTGGGGATTTCTCACCTAATTATCGCAACTAAGACTACTACATCATCCAAACAAGGAATCATAATCAAGAGGAATTTAGCATAATCATACAAGAAAAGGCTCACAACTAGACCTCATTTTTCAATGCAAGCATAGAAGTGAATACATGAGCAATAAGTGGCCATTCAATTACACATGCAATCAACCAATCCTTTAACAATCAATCATCCACCCTAAATGAACATGCAAGCACAAAGATCAATCAACCCATGGCTTAGTTGGGTCTTTGCCCAACCCCTAGCTAAGAATCTACTTACTAATCATGGTGTTCAACATCCTAACAACAATAATTAAATTCAACATTAATCTAACAAGTTGAGAGAAATAATAAGACAAGTAGGTTGAACATGCAACAAATAATAATCAAGATTAGAGAAGAAATTAACGATGGAAAGTAATTAAAAACAAAAAAATAAGGAGTAAGAGATAGAGGAAAAAGATTACTAATGAAGCTTCAAAGTTGAGAAATACTTGAAATCAAGAGAATAATCTTCAATTAAAGTAGTACAAATGATTAAGTTTTAGAGAAACTAAGCTAATTAATGAAGATTCTAAGCACTAACTAAGAGAGAAAGGCCTAAGAAAGCTAAAAGGGAAGAAGCCCTTAAAGATGAAGCCAAGGGTCGTATTTATACCCCCGGAATTTACATTTTAAAATCCGTCAAAACCGGGCTTTAGAACAGTAGGAGCGCCCACTCCTTCTGATAGGTTCCCCCGTTCCACTGGTAGGAGTGCCCGCTCCTAATTCTACTGCGCGCCCGCTCTTGCTTGTACAGATTGAGGCATATTGTTGAAGCTCGACTAGGAGCGCCCGCTCCGTGACTGGTGCATTCCCTCTCCTCAGTTGGTGCATGCCTTATGAGAGAGTCTTCATGTTTGTGCTGTATGAATCAATTCTCGTTGCATCTACAAACACGAACACACACATAAAAAGGAACGGGAATGCCGAAGGCTACAATCATGTACAAAAGGAGTTAAAAGAGATTAAAGTCGGGGAAAATGACTACAAAATCGGGTTAAAAATGTCATGATAAGTGGACAAATAAAACACTTATCAAATTCCCCCAAGCTAGCCAATTGCTTGTCCCCAAGCAATTCACTTAGCACAAAAGAAACCGATAGATTAGTCCGCTCAAAGAAAAGCACATGTAGAGATAAAAGAATCCTTAAGTAATATAACTCGAGCATGAGGTATATGCCTAAGATCAACTATGGTCATGACTAGCCAAGACCTAGCTAACCTTCTTGAATGTACTAAACTTTGGTCCATTCAACCAATCTTACTGCATCCCCAACACAAAGTTCAAATTCCCCCTACTGGTAGTGTCTCATGACTCCTCGAAGGAGCCGGAAGAATAATAGACAAAAGAAGGTTTAAAACACTCGACATCTCAATGATAAGTACCCTCTCCACATGCTTGTGAACCAACTCCCTCCACCGACAATGGCTTCAACTACTCTTACTAACATTACACAAAACTTGAAGATTACGACACAAAGTTAAGGCATAGAAGAAACTAGAAGTATTTGCACTTGAGGTCAAGCCAAGATGTATAACATTAAGAGCAAACCCAAGAAGGTTTCTAGCTTTGACTCAAATTATAAACCACGGTTAAATTTGGAACAAAAATGCACCCCAAGCTTGTTTATTTGCTAGGGTGGTGACTATTCATTACTTCTTTTCTTTCTTCTTCTTTTTATTTTTTTTTATTTTTTATTGAGAAACTTAATCATTTACATCACAAACTACTAATTACAATGAAAAAAGGATAGAACTAAAGAAACTAAGGATGTTATGCTTTAACTTGTTACCATGAATAAATCATACATAACAACCTTCATCAACACTAAGAGTAGTTTAGGCCACGATCTTGGGAGTTGAGACTCAAGTTCTCGATCTAGGTACTAAATCAAAGAGGATCCTTGCCACTCATTCAAAATGTAGTAGGCTTGAAAAATATTAAAACCTCACTTTTGGGAACAATGTGGGATTAATTACTACTTTTCGGGGTTCAAATTCCTTTTAGATGGGAAACACCTTCTGTTTAGGGTGAAAATACCTAAGACACGTGGCCCAATAAATGCTTGACACGTGTCAATCTTTCAGCAGTCTGCAAAGGCCCATTTCCTTTGCAGACACGTGTCCCTTATACCCTTATTGAGGTACAGTTCTCCCTTACTATAAATAGTAAGGGTAGACCTCATTTATGAGGGACAGACATTAATTGCAACCACAAAAAACCAAACAAAGCCTAAACCTACTGAAACGCTCTCGAACCGAGAAGCTTTTACAGTTCTTATTCCACTTCGAAAAGATACTAACTTAATCTTCGGAGGCGGAACTCCCACCCCCCATCCGGAGTCTCCGTTACTTGTGCAGGTACAGGTGCAAGAAGGAAGTCGGCTAGCTGCAGGTACAGGCGTAAGAAGGAAGTCTGCTAGGAAATTGTAACTCTCCCGAAGGACACAGAAAACCCCCAAACATCTGGCGCCGTCTGTGGGGAGAGTACTTTCTAGATGACATCTGAGCCTATACTACCTGGTAAAAGCAATATGCCTACTGGGGAGGTTGAGGTCCATTCGGACCAAGATACAGCCGATAACTATGACTTGGAAGCCTACACTGCTGCAGATGGCTCTTTGAGGACCAAGAACACCCGTTCCAAAGATAAGAGAGAACGGGAAGGGAACCAGGCGGCTCCTAGCAAGCCAACTAGGGGGCCGCTTGGGTTAACCTCTACCGCTGGAGACTCCCCAGTCTCCAGAGATGAGCTCATGAATATGATGATGAGCTTCAAAGGAGAGATCAAAGGCCTTCTGGACTCCACAGCCGGCCCCCGTAAGGGTCAGGCGGAAGAAAGGCGTCACGGTAAAAAGACGGCCAAAACAGTCAAGGGTAGAGCATCTACCCCACACCCGAAGTCAGACATGCCAGCTAGGCTCTTTGATTTCTCAAAGATGCACACTCCTATAGATGGAGTCAGAAAGCCCGTCCGGCACATTCAGCCGGATGGAACCAAGAAAGTCTATTCTGATGCCCGGACGCTCATCCAAGATAAAAAGACTCAGCGATCCGAGTCGGCATCAACATCGACCTTTCGAGACAGCTTCAATGCCACCTCAGGAAGGCACTCGAGAGCAAACAATGACAGCCGGACGAGCGAGGTTTCCGCTCGATCCGGCCCCCATATGATCCAACCGGCAGTGCATGGAACACCGTATACGCCCTTTGGATCCCCCTATGCACAGGCAGGTATTTTCGGGGGGCAGCATCAGTCGCCCGTCCAGCCTATGGACTGGCAGCTCCGGCTGCTCAACCTTGGGGAACAGCCAACGGCGTTCTCCAGAGAAATTACCGAGATGACCCAGCCGTCTAAAATCAAAAACGTGTTGGTAGGTGCCTACGACGGTACCACCAACCCGGAAGATCACCTTATGGCATACACCAACCTGATGTATTTGCAGGGTTTGGATGATGCCGCATGGTGCCGGTGCTTCCCGGCAACGTTGAAAGGGATTGCTCAACGTTGGTTTGGTAACCTCCCAGCCGGATGCATCAATAATTTCAGGACCTTGGCCTACTGGTTTACGTCCAACTTTTCTATGAACATCCCTGCCAAGAAAACAAGCCTTGATCTAGGGGCAATACAACAGGGAGACAAAGAGGGGCTCCGGTCATATGTCAGGCGGTTTAACCTGATGAGGATCCAAATCAATGGATTGTCTGATGACGTTGCCTATACTGATTTCTTCAAAGGCTTAAAAGATGGATCAACTTTTAAGTTTGACTTGGTTAGGAAGAGGGTCTCCACTCTTCACGAGGCACTCATGAAGGCGGAGGCCTACATTCAGGCAGTGGAATTGTGTGCTGTTAAACTTCCAACGGATTACAAAAGATCCGATAAAAAAGAGAATCGGCCTACCCAGTCGGCCAAAAAGGAAGACAAGAGAAAGGGGGTATGGGCGGCAGACTCATCCGGACAACCTTTCCAGAAAAGGAAGAGGTCGGATCCGTATGTGCCAAAGTACGAGTTCAACAAGGACTGTGCCTCCATTCTCAACGAAGTAAAGGACCGGTTGAATCTTGAAAAACCGTCTCCTATGAAGAGTCCTCTAAGCGCCCGGGATAAGAGCAAATATTGTCTTTTTCACGAGGAAATTGGCCACGACACTGAGGGTTGCTTTAGCCTCAGGCGGCTCTTCGACCGGCTCGCTGATGAGGGGGCTCTCAAATCTTATCTTTCCAAGTCAAGGGGTACACCTAAACAAGCAAGAGGACCACCCCCAAAGAAGCCGGCTACTCAATCGGATACGGATGAGGAAACCATTCTGACCATAGCCGGTGGCTTTGCGGGAGGTGGGCCTACCATCCGGGGTACAAAAGATAACATTCGGAAACTAGTCAACTCGGTGGATGAGGGCCAGTCGTCTGAATATTCATTTCCGGAAGTTAACATCTCCGAGAGAGATAGAGGCGAGGTCAGGCGGCCTCATGATGACCCCATAGTCATCGAGTGCAAAATCGCCAATCAAAGAGTTGGCCGGATCTTGATTGATACCGGGAGCTCATCCGACCTCATCAGCTACCGGTGCTTGGAGAAACTCAAGTATAAGCCCAGTAGCATGCTTCCGGCCTCATACCCTCTTGTAGGTTTTGGGGGAGGAGTAGTACATCCGGTGGGCATGATTGATCTACCCATCCGGTTCGGAGAGAAGGGTAAGGGCCGGCATATGGTTGTCAAGTTTCTTGTAGTAGAAGAGCTGACTGCCTACAATCTGATTATTGGCCGTCCAACCCTTAACCTCTCAAAGGCAGTCATCATCCCATCTTTAATGTTGATAAAGTTTGAAAGGGATGATGGCACAGTCGGTTCCTTGAGTGGGAACCAAAAGATGGCGAGAGAGTGTTACCTCTCGGACATCAAACCAACGCTTGACACAGGCGGTCAAGAGAAAGAAATTGTTGAACTTGACGACTGTGATCAAAGCTTACCAGCTACAAAGCCAGCCGGTAAAAAGAGGAAGGTGGACCAACTGGCGCCTGTGAAGGAGAAACAATAGCAATCACTGTCCGAGAGGACAAACGTTCTTCGCCCTCAGCCGGCAGGAGAAATAATTGATGTTGTTCTTGAAGACAGTCGGCCAGACAGAACCGTCAAGGTTGGAACGGCTGCGTTTGAAAGTTTGGGATCAGGTTTGCTCCTTTTGTTGAAAGAGTTCAAAGATGTGTTTGCCTTTGAAGTAGAAGAGATGCCGGGTGTAAGTCCGGATCTTGCTGTACATAGACTCGCTGTGGATCCTAAGAAGAAGCCGGTCAGGCAAAAGAAACGGAACCATGGCGAGGAAAGGTCCCAGGCGGCAGCAACCGAGGTCAAGAAACTCTTGGATGCTGGATTCATCCGACAATGTTACTACCCGGATTGGGTAGCCAATGTCGTCCTTGTGAAAAAGCCGAATGGAACCTGGCGGATGTGTGTAGATTACACGGACCTTAACAGGGCTTGTCCAAAAGATAGCTACCCGCTTCCAAAGATAGATCATTTGGTAGACTCTACAGCCGGCCATGCCCTGATGAGTTTCATGGACGCCTATTCCGGCTTCCATCAGATACCCTTGTGGAAGAAAGACCAAGAGAAGACGGCTTTCGTCACAGATCAAGGGCTATATTGCTACAAGGTGATGCATTTTGGGTTGAAGAATGCGCCTGCTACTTTCCAGCGAATGATGAACTCAGTCTTTTATGATCAGATTGGAAGGAATGTGGAGGTGTACATTGATGACATGATTGTCAAATCAAAGCTGCAGGCGAATCATCTAGCCGACCTCCGAGAAACTCTCACCACCCTCAGACGGCATAAAGTCATGTTAAATCTTAAAAAATGCGTCTTTGGAGTTGAGTCCGGGAAGTTTCTTGGATTTTTGATTGATCAGAGAGGCATAGAAGCCAATCCGGACAAAGTACAGGCGGTGATCAACATGCAGTCGCCACGTACCGTCAGGGAGGCTCAAAAGCTTACCGGTTGCCTGGCGGCATTGGGGAGATTCCTCAGCCGGTCAGGTGACAAGTGCCTGTATTTCTTTCAAGCAATCAAAAAGAGGTCAAGGTTTGAATGGGGTGAAGAGGCTGAGGCGGCATTTCAACGGCTGAAGCAACACCTGCATTCTTTGCCAGGATTGGTGAGTCCCCTACCCCAGGAGGCTCTCTACATGTACTTGTCCGTCTCGGATCACTCATTGAGCGCCGTCCTCCTTGCTGAGAGAGACGGTAATCAGCTCCCGGTATACTTTATAAGCCATATACTCCGGAATGCTGAACTTCGTTATCCCATGATCGAAAAATTCGGTCTGGCTTTGTTCAAAGCAGTCAAGCGGCTGAAGCCGTATTTTTTAGCACATCCGGTGACCGTTTACACTGATCAGCCGCTCAAAAGGCCTATGACCACTTTAGAGTCATCCGGAAGAATGATTAAATGGGCTGTGGAAATCCAAGGCTTAGAAATCACTTTCGAACCCAGGCGAGCAGTTAAGGGTCAGGCGTTTGCCGACTTCATTGTTGAAATGACAAGGCCAATACAGCCGGATAAAACCGATGAAGTTTGGAGGGTTTATGTAGACGGGAGCTCTACGCTGAATGGCTGCGGAGCGGGTGTAATTATTCACTCTCCGGAGGGGGACAAATACGAGTACGCTCTACGATTCAAGTTTCAAGCTTCGAATAATGAAGCTGAATACGAAGCCCTGCTAGCCGGTATCCGCATGTGTAAGGCGGTCGGGGCAAGGAAAGTTGATGCCTGCTCAGATTCCCAACTCATCGTTAGCCAGTACAACGGTGACTACGAGGCCACCCATCCGGTGATGATTATGTATCTGCAGGCGGTCAAAGAGGAGGCTGGGGCATTTGATGAATTCAACCTGAGTCAAGTACCCAGATCCGAGAATAATCAGGCGGATGCACTATCCAAACTTGCATCCTCCGCCACATGTGATACGCCTAGATCAGTCTTCTGGGAAGTCATGGAAAAGAGAAGCATTGAACATGACCCCATTGGACTTCTAGATCGAAGCTCCACATGGATGGACCCCATCCGGAATTACTTGGTAGACGGCACTCTACCGGAAACCTCATCCGAAGCAGCTGCTCTTAAAAGACGAGCATTAAGCTTCGCAATGCACAACGGTGAACTGTTTCGGAAGGGTTACTTGCAGCCGCTATTCAAGTGTGTTACCCCAGAACGGGGCAAGGAAATACTGGAAGATCTTCACGCCGGCTTCTGTGGATCTCACATTGGCGGGAGGACCCTCGCCAAAAGAACCCGGCGCCAAGGATACTTTTGGCCTACACTAGAGGCGGATGCATTAGATCTGGTGAAAAGATGCGACAAGTGCCAGAGGTTCGGCCGGATGATAAGGCAGCCGGCAACTGATATGACAGCTATTCACAGCCCAATTCCCTTTGCAAAATGGGGCATGGATATTTTGGGGCCATACACTCCTGCCCCAGGCGGCAGAAGATACATTTTGGTGGCTGTTGATTACTTCACCAAGTGGGTTGAGGCCGAGGCGGTAAAGGGCATCAAAACTAAGGATGTCATCTCCTTCATTTGGAGAAATGTCATCACCCGGTTCGGTGTACCAATGTCAATGGTCTTTGACAATGGCCCCCAGTTCGAAACGCCTGTCCTGAAGACTTGGTTGCAAGATCAAGGGATTTCCCACTACTTTGCATCCGTTGGCCGTCCGCAAGCAAACGGTCAAGTTGAAGCTTTCAACAAGCTCATCTCAAGCGGCATAAAGAAAAAGATCGAGAAGGCAGGCGGGCTTTGGGCAGAAGAGTTGACTCACGTTCTTTGGTCCATCAGAACCACTGAGAAGGGGTCAACCGGTGAAACTCCATTCCTTATGGCATATGGCACAGAGGCGGTGCTTCCCATTGAATTATATGAGCCAACACTTCGAATCATGTTGTATGATGAAGAGGCAAATTGGGAAGCCATGCGCCTATCTCTGGATACTCTTCCAGAAAGAAGGGGCAACGCCGCCTTGCGTCATGAAATCTACCGCCTTCGAATGACGAGGGCCTACAACAAAAAGATGCTTAAACGCCCCCTCAAAGTTGGAGATTTTGTATTACGAAAGCTTGAAGCAACTGGTAGGGCATACGAACAAGGGAAACTGACCCCAAACTGGGAGGGACCCTACCGGATTTTTGAAGAAGTTAGAAACGGCACATACCGTCTGGAAACCCCAGACGGAATGCGGCTGCCTCGTACCTGGAATGTAGATAACTTGAAAAAGTACTACTTCTAAGGATTGAAATGTGAAAGCATATAATTTCCATTCATACAATTGTATTTGCACCTGTCTAGTGCAAGAACACAGACGGAAGAACACTTGTTAAAACCACTGCTCCAAAAAGAGCAGTCATCCGGTGACACCCATCCGGGTGAATCACTGAAGAGAACAGCTCCCTTCTGGGTGGAACATTGTTCTAGCGATCCCACAACTCAAACGGCGTTTGTCTAAAACGATTTGCAGCCGTTAGAAATGATCCTTTGCATCTGGGATTCATCCGGCAAGGACCCAAAAGAGGTCCATCCGGAAGAATGAAATTCCTAATGGGCCACCGTAATCACCTAAACGGTTTTACATCCCATCCTATATATAATTGTACCAGACGGGGCAAGGTCAGGTCAGTCACTGACCCCCCATCCGGCTTCCATGAAATGACTGCCTGTCTACTGCTGGGGTAAACAGGTAGCCATTTCAGGGGCATATTGTGGTATCTCTTCTTCATCCGTCTGAAATACTTGTAAAAATGCGTATATAAAAAAAAATAAAATGCATATATAAAAAAAAATTGTAAATAATAGATAGAAAACCCGACTGTGTCGGTTAATAGATTAATTAAAATGTTAGCCGGACCCTTGTCCGGGAAAGATACATCGAAAATACACGGCACGCAGGCCGGTAAAAAAAAAGAGAAGAAAATATCAATCTTGCTGTTGCTCTTGTTGCTGAGGCTGCTCCAACCCTTGAGCTTGCCCAACCTGGGTCTCAGCCGTCTGCTCCTGCAGCTGCTCCGGCTGGTTTCCCATTGGCACCCCATCCGGCTCTGACCCTAACTCCTTCTCAGCCCACTCGTCGAAAGGAGGAGGGGCAGGAGTGCCGAGTACTCGAGCTTCATAAACTTCAGAAGCATACAAGTAACGGAGGTGGAAATAGTCAAAGTCAGAGTCCGGATGGATGAGGCCCCAAGCCAGCTTCATGCGCTCCTCGCAGTCGGCTTCATTCTCTGTTATCAGGCGGCTGAGTTCCTCGTTCAGCTCCTTTTTGTGGGCCGCCTGAATATTAGTGAGTTGGACAGTCAGCTCGCTGTTCTTCTGGCGGAGGTTGGCATTTTCCTTGTCAGCTCCTTCCAGAGCTCTGAGATCAGCCTGGAGGTCCTTAACCTTAAGCTCAAGTTCATCAACTTTCTTTTTGGCCTCATCCCCAGCCAGCACAGCCTCTTTCAGTAATTCCTCCTGTTGCAACTCTCTCTCTTTAGTTGCCAAATCATATTTAATAGTGTGAAATTGACTAACGTCAATTAGGTCAAGGGCACGCTTCTGAGCGTCTCTTACCTCCTCTTGCTTTTTACGCAAGGGGACTCGGAGCCCGTCCACTCTCAGCATCACCTATGGTACCAACCGGAAAAGGAGTTAGAACTAATGATGATAATTACTACTCATCCGGCAAAAGCAGAGCTTGAGACAAGCATTGGGCATTCGGGTTATTTACCTCAGCAAGAAGAGAGTTGATGCGATCCAGGTTAACCTGGTGTACAGCCGGCACCGCCTCCTTTTCAGAACGGGTCAGAGTCTTGACCATTCTCTTGGCGTATTGGTTGTAGTCGGGCCGGCTGGTAGAGTCATCTGCAAAGGAAGGGTTATCTGTCAGATACTGGGCATAGGCGCCGCCTATATTCATGCGGCTGCCAGAGGAGCCCCCAGACTGGCTTGCTTGAGTTTTGACTCTCATATGCCCAAGCGGCCAGGGGGGGTCAAAGGCAGAGGTTTTACCTTGTACAGGCTGTGGGGTGCCATCCCCCCCAGCCGCATCTGAGCCAGATCCCATCCGGGTCTGGCCCGCCGAAGCACTCGGCGTTAGCTGCAGGCTCTTCCCTGCAGTGGTTGGCCTGGCAGGGTCAGACGTCCTCTTTGCAGGACTAGCTGCCAAAGGTGGACCCGGCAGCCTTGGAGCTTTTGAAGCCGGCTGAGGTATTACACCAGCCGGTCTTTTGTGCATGCTTGCTAATGATTTTGGCATGCCTTGGGTTCCACCCTGAAAATAGTCAAAACAAAGCAATCAGTTAGAAACAAAGGCAGATCATATGTCATCCGGTAAGAAATGGAAGAGGTTTTACTCCATTCTTGGCGGCCAGTGCCGCCTTCTTCTCTTCGATTTGCTTCTTTCTCAGCTCAATAGCTGAGAAGGCAGGTGTCTTTTCAGGAGGCACCATTCTTTTAGCTATACCTGCAAAAAAGGGAAATTCGAGTTAGAGCGTGTATGCATAATCAGGTGTCAGAATACCGGATGGGTTAATGAACCTACTCTTTTTAAACATTGAACTTAGATTGCAAAGGGACAAGAAGGACTCGTCCCTTAACCATTCCGGGAGGGGTACCCAGAACTTTGGGACGATGATTTCACTTCCGTCCTCCATCTGATGGGTCGTTTTGAGGAAGAGACCCGTCTCCATTATTTGGTCCCAGGCCTCAGACGGCACTTTCGGGAGCACGCATTTTTTGCCCAGTAATGCCGGGTGCTTATTATACCGCCGCAGCCGGTGATTTAGGGAAGTGGAAGGCGAAGAGACGACATAAAATTTGCTCTTCCAGTTGGTCCACTTTGATGGCTTCTCCAAAGTCATCATGTATTCTTGGTTGGTGGTAAGGGTGTACCAGGCGTTCCACCCACCCGGAGCCCGGCTGAGGTAATGCATGTGTGCAAAAGCCTCCCAACTGGGGTTTACCTCCTGCAGCTCACACGCGGCAATGTACCCCAAAATATTGATCCAAGAGTTAGGAGTCAATTGCCATACGCCCAAGTCGTACCCCAGCAATATGTCCTTGATGCAGGGGTGAAGGGGGAACCGGAGGCCTGCTTTGAATGCCGCCTCATAACAGCCGAAAAAATCATCGGCATGGTCCAAGTCATCCTCCCATACGACGGTTGCATTAACAGGCGGGACTCTTATTTCCCAGTCCTTCCCAACTGGTTTCCTTTTAAAAAGAAAGGCAGGAAGGGTTGCAGTAAGGGTGACCACGTCTCTTGCTGACATGGTCATGTCAGTCGGATCCCCCTTAGCCGGCCATTTGTAGGCCTCCTCAACAATAGGCTCAGCCTCCTGTGCTGGGGCTTCAGATTCGGACCCAGACCCTTCTCCAGCAGATTCATCGCCGGATCCTTCGGCATTAGAATCAGAGTCTTCTAATATGCTATCACCCGGTGTGCTCGGACCACTCGGGGAATCTTGACGAGTCCCCAAGGTTTCTTCCAAAGGAATTTCACCAGACGGTCCTGCCGTCTGGTCCTCGTTTCTGGGATCAGCCGGATCTTCGGCTGCGTCGTCGGATTTGTAATCCGGGTCAACTGCCGTCCATCTTATCCGAGCCATTCTGTCCTGCACATGAACAGAGACGGTCGGATTCGAGGTAGGTGAAGGTTCGCCCAAATACCCCCAGACGGCAGTCCCAGTCCTAGACTCAGCCGTGCCTGGTGACCGCCTGACAGCAGTCGTAAACTGTGCCGAGTGTATAATTGAAGGGTCCATATCCTATCTATGCAACCGGAAAATTAACAAAAAGAATTGAAAAAGGGTGCAGACGGTACCTTTGGAGGTTGGAATTTGCTGAGATGGTGGCTTGAAACCTACACAGGCGGAAATCTCCGAATGTGTTTGAAGCTGAAATAAAGAAATAGATCAGACATGTTTAATTGGAAGCTCATTTAAAAGCCCCCCAAGCGGCGGAGACCCGGATGAGGGATAGCAGAGATGGGCTGGAAGTTGCTCAAACAACCCCCATACGGTTAAAAGCCGGATGGGGGCAATTTAAACAACGTTTGAGAAAAAGCCAAGGCTGCTCAAACGACCCCCATACGGTTAAAAGCCGGATGGGGGCAATTTGAAACAGTTTGAGCCAAGGTTGCTCAAACGACCCCCATACGGTTAAAAGCCGGATGGGGGCTATTTGTATGTTTGAGAAAAAGCTTAAGGCTGCTCAAACAACCCCCATACGGTTAAAAGCCGGATGGGGGCAATTTAAACAACGTTTGAGAAAAAGCCAAGGCTGCTCAAACGACCCCCATACGGTTAAAAGCCGGATGGGGGCAATTTGAAAACAGTTTGAGCCAAGGTTGCTCAAACGACCCCCATACGGTTAAAAGCCGGATGGGGGCTATTTGTATGTTTGAGAAAAAGCTTAAGGCTGCTCAAACAACCCCCATACGGTTAAAAGCCGGATGGGGGCAATTTAAACAACGTTTGAGAAAAAGCCAAGGCTGCTCAAACGACCCCCATACGGTTAAAAGCCGGATGGGGGCAATTTGAAACAGTTTGAGCCAAGGTTGCTCAAACGACCCCCATACGGTTAAAAGCCGGATGGGGGCTATTTGTATGCTTGAGAAAAAGCTCAAGGCTGCTCAAACAACCCCCATACGGTTAGACGCCGGATGGGGGCAATTAAAACA
The DNA here is from genome assembly GCF_001683475.1 of Chenopodium quinoa. Taxonomy (NCBI): domain Eukaryota; kingdom Viridiplantae; phylum Streptophyta; class Magnoliopsida; order Caryophyllales; family Amaranthaceae; genus Chenopodium; species Chenopodium quinoa. Next base: position 15,482 of record NW_018744582.1, on the reverse strand, counting down.
ACGTTTGGGGAAAAGTCGAGGCTGCTCAAACTACCCCCATACGGTTAAATGCCGGATGGGGGCAATTTGAATGATGTTTGAGAAAAAGCCAAGGCTACTCAAACTACCCCCATACGGTTAAATGCCGGATGGGGGCAATTTGAAAGATGTTTGAAAGCAAAGGTTGATCAAACCACCCCCATACGGCTAAAGGCCGGATGAGGTTACTTATGACTAGTCTGCATTAAAACAAAGTTGGCTTAAAGGGGTCCCATGCGGCACAATGCCGGATGGTAGTGTATTAAACATTCCAGACGGCAAAAACGCCGGATGAGGGAGATTTTTTGGACTTGTCCCAAGCCAGCCCCATGCGGCAAAATGACGGATGAGGGCATTTTACATAATATACCCAGGCGGCAAAATGCCGAGTGAGGTCCTTAATCTAGGGGTAGAGGGAGAAAGCAGACGGTACCTTACTAAATCCGCACTCAGCCGGAAGGCAGACGTCAAGTTCTTGCGAAAACCGGATGCTCGAAAGTCTTGAAAGAAGCAGCCGGTATCAGAGCTTCTCAGGAAATTTTTGAAAATAAAAAGTGCGGAGGAAAGAGGTAGCCACCCTACTTATAGAAAGAGGCAGAAGGCGAACAGTCACTTGCACGAAAATTTGAAATTCAAGAGGGGGAAGGCAGACGAACCGTCACTTACCCCGTGCACCCTACGTCTGTCACAGATGACACGTGAGATTGCCACATCTCATCTGTGAGGGGCAGATGTTTAGGGTGAAAATACCTAAGACACGTGGCCCAATAAATGCTTGACACGTGTCAATCTTTCAGCAGTCTGCAAAGGCCCATTTCCTTTGCAGACACGTGTCCCTTATACCCTTATTGAGGTACAGTTCTCCCTTACTATAAATAGTAAGGGTAGACCTCATTTATGAGGGACAGACATTAATTGCAACCACAAAAAACCAAACAAAGCCTAAACCTACTGAAACGCTCTCGAACCGAGAAGCTTTTACAGTTCTTATTCCACTTCGAAAAGATACTAACTTAATCTTCGGAGGCGGAACTCCCACCCCCCATCCGGAGTCTCCGTTACTTGTGCAGGTACAGGTGCAAGAAGGAAGTCGGCTAGCTGCAGGTACAGGCGTAAGAAGGAAGTCTGCTAGGAAATTGTAACTCTCCCGAAGGACACAGAAAACCCCCAAACACCTTCTTACCACAATCCTAGACTTTAGGTCTCGTACATTCGGTAAGGTTATTCTCACACTAGCCTAAACTAGCCAATTCTATGTTCAACCAAGGACATCTAAACCACGCTCGAAATTTTATTACCAAAAAAAAGCAAATATCCATCACATGCAATCCAATATCATCATTGAGGACTAATCTAAAGCAAAAAAAAGTTTTCATTTTTAATTTTTTTTTTTCAAACATTATATACAAGGATAAAAGGGAGAGAAGAGAGTTACCATTGATCTAGGTGTGTTAGTGTCTTTCATACATACAAGATGATAAAAGTATGGTGATTAGTAGCAAACCAAATAAAGAATATCATGAGTGGATCATATGGATAAGAATCAAACAATCATTCCACAATTAATTGATAAACTATTACTTGCAAAACTAAGGCAATCATATCACATGCTCACTTGAATTCATTTCACTATCAAAGACACTAATCAAATCTAAATTAATTAACTAAAAGTGAAAACAATATATACAAAATCTATACTAAAAAGAAACACAAATCTTTTTTTTTTTTTTCGGTTAGGAGAGGAGAAAAGGGGCTAATCTAAAGAATTTGGATTAAGGGTACAATTTTGGATTTTTGGGTTTTGGATTAAAAAGGGAGAGGAGACTCATCAACAAACATCATCATCAATGGGAAGCACATAAGGTCAAGCCATTTTCATTAAAATGCAAACATTCAACCATTAATTAACCAACCAAGCTAAACAAAGCATAATCAAATTAAGCACAAAACTAGCAAACACCTAATCCCAACTCTATACAAGGCCTAAATATTTCCCCAAGCTAGACATTCAATTACCGTTTCAATGTAAGAGAATAGGCAATGAAATAACCTCCCCCAAGCTTGGGATTGGCACCATCCTTGGTGTCCCAAGGATTAAGAGGGCAATGAAACGGTGAATGAAATGCCTAATCCATCTAGTAATGCCGACGCCCCGGCGAATAATGAAAGTTGTAGTTAATATCTACACCGCTAGGAGCTGCTGGGGCGTCTACATAGGGAGGTAGATCGTAGTTGGGACAAGTACGGTAGTGGCCAAAATCCGGCACACCTTGCTCACCCCAACCACCATCATATTCGGGTGGGAACTTGTAATGCCCCCTTAAGGGGTAATCAAGTACCTCCGTAAATGAACTATCATCGCTAACCTCGGGGACGTAGTAATAGCTAGGGTCACCCCTATAATCACTGCCCCCGAGTTGTGTGTAGTCATAAGGGGGATAATGGCATGGCTCGTCAATAGAGCAACGCGGCCCTTGCCAATAAGGGGAGGTGGGTCGGTTGTTAGACCAACCCAGAACCGCCCTTGTTGAACGGGACGGTTGGGATAGTTAAGGTAAGGGAGAAAGTCTCCCCTCTCAACTTGGTGTTAATAGCTTCTCTCCGCTACAAAGCTTTGATATTCATTTTCTTCTAACATTATTTGGTTGGTTAAGTTTAAATAATTAAAAGCCTTTTCGACATCAAAAAGGGTGGAATAGGAGGATGAACCATCTCCCTTAGATCGGGGAATGGAGGATGTACTCATACGACGAGGTATAGGTGCATCCTTGTCATCGTCGGCCATCCTTCGTGGGAGTTGATCAGGTGGCACGTGCCACGACGTGTCTCCCACGGAGTTAATGACCGCAACATTTGAGAGTGTGCAAAAATGCTTCCCATTGACCTTCGAACTAAAGCGCAACTGTTAGAAAAGGGGTTTTTAACGACAAATTATTTTGTCGTTGAAGCTTTTTACGACGAATAAATTTTTGTCGTTTGTTCAATGTAATAGGCTCCCACGTTATTGGTTTTAACGACGATGTTCATCGTTAGATAATGACAACATATTTTCTGTTGTTAACTATTAATAATGACTAAAAGACTCACCGTGAATAGATTTTCTATTCACGATAAACAACTAGGCAATGACGACCAAATATTCCCTCGTGAAATACATATCCAACAGTAAAAAAAAATTTAATTAGGATATTCACGACCATATTCTTTGTCGTTAATGATAAATGCTTTTAATAAGAGCCTTTTTACCAACAGTTTTTAATACAATTAATGTTAATTAAATTACAAAACTCAAGATAAATAAAAAATAAGACAAAAATCATTATAATAAATTTTGAATGAATTATTAAATTTCAAGTCTGCTAAAACCCAGCAACAACGTTACAATATTACATCCTTTCTAAATTCCACACTATCTATAGGACAGTAAGACTAATCAATAAAAGAAAAACCAAAAAAAGTTTGAGCCAAATTTAAAGACCGAGAGTAAACCAAATTAGATTTATCTTCCAATCACATCAAAGCCTTGATACTCCGTATCATCTACGACCTCTCTTTTTAACTGAAAATTTCAAAAAATAAGTAATACTACATTCATCATGTACCAATTTAGCTTCCATTATATAAAAATAAAAAAACTTCATAAAAATAGAAATTAAGGTTAGTAGTTATAATTGTTATTACTACCTGATTTGAGCTCTTTGTCAGTGCTACTCTGCAAAATTTTGTCAGAATAATAAAAAAAAATTGATTTAATGTAAAACATTGAATTTGTAAACTGCACATCCAACAATAATAATACTACCTCCGTTTTTTTTTATGTGCAACTTTTGCCATTTTAGTCCGTTCACTATTATGTGCAACTTTCCTTTTTCATTCTATTTTTGGTAAATAAAAACCCTGAAAATTACAAACTTACCCTTACTTAAAAATTCAGATTTTCTTAATGCTATCCTTATCTTATTTTAATCACAATAACTTTTTTATCTAATCTAAAATCATTAACCTAATTGTACCTTCTCCAAGACTACCTCCCCTCAGAAATTCATTCCCAATTTCTTCATCACCTCAGAAATCCCAAATTCCCCCAAATCTGCCATTTTCTCTCTCCTCTCTTCACTTCTCCTTCAATGGCGTCATCGTCGGTGACCTCCATTTTCTCTCTCCTCCTGATCTCCACCATCCTCTCGGTCGTCTCAACCCGCCCCGGCCTCCTTTTCCACCCCTGCAACACCCTCATCGTTTCCACCTACTCCTCTTTCCTCCCTCAAAACCCTAACTCCGACCTCCCCAACAACCCCCATTTCATCGTCGTCTCCGCCGATCTCCGCCCTCTCCACCACCACCATTTCCGCCACCGTCGTTTCCTCCCTCTCATCGACAAAACCCAGAAACACGAATCCAAACCCGAACCCATCAATGAAAGACCCGAATTCTTGAACGAAAACTGGGTCTCTTGAACGACCCTTTTTCGAATGGTAACGCCTGCAAGTTTGTTCACGGCGCCGGCGGTGGTGGGTTCTCGGATACCGGTGATGATTCCGGCCCAATTGTTGCTCCCTATGACCACCGGCTTTCTCTCTTTCATCTTTGATTTTGATTTTCAGGGTTTTGATTTTGATTTTGATTTTCAGGGTTTTGATTTTGATTTTCTGGGTTTCGATTTTCTGGGTTAGAGGTGGGTTTGGGTGGTGGGGTGGTCTGGGTTAGGGTTGGGTCTTGGTGGCGTAGGTGGTGGGGTGGTCTAGGTTAGATGTGGGTCTAGGTGGTGGGGTAGTCTAGGTTAGATGTGGGTCTAGGTGGTCTGGGTTAGATCTGGGTTTTTTGGTTAGGGAGGGGGCTGCCGGAAAAAAGAAGGAAAGACGTGAGGGTGGTGGTGGTTTCTTGGGGTCGGTTGTGGTGGTGGTTTTGTGGGGGTGGTAGTGGTGGTGGTGAAGCCAGTGGCGGTGGTGGTGAAGCCGACAGTGGTGGTGGTGAAGGCGGCGGCGGTGGTGGTTGGTCTTGGTGGTGGCAATGGGTGGTTTGATTAATTATTCAAACATTCTCTCTCCACCTTAATTACATACTCTTATAATATATTAATCACCATTATACTTTCTTAATCTTTTGCCCTTCAATCTTTTGCCTCGTGAACCGTTTTATGTGCCAAAGTTGCACATAAAAAAAAACGGAAGGTAGTAATACAAAAGAATAACAATCATGATAATTAACAAATATCAAGCATAAAAAAACTTAGGTAGATCGGTAGATGTCACAAGAATCCAAAGAAATGATAAGCTCTAGTATCTGACTACTACTCTAACATATGATATAAAATTTAAAGCCTATAATCTTTACCAAGTGCTAACCAATTGACAAAGAATAGAGATGATTAGGTAGATGATCTTAACAAAATGAGCATGATAATACAAACATGAATACATGCATTTCTACTAAGTAGCAACTCCTATCTACAAAAGCTAAAGCGCATGGTGTCAACATATACACTTCAACATCTATTTGTTAGAGCCCATCAATCACTTATAAGAGAGCACTTAATTAGCTACACTAAGCTAAAATATAAGTAGTATTAATTATCACAATTAGAATTACGTAACCAATCAATCAATCAAAGCCTTAATCCCACAAGTGGGGTTGGCTACATGAACCAAATTTGATTATTCCGTGTAGTCATCGGCACTTAATTAGAATTACGTAGTGCATATAGGATATTTAAAAAAGCAACGGTAGCAATGCTTAATACAAATCCAACTACAACAACTTTCTGCCCACCAAAAACCACTGATGCAAGCCGGTGATCAGATTCCAGTTTTTCCCAATAGGATTTTTTTAAAAAGCATTGTCTGGGATGGATCCCAACAAATTTAGAGAATCCATACTATCATATGAACCCATCTTATCAAAAGATAAGAAGGAAAGGGTTGGGGCTAGAAGCCAAACAGTAAAGAAATCAACTACAGCTCCCCTGAGTGAGTCGGTAACAACATAGTCAATTTCCAGAAAAAAAATTTCTTTCCGTTTCTCATACTGTGCAAGCAGAGTTGTTGTCAGTGATATAGCTTCTTCAATAGCTAATTTGTTTCAAAATTTTGGATTTGCTAATAACCTTTCTCTGAAACCCTGCACAGAAAGTACATTATGATACGGTCACCTCTTTGGGCTCTTTCCACTACCCCCCCCCCCCCCCCACCAACCTCCCTCCCCAAACAAAATTAAGTCATATGTAGTCTATATGAATATCATTTTGATTATAACTATTAATTATGATTTAATCAAGTATGAATTATTCAAAGTAGATAATATCTAATATCAAATTGCATATTGCATATCAAATCAATTCTTTTTCGATTAGAGTGCGTCAGTCATCAAGTTTCAATGGCAGACATCAGGCTAGCAAATTAGATAAGAGCAATCTATGACCAAGTCATCAACTAAAATTTGTAGAAGTGTAGAACATAAGTATCACTTTAAATTTGTTATTGGATCAGAACCAAAATTACAATACACACTGCATATAAAATTTTATATAACTAAAAACATACACCAAGGCCAAAAGAATCCAAACACATGAACAATAACATTTCAAGGCTGTGCACAAGTCCAATTGAGGCTAACAAACCATTGTTTCTGCAACAATTACCCAGTTTAGCGTGAAGTAATTAATTTTTTTACACAAAGAAATTGAATTATCCAACCAAAAATTATATAATTATATCTAGCTATAAATAAAACATTTACATTTATAGAACGAAAAATCAACTCCATATTTTCAATTAGCTATATGGTTTTGTTGCATATAATGATTGTTATGCTGCTTGTAGCTAACACTAGTCATACCCCATTCCCCTCTTTTTTCTTTTAGCTAGTATGCATGTATATTAGTTCATACCCATTAAGTTTTTAGCCCAACTTCCTTAACAAATCATTAATTATTTGATGATATTTCATCTACTGCCAACACTCATGAGTCATGATCCTACTTATTCATTTCCCATAAAAGATAAATAGAAGGAAATAGTTTGGAAGTACATGCAAGTAGCTATATAAATTAAGAAAAAAGGAATCAGATTACCAATTTAACATAACAAATTCAATAAATCACCCATCTTGAGTAATTCCACAAATAATCAAACGAAATTACACTAATAAAAGGGGAAGAATAATGGATCAGAATGAAAACCATCAGACCACATTTAAAATCGAACAACTAATGTAAAATTAAGAGTAAAGTCATTAGATTGAAAACGAATTACATTTATTTACTCAAACCCATTCAGTTACATAAGATTGATTAGGATTCAACGAATTTGAGCATTTAGGTTCATTATTTAATTAATTAAAGATATTAAACTGAAAACGAATAATGGATCAAAGAAACCAATTATAATCGAACAAAGAAAAAAAAATTTAGATCCTCAACAAATTAACAAGTCCATCACATTAAATGAAAATTAAACCCTAAACTACAATTATGTAATTCAAAAGAGATTTGTTTACATACCAAAATGCAGAAAATTATCCTTCAATTTATTAGCTTATGATTATCTTCTAAATTGGAGAAAGAACAAACCTCAATCTGACGCACTTTTGATTAACTTCGATTTGGGTTGAATTTTTGAGAATAAGATTTGATTGAGAAACAAGGTTTTGTTTTGGAGTTCAAGTGCACGGCGGGAGGGGAAAGTTATCCCCGCTTCAGATACAACAATAACGACGGTAAATTTTTTCTTTTTTTTTTCAAAATTATTAACGAGGAACACATCACATCATTACCGACAATAGTTCAAAAATCACGAGAAACATTTTTAGTCCTCGTAAATATGCTTTTAACAATGAATTTTTTTTTATCGTGGTTATTGAGTTGTCGTTAATTACTTAAATTCTAGTAAGGGCAACCTGGCCCAAAATTTCAACAAGGATTTCTTCATATCATAAAGTTCCTTGATATCAATCAAGTTAGAGCCATGGATCGGGACCATTTGGTCTAAAAAGGCACCAAATCCTAAATTCCTCGCTATAATCGACATCATTCCCCCACACTTAATCTCGCTTTTAACCTCATGTATATACATCTTTTAATGAACATATATCCCATGTTCACGTTTCCCTTTCACATTGCCTTCGAATCTTGAAGCTATGAAGAGGCATTTGATCTCCTCTTTTGTTAGTTTCCCTAAGTCTTGCTTAGAGAAACAAGCATAGCTCACCATTCTCTTGAAGATTCGAAAGCACGGGGTGGATAATGTGGCTAGCATGGCTAGACCGGGTTGTGAAATGGGATACCTCGCAATGGTGTTCCACCACACTTGCTCCTCGTAGCTAGAGAAGTAAGTACTATTGGGTCATACACTTGGTTTGAGGTGGGCCATGTGAAGATTTCATTCAATCTAGTTAAGTTAGGACTTCTCGGTTATTGAACATCCTAAACTTTATTTCACATTCTAATGGTTCACTTCAAGATTTATGCGCTTCATAGTGACCGATGAAAGGAATTCAAGAGTTAAGAAGCATATGTTTCTTCCTTAAGATTTAAGAAGTTTAGCCAACCGAAAATTGTTGGCTACTCTTCTTATTCCTTCAATCGATCCACAGTAGCTCCATTGATTCTTTGTGATAGAAATGGGTTGGGAGAAATTTCTCTTTAAAAGGTCACTGTGTGCTTTTTTATTTCGCTCATGGATTCTTATGGTTGGTGGTGGGTTAGGATTGTTTTGTTGTGAAGGAGTTGGGGATGGTTGAGGTTCATTAGGCTTTCTTTTTTTACCTCCTCCAAGGATTCTCTTCATTTTTTTTAATTAGGGATGGTTACTCAAGAAGCTCACTCAACAACAACCAACAACACCACACACACCCTTAACTTCAAACCCCCGTAAAAATCCAAGTACCTGTTTCACAATATAATACAACACAACCAAACAATATCTCCCAACACACAATTTCACAAACAAAATCAATTTTCACCAATTTTCACACAAATCAGGTTCACAAATTCACCAAGTATAATCAATTTTCAATCACAACACCTCTATTCCAAAAATCATTCACAAATTTTCACTAACCATTCTCATAATCAAAAATATTTGTTTAATTTCAACTAAACATGCAAATAACTACACAATTTACATGAAATAAACAAAATTAAGGAAATTCAAAGAAGAACCCTAAGGTTCAAGAGGGAAAGTGAAGTAGAGTGGGAAATATACCGATTAGAGTATAAAAAATACTCTAAATTTTTGTCCAACATTACTCAACTAAGCTCCTTCTTTAATCCTTCAACCTTTGCTTTTGTTCTTCTATGGAGAATTTGTGAGTTTTTGAATTTTTGCTCAATTTTGTGGAAATTTGTGGTTTTTAGAGAAGAATTAGATGTAGAGTAAGGATTTGTGGAATTTCGAGTGAAAATTTTTGAAGGATTAATGATGAATTTGAAGAGAAAATGTAGAGAAAATGAGGGTTTTAGAGTGAGAAGTAGATGGAAAATGAGGAGAGGGAATAGGGAAAGGTGAAATGAGAGGTGGGAGGTGGAGATGAAAGAGGTTGAAAAAAGATTAAAAAAAATCTCAGAAATTACCAAATGTGTAGGAGCAGCGTGCAGGTAGGATGGAGCGCCCGCTCCTACCATTTGAAGTGCAATATGATTTTTCCTTTCCTAAATTGATTTCGACTTCTTGTTTCGTTTTCAATTTTTTTTAAAGAGCTGATAAGAGGAGCGGGCGTGCAGGTGGGGTGGAGTGCCCCACTCCTAGTCTTGATCAGTTTTTGCCTCTTGTGGTTTGGATAGAAGAGGGCAAGCACATGGTTAGGAGCGCCCGCTCCTAATGCTGTTGGAGTTCCTGCTTTTGTTGAATGCAGATGGAGCGGGCACGCGCCACTAGAGGATCGCCCGCTCCTAAGTGTATCTCGAGACTGTTATCCTTTGTCCTCTCGAGTAAATCATCCTATAACAAAACCAAGCACGAGCAAACACTCAAAATTGTTAAGTGTTAGTTCGAGCTCTGTCATATCTCATCATTTTTTTTAGTAAAAACAAAAATACTCGGGTTGCCTCCTGGGAGCGCTTCTTTAATGTCAATAGTTTGACGCAAATTCAAAAAAATATCCTCAAGGTGGGATAAGTTCGAAACCATTTTGTTACCATTGTTACAAATTTCCTTCATGGGTAAAATCAAATCATTTTCTTGACTAACACTAAGAGCAAAGTCACTAGAAACCTCCTTAGAATCCTTCTTCTTCTTCCTTTTCTCTTTTGGCTTTCCCTTCCTCTTCCTCTTAGGAGCTTTAGTGTCAACCGCTTCATCCTTATGAGCGTCGGACTCACCTTCTTCAAGCATCGTCTTGAGGTGATTTCTTTGACTCATAAACACAAAAAAAAGGGTTAGTGGCACAAAGCATTCTCAAGTCATGCAAATCATTATCATTAAGTGCATCTAAGGTCATGCAAGCTTTCATGGGGGAAGGACGTCCTCTCTTAGGATCAATAGTTAGACAAAATTCATCATCACCCACATTCAATGTGAGATTACCTTCCCTTACATCTATAATTGCACCACCTGTTTATAAGAAAGGTCGGCCTAGGATGATAGGGGGGTGAGGGCATCTTTCCTCATTTCTAGCACAATATTAAGTCAACGGGAATAATGAAATTGCCCACCTTAAGTGAGACATCCTCAACCTTACCCTTAGGGAATTTGGTGGATCGATCGACAAGTTGAAGAGTGACATCGGTGGGTACCAAACCACCTATGCCTAGCTTCTCATAAACCAAAAGAGGTATCAAACTCACACTTGCTCCTACATCACATTGGGCTTTTTCAAAGGAAATGTTTTTAATAGAGCAAGGAATGGAGAAATTTTCGGGATCTTAATTTAGTGGGTGAGTGGTTCTTGATAATTGCACTACAATTTTCGGCTAAGCTCACCGTGGTGGACTCACTCATGACAACCATTTCATCCCCACTTGACTTAGACTCCTCACACTTTTTCTCACCCCTAACCTCCTCACTCTCATTCTCTTTTGCAAACTCATAGGTGGAGTCTCTTCTATGGTAGTCCCACATCTAGTCATAATTGCATTACAATGTTCTCTAGGATGAATAACTTGATTGGGCAAAGAATGAAAGGAATGGTGTCCTTCGAACAAGTGTATTATTCCGATAGAGGGTTCGAATTAATTAGGAAAGATAATTATTCGGTGAGGTCAAGTGATCTGAATGCCTAGCTGGAGGCTGCTTTTGATCAGTAATATTAATGTATAATTAATATTACATCTTACTCTTGACTGAACCCTTCGGGTCACACCCAATCGTGTAACCGAACCAAAGCAACGAATTAATCTGAAGGAATAAATGAGTCTATAGAGATTTTACGAACTAAGATGTTGGATTCCGAGCTTAGAGCATCGGAGCCGAGCGTCGAAAGTTGAGTCGTATCTAGGGATCGACGAGACGAAAAAATCAGTCTAACAAAAAGTCAAAACGTATAGCCCTAGCCTCGGAATGGCCTAGCCATGCGAGGGCTAGGGCATGCGGCTAGCAAGGGATGCTAGCACGCAAGGCATAGCCGCAAGCCCAGCCGCAGCATGCGCGTGCTAGTTGGGCAGTTGCGACATGCCGAGAAAGCTAGCAGCGCTAGCTCGCTAGCATTGCAGGCTAGCATCGCTAGCACGCCAGCATGCTAGCATGCCAGCAAGTTAGCAGCGCTATCAAGCTCGCTAGGCCTCGCTAGCTGCTGCTAGCACCAGCCGCTCAGTAGCCCGCAAGAGCGCAAGGCTTACTGGGCATGAGAGCAGCGCATAGGCCTAGCTGGCTGGCCCATCCGAGCACAAGGGCTGCCAGCGTAGAGCTCCTTGTTGCTCAAGGATGAGCGGCCAATTAGCCGGTTCCTATTGGGGCTGGTCATTTGTGAGGGTTTTCTTGTGGAGCAAGGGGAAGGTGGTCCTCCCCTTGTGGTCCTCATCTACCCCCTTGCTCTCCTTGTGACACTTGTTGTTTGGTGATTGTTTTGCCTTTTTAATTTAACTTAGAATTCAATTAAATCTTTCTTTTGGCATTTTACCAACTATCCCACATTGAAATATTATGAGAATTCTTGGGAACATTTCCCTATAAATACCAATCATTTGGTATTGGGAATTTCATTTGAGTTGGTGAACTCTAAAGGATCTCTAAAAGCGAGAAAACCTTAGTTCGTAAATTCTAAGTTTATTTTGGTCTAGCCCCATCTAAGCTACAAGGTAGGGACCGGTTTCGGTTCGGTGAGCGAGGGTGTGAGCCGTTGGAGGTTTTGCACTTGCGGAGCTTGAAACTTTCAAGTCCGAGCTCATTGAGTGAGCGAAGCACGCGTCTAGGGTGAGTTTATTTCCCTCTCTTCTCTTTATGTGTTTGTGTTTTACTTATTTGCATGCTTTTGTTTATGTTGTAATTATTATGCATGCGATCCGGTTTTCGGGTTTTGTTTCCGCACGATGTCGGACACAACAAAACCCAACAGTAGTATAAGAGCATCTTGCATTTAATTTTTACAATTAAAAATTAATTAAGGTGATTTAAATGGATTTAAAGTTCTGGTTTAGCATCCTAATTAGATTAGGAGCTCGTTTTTAATTAGATTAGAATTGCATTTATTCTAATTTTGGCCTACGAACCCCGATTTCGACTCAAAAATAGTGAATTTTGGGTGGAATTGACATTCTAAATCATTCTTTACCTACAAAGTGATTAAAAAGACCATCCAGAAGCCAAATTCACCCCATAAGTGGTTTTTCGAGGGGTTTTTCGTTTGGAACGAAAAATTTAAAATCTTTGAACCTTGATTAATTATAGCATGCAATTGTTAGAATATGTGTTTGATTATACCATTAATCTTCTGCAATTTTAACCCTTATTAAGCATTTTTATGAAGTCATATTGGTGCTTAATTTCACATAAACTTGAAATTTCACATTCTTGCAAATAAATTGCTTGAAGTGTGAAAGTTTATGGTGAATATGATTTTTGAAGCCCCTAAAGTGTTAAAGATTCAATCTTTAATTGTTTATTTGGTTGGATCTTAACTTACTAAAAACCATAATGAACAAATTTTTGGTTTTGATCATTTTGGAAGTTGATTAAAATCTTAAATGTTCATACTTATGCTTGAAATATTATTGTTCTTCATATTGGAAGGTTACAATATTCAAATGTGCATAAGTAAGTGTTGGATAAATTTTTTCATTAGATCGAGATGATTGACTATTTATTCAACCATTTTGTCAAATCTCATTATTAATATATGTTAGTTAAATTAATTGTGAGAATAACCCTCAATGTTTGTTGCATGAAGTTGAGCCAAAAATAATTTAAAGAATGGTTCTTGAATAAATTTTGGTTTGTTCACTAAAATTGAATTTAATTAAGTTGGACTTGTTTTATTTTCAATATTACTCAATATTAGTTTTAAAATCAATTTAGAATTAATTTTTATGTCACACAAAAATTTGGAATAAAATCCGGAAGCACAATAAGCGCAAAATCGAAGCCGATGCTTCGAGCACCCAGGCTTGGCTAGCAGGACTGCTTGCGGTAGCCCACATGTTGCTGCCGAGCCAAGGCATGTGCGAGTGTGTGCGAGGGAGTATGCGTGTGGTGGGCGGGCTGCGACTACCAGGCAGCGCCGAGCCCGCAAGGCAGGGCTACCTAGCAACGCCTGCGACCAGCACAAGCATGCGCGCTAGCATGCTGCTACCAGCGACACGCAAGCATGCTAGGCATGCTGCGACGCTGCCAATGCTAGCAGGCGCATGGCACGTTGCTGTGGTTGTGCGACTAGCACCCGCGCATGATCTCTAGGCTTGGGTGCCTAGCAAGCCTAGCCTCATGGCTTGGATGCTAGGCACTCGGCCATTTGGGGGTTTATTATTTAGCTAAGTTTTGCATTTTTAATTAAAATGAGGCTAGGCCTCGGTTTTTCTGGCACTTGCAAAAATTATTTGGCAAAATTTTGGGTTAACCGGCTTAATTAATTTTACTTGGATTAATTTTAATTAAGTTGGATACGAAATTTAGTGGGAGCTTCATTAATCGTTTTGAGCTATTATTATTGCGTTAGTTCACATAATTGGATAATCACTTTGACTAGTTTTAATTAGGCGCATTAATTGGATTAACCACCTAAGTTAGTTACTAGTTTGCGCTCGTTTTACATTGTTGCTTGATTTATTTTGTAAAATGCTTGGGCCATTCACGTTAGTGAATTGATGAATGGAATAGATATTCTAATGCAGGTTTTACAAAATGGCAACTAATGGGGCCCGACTAGGATAGTAAATAAGGACTGCGTTCCGTTTTGTATTTTTGTAAATCTAAATATGAACTGCGTGCCGTTAAGTATTTTTTTACTTAATTTATTTAGATTAGTCCTAACTTTTCTAGTTGTTGCATAATTGGTGGTTATGTCTCAAAGACGGCGTTTCTAAGAAGACGAAGCCAAGAAGATGCAATGAAGGCCCTTGAAGATTTGAAGATTCAAGTTTCAAAGGGTCATGCTAGTTGCCAAATGCGTCTTTATTTATGCCTTATACATTTTTCTTATATATAATTGCAATATTAGATGCATGTTTAGGATTTTGAATGTTAGATGATTAATTTAGTTCACTTAAATCAACCAACATAAAAACCCTAAGTCCCTATAAAATTAAGTTAAAATTTGCCATTCCAAAATGACACTTACCGAACTAATGAGAATAGTAATGGGCTATGCCAAAGAAAGGCATTACTACTTTCCTAGGGACATAAGGTATACTAGGTATACGCGTTTTTTCGTTAAACTCAACGATATCAATAAGGAGTCCTTAGATGTCGTGGCAATGGAGAGATAAACGTCAAGAAAACATTAGATGCGACATTTTATCGAACCAAGAATAACTTAGAGATATTAGCAATTGGATTGCTTACCTTTAAATATTAAGTGTTAAGACAAGCCAAAGCATGCTTAATCACTTTTTGATTTTTGGGGTCTTGGAATCGTTTTATTCTCGCCTAAAAGGGACAATTTTTAATGTGCGATAAAACGCTTAATTAGATAGAAAACTTGCATGTATGCTCTAAATTTCTTTCTTATTGGTTTTATGAATGGGTTTTCATTGTAAATTCTTTCGTTTGTAGAAGAATGTCTGCTACTAACACCAACAACAACCAGTTTCCTCTCCGCTCAATTCTCAATAAGGAGAAATTGAATGGGACAAACTTCCTTGATTGGTAAAGGAATTTGCGAATAGTTCTCATGCAAGAGCTAACGGAATATGTCCTTGACGAGGAAATTCCCGACACTCCTAATGAGGAGGTCACTCAGGCTGCCCTAAACCGATGGCACGCTGCCAATCGGGATGTCAAATGCACCATGTTGGCTAAAATCTCTTCGGATCTCCAAAAGACTTTCTTTGAGAAGGAGACGAATTTTGAGATCATATCTGAACTTCAAAATATGTTTCA